>NC_135783.1:295189321-295789321 GCF_051106095.1 Pogona vitticeps
ACCTCATTTTGTGATACAAAGCTTCCCAGTGCTATGAATATTATTACACTAGCAAGGAGTTGGTGAAATAAGAAACCAGTCCATTTTGAAAATGAACAAATTTGAAACTGAATGGGAGCATTGTCGTGCCAACTAATAATGTAGTACTTTTGAAGCAGAAACCAGACAAATTTGAAAGTGAACCACAGGATGCAGGAGATATTTTTTAATATCTTTTCTTATTGTATTTTTCTTATTGTAGCTGCCAGGAATTGGTGTAACTCAACAGAATGTATATGTCAGACATATACATTTATTCTGTATATGTGAGAAAGAAAGAAAGAAAGAAAGAAAGAAAGAAAGAAAGAAAGAAAGAAAGAAAGAAAGAAAGAAAGAAAGATGTGAGTGCGCAAACAAGTGATACAGTACATACAAATGACCAAACCTAGGTTTCATGCTGTCATGTAGCTAGAGACAAAAGTCTACACCACTCAGATTGTGGTGTTTTTACTAGGTATAGATGTTAAACCTGAACATTGAAGAACGCTGATAGAAAAAAATGCATGAAATGTAACATCAAAGAAGATTTTTACAGATACTATGGACTACCAAAGAGAGAAATAAGTGGGTTCTACATCAAATCAAGCCTGAATTCTCACTGGAGACTAAAATGAATAAGTGCACTGTACAGTATTGTACTTAGCACATATCATGAGAAGACAAGAGCCACTGGGAAACACATTTATGTTAGGAAAAGTGCAGGTGGTAGTATGTAGTAGTAGTAGAACATGTAATATGAGATGGATTCTCTCAATAAAGGATATCCACAAATCCATAATCTGAAAGACCTGGGCACATTTGTTAAAGATACATTTTGGAAGACACTAATTTGTAGCATCGCCAGAAGCTGGAAATGACTTGACAGCACATGGCATACACACATTTAAATGTTTTGGTCTTGGTCTTACTAAATTTGGGATTATTTATTTATTTGCCTGCTGCATTTATATGGTGCCTTTCTTATCATAGTGTACTCAAAGTGGCTTATAGTCAACTGAAACCACAATAACAATCACTATTAAAAACACTATAGGGAACACACTCAAAAACAACTAAACATTAACAATATTTTTAAATCACAATTTAAAACAATTATAAAAATATTTTAAGAACATTTAAAAAAATAGCTGTAGCATTCCTCCCACCACCACCACCACTACTATTGCTTAAAAGACCAAGTAGAAAGGTAGGTCTTTAACTGATGATGGAAGTACAGGAAGGAGGGGGGCACCTAGCTTCTCAGAGCAGAGCATTCCAATGCCTGGGAGCAGCCACTGAGAAGGCCCTCCGACTTCCTCACCAAATGAGTCTGTGGTGGGACTGAGATGGGCTTCCAGATCTTAAAAACCAAGGAGGCTCACATGGGTGATATACCGGTAGTCCTTCAGAAAACCTGGACCTAACCCCTACTTTAATTAGGCCCAGGGCTCAATACCCCCCTCCAGGGTGTTTCCAACAATCAAAAAAAGGGTTTTGGATATAGAGGGGCAAACTCTGCACAGCGCTGCTCAAAGAGTCTGCTCTCCACTCTATTTTCAGTTGCCCCTCAGCTATGGCTGTAGACCGAGCTATCTTTATCACTTAGAACAGCCACAAGAACGATGGGCATTTACCCTTGCCAGATGCAATATAGTACCATCGAGCATAGCGCAGGGCAGGTACAAGGGTTTACCAATAGAACTGAGACTCTGCCCGTGTGGTCAGGGAGTGGTTGAATCCCTGCAGCACATGCTATTTTATTGTACTCTGTACAAGGATATTCGCCTGTCCCATCTGTGCGCTTTTCTCTCCTCCCATTCTGGATGGGATGATATGAGGAAAATGCAGCATCTTCTAAGTGGCAATATTAAGGAACTTACCCTGTCAACTGCCAGATACGTATATGCCATCATGCAGAGACGTCATAGCACGGTCTCGCAGAATGAAGAGCCCTAAATATGCTCTTGGCTGGCCCTTTCTACCCGTTACCCAGTGAACATTTTAGTTGTATGTTATTGTATTTGTCTGTTTTACTGTACTCAGTATGCCAATAAAGGTTTCTGACTGACTGACTGACTGAATTAGGCCCAGGAACATAGAGCCAATGGGATGGTTTTAAGAAGGCATCAATGGAATAATTCTAAGGTGTTTTTTATATTCAAGAGATTTTTTTCTTCTACAAAAGGTTAGCTTTCAAATTAAGTCTACAGTAATCCAGTCTAGGATTGAAACCTTGTTATCTCCTTGCCACCAACAAATTTAATTTGGCATCCAAAGCACTTGCATTCAGTCAAACATATTTAATTGCTAGAGCTGCAGATGATGTCATTCTCAATGAAATATGTCTTATGGGTTATTGTGTTCTTAAAGCATCCTTGTAAATCCTTCAAAATTAATAGCCTGCAAAATATTTTACTAGCCAGCTGGGGCCTGGCAGATGAGTAATGGAAAAGCCAGTCTTTCTTCCAATAGCCCGCTATTTTTCACCACTGTATGCAGTAAAAGGTACTGTAGTTTCCTTTTCTGGTAGGTACTCTTCTTTGTTAGGCACAAAGAGGTACTTAGATTTAATTATTGCTAATCTGTCTTAACCCTGCCTGTACCAACCCCTTCTCACCTGTGGTGCTAGGCACACAAGGGTGTTTTACAGGAAATGAAGGAGAAGCCAATTGGCCATAAGGTAAAGGTAAAGGTTCCCCTTGACATTTTTAGTCCAGTCGTGTCCGACTCTAGGGGACGGTGCTCATCCCGTTTTTCAAGCCGTAGAGCCAGCATTTGTCCAAAGACAGTTTCCGTTGTCATGTGGCCAGCGTGACTAGGGAACGCCGTTTTACCTTCCCCACCGAGGTGGTACCTATTTATCTACTTGTATTTACATGCTTTCGAACTGCTAGGTTGGCGAGGAGCTGGGACAATGCGACAGGAGCTCACTCTGTTGCGTGGATTCGATCTTACGACTGCTAGTCTTCTGACCCTGCAGCACAGGCTTCTGCGGTTTAGCCCACAGCGCCACCACATCTCTCCTAATTGGCCATAAGACAAATTCCCAAATTCATCTTGTGTTGATATTTTCATTAGGCCAACTAAAAAAGATAAAACCACAAATTAGATTAACTCTTTTTCTAAGGTCAATGCACCTAAGAGAACAAGTAAGACTCACAGTTATGTAATCTGAAGACTTGTTAGTTCTGGCAGGCTTTAAGCAATGAACCAGTTGCTGGGGCATAAGCCTGTAACCTATTGAGCGCTTTAGTGCTTTTATTTTCTAAATATGTTTCTATTTTTAGTCATGCATTTACTTTAATTCTGTTTGATATTTGATCTTTTATTGTGTTTTGCTTGGGCTTTTTGATCCTATGCTATTCAAGTCTAATTTCCAGGAGAAAGGCAGGCTATAAATCTGATAAAGTGAATGAATGATTAACCAAGTCAGTTGACTGATGTTTTTTTTAAAAAAAATTTCACCAGAAATCTATGAGGATTTTGACATTGGTGGAAATCAATAAAGGAAGTGTTCCGTTGGCTCTCATTGTGGCAAATATACACATATGGACGAATTAATAATAGAGTACACTGACTAGAATTTTGAATTCAATATACTGTACACAATTCTGATAAAGATACCTATTTGTTAAAGAAATGTGTATTTCTCAAGTTATTCCACCAGGTCTGAATACAGCTACAATACATATCTGATTTTCAGTAGTCTTCATAATCTCAGCTGGAATCGAAAACAACAGTATCACCTGTTAAGCCATGATGTACTGTATATTATTACACAGCGTTATCGGTTGTTTGGAGTTTTGCTTCCAAACGGCCACCTTTGCTAAGTCTATTCCGTCCATAGTTATTAACGATTAACAGTAAAGCTTGAACAACGACTGCAAACTGATTAGGCAATAATAATAATAATAATAATAATAATAATAATAATAATAATAATAATAATAATAATAATAATAATAATAATAATAATAATAATAATAATAATAATAAAGTTTGCAACAAGGAACAGAAAAATCAAAGTATGTCTTGAAAACAGACCCACATATTACATCTGTTGTCAGAAACACGCGGTTTAACACCTGACTCTAAAACTTTACTGGCAAGCATGCCCCCCTTTTCAGCGCCCTTTTACCCATAGGAAGACAAAACTACAACTCCCAGAATGCCCTTCTTTCGCCTCCGAATGATTGCTTCGAAGGATTGGTTGATGTGCTTGAGCGGGACACTAATCACAGCAGTGGACCTTGTTTGGCGGACGTTGCCGCCTCCTGCCGAGAAGTGGGAGACTTTGAAAAGTTTCCAGGTTCGGTTTGGGTGTGTTTGGTACGTGGGAAAGCAGGGTCCTTTTCCCTCACGGGCGCGGGTTCTCCTCTGTACGTTGGCTAAAGGGATCTTGGCTCGACCTCGACCTTCCTTCCGCGTTGCCCGCGCGGGTTGGAAAGCCAGGCTCGTATTGGCGGATGTTTTGCTTCCAGGTTTCTTTTTGGGACTTGGGCTGGGTTTGGTCTCCATCTTCTGGAAGGAAAACCGATTGTGAAGTTGCGACGTGGTCGGTGTACACGTTTGTTGTTTAAAAGTTGCGTGTTCGAGCCTGGTCGTCCCTGTTTGCCTTCGCTTTTCTCAAGTACTGTACGTTTTTCATCCAGTTAGAGACAAGAGAGGGGTTCCAAAACTTTAGACTCACAGTTAAAACTTTTATCCAGTTACCCAGGCGTGCAGGTGCCTCTTACACTGCAGCCCTACCCATTTCTACATAAAGGAAGGTCCCTGGAAGTTTAATAGGACTTGCTCTTGGGCAAGAGTCTATAGAATTGCCGCTTTGACCATCAATATGATTGTAGTTTAGTGGCTGTGTGGATGATGCTGAGCTAGATGAAAGAATTGTATCACTTGTCAGGCGTCTTCCTTTGCAGAGAATATTCATTCATTCATTCATTCATTCATTCCCCGCCTGTCAAATGACCACTCTAGCCAAAGTGATCAAAGCGTTGGAATAATTCCCCCATCAGGAAGGGTTACAATACTGGAGACTGTCCCTGTTTACAAAAAGCAAGGAGAGAAGTAGTACCATGTTTCCCTGAAAATAAGACAGGGTCTTATATTAATTTCTGCTCCAAAAAACGCATAAGGGCTTATTTTCAGGGGATGTTTTATTTTTTTCATGTACAACAATCTACATTTATTTAAATACAGCCATGTCATCTTCTGGCTGCTGCACAATGGTGGAGGACAGGGTTTCACTTAACTGAGACTTAGTTTTGGGGTAGGGCTTATACTGAGTATCCTGAAAAATCATACTAGGGCTTATTTCATGTTATGTCTTATTTTCAGGAAAACAGAGTAATGTATAGAATTATCTGTATCTTCATACTAGAATCACCTAATCTGGTTGAATTTTGAGAAGTATGGGACAGAGAAGTACATGTAAAGAATTGGTTTCACTTATCACCACATGTGTTGATGGCTGCGAACTTAGTGTGAAAAGTGATGCACAAGCCCTGAATCACTTGTAACACTTTAGGTATAAAATACAGTATACCACGTGAGCACAACAGGTGTTCTGCCCAAAATTGAAATAGCTGTTGTTTTGAAAACTTATTTTATTTCCCCCTCTTCCTTTAAAACTAAAACATCTTCAATTCCTCTCCCACCCCTTGCCCCATCAAATGGCAATGAAAGGGATGATCTCCATTCTAGGAAGGGAACAGAATATTCAGGTAGGGAGAGAGAAGTGAAAGGGAAAATAACATCCTTTGAGACTTGGATGATGTGGGGTCCAACTTTGCATTTTGCAACAACTGTGCCCCAAGGTGGCTTACAGTCATCTGTCACAAAACAGTAAGTTTAATTTAAAACATCATCAGCCAATATAAAATTATAGAATAAAAAAAGCGAATACCAAATATGTAAGTGGAAATCCAATGTTTGTGTGCACAGTAGCATTCCTGCATCATCCTCAGACAATTTGGATTAAAGGGACCACTTTGATTTCAAGCATATTACTGAACAACAGGAATTCTGGATTAGAATTTAGTACTTTTTGGAGTATGACTCCTGCATCCTGTAGTCAGCATGACTAATAATAGTAATATAATGTTCTGATATTTCCCCAGTAGATAGACATGAATTTAGCCAGAAATATTTCTGGCTTAAGCAGTGATCCTCCAGTATTTTTTCTTGACAGCACGAGCCTGTACTTACAAGCAAGTGCATGAGCCTGTACTTGCAAGCAAGTGGTTCATCCTTCCCATTTCTTGAGTGTTTCAAGCAGAATTACAGCTCCTTTTCACAGGAACATTAACACTTTAAACTCCTTTAAATCATTATAAACCATTGTGTGTAATGAACTAGCAGATGCCCAATGACCTTAAACAGGACACTTTGGTAGACTGTTCTTTCTTAGAATGTGCTGGTCCAGAAGTCAAGAGAGACAGGTGTGGCTCCCTACCCCAGTGCAGCTTATCATTACACAAGCTAAGGTGAAGGACCATTAAGAAAGAGATTCCTGCCTGCTGCTTTTTAACTTGTATTGGGAAGGGACTGGAGCTGAATCGATCAAAATGAAAAAAAGGACGTGTGCCTTGAGGTGTACACGTGTGCAGCATAAACCGTTTCAGAGTTGTCACAAGTTAAATAATTCTGTTTGAGGAATGTAATTTTTGTGGTAATGCTTAAGTGTAGAATTTCAAATAATCTTGCATTTGTTATGTCCTAGGAGTGAATTTCTGACCACTAAATATCTGAACATGGCAAGTAAGAAACTGAGAAGAGCAGGGTTACCACAGGATCTCTGTGAGAGACTAAGTCGACATCAGATCACTACTTGTCAGGTGAGGCTTATTTAATAGGGGAATAAAATATTAAGAGATAAGAATGTGCATGTGTAGCGTTCTCTATTTATTAGGTCTATGGTTCATGTTATATTATGTAATGGTTTATGTTTGTTATGTAAAATAATGGTTCATGCATATTAATGTTGCTGAGAGGTGGAGCCGAAAGAGATGCTATAAGAGGCGGAGTCAGAATCAAGGGGTAGATTGAGTAAGGAAGAGAAATGTAAGAGTCAGGCAGAAGAGAAATGTAGTAAGAGTCAGAGAGAGTAATAGAGTGTGTAGTTTGGGAAATTCTGAGGTGTGATTAGCTACTGAAGATATGAATCAATCTCTGTAATCAATAAACCAAAGTAATCAATAAACCAAAGTTTTATTTAAAAGAACTTGACTGTGGACCTGAATCTTTCTGAAGTAATGGTGATTTAGAGATCACCTGGTGGCAGCAAGTGTAAAAGAAGAGAGTGTTTGCCTTCGTGTGCTCTGAGGCTTGACGGTCAAGCAAGGGGCACGAGGATGGAGGCCACAGCATGAAACACATATTTTGAGTGTGTGCAGAAGAAAAACATTTTTTAAAAAAATTGGTTTTAAATAGGTGAAGTTAGTTCAGCCATTTCCCATTTTTAATTCAGCTAGATTTTTATTTAATGATAATGTTTCAGGATGTTTTATGTCTCTCGCTACTGGAACTAATGAAGGTGACTGGACAGAGCTACTGGAAAGTGAAGAAACTTCTTAATACAATCAGCCGATCCTGTGCTCCTAAGATGCAAACTGTAAGTATGCAGGCCAGGGAAAAATCCAGTTGTTAGCACCATGTGCATTACCTGTCTCTTTCTAACAGGCACCAAACATTTAGTATTAAGAAGGAAAAGAAAGCTGAGTGGTTCTTGTATGCAATCCAAAGACAAGAGCATATGCTATCCAAAGACCTTTGAGTCCACCAAAAAATCACAAGCTTAAGCTAGCTTTCGACATGGCATGAGTCTTTATCACCTGGCCATTGCAGAGCTGGTGGTGGTATAGCAGAAGAAACAGAAACATTGCAAAATCCATGGGTAGATGTGCAAGCCAGATTCCCTTGTTTAAAGCAGGTTCCAAAATGGGTGCTGCAGGACAAGTAATCCTGCTTGTTCAGTACCATCTCCAGAATGCCGAACGTGATCTCTATGTCATCCTGAAAGCCTTAACATAGCTACTTTGACAGACTTACTTGAAACCTCTGACAGGGAAATCTTGTTACCCAATCTTGTAACAATATTGGGTAACAATTGTGAATATCATGTTACCCATGAGCTATGAGCATTATCAGCCTGACAGAAACCATGTAGTATTCATAGAGTGGACTTATAGTCCAGATAGGTGGGATATAAATTCAATAAATAATAATAATAATAATAATAATAATAATAATAATAATAATAATAATAATAATAATAATAATAATAATAATAATAATAATAATAATAATAATAATAATAATAATAATAATAATAATAATAATAATAATAATAATAATAATAATAATAGACACAGTTGCCTTCCATCTGAATCCTTTGTCCCAAAGATAAACTCCACCTTTCACAGATCCCCATCCCTTTAGGCCTCTTGAAAAGACTTGACATAAATTGGATGTAACAAGAGCACAAAAAGAAAAAGAAAGACAAACATCTCAAATGGTCCAGATCCCTTAGGCAGATAGATGCCTTGTTTGTGTCCTTCCACCATGGGAAAAAGGGATTTTCTAAATCGTCTCTCTCTTGGTAGCTGGTAAGATCAGTTTGTGCTATCAGACTTCAAGTTCATGTCTGCCCTGGAGCATTATTGCTCACTCCACTAGGATTGTGACCACTTCAGCTGCATTTAGTAACAAGGCCCCTCTGGAGGAAATTTGCAGGGCAGCCACTTGGAGGATGCTCTCTTTGTCAGACATTTCTGCATGGGCTACTTTGCCTCCACTGAGGCAACAGTTAAGAGAAGATTCCTTCAGCAGGTGATGGACCTCTTGTAAGTCCTACTCAGATGGATTTGTACCTGTGGGTGCTGGGTAAATCTCTCCTTGGTCCCATCCTATGACATCAGGCTTTGGAAAATTGGGGACGCCCTCCTATGCTATAGGAAAAAGGAATGTGGAATGTTGGTAGTCACTGTGAATCATTGATTTCATGTAGCAGGAGGACAACCTTGCCCTCCTTTGAGTTATTATGACCAGGAAAGGCAGCTAAAAATCTTTTTTTCTCTCTACTGTTTTTAATCTTATACCCTTTTTTGGGTGGCTGGAAACAAAGACTGTTTCAGCCAGAGTTTGCCCCTCTTTCATAAGGGAGCCCTAGCACCACCTGATTGGCTGATCAATTCCACCCTGTGGAAGGGAGTAGGAGGGACAACCCAGCTCTTGAGGATATCCTCCTCCCACTACATAAAATGAGTGTTTCTTTTTGTGCCCCCCAGCACCCCAAGAAACAAAAATCAAAAGCTTAAAAACATCACTGCATCAGTCTGCTTAATGTGCTATTATTAGACAGGGAGAAAGGAAGTGTTTTACAAGAAAACAATAACAACAGAAAACTGGTAACTGACTGAACTACTGTCTTAAGTTTCCTCTAATTATTTTTGTGGAAAAGGAGGAGAGAGGAAATTACAATTAATCTCTTTCTTTACCAGGATCAGAGACTGACAAATTGCTGTCATAATGAAGGCAGGTTACTCAAGGAGTAATAGTGCTTGTTTCAGTCCTGTTTTGTAATCCCGCATCCCACTAATTGTGCTGAAAGCAATTCTTAACAGTGCCAATGGATTTTGGTACAGATGCAAAGATAGTAAGATTCTTTAACTATAATCATATTCCATAATTATGGAAACTGTACTGAGACTGCTTTTGTTCTACATCTGTTTAGTACTGCTGATGCAGTGTAGCTTATTACAGTACCTGTATCAACAGGGTGGATGCTAGGTATTTCTATAATTTAGTGTTCAAAAGAAACCTATTGTTTTTCTAAGACTGGAATTAAGGTCCACAGAGCCAGCAAATTGAAAGCTTAAGGTTGTGCCTTAATAGATGAACAAGAAAGAATGTTATGCAGTATCATAAATTGTGTTTCCTTAACAACTTACATTCCATGCATACATATTTTGCCTTATTCTTTCAGGCCCACGTCCCAGTGGGGAGGATTGAGTATTGCACTTCATAATCCCTTATCGAAACCTCAAGAAACTGTTAAATAAACCCAGACTTTTTGGAATAGCTAAGAGAACTACTCAGCTTTTTTGTAGTCTGGAGTTTCACTATGTATGTTTTCCAGCTAGACATAACCACGATAAAAATTTTCTTTTGAAGTCATAATTTGCAGATCAGATGTTGCATGTTGTCCAAAAGACAAACAATTGTTTTAAAGTACTTTGTAACCTTGTAGTCTCATCACGTTGAGAGACCCTATAGTCTTTAATATTATTTTGTGGCATGGGATATGGGCAGGAGATTGGGGAGACTTTGTAAAAGTATGGTAAAGTAAATTATGGGCCTACATTTAATATTTTTAGTGAGCAAATCCTATGTAATTCTACTTTTACAAAAGAAATACAAGCCATTTTTCTTACTGGTTGAATAAAACACATTTTTAAAATTGATGTTGCTTGTTATAGGTTTATGAAATGAAAATTAAAAGAACCATCAATCCATCATCAGCCTTCTTACCAACAACACTGGAATATCTGGATAGAATTTTGTATGGTGGAATTGCTTGCGGATCTCTAACAGAGGTAAACGTTCAACATCTGTTTTTACTGATAGAACAGAAAACATAAGAAATGTTTCTCTCTTACATATTTAAGAGAGTTGCCATTTATTTGTAAATTTTCAAACCTGAGGCACTTACCATCTTTATAAAACCCTTAAATTGAATTCAACTAATTTTAAATTTATTATCCTGTAGTTCTGTTCAGTAATACTGATGCACCAAAAGATGTTCCACACAAATGTCCCTTTTACTTTTTGTATTTAACTCATTGGTTCCCAAACTTTTTTGACTTGCAGCTGCCCATTGACTGCAGCTCCCTAGTACAGTATCCATTGACTACTGTATCCATGGGATCAGGACCTGCAGTTTCACTTATCCGCTGCCTGAAAAATAATAAAATATTAAAATAAAATAATAAAGAGCCACATAAATACATCTTTCCAATGTGTATTATTAAGACTGGCCACTAGATGGGAACAGAGGCTGTGCTATATACAGGTGGCTTAATGGAAACTCACTGGTGGCCTGACTTCTTCCAGGGAAGCAGGTTGCAGGTAAAATGGAGGAGCCACCTTTTTGGAGGGGAGGGGAGAGGGAAGGCTCCCTTGGGAACAAGAGGCAGGAAACCCAGTCCAGGGCTCCTTTCCTCAGCTTGCACCTCACCCTTTCAAGAACTGTGTGTGATGGTAAGTGCTGCAAATAAGATACTTTGGGGGGTGGGAGAGAAGGCTGGGGAAAGCTAAGAGGATTATGTGGTGCCCCTGGGTGGGTTTCCTGGCACCCCAAAGTGCCAAGGTACACAGTTTGGGAAGCACTGACTTAGTGATATTTGAAATAAACTTAGTTTATCTGAAATAATCGTCTTAACCAGCTGTTCAAAATGGGGGCCCCCTGGTACACTGGAAAAGTGCCGCAGACTGGACACAGTTCTTCACACACTAACTTGTAAGGTTCATTATCTGACTTATACAATCCTGGTTCAGTCTGTATTTCTTTCAGATTGCATCTATGGCTGTGGCCAAAAAAGGCTGAACATGGCTGTTCTAAACAGTTAATAGTTGTCTTGTAGTTTAAAATGTTGAATTGATTGCTTGTGATGAACCTGAAACTTCCAGCTTTTTCTACACTGTTCTATCTTGATTGAACATTGCCTCAATTGAACTTATATTGAATTTTGGTCATATATCGCCAAAAAGCTGGTCTATTGCTAAAGTATAGACTGTCCTTTAACCTCAGAGTAGAGTGTTCTTTCTTTACTTTTGTGGCTGTATTTTAACTTAATCACTCTGAAAAATGTGGCTGGTCTTTCTTGCTCCAGTCTTCAACAATGATGGTGGTTGGAAAATTGGAACACAATTATATGAGCCATTTAAAGTAGATTTCAGTGGCATCTTCTCTTGCCAGTCCTTGTGCTTGTTCTCTAAGAGCCAGGAAAGTGTCCTGGCATTGATTCTTTTTTTCCAAACCACTACTGAGATTTCAATGGGAAGCTAAATTCTAAGTAACTTTTTGTGGTCAATCATCACATATCTTGAACAAACTGAAAAAAGAAAAGTGTAGGTTTCCAAACAGGAAAATATGAATACTGCTATCATAGGGACGTGTCTGTTAGAAGGGCGGATGCCAGATTTCACTTAAAGTGGAATAAGATGAATTCTTGACAGGTTTTGGAATTAGATTGTTTTGAAGAGTTAGCATTGCCCTGATTGTTGGATTCTGTCCATCAGCAATTTCAAAATCAGTTTGGTCAGCCAAAGGTAGATATATTAAAAGTCCTGTTGATCAGAGGAGACTGCTCTGCTTGCTGATTGAAATCAACAAGACTGAAATACCGCTTATTTTTTGCTAGGATTGTTCCTAACAATTGTTCCTAACAATCCTCAGATCCATGAAATACTTGAATTTTTTCTAGTATATAATTCAAAATCTGCAGCTGCTTCTCTAATTAACTGGTATCTCAAGGTAAAATTAGATAACACAGAGACAATTTTTTATTTTCACGATACAGATAGCCTCAGTACGTTTTGTAATCTCGACAGTGATAATCTGTGATTTTCCAGCTGTTGCAGGACTGAAGCTCCTGTAATCCCTGATGGGTATTGGAGCCAGCAACATTTGATGCACTGTAGGTTCTCCCACCCCATTGTGACCCATTGCCATTGTTTTCTGAAAATTTGCCTTGCAAAGGAAAGAATCATTATTCAAATCAGTTTGAAATTTACTGTGCATTATTTTAAGTTCCATCATGTCACAAATGAATGATTGTCTGGCGATCCAAGTTAAAGGCAACAAATACTTTGTTTTATGAGCAGAAAGTACATTACACCTCTTCATGAGTGTGCTTCTCTCTTTAGATTACTGGCCCACCGGGTTGTGGGAAAACTCAGTTTTGTATCATGATGAGTTTGCTGGCCACATTGCCCACTAGCATGGGAGGATTAGATGGAGCTGTTGTATACATTGATACAGAATCTGCATTCAGTGCTGAAAGGTAAGATTAACTTCATATGTCATATGTCTATATCTAAAGGTTAGCATGACGCTATAGGAAGAGTTGACTAAAACCATGAACCTCTGCTACAGTGTCTACCAAAACTCAGCTCTTTCCCCCCTCCCTGTATTAAGTCTTCACAAATTCCAAATATAACCATAATCTAGTTAGTGAGTTTTCCATAAGGAGAGCAACAGCTTTTACTGCTGCTGCGGTTAGGGGCTATAGCATGATGCTATGGAAGAGTTGACTAAAAGCATGAACCTAGCAAAATTCCCCTTCAGACACCTAACTCTCATCTGAGACAACTGCTATGGACATGTAACCGATTAATTTTGCAGCTAAATGATCCAACAGGCACTTGACAACTGAAAAGAAATTCTGGCTTCTGGGGTCAATGATCTCAATCATCAGTATAGTTCCTTAGATGCACATTAGTTCCTGGCACCTTCAGTGGGTGGTTTTCCTCATACAATCTGCTATTGCACAGAGCTCTAATTTCTCCTTGAGACTTCAGAATTGAGTATTGCATTCTCTTTGCTTTTGAGCAGACGAGAAAGATCTAGCTAGGGCATTTCACCTCTGGGACCCCACCAGGATTTAGATAACCACAGATACTATCTTGTGAGGGGTGGGTGCTCACTGCCAGGGGCTCTGGGCTGATAATCCTTCTGGGAAGTGCGACTGTAGTTGTGATATTCAGTCAATAGGCTTGTGCAGGAAGTAACAGGAAAAAGTGAAGCCATATGTATTCTATAGCAGTTTAATTGACCTTTTATGTTATTTTTTTCCCTTGGAATCAGATTCCTACTCATTCTCAATGACGTCTTCTGGTCTTTCAACAGGCTTATTGAGATAGCACAGCACCGTTTCCCTCATTATTTTGCCTCAGAAGAAAACCTGGTGTTAATGCCCAATAGAATACATCTCTATCGGGAACTCAGCTGTGATAGTGTGCTTAAAAGGTATGGCTTATTTTCTGGGCTCAGCAAGATATCATAGGAGTATTCAGTCATTGCTTCTACAAATATACTCATGACACTTAGAGAGGAGTGTCCCTCCCTTCCTTCTTGTTGCTTTTTGCATATAGAAAATGATGTATTTGCCATAGAAGTATTAGTGTTCAAGTGTAGATTTTTACATGTGACCAAGAACTGTAGAAAATAAGGCAAAGAGGATTTCTAGGCAAATAGGACATCTCTCAGAATGCATCTGTAGTTCTGTTTGGGCTTTTGGTGCATATGGTATCTGCACTAAATAGAAATAACGGTGGCATTACTAAATCAGTACTTTATTTCTTTTCAGGATTGAATCTTTAGAAGAAGAAATTATTTCTAAGAACGTTAAACTAGTAGTAATTGACTCCATAGCTTCTGTAGTCAGAAAGGAGTTTGATGTAAAACTTCAAGGCAACCTGAAGGAAAGAAGTAATTTATTGACTAAAGAGGCATCAATATTGAAGTTCTTGGCTGAAGAGTTTTCAATACCAGTAAGTTTCTTTCTTGTGTCTATTCTTGTTCTTAGATTGCAGCATAAATAATTAGCACTACTCTGCCTCTAATTCAAGAACATTTAAGCTTAGCTAACCAGTGGTTTCGTATCCTTTGCTCTTATTCCTTTATAACCACCATTCCTCTTTTTCTTTTTAATGTTCTATTAGTGGTATGTTCTACATGAATTAAATTTTCTGGCAGAAATAATTTGAATAGTTATTATCAGGTATCCAGATGAATACTCCACTGTGGCTTATTTATGGCCAGGCTCAAGATGAGCACCTAGACAAATCTCTGAATAACAGAACAAATCCTGACCTAATGGGTTGTTTGTGCCTTCCCTTGTTTGGATGCGGTAGCATATTTAACACTATTTGTTGGCTGGATAGTGTCTAATGTTTTCCCTAGGAACCGAAATTACTGTGTATTTGTGTGCATGCACATATGTTGAATTTTCAGAGGGCTAAGGGGTGAGGTCTTTTGCCTTCGATGAAAGTGGACTAAGTCTATAGGGCATCATAATAAAAAATTATGAAGAATGTTTCACAGTCATGATCATTTTGTTCTATTTAACTTAAGTGTTATTTATTTATCTAAAATATTTATATGCCACCTTTCTCCCAAAGGATACAAAGCAACTTAGAGTATTTAAAAGAAACATAGTTAGAAGCCAAATAATAAATTATCATAATATTAAAAAAGCATTAAACAACTATCATATTATAAACTCATAATAAGAACAATATTAAAAACACCAGTAGAATGCAGAGTAAAATGCTCCTTAGAAAAATCTGCTTGATAGCAGAGAGGTTACAACGGTCTATAAACTGGTATCATAAAATGAGTGGACAGAACAACATGATTGAGGCCAAGAAGTGATGTCACAAACTTATTTTATGTAAATTTGGGTGGGCAGTACAGAATATACAGACCACTAGTGTTTTCCAAATGTGACTCTTCTGGTAGACTTTTGAAATGACTGTTCTCTGCATGAGGGCACTACCTGAGCCAGTCTTACCACAGCATTCCTTCATTTATATTTAATGTTCTCTTGCCAGACATTTGGACTGGTTTTAAATACAGTGGTGCCTCGCACAACGGGCGCCTCGTAGAACGATGAATTCGCTCTACGAGGCCGTTTTAGCGATCGCAAATGCGATTGCAAAACGGTGCCCGTATAGGCGGGAAATCGCAGAACGAAGGTCGGTAAGCTGCTCGCTTACCGACCTTCGCTTTGCGACCCGCCGATCAGCTGTTCCGCGGCTTCAAAATGGCCACTGGAACAGCCGAAAGGGGCCGGGATGCAGCGTTTTTGCGCCCTTGGTAAGCAAGGGGAGCGCGCGAAAACGCTGCGGAAGCCCCGAAATGGCTTCCGGCACTTTTTCTGTTCCGTAGTGCGATGTTTCCCACAGCGAAGGTTAATCCGGAACGGATTAACCTCGCTGTGTGGGGCACCATTGTATATTTCAGGGTCTTGCTTGGGGATGTGCACGTTCCAGTCTAAAGATTCTGCTAGATTAAAACACAGAAACAAAACTAGTCTTTCTCCAAATTCTTGAAGAAGTGAGTCCCAATGCAGTAGGGATGTGTCATTAGCAGAGATGAAAGGAAAGGTTTCACTGTTTCTTCGAAACAATAGTTCTATCTGTTATGCAGGGCCAGCCCTGCCATTAGGCAGGGTGAAGTAGAGGCAGCTGCCTTAGGCAGCACTTGGTAAAAGCTCTAGCAAGATGTTTGGAGGACAGAATTGCACAGGTGGTGGAACCCGCAGGTATCTTAAGCTAGCCTGCCACTCCCAGGTATTGTGAAGAATGCTGTCGTGTTGCTAGTATGATTCAGACGCCCATCTGTCAGCTTTTGTGCATGAATAGGACAGGTCACCATCTTGTTCTTTGCCTCAGCCAGCAAAATACTTTGATGGTTCCCTGTATTAGGAAAGGAAGCTAAAGCAGTTGGGCCAATTAAATATTATTTGGCATGTTCAAAAATAGGTCAATACTGTATATAGTCTAGGGACGTGGTGGTGCTGCGGGTTAAACCGCAGAAGCCTCTGTGCTGCAAGGTCAGAAGACCAGTAGTCGTAAGATTAAGCCCACTCGATGGAGTGAGCTCCCGTCGCTTGTCCCAGCTCCTGCCAACCTATCAGTTTGAAAGCATGCAAATGTGAGTAGATAAATAGGTACCACCATGGAGGGAAGGTAACGGTGTTCCGTGTCTAGTCGCGGTGGCCACATGACCACAGAAACTGTCGTCGGACAAAACGCTGACTCTACGGCTTGGAAATTGGGATGAGCACCGCGCCCTAGAGTCCGACACGACAGGACTAAATGTCAAGGGGAACCTTTACTGTATATAGGCTGGAGTGTTTGTCTTGGACTAAACAAAGCAGAGCAGCATTCTGAGGATATCTGAGAAGGAGAACTGGATTTAAATCCCCACTTAGTTCTAAATCTTTATAGGGTAGCTTCGTGTGCAGTCCACATTTTTTCATATTCCAAAGTGGAGATTGTATTGCTAGTTTTTCCTATAAAAAGTTATTGAAGCTTAGCTATATATATTCTAGTTATAGTTTTCCAAAACAGTTTTAAAAGGTAGTTGGTTCATCTTCAGTTCTTATGTGTTCTCAAGTTCTGGCATTCATTTGATATATTTACTAATTTTTTAAATTTATTATTTGAAGTGTAGATGCCATACTTTTCCTTGCCCAGTTCATAAAGAGTAAGATAAGAACAATAAAATACATTTTTAAAAAAATTAGGAATAACAAACCAGGAGGTGAAACAATGAAATCAAGTACCCATAATAACGTACTATGCCCGTTTGAATCAAAGGAGCTCATAGAGGAGTTGACTCATCAAATTCCCACTGATTTATTCAGCCTATTCTTCATGACTTACTATGCTAAGTGCTCAGCCATGATCAAATGGAATGTTACATATTTTGAGTGTATTCTGTATCAGGAAATAATACTGTATGCTAGTTCTAATCTTCTTCATTTATATCAAGCAACTGTTGTCCTTGGTTCAAGTCTTTGGCATAAACTAGACATTTCTACTGGGAAGAGAAAAATGAACAAGGAAGGAAGCAGTGTAGTGGCTATTACTGTATATGTTACAGTACAGTGAAACTGTTGAACTTGTGAAAGTTTTGCATGTGAATTAAAATTAGCCTGTAACATAACATTTTTGACATTGTTTCAGAAAGTCTGCTTTGTTTTCAATTCTAATAAGTTGCAGGTGGGGCTTTCTTTTATTACTATGTGTGCATTTGCTCCAGTTGAGTCTCTGGTTAATAATTTTGGTAGAAGGAAAATGAAGCAGATGGAGATTTTACTGAAGAAAGCTGCAGAAAATGTGCAATTTAATTAAGGGCAGATGAAAATGCTATCAGTCAATGCAACAGTTATATTCTGACATTTTCATATCTGAGTTTTCAATGAGAGGAAAAATGGCCTTAAGGGCATATAATATCTTTGATCAGTTGAGGCCAGTGTGCCAGCTGTGCCTCTGCTGGACAGAGAGTGGCTGGCTGTGGTTTATATCTTGTAATGTATTAACTGTGAGCTGTGTATTTAAAAGTACTTCCCTTTTATCTCTCACCCTTCAGATTTCTAGATGACCCTGGATACTGGTATTATGAGACAGAGGGGAAAACTTCACTATTCATTTTTCTCCTTGACATACGTAATTTTGTGCATTTTTATCATTTGTATACACTTGGCTTTCTTCTAAGCTAAACAGCCCCAAATGTTGTATGCTTTCCGTATAGGGGAGCTCTAGCCATGTAATCATTTTGCTTGCCCTTTTTAGTGTTTTTTAAACTCTACAATATTCTTTTTGATGTTCAGTGATCAAAACTATATGGAGTATTTCAAATGGGGTTGCATCATCAATTTGTATAAAGGTGTTACAGTACAGTACAGTATCTGGAGTTCTGTTTCCAGTTGCTTTCCTAATAATCCCTAATGTGGAATTTGCATTTTATATGAGTCACACACTTGATCAACGTTTTCAGCTATCTACATGGCTGCAAGGTTTTACTAGTTAGTCAGTGGCTACTCTGACTCTGTTAGCAGATATGCAAATTAATGTTTTTTTTTCTGCCAACATGATTCAGTTCACCGTTGCTTAAACTGCCACTAAAAGGTCCAAGATTTAATCCTTGTTTCTTTTTATCATTTTACTTTTGTTGTTCATCATACAAACAATCATTTAGCTTAACACAGGAACTAAAGTAAATACTTAACACACAACCAAAAGTGACTTGCCAGAATAATTATTAACTTGTTGCAAGACAATGATTTAGTAAATGAAGTGCAATTGGAATTAATTGTGTTTATCAGGGGGGTAGCTTTCCCTTACCTATATATGCAAGGAAGAGGACCATGCATCTGTTAGCAAATGAGTAGAGAGATATGTCCTAGAGTTGTTGAAGAGCTGCTTCTAATACTGAACTAGATGGGCAAATAAATTAACCCGATATAAGATAACTTTCTTTTTCTTCCAGTTGTCATTTAGTCCTGTATCTTTTTACATTTGTATGTACTCTTTTCTACAGGGATGTGCTATGGGCCCCCTGCAACAAAATGTTGTAGTAGAGAGAAGTTTTGTTTTAGCACTCTAGTCACTGTTCTGTATTTGTACTAATTCTTTTGCTTTTTAACCTTGCACCCTCAACATTCTGCTAGAATTCCACACACACAGTTCTTAGCTGTTTCCCTCCTCCATTTACCGTTTTTCTGATAGATTGTTTAATGCTGTAAAAATATAAACTACATTGGAATCTCCACTGCTCTCAATGGACAGCTCTCATATCTGTCCATGAAGCTATTTAAAACTAGTTTCTCAGTGTGAACCAGGAAATGACATATCCAGACAATTCTCATGATCCTCTTTATTTCTGAATCACTCTTCCTTTGTCTTCCCGTTCTTCTTATCTGTCCTCCTCAACTGTTATTCCCCCCTTCTTTCTGTTAATACTACAGTGGTGCCTCGCTTGACGAGGATAATTCATTCCGTTGAAATCTCTGTTAAGCGAAATCCTCGTCAAGCGAAACGAAAAAGCCCATTGAAATGCATTGAAAGCCGGTTCAATGCATTCCAATGGGCTAAATACCTCAGCGTCTAGTGAAGAGCCTCCATGGGGTGGCCATTTTCAGTGCCTGTAAAGCGAGGAATCCATCCGAAATCACAGCGGGGAGCCATTTTGCACAGCGGGCGGCCATTTTAGAGCCGCCGATCAGCTGTTTTAAAATCGCCATCTAGCGAAAAGTTGGTTCCTGAAGCAGGGAACCAATCATCGTTAAGCAATTTTTCCCTATTAGAACATCGTTTTGTGATCACAAAAGCAATCGCAAAAACTTCATCGTCAAGTGGTTTTGTCATTTAACGAGGTAATCGTTAAGCGAGGCACCACTGTATATGCTTTTCAGTTGTGATCTACTTTTTTACCACCTCCATGTAAGAGTTTTCTTATGATGGTTCATATCAAAGCAAATCCTGGAGTTACCCCAGAGTTACTGATGCCCTTCTCTTGATTGTGAGTGGGGTGGTTTTGTCTACATTTATGTAAACACAGGTGTTTCTTCTAATACCTATGTAAGCATAGGTATTAGAAGAAATAATCGTAACAATATGGCCGCTTGGGCTGTATCATGAAAGCTGTGATTGCTTTCTAAAACTCTTCATATTTTTAACTAGTCAGTAACTCTCATTTTACAATAATGTCAGGTCTGCAATATGCACAGCAGATCAAATGCGTAATCTACACTTTGCTACTCCACCCATACTTGAAGCTAAAACCAGTAAGATTTGTGGCAGTGATTTAATTAGAGCCTTCTAACAATTGATTTTGATTTTTGTACGACTGTTATGTCTGATTTTTAAAACGTGTTCATGTTATTGTTTTATTGTTTGGTTTTATTATATTGTAAACTTCCCAGAGTGGCCTTGCAGCCAGATGGGCAATATAAAAGTCGAATAAATAAATAAATGAATAAATAAAAATCAATTTCTTTTTAAAAAGATATTTGAAATACATAGAGTTCTTTATTTCAGTATTACTTTTGATTGCGTCTGAATCTGCCCAGCACTGTATTACACTAATAACCTAAAATAAATATTTGGAACCCCTTATATTCATATTTTATTAAATAATGCCAGGCAGAATCCAATAAATGTCAATAGTTTGGTTTTAAGGTCATAATTTAAATTGTTGGAAGGACATTTGGAAAATTTAGGATTAAATTATATCCCTCTTAATAAATCAGTTATAGTCTGTAACTGATTGTAATAACATGGAGCTCTTGTAAAACACAGGATTAAATTGCTTATTATAGAGGGATCATTGACTATGTAGATCTATAGGGAGTTTCTTCCTTTCCAGCTGGAATTTGTAGATTCTGCTTTTTCTTTTTTCTTTTTTGTCTTTAAATCCACACATAACAAACAAGTTGGACTGGATTTAAATAAAATTGCCTTAATTCATGATTTAAAATTTAAAAATCTAATTTTTGACAATTTAAATCACTATTTAAATCAATTTGAGCTTTAAAAATCATTAATTTAAAAACCTTTTGATAACAAAGTCCTATTTTACAGCTGTTTTATATTGGCCAGAATTCTTTTAACAGTGATGCTTCGATTTATGAACATCCCAACTTACGACCATTTTGAGTTATTACCAGCTCCGGCCGAAAAATTTTGCTTCGACTTGCAGCCGGAGTTACAACCAAAAAAAGACAGAGGGGAAAAGGCGGGGAATTCAAATTGCTAACCATTGGTAGGTGAAGAGGCTGCTTCTTTGTAGCTCTTTCGCCCCAACAGTTAGAGTGAGTGCGATCGGAGGAGGCTTCGGACTGCCTGGTAAGGTAAGGTGCTGCCTTCTGCTGTTTAAAACTTGTTCTGGGTGGGTTTTGCAGCATGGTTTTGGGCTGGGTAGTGGGATTATGTTTCTATGCTGTGATGGGTCTTGCAGGGTTTGTTGGTTTTTTGGTTCCCGCCCCCCCATTTCTGATGGGTCTTGGAGAATTTGTTTGCTTTTTGGGTTCCCCCCCATTTCCGATGGGTCTTGAGGTGTTTGTTTGCTTTTGGGGTTCCCCCCATTTCCGATGGGTTGTGTGGGGTTTGTTCGCTTTCTGCTTTGCTTTTTTTGCATTTCTGATGAGTCGTACTTACTTACATGATCTGTGGAAATTTCACTGTTGCTTGCCTGATATAGCAGTGATTATGGAATTTGGGGTGACTGCTTGTGTCGACATGCATGAAGGGGGAGCAGACAGGAGGTGAAAACCTACTCTGCAATTGCCTTATGTATATATTTTTTCCAGTTGGATTTTGTCTTCAAAATACAAATACTGCAAGCATAGATTTATATTACTTTTCTTACATTCACCAAAATCCTCTTGTGAAAAGCTGCATGTATTCAGAGAGAATGCAAACTGTTTTCACAGTTTTCTCACCATATGTTGTGCATGTAGAAATGTGACGAACTGCACGCTTGAGTGTGCAATGGATGTGTTCAAGCATGCAACAGACAGCTGGCATAATCATGCACATTGGTTATACAGTTTCCAGTTTGCACTGTGGAAACCCAGTAGGATCCTGAACATTATGTATGTGAATTTATTGTAAAGAGACTGGTGATAAGACCGCATGGATCATGGAGAATGGTCCAGTGTTCCCTTGCCTCTGGCCAGGATAGAAGTTTACAAAAAGCTTTGTGTGTATCTGTGATTTAGAATTACTGGAAATCTTCCATACCTATGAGTTTGAATGCACATTTTTAAGAAAAGGGTCACGAGTAGCACTTGCTGATTAAATGAGATCCTTCTGTATTAACAAATAATAATAATAAAAGAAAGACAGAAACCTCCACAAGAGTTCAATGTATTTTTGGAAGGAGAATGAGGCTTTGTAAATGGTTCTGGTGGGAGGAGAACACATTGGGTTACAAGTGAAATTAGAAGTGCAATGTTATGTGGACTAGTTTCGTTTCTTTATATATGTTGTTTCTTTTTTTCTGTTAATCTGCATTTTGTTTTGTTTATTCAATCAGATTTTTTTTTAAAAAAAGAAGGAAACATTTCTCCAGAACTAGGTTAAAAGCCCATGTATCTCCAGTGTCATGTTCCCAAAGTGGGACAAATCTTGTTGGATACCTTGGGACAAGAGTGCTGACACTGTACAGATGAATTCTTGCCATTACTGTCTTATCTGCCATTTGAAACTATGGTCCAAGTTCCTATAATTGCAACTGATCATTAATATTCTTTACCTGGAAAACCCTGATAAGGATTGTTGTATGTCAGAATTCACTAGACAGCACATGATTATTACTTTTTATTAATAGATCAATCTAGGAGATATTCCACAAGAGCCATTGCTTCTTATGTTGACATGCTTCTAGGGGGACAGTGTAAAAGGTCTAGAAATGGAGCTCAGGTTTTGCCAAACAAGGAAGTGAATAATCTTGGAATCATCCCAAACTAGAAAGTGGGACGGGATGAATCAGAGTCATATAGGTATCCCATGACCTCTAACAAAGCACACTGGGAAAGAGAAAATAAAGCAGTTCCCATTTTCTGCAAAGACAGAATGGTAATTTAGTGCAACGTTATTAAATTTGACTGTAGTTGTCCATGGCTAGAAATAATGTACCTGGTCAGATATTTTGATTTCCATGTCTTTTTCTTCTCCTGGATTTTTTTTGTAAATGGTTTGATTAGTGATATAAGTTTTCATGCATCTTATCCTCACTTGCAAGCATGAAGGACTACAAAATTATTCTTCTCATCTCATAAGAGGGGAAGATACATTGTGGTGCTCTCAGCAAGAGAGAAGAAGGAGAATAAGAGCAGCTAATTTATGCAAAGCAAACAAAACTATGTAAGTAATGCTTAATACAGAATGTTTTGATACAAGTAACATATGGTGCAAAATGTCATTGGCTACTTACTGGGATTTTTCCCCATGAACTTTTAGGCACTAGAACTATCAGAGCAGTTATATGCTGCTTTTTTTCAGAATCAGCTGCTCTTTGTGTACTGACGTCATGTTTGCTTCACAGTTATGAAAAGGCAGACTTTTTTTGGCAGGAAACATTGACCAGAAAAATTAGCGTTGTGTGTCTTGTTTTTGCATGGTGGTAGGAATTTTGGAGGGGCTTGAAAATTCCTCATTGAGGTGTCTTGTCAAGTCATCCTGAATCAATGAATATGAAGAATTTAGTAAACATGCTTTGCACCTCTTAAGTATAAGAAGACTTTTGCAGAACTTGACAGCTCACATATTTTCTGAGTCTATGAAAGGAACTGCCCATCTGTAGATGTTGCAAAGAGTTATCTATGTAAAAAGGATATACCTGGGATTCCTGTAGTATAGAACAAACCGTATCACTATGTATGGGTGTTGTGATGTTTACCACATGGCCTCTGCTTGTTTCACCAAACAAAGAGCTCACGTTATGTCATCCCACCAGCTGACACTGATTGTGATGTTCACTCCTTAAATGCACCTGTGTGTTGTGTCCTCTCAAAGGGTTCAGTCGTCTCTTTCCCTCACTGCCACCAGTGGATTTCCTTTATCCACAATATAAAAGACTTTAGTCAAACACTTGTCTGTTAACTGCCAACAGAACCTATTTATTGAAGTTTATCAAATTAATCATAATCACAGATGTTCTTCAGATATTCATTGTATACAATCAAATCATTAAAGTAACATATCTCTTGCCACATAACCTATCACTACCTGCTCTATCTATTTATCTTGACCAGCTTATCTCTATTGATATCTGTTCCTTCTCTCTTTTCTCACTATCTCTCTTAACTATCTGACTCTCTATCTGCAAATTCTATCTCTTTCTTATCTTATCCTGCCAAACCTTTTTATCCACTGACTTCGCTCCTCCAATCCTGTCATAGACTCATGCAAATGAGATCCTGACTATGAGTGACAGGAGTGACGTGAGGTAGTCGTCACAGGTGTGAAAGCTGGACAGTTGAGAAATCTGAGGGGAAAAAATAGATTCATTTGAAATGTGCTGCTGGCGGAGAGCTTTGCAGATACCCTGGACTGCCAGAAAGACTAACAATGGGGTCCTAGATCAAGTCAAGCCTGAAGTATATCTGGAGGCAAAAATGTTGAAACAGAGTCTGCCCTATGGTTGTTGTGGGTTTTTCGGGTTCTTTGGCTGTGTTCTGAAGGTTGTTCTTCCTGACGTTTAACCAGTCTCTGTGGCCGGACTGGAGTGGGAACTCTGTCCATGCTCTGTTGTTGTTGGATAGTTGAGTATTTATAGCTGTGGGAACAGCTTTTGTCTTTTTTCAGGAGATAGGATGATCAGTGTGTTTTGTTGTGATAAGGAGAGATTATCTGTCACTGTGATTGATGGGTGTCATTAGCTGGTCTTTTTTGTGCAATGATCCCTGGTCCTTGTGGCTGGGTAGAGTTTGTTGACCTTTTGCAGGCTGTAATTTTCAGTGTTGGGAGCCAGGCCGTGTTTAGTTTTAGGACTTCTTCCTTTTTGTTGAAGTTCTGTTGATGTTTATGGATTTCAATAGCTTCCCTGTGCAGTCTAACATAACGATTGCTGGTGTTTCCCAGTACTTCAGTATTTTGAAGTAGAATTTCATGTGCAGCTTGTTTTAGGGCACTTGAGGTAATTCTTGCTCTCTTCTAGTATTGCTTTTATGTGCTGTTAAGTCCTTCTGACCCATGGCGACTCTATGAATGAGTGATCTCCAAAATGGTTGTTGTGGGTTTTTCGGGCTTCTTGGCCGTGTTCTGAAAGTGGTTCTTCCTAACGTTTCGCCAGTCTCTGTGGCCAGCATCTTCAGAGGACAGCAAACTGTGCTCTGGGTAGGCTTGAGAGTGGGTGGAGTATTTATGGCTGTGAGAAGGCTAGTTTGTGAGGTAGGCTATTGTCCTAATCAGGAGATGGTTGATTAATGTGTTTTGATAATCTCCCCTCCTTATCAAAACAATACATCCACAACAAAACACTCAGCAGAGAAGTGGGTTTCTCTTTGAATTCAAATGCTGGAAGGAACGATTGGCTAGTGCTGACTAGAGAGACATTCACCTCAGCTCGGAAAAGGCCCTCCCAGTCACACAAGCCATAGACAGCATGCAGTTGCAAATAAAATTCCAACAAAACGAACCGTTCTTTGACACCTTTCCCTATAGGGAACCATTCTGTCTCTCCATATTCTGTCCTATTCTGTAGCTTCTTGGGCACAATGCAGGTTATGCATCAAGACAATCAAGTACTTTGATTTCTTTCAGATCAGATCTTTCTCCCAGAAAGATCAAATCTGCAGTATTGGGATGTTATTAAACTTGTCCTTGCCTTTGGAAGGTCAAGAAGCAATTGTGGATCAAAGCTTGTTTTAGCAGCTAATTTGGGTAACAAGCTATAACTCCACTTAGATGAAGACATCATCCCTGATCATAGTAAGCCATCTTGCATTATTGCAATGCACTGTATAGAGCAGTTGCCTTGGAAAGTTGTTTGACAACAAATATAGCTTAAACAGAATGATTGTTAGCAATGTACCCTCTAATTTTCAGCCCTGCTGGGCGGGAGTCCATCTCTCACGTGCGTGACTGTTTCCCTTGCATCCATGAAGGATCGCAACCAGAGCCAAAGGGGCTGCATGGAGGAGGAGGAAAGCTGTTTAGAAGGAGGGAGAGTTGCACGTCTGCGTGTTAGTTTGGACAGGTCATGTGGAGCTTTGTGAGACTTGAACCATGTTTGCCAATTCATATCTGAGTGCAATTCAGAACTTTGTGGTGTTCTTTGCCTCCTTGTCAGACTGCTTAAGCTGTTGTGTTCTCTGTCTCTTTTTCAACCTGATCCAACCCGCTTGTAGCCTCGCACAGGTGGCTAATCCTTCTTAATAACTCTACTTTGCCAAAAGGCAGGAAAGTACCAAAGAATGTGAAAAAGCTAAAGAGTCTACCTGGCTTTGGCCATATTTTGTTTAAGAAAAAGACTGCCCGCTCTGGACGGAATGCTCTCCTCATCTCAAGGAGACATTATGAGTATAACAACAATATGGGGGTTACCTATATGAAGAATAGCTACAGCCATGTGCTGAGACTTTTCACCTGGGATATTCATGTTTATTATTTACATTTTAATAGGAACATTATGGAGCTACACTCCTGAAAATTTCCCCCTGTCATTTAAAAATCTGAGCTGCAAGACCTTATTTTTCCAGTTACTTTATATCTTTTCTGGGCTGTGGCATCCATAATATTGTCCCTATTTTCAAACACATTTCTAGTTAAATCAGCATTTTTGTACTTTGAACATACACTCAGCTTACAGGGATGTTGTACAATTCTGGAGAACTTTATAGCACTAGATGTAGTGTAAAAAGTGATAGCCATATTAGGCAGTGCTAGCGTATCCCACAGAAACAAAAGAAAAATAAAAAATATAAAAAATGTTGTGGCACCTTAGACTAATTGCTATATTTTAATGTGATTTTCATGGAGAGGTCCACTTCCTCAGACATAAGAATGGGACTGCACGACACACATTTATACAGTTATACATGCCCCCCCCCACACCTGAGACTATTTTCTGGGCACAAGTAGTTGATAGTGTGGCATTTCGCACCGGGCAGCTACCATTAAGATCCCTGTTGATATTCAGTTTCTCTCCCAAGAAGCATTGATCTATAAACAATGATAATGATTGGTGGTTTAATAATCCCAGGCTATAGATAACAAAAGGGAACAGTATGGTAAGGAGTATCCATGCCATTTGGGGGAAGAAAAATTACAGGTCAAGAATCCAGAGAGAGAGACAGTTGAGATGAAATATATGCATATGTTTAAAACCCATCTCAGTGGACTCAGTTTAAGCCAAGGGTTCTTAGGCCATTATCAAATATAAAATAATTTTAATATAGTGCCACTTCACTAGCCCCATTGGACATGATACTCATTGCCAAGATTTCAGCCTTCATAGTAACTGAATAAATAGAACAGGCATATTCAGGCTATCAGACAGAACACAAGACACTCAGCTTAGTAACTTCAGCTGTCACCTGAGGCCAAAAAGGAACATGGCATAGATTCTAAACTGAAATGCAGACACGGTAGATGGCGCTTTGCTCCCTGTTATGCAGATAGAGATGACATATAAAACAGGTTAGGTTCTGAAATACACTCTTTTTGAATAGGCTATATTTCATCAGTTGAGGAGTCTGAAGGCTTTTGTCTTCAATAAGATAAGCACAGTCTAGATATTTTCCAAAACAATCCTCTATTTTCAGAGTCTTTGGTTTTATACTTCACTGGTTTGTAAAAATGTAAGACATGATCAGTTGCAACCATAAATATGTTGGCACAATTTATCTGTGTATTTCCCTTTCGAATGCTGCCAAATGTCTGCTTTGTTTTTGTAATCTGTTCCCCCAATCAGTAGCTCTGATGTTATTACTTGCTTCATTTCCTTGTCCTTCTTTGCTTAACAGTGGTAACACTTTATTAGAACTGCAACACAGAGTTGAATGACTTGATAAATAATCAGTTGTGGTGGAGATCTGCTTACATCAGGATCTACTCTTTGTCAACATATTCTTATTAACTGAGTGTGTGTCTTTGTATTTGTGTGTGGTTTTGTGTACAAAAGAATGATTCTTCTAAAAAGTGGTACAGTATTCCTACCCCTATTTATATATGCATCAGTGCTTTTCATTTTAAAAGTTTTATGTGGCTATGTTTATTGCTGCATTCTCTTCTGTGATTACTGGTGGGGATTGCTGTTTTTTCTTCTGGTTTCTGTTACTTATTTATTATTTGACTCCTCGAGCATGTTTTTCTGTAATATTAATTATGAGATACACTTATACCTTAGACCAAATGGCTTGCCACCCTTTGTCTAGCAAGGTTGGGAGAGACCTTGCAATCAGGACCCCCTGAGGTGGAATCTGAGACCCACACCTCTGACCTCAGGCTCCTTTTTGAAACCTATTTTTAAGTAAGGAATCTGGCATGAACATCTGGCCATGATTGTTTGAACTTTTGTATTTTTTTCTGCAGCATTCACAGCTCTTTGTTGCCTACCCTGATGGAGATATGTACAGGGTTGGAAACTACATAATTTTTGTGATTTTTTTTAGTCACTTGATTAAGGTATAAGGATCACATTCATCATTTTTTTTCTTTTTAGTTATACTCTTTTTGCTCTTCTGAACATCAGAACGCTAACAGGACTTAGCAATGTTTTTCTCCTTCTGTCTGTCTTTGGATGTTTCTTTGGCAATAGTACACCTATTTTATGTGTCTGTATGCAGCACAAGCAGATACAGGCTGCTTTGTTAACTGGGGCAATACTGCAATATCCATATTTTATCATTTCATTTAAGCAAGTTTTCATTTTAAAGGGATATTTGACTGCTGTGTCATTCCTAATCAAATTAAAAATTGACAACTCAGTGGTTTACGCATAACTGGTTGTGATGCAAGAAGTTGGGAGTTTGATTCCTTGCTGTGCCTCCTTGACAGGGCCTGGACTCAGTTGAGTGTCTTCCAGCTCTGCAGTTGTAAGATTATTGTTATTTTTGAGGAAAAAATGCTTTAAAATAAAATATTATAAATAATATGGTTACAAGAAAGATACAAATATATCTGTTCCATGACTAAAACAGTCCAGTGTCTGTTTCCTCAACCTTCAAGAGTGTGTTTTGTTTTTTTGTGGGTTGTTTTGGTGAAATTGCAAGAGATGCAGCAGAAAAAGGATTTAAAAACACTTGATTCCCTCTTCCTTTGTATCCTGGTCCTTTTATGTATTGGACAGTAGTATAGTGATAATTGCTCTTCGTGGAGTAGCTAATGACTCTGATTTTTTTTAAAAAACATCATATCTGGCTGATAATCAAGGGTAGTTCACGGCTGAGTTTGAGTAGGACATCAGTTTTGCATTACTTCACATTGTTGACCATCCCTGCTAAATGTAGACATACTATATTTATAGGCTTTGAAGTGAATGTTTCTTCTAGACAGTAATGCTATATCAAGATTTGCATAACTGGGCTAAATTGCATTGGAAATTGCTCTAAACCAGTGCTTGGCATCAGTAATGGGCTGGATGAGGGCAAACAAACTGAAACTTAACCTAGACAAGGCAGAGGTGCGCCTGGTTAGCCAGAAGGCAGATGAGGGAATAGGGATACTACCTATGCTGGATGGGGCTACCCTGCCCCTGAAAACCTAGGTCCGCAGCTTGGGTGTACTCCTGGATTCATCCTTAAGCTTGGATGCCCAGGTCTCGGCAGTGGCCAGAAGTGCATTTGCACAGCTAAAGCTGGTGCGCCAGTGGCGCCCATTCCTAGAGATGTCGGATTTGGCTACAGTGACACATGCCTTAGTTACATCCTGTTTGGATTATTTGTGTTTGTTTGTTTGTTTGTTTGTTTATTTATTTATTTATTTATTTATTTATTTATTTATTTATTTATTTATTTATATCCCGCCTATCTAGTCATTTCGACCACTCTAGGCAGCTATTACTGTACTGTAACGTGCTCTATGTGGGGCTGCCTTTGAAGATGTTTTGGAAACTTCAGCTGGTGCAAAACTCTACTGGCAGACTACTGACTGGGGCCAACTACAGGGAGCATATAAAGCACCTGTTACAAGAACTGCACTGGCTACCAGTTCGTTTCTGAGCCCAATTCAAAGTGCTGATCATTACCTATAAAGCCCTGTACAGTTTGGGTCCAGGCTACCTGAAGGACCGTATCTCCCTATATGCGCCTTCTCGGCGATTAAGATCAGCAGAGGAGACCTTCCTCTCGGTCCCATTGTCAGCACAAGCACAGCTTCTTCTTCTTTCCCCCCTCCCCACAAAAAGAAGCTGCAGACTCAATTCCTGCAAAAACTGAAATAGCATATCTGGCCCATAGGCTGAATGTGACTTGCAGGAGTTCTTCTTTCACCTGTAATAATCTTCTATTGTTGTTAAAAGTGGTTGAAGATAAGATGTTGCTTTGAAACCAGGGAGCTATTTCAAGGAACTGAGTTGGAGCACAGAAATGAATTGTGGCTAAAAATTTAGGCATTAAACCAGTGGTCCCCAGCCTTTGAAACACTGCGGACTGGTTGGGGAATGTGCATGTGTGCACAAAAGGGCGTGTGCATGCGCACGCACAGTCGTGCATACATGAAGGAGTGGGCACGCACACACACTCATGCACATGTGTGAAGGGCTGGGGTGCTCAGGGGCACTCACGTGCATGTGCAAAGGGGTAAGGGCACTCATGCGGGTACATGCGTGCCAGCGCGAAGGGGCTGTACGGGGGGAGTGTATGCGAGGTGGGTGAGAGATCTGTCTCCCCTGCCCAGGCCACGGACCGGCACCGGGCTGCAGACTGGGGATTGGGGACCCCTGCATTAAAGCATACTTCTGAGTGGATAAACATGCATCTCTGCTTTGTAACCTTGGTGGGAAAAATATCTGTACTGATAAGAAGAACCAGTGTTTGGAAAATGTACTGTTTTGGACTGTAAATCCCAGATTCCTGCAGCCAGCATGGCCATTGTGTATGTTGACTAGGGAATTCTGCGAGTTTTAGTTTCAAAAAAGTAAATTTTCCAATCTATATTATGAATGATATCTGGACCTGCTGTATGATTTTAACCACATCTCCAGCTGGAGTTCAACCCCAGACTTTTAGTAGATAGGAATTCTCCATTCCCCATTCTGCCAGGCCAAAGAGTGCCTGCCCTAGCATTAAAAATATATCCAATACCATTGCTGGGAAAAGATTTTTGCCTGTGGCCTTTAGAATTACTGCCCATCAGTGTGAATAGTGTTGGCTGGATCAGTCTATGATCTTTCTCCATGCTTACATGAGTGTCAATATAAATAATAACCTGAATTATTTCAATACAGATTTCCAAACCCTTTAGAAAGCTTATTTCTTCTACAGCTGAGCAAGTCTAGGATTATAAAGCAAATTAGGAGAGCTTTGGAGTTTTCTACTCTTTCAGAGTAATTAAGAAAGGAACTGGTACACCCTGTCCCTGATTTCCTTCCTTTGATCAGATTTTTCTTAATTAACAGCATGAGCTCTGAATCACCATGCTGTCACTATATGTTTGCTTAACTGTATTTGCTTTTAAGGCCAAATAAGAAGAAAATTCTTGCTTCATTCAAATTCTTTCAGAGATTTTGGGGGTCTTTCCTTCCTTTCAGAACATACCATTATGAACACACTTTTCCATTTTTATAAACCTCCAATCAGCAGTTGATGTACTCTTATTTAGCTCATTGCTCTCTGGTTTTCCTGAGTAGTTTTTCTATTTTGAGATTTGGCTCAGTTTTAGAGCATTTGTTTCTTTGCCTAGTTACTACTCCCAGTTTATTAATTAGCTGGAACACTTCTCTTATTAATCTGCTTGCCAGGAAAAGCTGCACCTACTAAATTTCTCTGTTAGTCTGCTGTGAAAAACACAAAAGCTGGTCCAGTAAAAACATTAATACAGTCCTCTAAGGTGACAGCCTTATAACTTTAAAGACAAGAGTTTGGAACATAATTTCCAATCTTGACAAGATTCAAATTGACTTGATAGGCAACTCTTTGAATCCGGAGAGAACTGTGAAGTCAGATAGAAGTAAGGACAAGTTATTGTTGTTGTTATCCCATTGAGTGTAAGGAGCTTACACTCTTTAAAAGGAATGAGAAGGTAGGGAAGCATACAATAAAGGTAAGAGGGGCTGAATGTACATGGGAAATCAACATTTAGTCTAGACTTTATTGAAACTGGTTTGCTAAAGAAGTGCCACAGCGTGTATGTTCAGTTGTAGAGAGTTCCATACATATGGTAGAAGGGAAGAATGGGCAGAACCATTAACTAGGCAAGGTACAGTATGTCTAGGCACTGAGTGTGGTAGAGGTGGAGGAAGGAAGATCACTGGCATGAATATACTGGGAAAGAGATACTATAGTATAAATGTTTCCCAATATTCCACTCTGGGGTTGGGAAATGCTAAACATTTATGGACAAGTTCTCTCCAAGTTGAGGGGGCTGGTTGGCCAACCAAAAGTGGCATTGGTGCCATAAAGTCTTCCAGGTATCTTCAGATACTTGTACACTCAGTGCCCACCCTGACTGGTTTCCAAGTTGGCTCTCTAGGCCACACAACTGTCAAAAAATCCCTAGCAGCCATCCTCCATTCCTGACTTGACAGCTAGGGAGGTGACAGTGATAGTTTTTCAGCTGGAACGATAGGCACTCACTTTTTCAGTGTCAGAGTTGAGTGAATGGTTGGTTGCTCTTCACACTTGCCATGGTGACGACTGAGAGGAATTGCGGAACCTTGTTTGTTCTGGATGTTCAAGAGAATGGGAAGCCAGTGAAGTGATTTAATTTATGGCATAACATTGTAAGGCAATGGGAGAGATGGATGATTTGTGTAGCAGAGCAAGGAATGAGTATGGAAACTAGAGAGGAGTAAAAGTGCCTACCAGAGTTGAAGGGGAGAATTTTCCAGATGAAGGCAAAGAAAAAGCTACAACAATTGCCTTGGTTTGGGGAATAAAAAGGCATAAATACCTGGTGTTTTTGGATTCTTTTCAGCTGAAGAAAAGTATATGGGGGCTGCTGGTTCATTTCATATTTATTAATCTGGAGTAAAACAGCTTGATGGTAATTGCATGATTTCTATCAAGAAATGGTTGGCCAAAGATTTAATTCAGTGCAGTTTATTTTAACAAAAATAAAAACATGTGAGTCTTCGGCTTGTGTGCTTCCTCTTGCCTTTGCACTCAAAAACTTTAAAAGTTCTGGTCACAATTTTGAAGAGAATACTCTAACAATAATTGTCAAACTGAAATCTGAAACCACAACTTGGTGTTTGATTTGATACCGACCACAATTTCTGGACCAAGGTATAATGCCAGCTAGTCCACTAGCCCCACTTTCCTGGGGTCACTGCCTTTTTTGGAGAAACTGGATGATGTGGACACTAAACTGTAATTTGGTCCAGAACTTAAAATGTTAGTTCTTTTCAAAAGTTTAATTTATTTTGATAATCATTAGTGGATTCAAAATATTGTTTCTTTACAATTAATCGTTACCTTAATCCTTAATCTCTGAGATAAACACAGGCAGCCTGCATTCTGGCACTCCTGTTCCAGACTGAGCCCTACCAATTTATGCACCAGTCCTCATGTTACATGCAAAACCTTGCAGCTGTAAACAGGAGGTCATTTCCAGACTTTGAATAGCTCTATCTCTTGTCACTGAGTCAAAACGTGTTATGATATATCTCTATTTCTATCTCTATTTTTTAATTTCTGTCTTTATATCTCTATATCTGTTTCTGTAATAAGTGAAGATTTTCAGAGTTAAAAGCTAAACATGAAATTGTTTTCTCTTATACTTCAAAAAACTCTCATGAATTTGTGCAACTTTATATTCTTAACATGTTATTTCTAAGCCCTGGTTCTTCATCGTGGTCTTCTGTGAATGCACACAAAGGGTTAATACCAGCACCAGCGTTGGTCCTCTCGGAACATTCTCTAGCTGCAAGAGAAAAGTAACAATGTTTAGGACTACCCCTACTGCGCACGCCCAGCCTAACCGTCCCTCAGTTCCATTTTTCCGCCTAGCGGTTTGGAGCCTCTCGTTCTTAGCTGCGTTCTATTAGAAATCTGGCCTTTATTCCTCGGTTTTGACCTGGCTTAGCTCTACGGACTACCCTCGCGCGCTTTTCCTTTGAACTAGACGACATCGGTTTGCACTATTCTCTTCTGGCTTTCACCCGGACTGCTTACGGACTGCTTTGCCTTCTCCCTTAAACTAGTCGACGTCGGTGCCTTACCACCCTATGTCCCCGTCCGGGCCCTTCAGCAGGTGTGTGGTGTGCGATTGTAAAATTCCCCACCAGGACGGCCACGATACTTGTTTGTATTGTTTGGGGGAATCGCACAACTCCAAAACTTGCCCACACTACAAAGCTTTCACTAAAGCCGCTCTTAAGGCTCGCCAACAGCGCCTTAAACTTCACCTGTGGGAGTCAACATTGTCTTCCACAGCGCCCTCGGAGGGGGAGATGGCTTCCACTTCCCGAGCAGCTCCTGTACAATCGGTCGTCTCCAAGGTTTCGAAAATGTCGAAAAAGTCCGCGGCGTCGAAATCGGCCGCTCCTGCTTCGAATCCCGAGCCCCCGGCCCCTGCTCCGCCGAAAGCTAAACCGTCGAAAACGTCGAGAACCAAGGCATCCGCCAAGGCTAAGGTGACGTCTCTTCGACTTTCTCCGAGCTCGGGGTCGATACCCTCACTGATTCTCGAGGGGTTGTCGAGACGCTTCGAAGCTTCGTCCGACGTACCCGCTCCACCTCCGGTTCGACGCACCGAAGCCGTGCTACCAGCGGGAATGTCTTCCCCGACGCCGAGCCAGCTAGTCGGAGCCACTACTGGTCTCACTTCTGCCCCACATAGCCCATCTCCTGCGGGCCAGGGGTCGTCTCCCTTGTCGATCTTGTCCGTACACTCAGACTCGAGATCTCCACGAGACAAGGCGCCTCGCTCACCCGTGCGTTCGAGGTCGAAATCCCCTCGAGACAAACGTCCTCGCACGGAGAAACATCGCTCCCCGAGTCGGTCCCCTTCCTCCGACCGCTCGAGGTCGAAGTCTCCTCGACGAAAACGGTCGAAGAAGAAGCATCGGGCTTCGACCCAGTCCGACTCTTCCCATCGTTCGGACTCCAAATCTTCGAAACGCAAACGCTCTAGGAAGAAGCGCAGATCCCATCGACGTCGTAGCAAACATCGACGTCGATCCTCGTCTTCCTATTCAGTAGACTCGGACCGACCCAAGCGTCGTAAACACCATCGACGTCGACATGGTCGCTCAAGGTCTCCTTCCTCGTCTTCGACGTCCGCATCTCGAGATCGGTATCATAAGAAGATCCGGTACATTTACCTGTCTTCTTCGTCGGAGTCCACCCGTCCTCGACGTCGGCGCCGAGTTATCCGAGTCGGAGATAAACCACCTTCGCTACCGGTTGCCCCTGCACCGCAACCAGTGCCTTCGACGTCGGCGTCGACTGCGGTCCCGCCACGACCTCCGACAGCGTCAGTCGGCATCGAGGGACCACCTCCAAAAAAGAAGAGGGATGTCTTCTCCTCGGATCCAGATGAGGTGTCCACGGAGCAGTCTTCTGACTCTGATCAAGAACAACCCCCACCCCTGCCACCTCACGAGTTGCCTCAGGGAGATGTGGTGGTTTCAGACACTGGAGATCCTCACGCATCTTCTCCATCTGAGGACTTCTCTTGCTACTCCCAGATGATGTCCAGACTTGCTAAAACCTTGAAACTAGACTTGAACCTTCCTTCACCTCCGGGCGAAGACTTGTTCTTCGGGGACATTAAAAGGACAGTACCGCTCCTCCCAGTATAGCTTTTGTGCCTGTGGTTATGGAGGCCATTAAGGAATTCTGGGCTCAGCCCGCGAATACCCCTAATGTTCCTCGTCGCACAGAGAACTTTTACAGAATTCATGGCGCTGACACCCACTTTCTGCTCAAACATCCAATTCCAAACTCACTCATTGTAGAAACAAGTTGTTCAAGACCATCTGCTAAGGCTCACGTTACCCCCGTTGACAAGGAGGGTAAAAAACTGGAAATCATCGGCAGGAAAATCTACTCCCTTGTCACCTTGCTGCTCCGAGTCATCAATTACCAGACTGTGTTAGGGGCTTATCACAAACAGTTGTGGCTTAAAGTTTTGCCAGGGCTGAAAATGATACCGGAAGACACCCGGCAAGCTTTTCTAAACTCATATGAGGAGGCTCAGACGGTATCCAAGCATGAACGTCTCTCCATTAGACATGCAGCAGGGATTGCTGCTAGGGTTCTTATGTCTGCCATCACCATCCGGAGACATGCTTGGCTCCGTTCTGCAGAGATCTTGGAGGATGTCAAATCGAAGGTTGAGAGTCTCGCTTTCGACGCTAGCGGCTTGTTTAATGAAAAGACCGACTCCCACTTAGAGGACCTCCACAAAGCCAAGAGGACTGCAAAGTCCTACTCTGTTCAAACTCAGTCTAGACAGCGAAGGCCCCAATGGCGTAAATCCTACGGCCAATACCAGCAACCATCTCAACAATACCGTCCTTATAAGCACTTACCTCAGCAACGCTCCGGACAGTCCTCCTCTTCTGTTCAGGGATACCAGGGATACCGGCCTCGTCCGTCTCATCGTCGTCAATCCTTTAAACCACCTGGACGAAAGCAAAAACAGTATCTTTGACTTTCGGCCTCCCATTCTTACCCAGTCACCACCCACCACCCGTCTTCAGCCGTTTCTTCACAACTGGTCTGCCATCACAACCGACACTTGGGCTCTAAAGATTATTCAGCACGGTTACCAGTTGGAGTTTATAAAATCTCCTCCGCTAGGTTTCATAAATCATTCCTCCTTCGATTCCTCGCTAGAGGAAGAAATCTCATCTCTCTTGGAAAAAGATGCCATCTATACAGTACCACCTCGCGACATACAACGCGGGTTTTACTCCCGCTATTTTGCTGTATCAAAAAGAGGAGGAGGCATAAGACCCATCCTCGATCTAAGACTCCTAAATACTTACCTGCGACCCAGACGGTTTCGAATGCTCACCTTAGAGTCCATCATGCACCTGCTGAAGAAAAACAACTGGTTCGTCCTTATAGATCTAAAGGACGCATACTTTCACGTCACTATCCACCCCGAACACCGCAAGTTTCTTCGGTTCATCTTTCAGGGCACAATTTACGAATTCCAGGCCCTACCATTCGGCCTGTCCACAGCTCCCCGAACTTTCACCAAGGTCATGGCCCCAGTGGCAGCTTACCTTCGTCTCAGGGGCATCCACGTCTATCCTTATCTGGACGATTGGCTAGTGGTCTCCACGTCACAAAGACAATCCCTGAAAGACACAAAATTCATCCTGTATCTCCTTCGCAACCTTGGTCTCACTGTCAACAAAGAGAAGTCCCAGCTCATCCCATCCCAAACAGTACAATACATAGGGGTCTGCTTGGACGCCGTACGGGGTCGTGCTTTTCTCCCCCCAGAGAGAATGCACAAGATTCGACGAGCCATCAGAAAATTCCGGCCTCGTGGTCGGGTGACAGCCCATCATGCCCAGCACCTTCTCGGCCTGATGTCTTCTACCACACCGGCGCTAGCCCACGCTCGTCTCAAGCTGCGGTCACTCCAGTCATGGTTCCTGGCTCTTTTCGACCCCATGGTGGACAGCCAGAGGAAACGTCTTCGTGTCACGCCGGAGCTAGTAAGACAGCTCCAGTGGTGGACGTACACACCCCACCTCACGGTTGGCCGGCCCTTTCGTCCACTCCGTCTCACTACTCAAGTCACAACGGACGCCAGTCCCTCTGGCTGGGGGGCGCACTGCGGCCATCACATCATACATGCCCTCTGGACTCCACAGGAAACAATGTTCCACATCAATCACCTGGAGCTGCTTGCAGTCATCAAAGCGTTCAGGTCCTTCCTTCCACTGCTACAAGGCCGTGGAGTTCAACTAGTGACGGACAACACTACCACAAGGCACTATGTCAACAAGCAGGGAGGAACTCGTTCCCAGTCACTCCTATACCTCTCCATCCTCCTCTGGGAGTGGTGTTACCGTCATCATGTCTACCCGGTAGCCATCCATGTGGCCACAGAGGACAATGCAGTCGCAGACACTCTGAGCAGGCTTCAACATCAGACACACGAATGGGAATTGAACCCTCTGGTCTTCCAGGACCTTTGCCACCGGTGGGGGACCCCCGTGCTCGACGTGTTTGCATCCCCTCAGAATGCGAAATGCCCCACGTATGCGTCTCGGGCCGGACTCGGTCTTCATTCTCTCGGCGACGCGTTCATGATCCCATGGAACCAGGGCCTCTTATACATGTTTCCACCGATTCCGTTGATACAGAGGTCCCTGGTGAAACTCCGACGTTCGATGACTCCGGCCATTTTCATCGCTCCCTTTTGGCCTCGACAGGTGTGGTTCCCCACTCTAGTCAAGATGGCTGTGGACTCCACGACCCTTCCGTTATGGCCCGACCTGCTGACCCAGGAGGCGGGCAAAGTCCTTCACCCGGACCTCGAAACGCTCCATCTGACAGCGTGGAGGATCGTCCCGAGATCAAGGAGGTCTTGAACAACGCCGTCAAGCCCTCCACGTCTCGCTTGTATGCGTACAAGTGGAAAAGTTTTTTGAAATTTACCCGGCAAAGAGGTCTCGCTCCGTCCCCTGTATCTGTTTCCTCGCTTCTACAGTACCTCCGTTATCTGTTTGACTTTAACCTTTCTATGTCTACTATCAAAGTGTACCTCGCAGCGGTCGTTTTCTTCCAACCCAGAAACTCACCCTCTTCCCGGCTTTTCTCTCACCCTACAGTTAGGATGTTCTTGAGAGGCCTCTCTAATCTCCAACCTCCTATTCGTCCACCACTTCCACAGTGGTCCCTTCATTTGGTTCTACATGCCCTTTCTAGGCCTCCTTTTGAACCCATGGCTACCTGTGACCTTAAGCTGCTCTCTTTGAAGACACTGTTCCTGGTGGCTATCACGTCTGCTCGTCGGGCTAGTGAGTTAGCAGCGCTTCGCTCTGATCAGCCATTCCTTCAATTCTTCAGGGACAAGGTTATGCTCTATCTGGACGTGTCGTTTCTCCCAAAGGTGGTCTCGGACTTCCATGTGAATCAGCCACTGATTCTGCCAACCTTGTTTCCGTCTCCGGCTACCGATGTTGAGCGCATGCTCCACATGCTCGATGTTCGGAGATCCCTGGCTTTTTATGTCTCTAGGACCAGGGAATTTAGACAGGCCAACAGACTTTTTCTCTGTTACTTTGGTCCAAAGAAGGGCTGTCCGGCCTCGCCGTCGACGCTCTCTAGGTGGCTCGTATCTACCATCGCTCTTGCCTACGAGCTCAACCACAGAGATCCTCCAGAAGGACTTAGGGCCCACTCCACCAGGGCTATAGCCTCATCAACTGCCTTACTCCGTGGCGTCGACCTGCCTGACATCTGCCGGTCCGCTACCTGGTCCAATGCCTCTACCTTCATAACCCACTACAGATTGGACATGAGGGCAAGAGATGAGACGAGATTCGGGAGGGCAGTGTTAACATCAGTTCTTCAGTGACAGCCCACCATCCGGTTAGTAAGCGTGCTAATCACCCTTTGTGTGCATTCACAGAAGACCACGATGAAGAAAGAAAGGTTACTTACCTGTAACGATGGTTCTTCAAGTGGTCATTCTGTGAATTCACACAATCCCGCCCGGCCTCCCCTCTGTCTGTCTGTCACTGGTATCTCTATAACTTCGGGTACCTGTGGCGGACAAATGGAACTGAGGGACGGTTAGGCTGGGCGTGCGCAGTAGGGGTAGTCCTAAACATTGTTACTTTTCTCTTGCAGCTAGAGAATGTTCCGAGAGGACCAACGCTGGCGCTGGTATTAACCCTTTGTGTGAATTCACAGAATGACCACTTGAAGAACCATCGTTACAGGTAAGTAACCTTTCTTTTCCTGGTGCCTCTGAACCAGGTGTGATTGTTAGTGCAGTGTTACACACTGCTGATGGAACTGAAATCCTGGTTTATGACAGTGCACAACAAATGATGAAGTAATGGAATGGGATTATGTAAATTGGCTATTGATAGTATGCCTGTATTGCAAGCAAAAAAAAGTTTACAGTGCTCCCTGGGCATTACAGCTTTTGAACAGTAGAAAAACTTGCTTTGATTGATAATTGTTACTGTTTACTTTGAGTAAACCCTTGGAAAGTATCTAGCTTTTTCCATGCTGAATTTGGCATTGGGTAAGTCTTGGGGTCCCTTTCATATTGGTTGAGTCTTAGAGTCCCTCAGGGTCATTTTCAGTTCATATTGGGTATTGTGACAATTTACATTCTAAATTTGTTTAGTGTAAAGGTATGTATTGACTTGCATTGTAAGTGACTGTTGATTGATATTTCTACGTGCAATGTATGCCAGGAGTGACAGTTAAGACTGAGAACAGTTAAGTTGGGAAGTATGAAACAATGTTTATGAATGAAACTGTCAGCTGATTGGTCTTTGTGGTCTGTTCTGGATCCATTTGAGGGATGCCATTAATCACTAAAATATATACAGTATGTACACTCATAGGAATGTTTTTCAAACAGAAATATTTTAGCAAATTGTTTCAGCTTCAACCTTCTTCAGTCATTCTGGTAAATGTAAGCTGTTTCTCAGATGGCAGCTATAGAACCTAAAGGAGAGAACATTCCAAAGCAGATAATGCTGTCCTCCAGGTTCAGGTTACGAGGTGTTAAGATAACCAGTCTATAAATATCGAAGTGTTTCCTCTTTTTGAATGTACTTGGATTTGATGTACTTATCTTTGCTGTTCCAAGCAAAGATACTGTAAGTCAGGTAAGCAATGATGTTTAGAGTTAAAGAGTTTGGATGCTAGTTGTTCCAGCTTCTTAGTCAAGATGACAGACTTACGGTATCTGAATCTTGTATGTAGGCCTGTTGTTTTGCCTATATATTGCATATGGTATCCTGGTCATTTATACTCTGTAAGATAAACTACATTGTAGGGCCTACAAATAACATTTTGTTTAATATACAAACATAAAAGAACATTTTGTTTTATATATTTACATCCTGTCATTCACAGTGTTCGTAAAAGTGACTATCTCCTCATGAACATATAGGTTATACAGCTTATGTAATCACAATGGTGTGATCCAGGATTGATGACGAATGATTTGAGGACAGCTCATATTAGTAATCTCCCTAGATTTGGTGGCTGGAAAAAGGCTGCTACAGGAGGCTTTCTCACTTCTTTTATAAGATGTTTTGAGTTTACATACAATGGATAACTTTCTGGAACTGCCATGTGATAATTTGGAGATGCTGGATGGAAATCGACATAATCAGATTTGCATCTAGTAGCACCATTGAAAATCCATCCATCCCTTTCCTTGATGCCTTCCTTACCGCTGAAAATAGCAAAAATGTCACTGGCTTTTGTAACAAGCCCACTAATGCCCACACATATCTTGACTGGAAATCCTGCCATCCCAGATATATAAAGAGCAATACTATATACAGCTTGGGTCCTAGAATCAGATGCATTTGTAACACCAAAAAAATTATGAAAAAAGAACACATGAACTCAAGTAGCATCTGCTTCACAGAGAGTATCCTCTGATTATGTATTAGGAACTGGGTGTACATATTTTTCAAAAGTTTTGCTAAGACTTTTTATAGAAAAATCTAGTTACTTCAGTTTCCAAATTAATTTTCAGTTTAAAATTTCTTTCTGGGTTGGACAAAGCAGTGCACCAGACAGGCAGTTTCCAGCTCCACAATGTTGATCGTTCGGACAAGAAACTGAATGTCTTGACATGTAACCAGGCCTTCCCTTTTATGTGGGCTGTAGTTTGACAATGTGACAAGCCAATGTAATTTTTGGGTGTAATCATAATAGTGTGTGTGTGGTTAACAGAGCCCCCTAGCCATTTCCGATTGGAGGAAGAATTTAGTTAATAGGCATATAAGTATACAGCAAAGAATGTCAGACGGGGTACAAATCCAACTTGCTTAGTTTCCAAAACCTAGTGCATCAACAGCAGTACTTAGCCTTTTGATCACTCAGTGAATGTGGAAATGAAATGTGACATTCTGATATGCATGTTATTTCAAAGGTGTTTCATATGAGCTGTAATCAACGTATTCTTGTAGAAAAAGTTTTGGTTTAGACAGAATAAAGAGTTTGCAGGAGATAATAGCTGGGGTGAAATGGAATTATAATTTCCAATGGGATACCTATATGTATGTAAGGGTAGAAATTATGGCCAACTTTCTTGTGACATGTGGAATCTTCTTTGTTAGTTTAATTAACAGGAATGTAAATATAAAACAATGTGTGTTAAAACCACTTCATATCTAATGAAATATATTACTAATGCTACAGTTTCTGTAATACAGTATCATATATATGTCCTCCTGTCAGCAGGATTGCTATTATCATTGTTTGAATTTAAGCCTAATGTGATCAAGGCTGGCTCCTGCTACTTTACCAGCACTGCAGGATGCGGCTGAAAATCCATCCAGACCAGGTACCTGGACTGCAGTGCTGAGTGGTCAGAGGCAGACTTGGACAGGCTAGGTTCAGCAGAAGATTGGCCCACACTGAGATCCTGGGGAGGGATTATGTCAGTTGCCTGCCAGCAAGTAAGGCTCTCCTGGGAAAACCTCAATCTTCTGGACAGCTGCAGGGAGAGTGAGCCAGGGTTCTTTACATTGCTGTGGCACTGCACCAAAAATCTCTCCTCCTGCAACTCCTTTGCTACCTGTTTCCGTATTCTAATCTTTGCAACAAGGACACGGAGGAATGCAAAGCTGTGGTAGTGTCAAGTGAAACACTTGTCAAAGAAATGGAATATCACTGCTGCCCTTTCCTGATTTGGGGTTCACTCCATAAAAACAGCAACATCATCAAATGACATAAATGAGAATGGTCCCTAAACCTGGACTTTTGTATATAGACTAAATGGGGACTTCAGCTAGAATAATGTTAAACTTGAGTTGGGGCCCATCAAGGGATGTGAGGGAAGTTCTTTTTGGAAAGCCTTTTGCAGAAAACTCCTAGTGCCTTCCTGAGGAACCCTCTTGAGATGAGCAGCACTGGGTTTCAAGATTTATGGTGCTCCTAGATTTCTGTGATTGCTTAGTGAAAATAAGACCAAATGCGTAACAAATGTATTATCTTCCTGTTTCTTATTCAGGAGCCAACTCTTGACTTCTATTACTTCTTCTAGCTGAGTTTGTTATGTTGAATTGGGGTTACTACAGAGGAAGAGTAGTGATTTTCAAAATATTTTGGGATCTGGCATCTTCATTACATGTTTCAATACTGAATTGCTGCTGTTTGTATGTGATAGACCAGAGCCTTTTGGTCCTTGTCTTAGTTTTTTGAAATCTAGAAATGTACAATGATGCCTGGGTATTTAAATTAAATAGCTTCCCACTGTCTGCAGGTTCCAGAAAAGATAGAGATTTGCCTTCTGTAGAAGCATACGTTAATAAGTTAGTCAAAAATCAGTGGAAGTATATATGCAGAAGCTATCTTTTTAAAACAGCTATGACCAAAAGCCTATTTTTTTCTCCACACATGCAAAGGAAATTGTAAAAATTGCAGTAGATGACTGAAAGCTAATTAATAAAGTGCTAGTTGCATGCCTTGCCACATGCCAGGTGTGCGTGACCAGGTATGCAGGCAGCACCTCTTTAGCTTAATTAGTTGCTGCAACTTCTGAGGTATTTGTTGAACCTTCATAGTAAATATGTGCTCTCAAGCCAGTTCTGACTTATGGTGACCCTCTTCAGAATTTTCTAGCTGAAAATACTCAAAAGTGGTTTATCATTCCCTTCTTCTGGTGTCATCCTGTGTAGCTTGCCAAGGCTGCACATGCTGGCTCTCCTGGGATGCACAGTGGGGATCTGAACTCTCAACCTTCAGCTCCACAGCCAGAGACCTAAACCAGTCTAAGCTATCCAGCCTGCTACCCTAAGGATATTTTATTATGGCACAACCTTTCATCATAAAGTGCTATCTTGAATTTCAGGTATATACATATTGGAAGAGGGGTAGAACTGTAGTCAGTGAGGTCAGCGGGTACTGAAATGCAGAAAGTATAGAAACCACTTTATTAACAGTGGCCATTTATAAGCATTTGTTGCTCATAACAAAAACTTCCTAGTACTGGGTAGGCCAGTTTACCTGTTAATTGTGTCTGGATGGTTTCAAAGCATTTTAATTAACTTTCAGTAACAGTTTACCAGGTAAATTAAATGCATTTTGCTATCTTGCAATCATAAATTTTCAAAAAGTAAATCATATCCATAACTTGTACTATTCCCTATATGTATGCTTGGATGGCTTGTTTAGAATGACATGTGGTATAATTGCACATTCTGGACATCTCAGATTTTTTAGCCAATAGGTGGGAATCGTTGCTGTGTTCTGTAGAAGAGAGCAGATAAATATTGCTACTTTCCCCTGATTTCTGTGTTTTTACCCTTTAGAGTACATTCCCAGACATAATGTTAGTACAGAAAGTTCAGTTAGGCCCTAGTCAGATGAGGGAAATGTTCCACAGTTATTCCCCCAGTTAGAGTGTTGCTTCCACCCCCGGTCACATGACGCATAGTCAAGATTAAGACATTTTCTCAACCAGTGATGTAACTGCAATTTATTTTCCATTAACTAAGAGGATGGTGTTATTTTGTAGGCATTCCTTACAGGAATTGCCTGTATGCATGACCTTTTCAGAATTGAAGCCAGGAAGGTGGCTGCCATTATTAAGGTGGACATATTATTTTTAAAAATTTCCCACGGCCGGTACATCAATACGTTTGTAAAGTTATGTGACGGAGCAATTTGAGCCATTGCCGCAGTACTGGCATTTCAACATACCACTTCACCAGTGATTATGAGGATACCGTCAGCGGGGGAGGGTTGAAGGGAAGAAAAGGAAATGTCAGATTAAGCTGAAAGGCAGAAGAGATGGTGGGGAAAGTAGACCGAACAATGTGATTCTGCAGCAGCAGCCAGCACAACAGAGTACATATTCCCAAACACAAAGCTCTTCCCGATATATTGATGTTTCAATATAAATCAAATGGCTGAATTGTCCCTTGAAACAAGATAGAAAATGAACTGGTACCATGGTGTAGCCAGCCATAATGATTCAAATAGAAGGAAATAAATTGTTACCGCTAAAAGTTCTTGGGATGTATACAGACCATGTGACCAAGGATCAGTACGACAGAGGTGTGAAAAGTATTGGAAGAAGTAGAGAACATTTCCCTCGTGTGACCAGGACATTACTTAACATTGTGCTCAGAGGACTCAGACACCTAATTTAGTTCAGACTAAATTAGTGGGTAATATTTTTAATTCATCAAGGTAAACATTAAATTAAATACCATGTTTGTGGAACTACACCCATGAAAAGCTGGTGAAGTAATCAGCAGGGGTGCTTTTCAGCACTTCCTATTTCTGTGCCATGAACCTAAAATCACTGCTGTCAGGAATGTTTTCCTGGTCGCAGTGGTTTTCCATAATTAAGGACTTCCTCCTGTCTTTCAGCTCCCATAGCTTCCACACGTGAATGTGATTATACAGTGCCAAAACATAGAAGTATAAAGTGTTTTATTTTTGAAAAATTATCCCTTCTGATGATACAATCAGACTGCCATGGCTGTAGTTGTGCCAACAGGATTTCAGCCTTTGAATCAGTTACGTTTAAATGAATCTCTAGAATGCAGTGACATAGGTTACTGTGGTTGATATCATTTCTCCTAATAGCATTTTGATTACTTTCTCAAACTGGCTTTTTAAAAAAAAAGTTTTAATTTTAAGTTCAGCTTAGAAATGATGTACAGTACATATATATGAATACACTGTCATTCATGTTAGATGGGATCATTAGCATTTCTTGAGAAAAGTTAGCATTAATGGTAGGGTTTTTAGTTAGTTAGTTAGAATTCAATTAATAAATGAAGCCGGAGAGAGGTCATTTAAATCCCAAAACACTTATTAGCTTCCCATACCTTTTTAGCTTTAGAATAAGAGGGATTAATATTTGCTTGAATATTGTGATATAAATTTTAGAAATGATAAAGAAAAGCATTATTTACTGTAGTACTGAATGGTAAAAGCTTGTAAAAAGAAAAAAAAACCCTCAATACTGTAATACTGTGATACTTAAGTAAGCAAAATACCATTAGCCTTGACTGTCAGTCATTTAAAAACTACATGTGGTTTCACTATAGAAGGGAAATGAAAAGAAGTAAAAGCGCTAGAGAATGGGAGTTAACATTGATCATTGAGATTAGCAATGAAATAAAACAGATTTGGCTCAGGATTAAAAATGGCAGAAGAACAAAAGAGTTTTGCTTTGAGAAATTACTTTGCCCTCATGGGGCTGTACATTGGGTGTGACTGTTGATTTTCAGTTAGACTTCTAAACTGATTTATTAGTTCTGATTTAAGTATGCCTGCAGGGTTAAACTCTTACAAATTTAACTAAAATGTTTCACAGGTTTTCCCCCCCTTCTTTTTAGCTGTTTTAATGTTAAAAAAAGGGTTCTTGGCTTTTGAGAATGGGAAATTAATGTGCCTTTGTAAGCAGTGTCTGATTGATAGACATCAATCACAACATTCAGAATTTTATGCAAGAGGTTTGAAATAAGTGGTGAAACCTTTGTGAATCCTGCTTTTGAACTATTGTCTTCGATGTTACTGAACAACATGAATTTAATAGGTTCTATTGAGTCTGCTTTCATAAAATGAAATAAATGGGTATACAGGTCATTTTTCCAAGACTGAGAAATTTGTAGAATTTGTATATGAGACAGAAAGAAAAAGAGAGAAGTTGAAACTTTTTATATACAAATTCTACAAATTTCTCAGTCTTGGAAAAATGACCTGTATACCCATTTATTTCATTTTATGAAAGCAGATAACCACTTTGTTACAAAGTTTGAGAGCACTCATGGTTGTGTTTTTGCTGACATGTTGGTACGGACACTGATTTCTGCTCTAAACCAAATGCTTCTCCCAGGAATAGTTTGTGATCTCCTCCTCCTCCTGCTCCACCTTCAGATATTGACAAGATTTTCTATGTTGGAAACAACTTTTGTCTGTCTGTCTTTGTCTACTGGTCTGTATTTCTGTCAAGTACAGTACTTCACCGAAAGGGGACTCAGATTGGCCAATAATGTATTGGCTGGTGATGTCCTTCCAGAACAATCTTGTGTGTTTCTGATTGGAATTAGAAACAGGTTATAGAAGGTGGGCAGAGTTCTATCTGTTTCGAACAAAGCTACAATCTTCCCTCTGCTTAAAAACCAAGAAGAACCTAAGCAACTGTATGTGGCTATCCAACTTCAGTAGCTGCTGTTAGTGGTTAGTTAGTAGTCATGATGGCAGTGTGTTACTTCCAGGATCAGAGGCAGTGTAGCTGTGAATATCAGTTGGTAGAGAACAAAAAACAGAAGTGTACTACTGATCTTATACCCTGTTTGTAGATTTTTCAGAGATGTATGATCATCTTCCACCTGGAGAAAGGAAAGGTGGGCTAGAATTTTTTTAAAAATTAAAAAAAAAATGATTCTTTCTTCACTGTAGTGGGTGAGGATTTATCAGATATGAGCTGAGGCTATTCACAGCTGCAATAAATGTGAAATAGTTATTTAAAAAGAGTCCTCTCACTAGTTCAGAGAGGAGATTTTTTTTGGCAGTCTTCTTGTTTCTGCTGCTTCTGCTGCTATTATTGTTATTGGGAACTAAAGAGGGATTGATGGTTGTTGTAGGTTTTTCGGGCTGCTTGGCCGTGTTCTTAAGGTTTTTCTTCCTAACGTTTTGCCAGTCTCTGTGGCTGGCATCTTCAGAGGACAGGAGTCAGAACTCTGTCTGTGCTCTGGTGCAGTTTGTGGGATAGTTGAGTATTTATAGCTGTGGGATCAGCTTTTGTCCTTTTCAGGAGATTGGGTTATTAAAGGGATTGTCCCTTAGAGAGAAAAAACCCTTAGTCCTCACTGAGTGTCCATAATGGCTGTGGAATGCTGATGCAAGAGAGAATAAAATTATAAGGGGAGAGCTTAATCATCAAACAAAACACTTTATGCTGCAATGTGTTAATAGTTCCTCAAGTTGGTATAGGGCAGGGGTCTCAAACTGTGGCCCTCCAGATGTTCTTAGCCTACAACTCCCAGAAGCCTTCAGCACCACCTCTGCTGGCCAGGATTTCTGGGAGTTGAAGTCCAAGAACATCTGGAGGGCCACAGTTTGAGACCCCTGGTATAGGGTCTCTGTGTTAGTTCTTTGCATAGCCAAGATTAAACCATCCAGGCATAAGATGAAAATTGTCATAAAAAGTGTTGGCGTATATATTTATGCAAGACAGAATGCGTATATATGTCTATCTATGTTTAAATGTATTTGCTATGCAAACACAACATTCTGCTTTTTCGTAGCAAACACATTTAAACATACAAATACACATACACATTCATTTTAAGGAGAAAGGCAGGGTAAAAATATTTAAAATAAATAAATAATAAATAAATGTTTCATGTCATGTATTGTTAAATGTTTGATTTATGCTATGAATATACTACTGTGGTCAGCACTAGGGAAGCAACAGAGTATATAATGAGTGGAAAATCAGGAATTAATGCCCTTATTTTTGTTATATATAATCATCATAATTTGTAGAAAATTAAACAAAACCACACACAAAATATTCAGAACCCTCAGGTTCTGGGTGTTTCAGAGGAAGCTAGTGTAGCAAAAACATGGGTTAAGTAATGCTATCATTTTCTTATCAAGAGATAGGCAAATAATCTGTGGGCAGACAGGTACCAAGAGAGGGAAGCAAACCTTGTTGCAAAAACGAGTTCTGCAGACATTGCCGAAAAAAAGTTGCCTAATAGAGCATCCTATGTCTATGGTGAATCCGGTGAAACTGAAATATAAATACCAAGCAGCTGAGTAGTTGGGTAATCTGTGTTTCCTATGAATGATATATGAATTGTTAAACTATTTCCCTATGTTGTACTAGGGAAGCTTGGTAAACAGTATAAGCCTTTTTGCCTTTTGGTTTTATAGAATGGGTCTATTAAATGTTCAAATATTCAAAGCCCCAGGGAGATTAAAGAAAGATACAGTTAATGCGTTTTCATAATGTAGTAGAAGCAGAGTTTCCTTGTGTTTTGCTTTTAGTTTCTTTTGCATTGTTCTTATCATAGCTCATTTCACATTGGGAAAATTATACTCAAAATTTCAGATTTTTAACCAGAATTTTCTTCCTTCCTTCCTTCCTTTGATACACCTTTAAAAAGTAAGGATGTCTCTGACACTTCTTTAAAAAAAGGGAAGGGCAAGTAGAGATCCCGTATTAGCAACACTTTGCCTATGCAATGTGTCTCTGAAGTGAAGGGAGTGCCTAGTGAATAAGCCACACTTCAGTGTGTTTTTAGTTGACCTTTTTCTGGCTTGCTTGGACTATTAAGGGCATGCTTGGACTATGAAGCAGTCAGCAGGCTAGCTGCAACACCTTTTCCTCCTACCTGTTTTAAGGAGTCTTTCCTGCTTCCTTTAGAAAAGAGTTCAGGCAGAACTAGCGTTAATATCCTGGATCAGATCACTTGTGGGAAGGCAAATAAAAGGTATTGTGCTTGCTCTCAAAGCTAATTTACAGGATAACCAAGTTACACTCTTGCTTATTGCACAAGATAGTCCATAAAAACTGAAACAGTTGAGAATATAAAACTGCTCTTGTGGCTGCTCTGACAGGAGAGGCCAGAAATTGTGTCATGTATGTAGTTTATCTTCTGTATTGCCCGTTTAGCAAGTTGATTCTAAACCTGCTTCTGTATTGATTTGAAAATTTTATTTATGTACCATTGTGTTACAGAAGGACAAATTGTGAACAGATGGAAATTGGGGTGATTAAATGAGGTGTAGATAAATTTACAAGGAGAACAGTTCCCTGAAAATCTCAATTCCACCAAAGTATGAACGTATTCTGGCTATTTCCTACCAGTTTCCACAGTCTCCTGCCAAAACTAACAAACTATTAACAGCAAGATTTGAAAATGCTAAATGGTTTATCAATCATCCTGGGTTGTTGCAAATGTCGAAAACAAATAGATGTATCTATGTAGGCACCTGGTGAGTCTCTTAATCCTGGAATGTTTGCTTTTCAGACAGTGATTCAGACCTCTTGTGGCCATAGGGAAGTACTTATGCTTCTATGTTTGGGCCAGCTACTGAGGAGCACCATGTAATAATGGAAATTGCAGAACTTTATGGTCTGATTTTTAAAGTAATCTTGCAGATGGGTTATGAGATGAAAATTTATGACCTTAATGACATAACAGCCATAAATCCTTGATGTAAAGAAATGTACATATGCTTTTTTATAACATGTTACATCAGACCAAGGTAGATTAGATTTAAATCAAATTAATCTAAAAAACAATTTAAATTTAAAAATTGGGTATTTTTGACCATTTAAATTAAAAATGATTTTTAAAATTTAAATTGTGATTTAAATCAATTTGATATTAAAAACCATTGATTTGTATTCACCCCACATTAGACACATTTATTATCAGCCAAAGTATTGAAGTAAGTCTCAGATGGCCTCTCCAGGATTCCATAGCAAAATCAATGTCAGAGTCATAATTAATTTTCCCATTAGGTAGGTAGATATTTTATTTATATAAAGGGGACTTATGTGTAATGTAAACATTAATACATTCTTATCCTGCAATCCTAGTTTTGCTTTGAATCTTACTGGTTATTTATGCTGGTGTAAGTGTAAATTGTCATTAAAATTGCTGCTAGTTAATGAGCTACCACGTATATACTAATGAAAGATTCTAGGCAAAGTATTAGAATTTAATTGAGAATGAATTGTACAGATTTGTAATAGGACCCTTCCCCCTCACTTTTTTTGCCCTTATCAGTTTTGTTGTTTGCTCTTATTTGTAGGGGTATAGAAGTTGCAATGTCAGAGCTCCAAATTGCTAAAGCATGAAAGGTCAATTCAGGTGTTAAGAAATTCATTTACAGTGGTGCCTCGCAAGACGAGTGCTTCGTTTTACGACGAAATCGCATAATGATGAAGTTTTTGCGATCGCATTTCTTGCATAACGTAAATGTTTGATTCTCTCTTTTTTTGTAGTAATTGATCAATGTTAGTTAGTTGCTAGCTGCCAGTCATTGCCAGAAAGTATCTTATGCATCTACAATATGCTTTGATATATGTGTGTGACAATGGGCAAGATCCTATTTGTGCAGAAGGAATGTAAAGTTACACTTGCGTAAATTTGTCAGACATTATGTCTGTTAACAGGTGTAATTGTAGCTACTACGGACATAATGTCTGCATAGCCACACATTATGTGTGGCTGCATAGCTAAGGAAACTCCTGGGCAGCTTCCTCAGGCTCTTGCTCCACTTGGCAGAAAATCTGATGCTGCCCAGCCTCATCCAGACTCTGCCTCCAGCGGCCCCCAGGTAAATTGAGTTTGAGACCCCTGCTTTACATAGTGGTTTCTTTGGTTTCCATACAGTGGACCCTTGACTTACAGACAGCTTGACTTACAGACTTTTTGAGTTACAGACTTCTCTGGCTGCAAAATTTAGGTTTGACTTGCAGCCTGAGAATTGACTTACAGACCAGAAAAAAACCAAAATAGAACAAAAACGGCCTGTTACGGGATTAATCGGTTTTCAATGCACTGTAGGTCAATGGAGACTTGACCTACAGACTTTTTGACTTGAGAACCACCTTCCAATACGGATTAAGTTCTCAAGTCAAGACCCCACTGGGTAGTTTCTTAACTGGGCTATAGCAATCATTTTCTGAAACACCCTAACAAATATGAATAAAAGCTAAAAAAACCCAACAACCATTGAATGGACTTGAATCTGAAGCGTAATTCCTGGCAAATCTAGGTGTTGCTCATAAATATGCCCTGGTAGTTCTGTGTTTCTAGTACAGTCATTGTATATACAAACTGCAAAACTGTAGTTTCATACTTCATAATAAGAAACTGTGTCATCATTACAACGTCAGCCTCCAGAGATATGCAGCCCACTTAATCAGATTTGTTTGTTTATTATTATATTTTATTTAAAATATTTTTACCCTGTTTTTTTCCTTAAAAAGGACTCAGGGTAGCTTATACCATTAAAAGGCAACATAAAAGTTAAAAACAGTAAGTATACAGATATTTGAAAAGTAACAAACAAATACTGAATTAAAAATGGTAAGCAAAATCAAATTGATGCAAAGATACGGTCCATGTATCTGGTAGTTTGAAGATACTCTTCTAGCAGAATTCTGTGCTTTTGGTTGCAACAGACTGGGAGATTTGCTGCTCCAGGTGACTATGCAAAATCCATGCAGTTAGATTAAATAAGTTTAAATCATGCAGTTGGGGCAACACACCAAGTACAGCTGTTAACCCAAAAGAACAAGTTGACATTTAGAATTAACTTGATTGGGATAATTAATGTAACAAAATAAACTTTAAACTTAAGTTTGTTTTTGTGTCTTCTGTGTTTCTATTGCTGGGGAAGGCTTTGATTGGAAGTTGTAGCGTATTGCACTCCAGTTTTCCTGTTTAGCAGTTTGTGTGTGCTGGGGTCAAGAAGTAAGTTGAATAATTTGCAACAGTCTTAACAAGTTAGAACATTTTTGCTATTTCCCTGTTTATCAGTCTTGTCAAGGAAGATTGTTAGAAAGCCTTCCAAGGATTAACTGCTCCGATAGTTGGCTTTAGTTTTTATTGCTGGGAAGAAACCAGCTTTTCCAGCAGGCTACAGTATGTTCAGGTGAACAAATATGTGGTGGTAGTATGGTTTATTGGTGGAGACCCTCTTGCGTGTCAGAAAGTATTCTATAAATATTTGTTTTTGTACCTTAATGCAAATATAAGGAATAAATTAAAGCTGAAAAGTATAAAGACAACTAAAATTGTTCTGGTTGTAATTAGTGCTTTAGATGCAATACCAAAAGACCTAGAAAACCATATTTGTATTCTAGGTATAAATGAGATCATGATACACCAACTGCAGAAGGCTGTTTTACTTGGAACAGCACATATTTTTAAGGAAATGACTATGAATTACTCAATATCGAAGAAACTTAATCCAGCCAAAATTTATTGGGCTGTGTGTAGTGGAAGCGATGATGGTATTGACAACGATGAGTTAGCAGGTGAGGATGTTACTTTTGACTGGTCATTGGTATTACAATTTATATCTGACAATTATACTCAGCCACACAGTGCTCAATAAATATGTAATAAAGCACAATGTCTTGTATACTACACATCGTTGTTTCTTTTATCCTTCACAAGCATATCTCTTGAAAAAAGTTGTCGCTTTTGTGCTTCTTCTGTACTACAGCTACTGTGCACAGCAGGCCAGTAGGAAGTAAGATAGCAATTCTATTAGGAAACATTACTGTTGCAAAACAAAAACAACATATTGCACTGTGTTCCTGTTTTGCATGTACAGTATTGTATTACAGTATTTGCATGCATAGCTAAAGCAATGAAAATAGCAAAATGAGGCAAAATGTCTCCTTGTGTTTTCAAGATCTCCTGTTCAATCAAAATAGGATTTCCCCCCTGTTCTATTGGATATGACGTTCTGCATCCCAGAAGACAACTAATCAAATGGGAAATGTTATTTTGCAAACTTTATGTCAGTACTGTATTTTCAATTGTGATTTTAATTAGTGACTGTTTTTTTTTTCATATAAGAGAATCATTATGTTTGGCAAGTGCTTGTCGAAGGAAATACACAATGGTGTTCTCTGTGTTTTTCAGACATCCAATCATGTTTCCCACACAGTTTGGAAAAGCCAAACTGTGTGGTGAAGAAATCCATTAGGAGTGGGTGGGAGACACTTGCTTCCATTTTTTGCACGTACAAAGCATCCACACGATTGTAGAATCTATTAGTGGCATCCAAATTTTAATGGCTTTCATCTTCTTTTCTCCAGCTTAGATACAGAATTTTAATGGATCTTCCCTTCTTCTATCCATTTTAAATACAAAACAAATGCCCGTCTTAACGAGCCCTCCGATTACTTATATTAAACCCCCCTTTCCTTCATAGAATCTGCTGTCCTGACAACACATCCTCCTTCAGATTTTGGCATTGGCTATTGGGTGTCTTCTAATGGGTAGCAATTAAAGAGTCATATTGGGTCTGTTTGTTGGGATAAACTGGGATATGAATATAATAAATAGGCACAAAAACTGGGAAGGTCCTTAGAATCTTGAGGTGGAGAACTGTGTGCACTTTTCTGAGGGTAAACTACATTGAAATTAATAGGACTTCACTCTGAATAAAGACATAGAAGTTGTGTGTTGATTCATGTACAGTAGTAAGTTGCACTTTTTCCCATTTGTTTTTCCTTGTTAAATGTTTCCTAATTCTCAGCACTGGCAGTAGGCACGTAGCTAGAAGAAATTGAATGTTGCTTTCTAATATATGAGAATGTTGACAGCTTTTTTGACAACTTCAGCTGCTACTGAGGTCCCAGCCTGGCCTCTTCCCATTGAGTCCAGTCAAGCCAGAGCCCCTGGGCTTAGAGTAAAGCATGGGCTTAGAACACTTAATGTGCATATAACGTTTAATAATTTGTGTTTCTTCTCTTTGACCACCACAGTGAGGAAACATCATCAACAAGGAATATAGACTAGCTAAACTGTATGCTCTGTCACGAGATAAATGATCTAGTCTCTCCTCCACTCCTCTAATTCTGAACTATTTCTTTACAAGAAAACAGAAAATACAAAACTGGAAATTTTATATTTGCTTTTGTTTGTAATTGTATACAGTCATTTATGATGAAGAGGTAGCCACATATAAAATGTATAATATGACTAAATTGCTTGTTTAGACTCATCGCATATTGCAATTGCGTAATTTTCTTTAGTTGCAGAACAGATTTTTACCAGTGGAGAAAGGATTTGTGCACAAGTTTTGGAATGTTTAAAAAAGAAAATTTCCGTTACCTGTGTATAAAGCATGTCACCTACTGAAACAGTAACAAATTCATCTATTTGTAATATAGATTGGTAACCATGTAATATTATATTGTACATATAAAATTGTATAAGATTATAATTATAGTGCAGCAATTATTGTTGCCAATTTGTTTTTGTCTTCTGCGATTGAGTAAATTATTACCATGTATCCAGGGAAATAAGACAGGGTCTTATATTAAATTTTGCTCCAAAATACACATTAGGGCTTATTTTCAGGGGATGTTTTATTTTTCTCAAGTACAACAATCTACATTTTTTTCAAATACAGTCGTGTCATCTTCTTCTGGTTTCTATACAATGGTGGAGGGTGGGGTTTTACTTTTTGTTCTTTAGTTGTGTCCGGCCCATTTCTCTAAGGACTTGCCATAGTTTGCTGTGGTCCACACAGTCAAAGGCTTTTGCATAGTCAATGAAGCAGTAGTAGATGTTTTTCTGGAACTCTCTGGCTTTCTCCATAATCCAGCGCATGTTAGCAATTTGGTCTCTAGTTCCTCTGTGCCTTTGGAACCCAGCTTGTACTTTTGGGAGTTCTCGGTCCACATACTGCTGAGGCCTACCTTGTAGGATTTTGAGCATAACCTTGCTTGCGTGTGGAATGACTGCAATTGTACGGTAGTTGGAGCTTTCTTTGGCACTGCCCTTCTTTGGGATTGGTATGTAGACTGATCTTTTCCAGTCCTCTGGCCACTGTTGAGTTTTCCAAACTTGCTGGCATATTGAATGTAGCACCTTAACAGCATCATCTTTTAGGATTTTAAATAGTTCCACTGGAATGCCATCATCTCCACTGGCCTTGTTGGTAGCCGTGCTTTCTAAGGCCCACTAGACTTCACTCTCCAGGCTGTCTGGCTCAAGGTCAGCAACTACATTGTCTGGGTTGTCCGGGACATCCAGATCTTTCTGATATAATTCCTCTGTGTATTCTTGCCACCTCTTCTTGATGTCTTCTTTTGTTAGGTCCCTCCTATTTTTGTCCTTTATCATATCCATCTTTGCATAAAATTTTCCTTTACTATCTCCAGTTTTCTTGAACAGATCTCTGGTTTCCCCCTTTCTTTTATTTTCCTCTATTTCTTTGCATTGTTCATTTAAGAAGTCCCTCTTGACTCTCCTTGCTATTCTTTGGAAGTCTGCATTCAATTTTCTGTAACTTTCCCTATCTCCGCTGCATTTTGTTTCCCTTCTCTTCTCTACTATTTGGAAGGCCTCATTGGACAGCATTTCTTGCATTTCCTTTTCTTTGGGATGGTTTTTGTTGCTGCCTCCTGGACAATGTTACGAGCCTCTATCCAAAGTTCTTCAGGCACTCTGTCCACCAAATCTAGTTCCTTAAATCTGTTCTTCACTTCCACTGTGCATTCATAAGGCTTTCATTTAGTGGGGGCTTATTTTTGGGATAGGGTTTACAGTGGTGCCTCGCAAGACAGGTGCTCCGTTTTACGACAAAACCGCTTGACGTCGACTCTTTTGCGATTGCTTCGGGAACTGATCTTCGCAAAGTGACGATTTTTGCACAGCTGATTGGCATTTTCAAGATGGCCACCGGGAAAATAAAATGGCTCCCCGCTGTTTTCTGGGACGGATTCCTCGCAAGACAGCCACCGAAAATGGCCACGCTATGGAGGATCTTCGCTGGACGGTGAGTTTCCAGCCCATAGGAATACATTAACTGGGTTTTAATGTGTTTCTATGGGCTTTTTGATATTGCTTTACGATGTTTTCGTTCTACAGTGATTTCGCTGGAACGAAGTAACATCATAATGCGAGGCACCATTGTATATTATGAGCATCTTGAAAAATCATAGTAGAGCTTATTTTCAGGTTAGTTCTTATTTTTGGACAAACAGTATCTTTTTTTCTTTGAAAACAGGTTTTCTTAAAATAGCCTTATTCAGAAGCTATGTTTGTTATTTCAGCCATGTTTAAGCTAGAGAACAATATATGTGTTTGTGCTATACAGCAACTCTCAGATCCAAGGGAACCTTGGCTTTCCATGAATGAGTAGCATGCTAGTGCATGCTGTTTGATTGCTCCCAAGTGGGGTACTTTTCTTGCTTTCTTCAGTTACTTCTTTGAGAAGGAACCCAAGGTTTGCTCTTGGCTTCTTTCTGGGTTATTGGGAGGAGGGAAAAGCAAGCAACAGTCAGCAAAGCTCTGTGGTTTGTTTAGCTGTTCCTACTCCCAACTGGGAGCAGTTGAATAGCTTGAAACTGTCTGCTGCTTCATCATAATTCAGTATTCCTGTAGATTCCTGGCTTGTTTTGTTGCGTGAACATGCCCATACATATTATATGACAACATGCAATACTTTATTGGGCCTTTTTGTATAGCAGGGATGTAGATCTAAAGTAACACTATAATGAATCTGGGAAGCTTGCTATTGATTGCATGGTTGTCATCCACCATTAAGCAGTGGATTCGATTTCATTATTGTCATTTGCATGTATATAAGCTATTACAGGCATGCTAGCACTTGAATCTGTTTCTGAATTTAATTTTGTTTAATTAAATGCCTTCCATCGATACCTAAAATCCCATTAAGTAGATCATAATTGATACATATAATCTCAGAGTTTGAATATTAGGTATTTGCCCTAACCTGCATTAATGTGTGACGTAGAAATAGTTGGCAGATTTGCAAGTAATTCATTTGCTTTTCACAATCTTCAATTTGAAACAAATAAATCACTTTTCCATCAAACTTCCTAGTCACAGCATTGAGTGTTAAATTTAATAATATCATTAATCAATTATAATAATATGTGGCCTGATTAGCTAACTCGGTTGTACAAGGTTTCATGCTTTTTAACATCTATATGAAGCTGCTGAGTGGAGTTATTTTGAAACTTGTAGTAAGGTATCATTTATATGTTGATGTCATGCTGTACAATTTCTCTGTCCTATATAAATAAGCTAACAGTGAAAGTGCTGAATCACTCTCTGATTGAAGGCAGTATAAGTAGGTGGCTAACAGTTCTGAGGTTTTTGTTTTATCTTGTTTTAAATAGTATTTTGTTACCTATTAAGTAGCAAGTGTGCAGGCTGGAGATGCTTCTTGATTCAACTTTATCATTAGAGAAAGGCACGTTGATGCATCCACCACGGGCATTTCATGGACAGAAGCTGACTGAATTGGTAGTGAAATATTTCTGATGCTGACAAAAAGGACAGCATTCTCACTGTGCCTGAGGGCAGCAGGCTAACACAGTGGACACAGGGAATGCTATGCAGCAGGCAGCCCTCTGCCCTCCTACCCATTCTCATCATTCCCCTCAAACACCACTCCAGTTCTGAGTTGGCTGCTTCACATTGCTGTGTCTGTTAGCTGTGCTATGTATGTTCTGGTAACACCCAGGTTGGATCGTTCTGTTATGTGTAAGAAGCACATAAAGCAGTGCCCCCAACTCCCAGCCCAGCCAGTCTATCCAGAAGGACACCGTGGTTGATGGTGCCAAAAGCCGCTGAGAGGTCCAGGAGTATCAACAGGGCCACGCTCCCCCATCTCTCTCCTGGCGAAGATCATTGTACAGGGTGACCAAGGCAGTCTCCGTACCAAAAACAGACCTGAAACCCGATTGAAATGGATCCAGAAAATCCGTTTCATCCAGCAGCGCCTGGAGTTGCCCAGCCACAACCCACTCCAAAACTTTGCCCAGATAAGTAATTACTGCTCAGTAATTATTTGCCCACCTAGAAATAATCATATCCCAGAAATAAGAGGTAAATGTTTTTCTTCTTCTAAGTAAACTTTTTGTATGGAAAATATAGGGGTTTTAGGGTAACATTTTTAAATTGTCAGTCATCATGATATCAGCGAATCAGACTCATTTTTAATATTTACGTTGCATGTGTAGCTGTCTATCAGTCCCTCAAGGAAGAATTTTCTCCATATTTTCAAGAAAGACAACCATCACATGTGTCTACTGTTTGCATTAAAGCTGTGTTTTAGGAAGATAAATACAATTTTCACCAAAGTTTGTTAACTAAAAATTTTCATTTCTCATTTTGATTTGTTCCAGATCTTTAATAAATGGTGAAATGGTTTTGTTTTGTCCTGCTGAACCACAGTTTAACCTAGCAGAATATATTCAAGTAGAAAAAGCCACATCAAACCTTGGGCTTGCACGCTCTCTTTCTTCTTACTTCGTGGCTAAGAAGAGCGCACACGCACACGCACACGCGCGCGCACACACACACACACACACACACACACACACACACACACACACACACACACACACACACACACACACACACACTTTTTAGTGGACATTGTGGAATCTAAAAGATTAAATTGCATGCCACCCAAAGAATACATGTTATTCGGCATCTAACAATTAAATCACCAGGAATTCCCAAAGGTAATATAATTTTTCATTGCATATTGTGAGAATGAACAACTTAGGAAAGAGGCCTTTGCCATCTTTTCTTCCCCTCTCTCCCCTTCTAATCTGTTTCACAGTCTTCTCCATCCTTGTGGGACAAGTGTTGGAAGAGTATCAGGGGCTATGGGGAAACTGGGAATTGAAACTGCCAGCAGCCTTCTCTGTTTGCAGATGTATATTTTTGGAATTCACCCAGATATTTGTTCATATGATTAACATCAGTTGTTGTCATAATTTATAAAATGTCTTTCTAGGTGTCTGAAAACAGGATTTACTACACTTATTCAATATTTTGTAAAATGTATACAAACTTAAGTATACTATATAGGAGTCAGTAAGTACCTCAGCAATTCTGTCACAGCCATTTCTCTTTTAACTGCTTTTTGTAGTGCTTCTCCCATCATTTAGATGAGTACCTAATTTCATCTAATTTTTTTGCCAGTATGATCTTATTGTATCTTTACATCTTTTGAAGTACTGTAGAAGCAGACATCCTCAGTTGCGTGAGTTTTTTCTTTTCTTTTAATTTTTGAGGCCAAATACCTTCTGACAATTCTCCATCATGAATGTTCTCTGGTGATTATTTTGGCACCCAGGAGAAAATCTGGTTGCAGCTGACTCACCTTTTCCAGAGTTTATACTGAGGATGTAGATATTCGTTGTATACACTGCACTCAATAGGATTTGTTAGCTTTTGAATGTGTGACATCATTGTTCTCATGTACTCAGTTTATTTTTGGTTTTGTGAAGTTGACACTAGATATGGGGGTATTAATATTCAGATACAAATACAAATATCCCCTACAGGTGCAGATAACGAGGGTCTGGCCCCATGGGGCCAGACCGACCCACTCACAATTCCGCCGCCGCTGCAGGCTCTGGACTCCCTTCCTATTGCTCTGGAGCTCATGATGGATTAGCCACTCCTGGCAGAAGGTGGGATGATGAGCGTCTCTCCCAGGTAGAAGAGTGGCTCTCCTAGGGGGCTGGACACTCATTATCTGCACCTGTGGGGGGATATTCATATTTGTATATGAATACGAACACCCCCATCTCTAGTCGACACTCTCAAGATATTTAGGGGAGAGGCTGTAACAGAATACATATCTTTCATGCAGAAAATCCCAGGTTAATTCCTTCGCATCTCTGTGTAGCTCCAGTTAAGACTTCCTAACAAACTAAAGTCTTTCTGCTACAAAACATGCCTTAGAGATGAGTCAGATTATGTGATCTCTTAGAGTTTACTCTTCAGTGCATTAAATCCTTTCCAGAGTGTCCTCCCTGCATTATTGTACAAGGCATTCTGAGTAACTGGGAACATTTTATAGTTTGAAAACTCAATCTCATTATTTGTCTTCCTTTGGGAAGGACAAAGGCAATCACAGGAAAATACTCGTTTCTATCAGCAAGGAAAAAAAGAAATGTGAGAGCATGGTTATACTAATGAAATACATCGGGAGATGGATTGTTGTTTCTGAAATTAGTTAAAAGTCACATGGTAGTGACATGATATTTGGGTTGTCCTCTTGGGAAAACTTTTAATCAGTTTTTAAACTGTTTTGAATATCGTTTGAGGGGGCTACATGGGTTTTTAGAATCATCATATTTGAGCTTTGTCCTGTGCCAGCCTGCCCTAGTGCTGGCTGCCTCATAGCCACTTACCGATGCTGCTATGGGGTTTTAAATTTTAAGTGTCTGCTATCTGATAATAACACTAGCATGGCATGTTGGATAGGAAAAAATAAAGTAGATTGGACTGCCAGCTTCCAGTGCAGCCCAACATGGTCCAGGATGGATAAAAATCAATAATTAAAAAATCAAATGGATTTAAATTAAAAATGTTTTTTTATTTTAAAAATTAAAATCTAAGTTTTGATACAAGGCACAATTTAAATCAGTTTGATTTAAATCAAATTCACCCTGACCTGCACCCACAGAGACAAATGGATGCACACACACACACAGAAAAGAGGAAGCCAGGAGCCTAGCTGACTAGAGGGAAGATGCAGATTTACAATAGCGAGCAGAAAGAAAAGTTGGAGGAAAGTGCTTCCTCCTTCCAAAGCTTCGAAGCTCCCGAGTTTGTAAATTTCTCATCAGAAACAATCTACTCTGAACAAAGTGAAACTTTCAGATTCTCTCTCACTGGTGCCTCTTTCGACTGGCCAACGGGGCTCCTGACTCTCTGTTCCTTTCAACACCTCACCCCTCTCTCTCTCTCTCTCTCTCTCTCTCTCTCTCTCTCTCTCTCTCTGTGTGTGTGTGTGTGTGTGTGTGTGTCTCCCTCTACACACATTTTAGTTTGCAATGGAAACCTGCAGTTCCATCTGATTGATTGACTGATTGATCCCTCCCTCCCTCTATCCCTCCCTCCATCATGTCATGCTAGTACTATTTCAGGAAGCACTTTAAAAAAGATTGGAGGTAGTTAGTGGGTGTGAGAGGCAGCCAGTGCAAAGGAACAGACACAATTTACACTGACAGACGCATGCACATATGCCAAAACAATTGAAAATAAATTGATTTGACATCTGAGTTAAAATAAGTGACTCTCTGGTGGAAGAGTAAAATAACTCACCTCTGATTAGGAAAAATACAATTCTCGGGCAAAAAAAAAGCTTCTATATGTGTTTTTAATTTTTTTTTTAAAAACACGCTAAACCTGATTGAAATAGTTCCCCCCCCCGCAACCCTAACGTAATCATGGTCTGAGACACACTTCTCCTCCCAGTCATTTCTACAGAAAACACGAGCAACCAGTCTAGAAAGACACTCAGCATATTTGAAAACCACATTTTGGATAGAGGTTCCCCCCCCCCTGCCACCTTACGTGACTCCATTCAAGCTAGATTAGGCCTGCTTAGGTTTTTCTGGTGTATAAAATTATGTCAAATCCAAATTTTCAGACTCTAAAGTGGGTTTTAGAAGACTCTCCTGGTTTATGCCCCAGGCTGTTTTGAAAGGCTGGTTTATTCAGCTTTAAAGAGGATTGAAAATGTGACCTCTTGCCCTTAGAACATGAATCATAGGGAATGTTATATTCAATGGGATTTGTCTTTGGACTGCTCTGAAAGGTGGGGAGGTGGCAGTTTGCTGTTGTGATATAGCATATTGTTGATTGCAAGACTGAACCTCCGTGTTTCAGGCAGGCATCATGTAGTAATAATCCCAAAACAACCAGGACAGAGATTTGAGCTTGGGTTATATCTGAAGGTAAATATGAGTACAGATTTGTGTTGAGATCCAATTGCAGAATGCCTCTATTCTGTAATCTGCCTCACATCCTTCAAGGATTTATTCCTCCCCTGGGTCAGTCCATAGTATAATTTATAGATCATTTCCCCTCAAACCATTAATATTGGTGATCCAATTTTATGTAAGAGATTATTTGATTTTATTAATAAAATAACATATATTACAATAGAAGAGAGGGATATTCTTGTCTATATGCATGTAAGAACTCTTTTTATACCAGTATACTCCAGGGAGATAGTCTTGCTATGATTTATTACATACAGGATGGAGAAAGAGAAGATACTTTCTCATTTCCATTGCAGAAATATCTGCAACTAAGTATTAGTTTAAATTTGACAACTGGTTCTATTGCTATGTTAGATGAGTCAAAATGGGTGTGCTGTGGCACCTGGAGAGGTTAATCTATATATGGAAAGTTTGAGAAGGATATTGTTTGTCTGGGAGATTTCTGTCTGGGATATTAAGTAGTTTGGTTTACATTAATTGATGATGTATTTATTACATGGAGAAGGAGTGGGACTGGGTCCACATTGTCAGTGGGTAAACACTAAGAATACTAACAGAAATGTAGCATTCATTATAACAAACCAGAAATGCACTTGTTGGATTTAAAAATGCGGAGGAAGTTCATAGAATCAGAATCATCATGCGGTTGGAAGGGACCTTGGAGGTCTTCTTGTCCAACCCCCTTTCCAAGGCAGGACGCTTCATACCATCTTGGACCTCATACCATCCTGGACAGATGGCTGTCCAATCTTTTCTTGAAAGCCTCCAGGGATCTCAAAAAAAGATGATCTGGCTTTTTAGGGCAGCACCTTCTAACTGCTTGAATTTTAGTTTGATCAATCCTATTAGCAATATTTTACAGGAGAGTATTAAGAATCATTGATATTTAATTCAGCATATGTAAAAGTGCTCAAGACATTCCTGATCTTATTAAAAAGGAAAAGAAATATGGGACATGCCAGTTAGAAATGGATTTACAAAACCAGACATATGTCACCATAAAAGACTTTACAGGAGGTGTCTAGGCCCAAGGTCACTTTACTTGTTTAAACTGGAGGTTTAAACCGCAAATATAGTACTGATTTTGTGCTATATGTTATTGACTGTAAATGTCAAAATATCTATGTGGGAAAGATACTACTCTTAAAAAACAAATATGAGAACATATATGTAACATAAGCAGTTTGAGAACAGAGAGCCCTCTAGTAACTCACTTTGTGGAACACAGTATTAAAAAATCTGGGTATTACAAGAGATGAGTACTAGAGATAACATCCAAAGAAGGACATTGAATATTTTATAACCTTGGGTCATAATGAGGCGTTGGACTTTCTTCTCCTCTGTGAGTAAGATCTGACGACATGGATTTTCCTCCATAGACTTTAATTAGTGTGGCTGGGTGAGCAATCTAAAAAATGTTTTATTTTTCTTTGTGTGTTCTTAACATGCTTCGAGACCAAATACAGTAATGTGTTTTATTTTTAATAAATTTTTATTTAACACATTTGGTATTTTTAATATGCATTAAGATTAAAGGTTTTTTTAAGTTATAATGCTTTTTATTTTTTAGATTAGACAGATGTATTCTCTGTTCTGTTTTTCAGTATGCCTGTTTTAGACTATGAGCTCCTTTATTTTTACAAGAATTGATTTCTGCCTTAAGTTTTGTATTTGAATGTCTGCAACTTCTCATAGTTGTATGATATTTGGATGGCAACCAAACCTGTTACTTTTATCATAAGTTGCAAGTATTTTTAGTATATATGCATACAGTTTTCTTCATAACTGGACTGAATGAGGGCAGACTTAATTCAGACAAGACAGAGGTTGTCCTGGTTGGTCAGAAGGCAGATTAGGGAATAGGAATTCAACATGTGCTAAATGGGATTACAGTCACCCTGAAAAGTCAGTTTAACTCCTTGACTTATCTTTGAACCTGGAAATCCAGGGTTTTGGTTTTGATCTGAAATGCAGTTGCACAGTTAAAGCTAGTACACCAGCAGCATCCGTTCCTTGAAATGTCCAATTTGGCTATAGTGACACATGCCCTAGTCACATCCTGTTTGGATTACTACAACACACTCTACATGGGGCTGCCTTTGAAGACAATTCAGAAACTTTATCTGGTGCAAAGTGCTGCAGCCATACTCTGTTAAAGAGCTTCACTGGCTACGAATCTATCTCTGTGTCCAATTTAAAGTGCTGCTTATGACCTACAAGGCTTGGGTCCATTCTTTCTGACATATCATACCTCCCCATATAAGCCTCCTCAGATCTTGAAATCATCTGAGAAGGCAGGTATTCCTAGAGTATTCAAGAATCCTTTAAGATCCCATAGTATTTCAGGATGAAATGATTTAATAGTTATACACCTCTGCAGAAATTAAGGGTCTCAAACCTTGAGTACTCCTGTTGAGGAAGCCTCCGTATGAATTTGGACGCTGTCACCATACAGCCAGTTTGAAGGATGCTGACCACCTTGATCAGATCATGCAGGGAGACAGGCAAAGTGTTGGTTGATGTAATAACACAGTTCCTACCCCATCTTGCTGAAATTGCTGAACAGTGTTTCTTAATATGAAGATAGATGGTGGATCATGTGAACTTGCCTCTTGATCCATCAGATCCTGCTTGCTGTTGCAAGTTTAACAAACTCGGTTGGGCCAAAGTAGCCCCTACATATTCTCCTAGTTAGGTTTCAGTCATGCATGATAGGATTGGAGAGATCAAGCAAGAATATTAAACTGGTGATTGCTTAGGCAAGTCGTAGACACGGTCCCACAGTTTATTATATGGAACTGCAGAGCAAGAAGGGATCACAAGCCAAATCCATCTATAGACACCAAAATCTCACCTGTTCACATTCCTGATCCTTAAATAATTTAAAATATGAATACTTAAGGGACGTGGTGGCGCTGCGGGATAAACCGCAGAAGCCTCTGTGCTGCAAGGTCAGAAGACCAGCAGTCGTAAGATTGAATCCATGCAATGGAGTGAGCTCCTGTCGCTTGTCCCAGCTCCTGCAAACCTAGCAGTTCGAAAGCATGTAAAAATGCGAGTAGATAAGGTAGGTACCATCTCGGTGGGAAAGTAATGGCATTCCTTGGCTAGTCACGCTGGCCATGTGACCACGGAAACTGTTCATGGACAAACGCTGGCTCTAGGGCTTGGAAACGGGGATGAGCACCGCCCCCTAGAGTCGGACACGATTGGACTAAATGTCAAGGGGAACCTTTACCTTTGCCTATTGTCTTTTAATTATGTAAATTGTCTTGGGTCCTCTTTAAGGAGGAAGGCAGAGTAAAAATATTTCAAATAAAAAAATAGTCATTGATTGTTTATGTATAAACAAGCCAAACCACTTGATGTAGTGGGATACAAATCTCATTGGTGTTTTTAAATCAGACATTAGGGCATAGTGATAATTGAGCACCTGAATGATACAAGTTATTTATTCATGTTTATTCCTCATTAAGTTCCTGAAAAATTCTAATATGTAAATTACGTTTTCAGCTCTGAATTTTCTATAGTTTTTACTTTTTAAAAGATGAAGAGACACAGAAACAAGGTAAATTTTGGGTTTATGGAAAGCACTTTTCTCTCTCTATTTTTTCTGCTACATCATTTCAAAATGTTCTTATGTTGTCACATTTCCCTCTGTCAATTAAAGTAGGAGTACACGGGCCCTGCCAACAATTCTTGTTTACCTCTAATGGAGCAGCTTTTTTTCTGCTTAGGGAAAGCTTGTAATATATACAGCCTCAACTTTGTCTGCCCTGCTTACTAGTACCTTGTCTGCGTATGAAATAGTAGAAGATGAAAAGGGCCATAAGGGGGCAGTTAAAATCTCAAACATATTGACTTGTAGCACCTGGCTCTTTACTGTTCAAAATTAAATGTTGGGAAGTAAAGAGCCTCGTGGCGCAGTGGTTAAAACGCTGTACTGCAGCTAAAACTGTGCTCACGACCTGGGGTTCAAATCCCAGGTAGCCGACTCAAGGTCGACTCAGCCTTCTATCCTTCCGAGGTCGGTAAAATGAGTACCCAGCTTGCTGGGGGGGGCAATGTGTAGCCTGTATAATTAAATTGTAAACCGCCCGGAGAGTGCTTGTAGCGCTATGGGGCCGTATATAAGTCCAAAAAAGAGAGAGTATATTTTATCCCTTTTTTTAAATGGATGTGGGAGTGCAGAAACTTTACTGAAATCCATTTTCAAAAAGATTTCTTGTCCCTTTTTAAAATTTCAGGGCATTTAGTAGTTTTTCTTCCTCTTTTCAGATGCCAATGGCATGAGACTTAGATAAGGCACACTGAAAATGAAAACACTTATGACTAACTTGCTTTGTTCTGAGTCTGGATCCAACCCAGCATGTTACGTTTCAGTGCTTGGGTGCTGCAGCTTGATACACAGTGAAACGTACTTTTGTATAAATATGGTGAGCCATGCTTTCTCTTTGTATTATTTCAGAAGAAACTGACAGAGTCACACCTCCACTTGATCTTCATAAGCTGTTAAAGGAATAGATTACTTTTTAGCTTTTATAATAATTCATTTTACTACATCATTTTCATGATGTAGGCATGGGGAAATTGCTTTCAGTTATCATTTTGGATGCTGGTGATTTTAAACACATAACACTCCATTATAAAAACGGAATAACTGGAATACTCCACGTTTTTGTTTTTGTTTTGAAAAAAACACATTTAAAGTCCTACACAGATTGTGCCCAACCTACCTACTGGATTGCATGTGCCCATATGAGTTCCTGTGCTACTTAAAAAAACTGGAAGTGCCCTTCTAAAGGTGCCAACTGCCAGCTATCCTTCCGTGTTGCTGCCCCATGTGCTGGAATTCTCTTCCTGAATTATGACATCCCTGTAGGGATTCAAGCAGGGATATGAGGCAGCATTGTTTCAGTGGGTCTTTAACTGTTAGGAAACTGATATACCACCACTTATGGAGTAAGCATTCATTATATGGTGATGTTTATAAAAATTCTCTAGATTGTTGCTGATATTATTGTACTTTATTATTTATGTGAAGTATTTTATTGTTGTATATGCTACATACAACAATGCATTGTTTTTGTTTTGTGCACCTTTCTGGATATGTTTGGATAGAAGAATAGCATATAAATGAAAGGAATAAATGAAGAAATAAATTTAAAACACAGTCTTTTGGTGAAACATGTTTATGCAGCATTTCAGTACTAGGTATGTGCATTGTTTTTTTGTAATACCAGCTATGGGAGGAGAACTTTTTTAAAGTTTAGCTTTAACATGGGAAAATTTTCATTGTGGAGAGTTTGTATCCATCAAAATTGTCCTAAAAGAATAACTTGTTTGTAAGTAGAAAATGTGTGTTTATATCTCAGATATCTTACAAAAAGGACCAGCTGCCCCATGGCACTTGCATATGTATGCCCTACGTATGAATTTTCCTCCAATATGATTTTGTATTTATGCAGGCAAATTCTAATGTAAGGAGTGTTCCTGAGGCTAACGGCTGCCATATACTCACATTTATTGTTTAAGATGTGCTTGTGTCATCAATTGAAAGAATTTGCCTCTTTGTTCTATCTAGGGAACATAGTTATTCTCCGAAATTATCACAGCTCCTTTAATTATCTGTATCAGGATATTAAAAAACAGGTGATTCATCTGAAGAAATTATCATATAAATAACGGTTAAGTCAGTATTTTTCATTTTATTAACTAGGGCCTCAACCAATATTTAGCATGTTTTTTGTTTTGTTTGTTCTGTTTAATAACAGGAACCAAGCTGTGTCTGTTTTGAATGCTGCAATATAGAAGTGTAAGCACTTGTAATGGCATGTAATTTTCACTTTACCTGGTGGATACATTTTACAGTACAGTATTCCTGTTGTTCTCTATGGAAGATGACACTACTGTACATGCATTCATAATTTTACTTGTAGAATTTGTGGTTAGAAAAAAAAAGCTCCAGGAATTCCTCAAGTAGTTTGCAGCATGAGAAAGGAACAGTACACAATTCTAGTTTAAAACAATGCCTTTAAAACATCTTCTGTGCAATTTACATACTATCAACTGAGCAGGCAGTAAAAAGTATGTGTAACAGAATGCACAAAATGCCTCACCCGACACATGCCCTCTGAAATACATTTTAAAAAAATCTCTTTGAAAATCATGAAAGCCATTGAAAGCGACTTGGACAGTGGTTTTGGGGAGAGAGTTCCGCAACTAAACTGCTATTGTAGGAAAGACTGCATCCAAACCATGCACTTATTCTGCCTGATTTCTGTCTTTGAAACATGTTGGTAAGAGTCTGCTAATCCAACTGCTTTTGCTTCCCACAAATACTGTTTTTGAAAAGTGGTGCTGTGTGGACTGTGAGCTTGTTGGCCACAAGGCAGAAAAATAAAATACACATAGCCGACCAAGACAACAATCTGGCAGATCTTCTCAGTCGCAAGGAATTCCAGGCTCACGAATGGGAACTGCACCAATCTGTCTTTCTTCTCTGCACATGGTGAGGCAGACCCACCATCAACCTTTTTGCCTCCCGGACAAATCAGAAGTGCAAACGCTACTGTTCCCGTGCAGGAGTCGGCAAACATTCCCATGGTGACACATTCATAGGCTGTTGGTCCAAGACTCTCACTTACCTGTTTCCACCATCCCTGCTCCTCTACAAAGTCGTAGTTTGGCTTCAACAAGACAAGCCCAATACAATTTTGATAGCTCCATGGTGGCCACGACAACCCTGGTTCCCGGTTCTCCATCAATTTTTATCTAACATCTATTACCTGTCCTGCCTACCTCACCTCCTCATGCAGGACAGAAATCAAATTCTCCACCCAGACCTACCTGCCCTTCATCTGGCAGTTTGGAAGATTCTGCCTCCCTGATGAATGTCCTCCATCAGACAAAGAAATCCTCAACCAGGAGAGCTTGCTTCTACAAATGGAAGTATTTCCAGTCTTTTACTACCATTGGTCAATCCGTCCCTTTCCACTGTCCTTCGTTTCTTACTTTATTTGAAAACCAAGGGCCTCTCCCTCTCCTTGAGAGTTTATCTTGCTGCAGTAGTCTCTCATCAGCCACCAACCTCTTCAGCAGTGCAATTCTTCAAATACCCTACTCTGAAGCATTTCCTTAAAGGTCTGTCACACATGTGCCCAGACGTGCACCCACCCCCACCTCAATGGTCTTAGACAGTGGTACTGCAACAACTTGCTCAATTTCAATTTATTGTCGTTGAACGTATATACACCATATACACATACAACAAAATTCACAAAGAACACTCAGAGACCAGACCAAAACACACATACACACACACACTTGTAACAATCCCTAAGTCCCCAAATCCCACCCAAGAGCTCATGGTATCCACACAACATACAACACAACAGAGCAAGTAATAGTAATACAGTCCAACATCTCATTGCTGATTATTCTTACATTCCTTATTAAGTGCAATTATAGCTCTAGAATAAAAACTGTTCAAAAAGCATGTCGTCCGAGTTTTAATTGCTCTGTATTTTCTGCCAGAAGGCAACAGTTCAAAGAAGTTATAAGCAGGGTGGGAAGAGTCTCTGAGAATATTAAATGACTTTCTCAAGCAGTGAGATGCAAAGATGTTGTCCAAAGTTGGAAGCTGAAGTCCAATAATATTTTGGGCAATTTTAATAATTCTCTGCAAAAAAATTTATCTATTTCACAGCAACTCCCGCATCATGAGGCTCCATTTGCACCCTTAGCATCTCCTGATCTTAGACTGCTCACCTCCTTGCTATTACATCCACTCGTCAAGCCAGTGAACTTGCAGCCTTGCAGTCTGATTACCCTTATCTTCAGTTTTATCCATATAAGGTTAAACTGTTTGTAGATATTTCTTTTCTACCCAAGGTCGTCTCCCAGTTTCATCTATCCCAACCATTAGTTCTCCCATCCTTTTTAAGATCTCCATCTACTTTTCAGGAGAGAATCCTTCATATCTTAGATGTCAGAAGGACTCTGGCATTTTATTTAGCCCACACACCACCCTTTCAACGTTCAGATGGACTCTTTGTCAGTTACCAAGTCCCTACTAAAGGCATTCAAGTGACTTCTCAGAGAATTTCTAAATGGGTTGCTTCCGCCATTCACCTGGCATACCAGCTGGTTTGACTGCCAGCTCCTCAAGTTATTCGCCCTCATCCTACTAGGGCAGTGGCAACATCTACGGCATTTCTTCATGGCGTTCCCCTTCCGGATGTCTGCGCCTCTGACGTGTGGTCACAGCCATCCACATTCATCAAACATTACAGATTAGATGTTCGGCAAAAATCTGATGTGGCCTTTGGACGTGCTGTACTCTCCTCTACCTTGGCGTGACACCCTCCTCCGAGTAAGACAGCTTGTTAGTCACCCAGGGTGTGATTCACAGACGCCACGAAGAATGACAGGTTACTCACCTGTAATTGTAGTTCTTCGAATGGACCTCTGTGATTCACACATGCTGACCTGACCTCCCCTCTGTCACGCCATGTACCTATTCTACGTGGCAGTTGACCTAACTAAAGGGAGAGTCTTGGTACCATGGTACTAAGGGGGAGGGGTCTGCACTAATGTGTTTTTTTGCTACTGTAGAAGTTCTAGAATCTTCTAACATGGCTCCGTGCATGTGCGGATTACCCAGTTCTTAGCAATAAAAATATATTCAAGAAAAGGACTTTCTTAACCTCTAAGCTGGATAGCTCAGTGGTTTAGATATCTGGCTGTGGAGTTAGAGGTTGGAAGTTTGATTCCCCTCTGTGTCTCCTGCAAGTAGAGCCAGCCTGTATGGCCTTGGGCAAGCTTCACAGTCCCAGGGGAGCCCCAGAAGAAGGGAATGGTAAGCTACTTCTGAGTATTCTCAGGAGTGGCTTACTATTCCAGTGAGCCACTCCTGAGTATTTCACTACATCTGACCTTCCACTATAAGGGTCAGAAATGACTTGATGGCGCATGTTGATGATGATAATGAAGCATATTATGAACACACATAAAATAATTGTAAATGCTCACCCAACCAAACTAGTATGAATCTATGGAGAAAAATCCATGTTGATACTGTTGCTGGATTTTAGAAATGAAGTCTGCTGCTGTGTTGTTTTATGATTGTTGCTGATATTTAATGTGTGTGGTGTAGTATGGAAGTGTGGACTTGCTCACCACTCCTGTATAGTATGTGGTACTTTCTGAAATCTTGGTGGGCAATTATGTACCCAAATGTATATTTATAAGAACTACAATTGCTGCATGCTGAAACAGTGTAAATAATATTCTCCCTCAAAGCTTTATTTTTTACATCTGACAGTATAATCCTATGTATGTCTACTCAGAACTAATTCAGAATCATAATACTCGTACTACAGTGGTTTTGTAGATAGTATAGCAGTGTGGGCATGAGAAGAATTTAAATCCCATTATTAAGGTCCAGTGACACTGTATGGGGAGAAGCCCTCACTCTTCATGCCTAGAGTGTGTTCATATAGGCAGTCTCAGTAGAGGAGGTAAACTGAGGCAAAATCTTACTAGGAGAAGCAATATTCTTCTTCCAGGGATAGCCTGGTATGGTACAAAATGATGACAGTCCAAGCCTCAGCTAATGAATGCAGGTGGGTGAGATCTTAGACTGGGGAAGCAAGTTTGTACACACTATGTGCAGAGGTTCTAGGTTGCTTCTTAGTCACAATGACAGACTCCAGTAACATGATTTTGCATTTCTGATATATAGGGACTGCAATGGAGACTGAAGAATTTCCAAACCAGTACATTTGGAAACTGCATGAACAGAAAAAACACATATTTTTAGTATTCAGAATTCAAGTAATAAGCTATTAATATTTTTCTATGACATATTCATTGATCAGTGTGCCACAGGTCTTTCTGTTCTGCTATACTTGTCAGTTCTCACTAGTATAATTAAGAAGTATATGTGATGTGTCTAATTCTTATTAAAACAGAAAGTAAATATAATATTTTAGAGAAGAAAAATAAGATTTTAGTTCAGTGTTTGTAGAGAGTTTTCTTGGGATCAATTGCCATGTTTCTACTCTAGCCATCATTAATTTTCATGAAGCACTGTACCCATTGATTGTCAGTGGTTGTTATAATGACAGGGATCTGTTTATACTTCTCAGCTCACTTTCACTAGTGCAGAATTAAGTCTGAGGTTTTAGTTCATATTTCATATTTATGGGTTGATCACACGGGTTTGTATAGAATGTTAGGGAAACTTTGCCAACAATGGGGCTGTCAAATCAAAACAACAAAATTGATACTTCAATTTAGTAGATTCTTATCAGGTGATGAAAAATACAGAGGCCTCCAGTTATACATTTTTCTCCAACAACCGCAAAGGTTCTTCTTTGATTTTGCATTAAGCATAAGATCAGCTTAGCTTTTAATACTTTGTGGTGAAATCACAGAAAGATGGGTGGGCCAGTAGAAAGTGCCACACATTCTGTTTCCCACTTGAGCTGGCTTTGCTACCTAGATGGAAAAGTTCAATTTAAAAGTTCAGTGGAAAAGTTTGGTAGGGAAAATTTAAAGAGGGAATATCTCTCAGACCCTGCAGTAGATATGCTACTAGCCCCCTACTCATATCCCATGACAGGTCTGCATGAAGCAAATATTACAGTTTATGTGGATCACTGACCCTATGATGAGGGTTTCTCATTGGTAAAGGGAGCTGCAAGGGGGAAGATGGGAAAATAAAGATGAGTTGCACCCTCTGTCATTTACTTGTAGAACCACTGGTATAACCTATTGTCTTTCTCTGAATGTTCTATTAGCCTCTTCTCTATTTAATGGATTTTCTGTGCTAGTGAATCATAGGGCTGAATTAGGACATATTTTTCAGTGAACTAAACTAATCTGCCATTTTTTAAAATCACAAATTAGTGTTCTGTATTGAATTAAGAATGTGTTGATGATCTTTGAACAGTTGTGGTTGCTCAGCAGAGATGAGTAATTCAACAAAACTATCTAAGGTTTAGTCATAGGCATGTTCAGTGACTTAGAACAGCTTTGTCAAGATAGCTGGCTCTGGCATGGCTGGGTGGTACTCACATTGTGAATGTTTTGAATGAAAAAAAATCCTTTAGTAATGGAGAGCGGGTTGTTAACTTAGCTATATTAAGTTGGTTAAATATATAAACAGGAACTGGAACAAAATGTTACAGTATAGGTGTTCCTGTTTTGGATTCCTTTGCAGATGTCTACCTTCATCTTTCCCCTCCATCTCTGGGGATGCTTTTAAGCTTGCAACTTACTGCAAATCATAAAATGAACTACAAAGAAAACAAGAAGTTTTTTTTTCTGCTCTGTTTTGTTTTTGCATACCAAATCTTGGAGTTCCCCCAAATCTGCTCCTACCTCCTTTTATGAGGTAGAAGTCTAATAGATATTAGATATTTAAGAATAGAATATAAAGTTATAATATTTGGTATGACATAATATCACAGTCCAAATGCCAGGCTTGATACTTTGGAGAAACAATAAATTGTTTTGTACTAACTGGCAAAAATACAATGTATAAACACTATATTACATGAATGGAGATGAGTGAAGGGAAAAATGAATTGTAAAGATTCTTTGGCATTAATTTTTTAAAGGTATACTCTGATATGATAATCCCACACAAATGAGCCATTTCCTAGTTTTCTGTTCAAACTTTCGTCTTAGTGATGAAGAACTCATTTAGTATCCATCTTTAGTCTTCAGAATACAAAGAATGAGAAGAGACTTATTTTAAAAATTAACCGTGTTTTGGGATTGTTGCTGGAATCTTATAAGTTATGTCCTACAAACAAAACACTGGCAATGTAGTTTCAGCAGTGAATTGTCATAAGTTAAGAAGTCAGCATACAGTATGTATTTTCTGTTGTACACCAATCATATGACTCCATACGCAATGGGAAATGCCTGTTCTACCTCATGGCAATTTGCAGCTGGAATTTATGCTATTGGTGGTATCCCACTGGAAATACACAATAGCATTTTGGCCATCAGCTTGAAAATCTGAAGAGCAGTTTTTTTCTGTTTTTAGTTTTTTGAAGGGGAAATTGAGAACGTGTAGAGGCTGGTTTCAAATGTAATGTAAAGCAGTGGTCCCCAACCTTGGGCCTCCAGATGTTCTTGGATTACAACTCCCAGAAGCCTTCACCTCCACCTCTGCTGGCCAGGATTTCTGGGAGTTGAAGTCCAAGAACATCTGGAGGCCCAAGGTTGGGGACCACTGATGTAAAGGACAGCAGAATCTACATCTGAGCTGCTTCATTTCAGGATGACTCTTGAAGAAGTAAAAAGCACAATCCCCCCATGACAATACAATTTTCTCTCCCTTCATTGTAAATGGGACCCTGTGATAATGGTGCTGCTAATGGCTGATCTGTCAAAGCATGGTAGGAACCTAGAAATGTCAGATTCAGTTGAGTGGGTTCTGCCTAGGCAATGGGAATGGTGCCATTGTCAGCACAGATTGACACTATTTGAACACTTCTTCTTCTTCTTCTTCTTCTTCTTCTTCTTCTTCTTCTTCTTCTTCTTTTTAGATGTCAGGGTGCAAAAGACTTTCATCTTACTGTGTGTGAGTCATGTGTTCCCTGAAATTTAAAAAGGAAGTCTTTAATCAGCAGCAATTTGCTGTTGACAGCGAGATCATTCCCGTTAGGCAAGTGGAGCCTGCGTATCAGGATTTTGGCCAGAAAAATCATTTCTTGAGATCTGTTTTGAGGCTTTGCATTTCTCCTTGTTTTTTCATTCAGCAGTGCACACATTACATTTCATAACATGTCAGTACCATAAGTGCTTACTTAGTAGAGTACTCTTGAACAATACGGCACTCATTGGTATGGCATGACAAGGCTACTCTGACATGCCTTTGTTCTTTGGAAGTCTAGCACCTGGATTTTCTGCAACTGCAGGTGTAAACAGCTTGTTGATCTCCCTCTGTTAATGATTTATGATAGCATTTACTGAAGTTATGTATCTAATTTTTATAATATTTTATGTTTTAATATCATTATTATAATTCTATTATTTGAGGGGCCTTGAGGAATCTGATTGCATCTGAGAACTTTGGTATGTGTGTCACCCTAAGATCAAAACATGATCTTGTTTTGCTTCAGTATATCTATTCTACTCCTTTATTTTTTTCTGTCTTTGTCAGAGACGCCTGCTCTAACAAAATTCTCTCTTGTTTAGTGAGACTCTTCCTCCATTTGAAATAACTTGTCAACAGCTGTTTCTTGATTGGAAACAGACAGCAGTAGGCAACAAACTAACATTATATCATTTGTGTTTATATTTCTTACTACCGCATTCTTTATTTTTAATATTATATTAATTTTATAAGAACATGTGACATATCCTTGTAATTGCATCATTTGGAACTGTGCTTATTCTCAAAAGAACATCTTTGATTTAGGAGCTGTTTTGCCTATTTTGTAATTTAAGGCATGGGCACAGCAGGCTTCTGCAGGAGGGCTAGACATTTAAAGAAGCATTTTAAAGAAGCAGGACAACAACACAGAAGCCTATTGAAGTGTGTTGTCCATGCAGTGGATGATGTAAGTAAGGTTTGTTAAAGTGCACACAGGTTGACCAGACTTTTTATAGCGACTTGGTGACATAAGCATTCAGCACATACATTTATGTGTACAGTATCTCTTTGCTTTGTAAACAGCATTCGTTTTATGAGAAGTTTTATGTGCTAGTACAGGGAGTGTGTAATAGGGTTGAACATCCGGCCTTCAATTTTATTCAGCCGGAAGCAATGGCTTTTGAGGCTATTTGTTAAAGGAAAGCTGTAATAAATTTTAGGGCTACTTAAACCAGCCACAGAAAAATCTTCATAATTGGAATAATTTAATTCAGGAATTTGAAGACTGTATCTTTTTAAAAATTGAAATTTCCAGTATTATTTGAGCAGCTGTTTAAACCTTAGAAGCTGTCATTGAAATTATTTTGCAGGAGGAAGTATATTGTGGAGGTCTATGAGGATCTGAGAAGACATTTTCTAATAGAAACACAAATAGCATCTAAATCTAAAACCTCTTTGTTTCATTATGTTTTACCTTGTTTTCTGTTCTTCTGTTTGCTTATTTGAAATTTGTTTACATCACTTAAGCTGATTTATAATTGTAAATGTCCCAGATAAGTGCTCTATAATTTTGAGGTGGTTATTGTGATACAGCTACAGCTGGTTTTAGTGGAGTCTTGAGAAATAAAACTAACAGCTGCATCCCAGCTGTATTCTAGTAATAACAAGTCTGGAAAAAAAGCAGGCACAACAGCTTTTGTTTTTATATTTTTCTCATCATTGTTGATCTTGATGCTATTGCCTATCTTTCCATTGCTGTGAAATATTGACTAGACCACTTTGAAGTCAAACATGTAAACTAAGAAAAACTGAATGCAATAATACGCAATAAGCAAATGAAAAGGTGTAAAGTGATAAGATAAACACACAGGCACATGGAAATAAATGTGAGTCTTTAAGATTTATGGTTAGTTTTGATGTCTGCTTAGATAATCGGGACTGCTCTGCTGTAGGTCAGAGTAAAGGTCATTTCCCCTCAGTTTTAAAGATAATTGCTATAATGTAGCCTGTGGCCTGAAGCCTGAGTATTGAGGCTATTAACCATTACCATAAAAGGACAACAGTGACATAGAGCTGCAAGTATATAAAGATGGATTTTATAATTAGAACTTCTGCATGTGTAATAATTGTTAATTTTTTAGAGATGGTATTTCTGAGAAATTAGTACAGCAAAGATTTACATTATGGAGCTGGGTACGAAAGGAGCTGGCGTTATCTTTAGATCTAAAGAACAGATATGAAAAGTTATTCTGTCCAGATGGTTCTGCTGATTCCTCTGTGTTTATGAAATTTTTTAATGCAAGATAGTTGTTTTAGTCTGTGATAGCAGAAACAACAGTCTAGTGGCACCTTGAAGAAAAACCAGCTTATTTGGCATAGGCATTTGTAGACTGCAGCCCATTTCTTTAGATGCATAGGGTGTCACTTTGTTTGGGAAATATTCATAGACATGTTTAATGGGGGAAGAGGGATAAGGAAATTTAAAGACAAAAGGTATAAACAATGATGATTATCTTAACAGTAATAGTTAACAAAGAGTTTGTGGGAGATAACACATACATCTAACATTGATAACCAGGTTAAAACAAATACTGTAACAAAAAGCTTTGCACAATCTAAGTTACAAAAAGTACAATTAACAGGAATCTAGAAGAATTCTTACAGGGTGCCCCATACAGGGTGCTAATCGTCTGTTAGCAATGTCTTGTTTCATTTTATGTAGAACAAACAGGCGAATGATGGTGGTTCCACATCCATTCTGCAGACTTGTTCTGTTCCTATCTGTGATCAGTGATTTCAGATAAGAGGCTGTTTATATTGCCCATTGCTGTTGCATGGAGCTAGGAAGCTATTTTGCAGCCTGGGAAGCTATTACATTTGGAGGTTACCCCTGAGTAAGCATGTGCAGTATTGAGCAATGTTTTGTACATTTAAAGGGGAAATGTCTAAATCAGTAATCACATTTGAAATGTCCACTTTATTTGACCTCTCGCTGAGCCTGTTGCCTGAAATGTAGCACCTTAGAGACTTTCCAGATTGGGATCTGGCCGCGAAAACAAGAAAGATTCCCCTCTCCCCCAACTTAGACCATCGTGGGCATTTGTGCAGCAGGAAGCAGGACTGGAAGTGAGATCTCAAAAGAAGTGTGGCTCACACAGGCATTTTTGCACTATATTCTTTATTTGAATGGTAAACATTTGTCTCTAACTTGAGTGAAATAGCTCTCACGCTTCCTCTTTAAAGGGTGCAGATACATAGGCTTTATTGTTACAAAGTATTGCACTTAAATCATACGCTGTACAGAAAGGAAGAGGATTGATTAGTGTATGCCCTAACTCACATAAAGCAGAATGTAATACTTAGCAATGCAGTAGAAGATGAGTGTTTGGTTTCACAAAGAAAAGGATTTGGCAGTAAGGAAATAACATAGCTGAGAACTGATATTCTGCACAGCCAGAAGAGGGACTGTTGCCAGAGAGATAGTAAATGGAGCACAGGCTGCCCTTCTCTGTATTAATACAAAATCCAGTTTAGAAATGATTTTGCTTTCAGGCACTGTAAAGACAGTCAGGTTGACCTATACAGAATACTTGTTGACTCTGTCTCTAGATCAGTGGTTCCCAAACATTGGGCCCTAGACTTTCTTGGAGTAAAACTCCCAAAAGCCTTCACCACTAGCTGTGATGACTAGAATTTCTGGGCTTTGTAGTCTAAGAACCTCTGGGGACCCAAGAATGGGTACTACTGCTGTAGATAATCCAGCATTTAGGCCATTATTAGGGACCCTTCAACCAGTAATAATTTGGTTAAAAATAGATGTTCAGTGGAGAGCCTTCTCTTTTTTTTAAGTGCTAGTTGAGAGATGACACGCAAACCAAGATCCTTAGTAATTAACTCAGTAGTCCATAGAGGTTCTCAGTTTATACTTTGCCACATGTTTCCCAAGCTTATGACCAACTTTGCACCACATATTGAACCTGACATTAGAACAAAGAGTGAAAACTTTTTCCCCCAGACATGGTAATCCAGCAGACATGGACACTTTTTCTTAGTCACAGGTGAAACATTCCTTTTTAACTCATCAGGTACCTCTATAAATATAAGTAGCTTTTCAGAGCTGTGTCTTCTGGAATCTGGACTACAGAGAGAATGATACTTGAGCCACAGTTGTCCAATTACAGCCGAGCATGGCATTATGCATGTACAGCGGTATTGCACCTCACATAAAAGGATATAGGATTCTAAGGGGAGGTGCAGCTGAGTTTACTGTATGCATACTGTATCCTTGCACATTAGAGTAGTCAGAGACAGACTTATTGCATGGTTAGTGAGATTGGCCCCCTTCACGGATTGCTGCCTTGTCATGGCAAAGGGGCTTGAGTAATTCACAGAAGCTATGGGCTATGCTCTGCAGGGACACCCAAGATGGACAGGTCATAGTGGAGAGTTGTGACTACATGCGATCCACCTGGAGCAGGAACTGGCAAACCACTCCAGTATAATTGCCAAGAAACCCCCATGAACAGAAACAAAAGGCTAAAAGATATGGTGCTGGAAGATGAGCCCCTCAGGTCAGAAGGCATTCAGCATGCTACTGAGGAAGAGAGGAGGACAAGTACAAGCAGCTCCAGAGCTAATGAAGTGGTTGGGCCAAAGCCAAAAGGACGCTGAGCTGCGGATGTGCCTGGAAGTGAAAGGAAAGTCCGATGCTGCAAAGAAGAATACTGCATATGAACCTGGAATGTAAGATCTATGAACCTTGGTAAGCTGGATGTGGTCAAACAGGAGATGGTAAAAATAAACATTGGCATCCTGGGCATCAGTGAACTAAAATGGACGGGAATGGGCAAATTCATTTCAGATGATTATCATATCTACTATTGTGGGCAAGAATTCCATAGAAGAAAAGAAGTAGTCCTCATAGTCAACAAAAGAATGGGAAAAGCATACAATCTCAAAAATGATAGAATGATTTCACTATGAATCCAAGGCAGACCTTTCAACATCACAGTAATCCAAGTTTATGCACCAACCACCAATGCTGAAGAAGCTGAACTTGACCAATTCTATGAAGACTTACAACACCTTCTAGAACTCACACGAAAGAAAGATGTTCTTCTCATTATAGGGGATTAGAATGCTAAAGTAGGAAGTCAAGAGATAAAAGGAACAACAGGTAAGTTTGGCCTTGGAGTTCAAAACGAAGCAGGACAAAGGCTAATAGAGTTTTGTCAAGAGAACAAGCTGGTCATCACAAACACTGTTTTCCAACAACACAAGAGCCGGCTCTACACATGGACATCACCAGATGGGCAGTACCGAAATCATATTGATTATGTTCTCTGCAGCCAAAGATGGAGAAGCTCTATACAGTCAGCAAAAACAAGACTTGGAGCTGACTGCGGCTCTGATCATCAGCTTCTCATAGCAAAATTCAAGCTTAAACTGAAGAGAGTGGGAAAAACCACTGGGCTAGTCAGGTATAATCTAAACCAAATCCCTTATGAATACACAGTGGAAGTAAAGAACAGTTTTAAGGAACTCGATTTGGTGGACAGAGTGCCTGAAGAACTTTGGCTAGAGGCCCGTAACATTGTACAGGAGGCAGCAACAAAAACCGTCCCAAAAAAAGGAAATGTAAGAAAGCAAAGTGGCTGTCCAACGAGGCCTTAGAAATAGCAGAGAAGAGAAGGGAAACCAAATGCAAGGGAGATAGGGACAGTTACAGAAAATTGAATGCAGACTTCCATGGAATAGCAAGGAGAGACAAGAGGGCCTTTTTAAATGAACAGTGCAAAGATATAGAGGAAAATAATAGAAAGGGAAAAACCAGAGATCTGTTCAAGAAATTTGGAAATATTAAAGGAACCCTTTGTGTTTAGATGGACATGATAAAAAACAAAAATGGGAGGGACCTAACAGAAGCAGAAGACATCAAGAAGAGGTGGCAAGAATACACAGAGAAATTATACAAGAAAGATCTGGATGTGCTGGACAACCCAGATAGTGTGGCTGCTGACCTTGAGCCAAACATCCTGGAGAGTGAAGGCAAGTGGGCCTTAGAAAGCATGGCTAACAACAAGGCTAGTGGTGGTGATGGTATTCCAGTGGAACTATTTAAAAATCTTAAACGATGACGTTGTGAAGGTGCTACACTCAATATGCCAGCAAGTTTGGAAAACTCAGCAGTGGCCAGAGGATTGGAAAAGATCAGTCTACTTCCCAATCCCAAAGATGAGCAGTGCCAAAGAATGCTCCAACTACCGTACAATTGCACTCATTCCACACGCTAGCAAGGTTATGCTCGAAATCCTCCAAGGTAGGATTCAGCAGTATGTGGACCAAGAACTCCCAGAAGTACAAGTTGGATTTCGAAGGGTAAGAGGAACTAGAGACCAAATTGCTAACATGCGCTGGATTATGGGGAAAGCCAGAGAGTTCCAGAAAAACATCTGCTTCATTGACTACACAAAAGCCTTTGATTGTGTGGACTACAGTAAACTATGGCAAGTTCTTAAAGAAATGGGAGTGCCTGACCACCTGATCTGTCTCCTGAAAAATCTATATGTGGGACAGAAAGCAACAGTTAGAACTGGTCATGGAACAACTGATTGGTTCAAAATTGGGAAAGGAGTACGGCAAGGCTGTATATTGTCCCCCTGCTTATTTAACTTCTATGTAGAATATATCATGCGAAAGGCAGGACTGGATGAATCCCAGGCTGGAATTAAGATTGCTGGAAGAAATATCAAGAATCTCAGATATGCAGGTGATACTACTCTGATGGCAGAAAGTGAGGAAGAATTAAAGAACCTTGTAATGAGGGTGAAAGAGGAGAGCGCAAAAAATGGTCTGAAGCTCAGCATCAGAAAACCAAGATCATGGCCACTGGTCCCATCCCCTCCTGGCAAATCGAAGGGGAAGATATGGAGGCAGTGACAGATTTTCTTTCTTGGGCTCCATGATCACTGCAGATGGGGACAGCAGCCACGAAATTAAAATACCCCTGCTTCTTGGGAGGAAAGCAATGAGAAACCTAGACAACATCTTGAAAAGCTGAGACATCACCTTGCTGACAAAGGTCTGCATAGTCAAAGCTGTGGTTTTTCCAGTAGTGATGTATGGAAGCCGGAGCTGGACCATAAAGAAGGCTGACCACCGAAGAATTGATGCCGTTGAATTGTGGTGCTGGAGGAGGCTCTTGAGAGTCCCCTGGACTGCAAGGAGAACAAACCTATCAATTCTAAAGGAAATCAACCCTGAGTGTTCACTGGAAGGACAGATCCTGAAGCTGAGGCTCCAATACTTTTGCCATCTCATGAGAAGAGAAGACTCCCTGGAAAAGACCCTGATTTTGGGAAAGTGTGAAGGTAAGAGGAGAAGGGGACGACAGAGGATGAGATGGTTGGACATTGTCATCGAAGCAACCAACATGAATTTGACCAGACTCTGGGAGGCAGTGGATGACAGTAGGGCCTGGTGTGCTCTGGTCCATGGAATCACAAAGAGTCGGACACAACTTAATGATTAAACAACAATAATAAAGTGAGATTAATCCGTATTGGAAGGCGGTTCTCAAGTCAAAAAGTCTGTAGGTCAAGTCTCCATTGACCTACAGTGCATTGAAAACCGATTAATCCCGTAACAGGCCGTTTTTGTTCCATTTTGGTTTTTTTCTGGTCTGTAAGTCAAATCTCAGTCTGCAAGTCAAACCTAAATTTTGCAGCCAGAGAAGTCTGTAACTCAAAAAGTCTGTAAGTCAAGCCGTCTGTAAGTCTAGGGTCTACTGTATCAGTTACAGTATCTTTCTTGAGTGTCTCAAAGAATGTGACTTTGGAGCAGAGTGTTAAAATGATTGATTTCAGAAGGTGCTTTGGAAGGATAGTCCCATTCCTCACTTTGATCTTGATCTGTAAAGTCTGTCACGTTCTGTCTTATTGCTTATGCTGTTTAACACGTATATGATACCATGAGAGGTAACAAAGAAAAAGCTGTGTGCTCCCCAAGATTACACAAACGAAACAGCAGGTGATACCTTTTATTGGAGCACTAAAGTATTCAAACAAATGGCAAGCTTTTGTGGAGAAAATTCCACTTCATCAAGCTGAGTACAGTCCCCTTGTTGATAGTGCAGAAAAATTGTAGACAAAGTCCAAAAATTGATGGTATATGTCTCTGACAGTCCTCCTGAGGCTGTCTCTCAAGCATCCTTGCAAGATGATTTGGAATTTTTATACCCCGCTGTGCCAATTACTCTGTGGTTGCCCCCTTACACAATTACACTCACACTGACTGCTTGAAACATCAAGTTTCTTTTGGTCTATGGGGATGGGGAGAAAAAAGCAGCCTCTAGCACAAGTTAAAGGTTATAATTTGATTTATTCACTTGGTATAAGAAGCCAAACATTGACTAAAGTCAGATTAATATTTTACCTGGTAAGCATAATGAGATGTTTCTTCCATTTGTAGTCGCCTCTGGATGATATGGATAATCCACATATGTGGCTGATGTTGAGAATAAGGATTTAGAGATACGGTGTTGCCAGTATGTAGATTTTATCAAACACGTTGTCCTTTTCTTCTCTGGGGAAGGAGACTGTCAAAGCCTTGAACAACTGCCTAGAAAAGGAAATGGTCTGGCAAACTGAAAATGAATTCAGGCAGCAGGTGTTCAAAGTACAACTGACTCAAAACTGGGGGTGGGGAAGGTTCAACTTGTGTTACATAGGATAGCACCCCCTTTGAACATTCAAGTGTATGCTTCTGGAATGGACCCTGACTTTGGATGTCTTGGTTTCAGCTTTGATCACAAGTATCTTTGACTAGCTGCATCGACTTCGTTAATTTCTTGGACATTTTTACCTTTTTAAAAAAACCACTTTACCAAAGCTTTTGAAGAGGATGAGTCTTGGACAATATTGAGGCTGCATAGAAGGCCTTTGTGAGCTGCATGTAGCTCATGGTTTGCATAGTTCCCAATTCCATTCTAAGATGTACTGATGATGATTCTTCTCAGAGATGTATTACTTCATATTCATTTAGTAATACAGTGGGGTCTTGACTTAAGAACGGCTCGAACATTTTGACTTAAGAACCACTCTCATAGGAAAATATTGACTTGACTTACATACTTAGATTTGAGTTACAAACTGAAAAAAAAATACGTGGGAGGCAGGGAAAGTGCAAAATTTGAACTTTCAGTTAACTGTTGGCCAGTGAAAAGGGTGCCTGTCTGCTTCCTCACTCCTCCCAGTGTTTAGAGAGTGGATTGGGAGACAGTCTTCAGACTGCCTGGTACTGCCTGGACTGTATTTTCCCTGCCTTCCCTGAACCTTTCTTGACCTAAGAAAAAAAGAAACAAAATATCCCCCTCTAGTGGTCGAAGGCAGAATAGCAGCTTCCCATTAGTTTCTATGGACAGAAAAGAGCAGATACGGATCAAATGGTTTTCAATGCATTCCTATGGGAAATGCAGATTTGACCTGCAAACTTTTTGACTTGAGAACTGCCTTCCAATATGGATTAAGTTCTGAAGTCAAGACCCCACTGTACAATGGTGCCTCACTTTACGATTGCCCCGCATTATGACAATCGTTTTGCGATCGCAATTGCGATCGCAAAACAATGGTCTAAATGGGGGAATTTCGCTTTGCGATGATTGGTTCCCTGCTTCGGGAACCGATTCTTCGCAAAATGATGTTTTTTAAATAGTTGATCGGAAATTTCAAAATGGCCGCCAGATAAATAAAATGGCTCCCAGCTGTGTTTAGGGACAGATTCCTCGCTATACAGGCAGTGAAAATGCCTCCCTATGGAGGATCTTTGCTGGACGGTGAGTTTTAAGCCCATTGGAACGCATTGAAAGGTTTTCAGTGCGTTTCAATTGGCTTTTTATTTTCACTTTACGATTGTAACGGGCAGCCATGACCTCACCTGTCCGTCACAGCTGGGCAGTGAATCATCAGCCAATGGTGTGACAGAGGGTGGAACTGAAGGGGAGGAGCTGGTATAAAAAGGGGGGTGGAAGAGTGTGAGGTAGATTGATTGAGTGAGAGAGTGAGATCTAGAGAGATCTAGTGTGTGAGAAAAAGAGGCCTGTGTGCCTGAGTGTCAGTGAGGGAAAGTCTGTGTTAGTTAGTGTTTTAGTAACCGTGATTGACAACTTGATTCTATACCAGTGTTTTACTCCTTTTATTTTGTACAAATCAATAAATACTTTATTTTGTTTGAAGAAACCCTTGTCCTTTTGATTTAAAGGAAAGGTTGGTAGCAGCAAGAGTGTGTAGTGGCGTGGTGGACATTCTGAGAGGCCTGAGTAGGAGGTGACCTCAGAGTGGCCCAGCCTCATTACAATAAAGTTTTCGCTTAACAGCGATTTTCCTGGAACGGATTATCGCTGTTAAGCGAGGCACCACTGTAACATGAAGAAAGTATGGTCAAGCCCAAGATCCTGATGATGTTTTTGAGAACATTTAATTGGTCATTAGGTATTATGAGCATACTGATGTGGTCTAATTTTCTGGTAATATATATTGAAAATGTCCAAATTCTAAAGGAACATTGGCTCAACAAATACACTTTGTAGCCTTTCTTAGCTTGGCAGATTTTCTTTGTTCTGCCCTTTAAACTGTAGCCATTTTCATTGTTGTTTTGGTGTGCCCATATAGAAATGTTTCTATTGTAGCCAAAATGTATAATGCAGAAAGCATAAACGTTTTGTCAATATTTTAGATTCCAGCACAGCTCTGTAGCAATCCTCAATTAGTTCATCTAGGATGGGAGAAGAAAGTGATTAGATGGAAACACATAGATATAATTCTGTATGCCGTAATCTGATTAAGTTCAATTAAAATTACTGTACGAGTGCAATTACACCGTGAGGAAAACGCTAATGGATCCGCTGTCAAAGTGCACCCAGGAAGCTGAGTTTCCCTGGGTGAGTTTGCTTTTGCCAAGCACACAGGAGTCAGCAAAGACAGAGAAGGAAATTGGCTATCTGCCTTGTTTGCAGCTTGTTAAGCGAATTCTACTGTGACCATCCAGGTACAATGACATCAGAGCTACTTTAAAAAGCTGCAAAGACCTACCTTAATAAGTTGCTGATTAGCAATTTTCTCCTCACTCTTTGCTGATTCCTTGCTCTTTTTCCTCGCCTGTGACTACAGCTATCCTAGAGCAACCATTCTTGATGGGGACTCTGCAAGGTTTCCTCTAAGATGTGCGCCTGTACACATTTGCCTGTTCCCTCTCTTCGTACAGACTTTCTCCTGCTCTGCATACTGACAGTGATAGTTTTCAGACCCTTTGGTTCCACTCGTGACGGAACCCTGCATGAGGGGGGCATTGTGCGTGCAAGTGGTAGAGCCCTGCCCAGCAGGCCTGAAAATTAGAGAGAACATTTGAGCCCTGGAACATTTGAAAGGGGCTACAGACTGGAAACAATTCTTCACAAACTACCTTATAAGGTTTGTTATGTGACTTATTGAAACCTGAATTGGCTTTTATTTCTTTCATATTGTTTTTATGGCCATGACCCCAAAAAGGTTGAGAACGGCTGCCCTAGAATACCTGAGGTTGTACCAAGTAATTTTTTTAAAAAGTGGTTTGGAGATAAGGGGTGCTCCATCGAGGGGAACTGACACCCCCATGAGTACCCCTTTGGCTTCTCTTTCCTCACCATGAACTAGGAGACTAGGAGAGCCAGCTTCCGTTGGCCTATTCAGCCTTGAAGCAGCAATGGCTTTGAAACCCATGCAAATTTATTCAGTTTGGACCAAAAAGAAGAAGAAGAAGTGGAGGACAAATTATAGATGGAGAGAAAACCTCAGGCTGATCTGCATTTACTTGCACATTGTGTAGTCTGCAAAAATTAATGTAGATCAGACCATTCCAACCTTGGAGCATTCCCCCAGATCAGAAATCCCACCTACTTTCTATACTTCATTTTTTCCTCCACTCAGTTGGCCTTCAGGTACAGCCAAGTTTGGCTGTTTTTTCAGAGTGGTGAGACAACAGTCCTTACTGAAATTCATTACTACGCATCCCCTTCGGAATGCAGCTGATGTCAGGGAGTAACAAAACCCTTCATGGTAACCCTGAACAACCAAAGCTACAGTAAACACTGAAATGTTACCACCTTCAAGATATTGGATTTTAAGAATGTTTAACAAGATGGTGCCTGCTTGCCAAGCATCATAAACATTTATTGTAGTCTTCTTAAAGCCTAGGAACCTAGCCATGGTCATCATCATAGTAACAAAATTGCTAAGTCTTTCTGCCCCGGTACATTTTTATATATGTATACATTTACATACATTATATCTATAATACATTTTTATATCTCTATCTCTATCTATCTATCTATCGATCAATCGATCTATCGATCGATCGATAGATTGATAGATTGATAGATTGATAGATTGATAGATAGATATAGATTGATCTGTCTGTCTGTCTGTCTGTCTATCTATCTATCTATCTATCTATCTAGTTATATATACTGTATATAATTGTTACAGTGCAGGCTACACTCCCTCCCTACCTTTGCTTTGCATATTGGTATGGTTTACATGACAATTATCCAAAATGTATTGCGAGTGAGGAACAGAACTGGTTGCCAAGTGATAAATCTTAAAAGGATGTAAATATTTATTTATTTATTTATTTATTTATTTATTTATTTATTTATTTATTTATTTATTTATTTATTTATTTATTTATTTATTTTAATTTAATTTAATTTAATTTAATTTAATTTAATTTAATTTAATTATTTAATTTAATTTAATTTATATGTCACCCACACTACCCAAGGGTCTCTGGGTAATGATTCACATTCAATTCCTTCTTGAATAGAACAATCTTATTTGGTTATATGAGGTTTGGGTTTTAAAAAAAACATTGGAAATGTATGCTTCATTGTTATGAACTTTTATGATGGAAATTCTTTTCTGTCCAAGATTTGTTTAATTGGCTGCAGTTGTGTGTAGCTGAGATCCTTAAAACAAGTAGAGCGCAGTCCTTCCCCATGTAGTTGAAGTGATGTCCTTAGATCACAACAGAGCTAAGTTACCCCTCAACATTCCTTGGTATATTTGTAGCCTTCTTTGTTACTTGTTGGTTATTTGTTGCTAGTTGATAATACATATGCGTGTGTTGGTGGATCATGGATGGGGCAGTATATAAATACCAGAAATATATAAATAATAAACAAACAAATAAATTATCAGTGTGTTGCATTGCATAGAAATTAAGCACACACAGTTTCTCTTGTTCAGTTTGACCAAGTGGGTGTTATGAGCCAGGTCAAGCCAAATTGACAAATTTTTTTAAAGTCAGTACATTGTAGAATCGTGTGGTGATCTATTCTACATAATATTTAAAGTTTGCTGAAAATAAATAGATAGGTTTCCCTTTTCAGTTCAATAAACTTTCTTAAAAGTTTCAAAATTTAAAATAGTGTACTTAAAGGGTATGATTTAGCATTTAATGCAAAGTCATGTTTCAGGTAGTGTTCTATACAGCACCACAAGGTACTATCTGTGATTAATCTTAAATCTGACAAACATTTGCCACTCAAGGCTAATTTTCATTGAAGTATATGGTGTGCAGAGGTCTTTGTTGTCCATTTGGTAAGATTATGAGTGTTTGTCCTTTATCTGTTAATAAAGCGTAGTGTTCCATTTAGTTTTTCTTTCCCAGAGTTGGATAAAACATCTAGTCTCTCAATCTATTTGTCTTAAGTGAATGAGACAGAATAAACAAATCAGGCAGATTAACTCTGTAAACAAAGAACGGTGGAGTGTTATATGCCAACATTAGCTCACTGTTAAAATGGGGAGACTTGCACAGTGTTTACAATATCCGTTGCAGAATGATCTCTTTATTCCTTAATGCACTCAGTACATCTTAGGCATTCTCTCAATTCTTCAATAGCAACAGGTCCTTTCTTTTCTATTGCCACCAAGTGAAAAGAACAAAAGCTGTAAGAATGGCTTAAATGGGTTTACTTATCCCAGAGTTTGTCCAGGCTTTGTTTGCATCTCTTCCTCCAGCTCAGCAGGAAGTGAGAGAAGGTGTTAAGAGGCAGTCAGTACCTTGTAAAGTAGGGAGTCATGTGGTGCAGCAGAACCAAGTGCCAGATTGCCCTATAAACTATGCACACCCAAGGAGTGGAAACTTGCCAGTGATTGTGCCATACAGTGGACCCTCGACTTACAGACGGCTCGACTTACAGACTTTTCGAGTTACACACTTCTCTGGCCACAAAATTTAGATTCGACTTTCAGCCAGAGAATCGACTTACAGACCAGAAAAAAACCAAAATGGAACAAAAATAGAATAAAAACCGCTGGTTATGGGATTAATCGGTTTTCAGTGCATTGTAGGTCAATGGAGATTGGACTTACAGACTTCTGGCTGCAAGTCGAATCTAAATTTTGCAGCCAGAGAAGTCTGTAACTCGAAAAGTCTGTAAGTCGAGCCGTCTGTAAGTCGAGGGTCCACTGTATGTGGTTGTCTCCCTAAAGGTAAAGGTAAAGGTTCCCCTTGACAATTTTTGTCCAGTTGTGTTCGACTCTAGGGGGCGGTGCTCATCCCCGTTTCCAAGCCATAGAGCCAGCGTTTTGTCCGAAGATAATCTTCCATGGTCACATGGCCAGCGCGACTTAGACACGGAACGCTGTTACCTTCCCACCAAGGTGGTCCCTATAATCTACTTGCATTTACATGCTTTCGAACCGCTAGGTTGGCAGGAGCTGGGACAAGCGACGGGAGCTCACTCCATCGTGTGGATTCGATCTTACGACTCGTTGTCTCCTTCCTGTCCCATAATTACACTCTCTATGCTGAATAGTACTGTACTATGGTGACCTGCAGTAATTTTATTGCATGTATGTACAGAAAGAAAAAGTCCCACTGTTAAATAAATATGTTGATGGCTTGTTGGCCAAATCAAGAAGCACCCCCACATAGTTACATTGTCTTAATACAGTGGACCCTGTAAGTCGAGGGTCCACTGTATTAAGACAATGTAACTATGTGGAGATGTAGCAGATCACGGCATTGTGAGTTATAATTAAGGCACTGTCTTTTATATATATGGTATGAGTCCTTCTTCCTTGGGGCTTGTGCAACTGCTGCATGCGCAACCTTGAGTTGCGAGTATGTAGTTGTGCAACAGGATCTTGGCCACTGTTTCAGTCTAATGCTACTACTATTAGCAGAAATAAGAAATACAGTATTAAGCTTTTTTCCAGTCCTCTTCATTATTTCTTACTTTGTAGAAGAAGAAATGTTTTCTTTTTAAATTTGTTCAGAATAGCATTAATGTTTCATTTAATTCATCTTTGTTCCTTTCTCCATATAGTAATCTTTGCATTTTTACATTTATGTTCCACATAGTCTTTCTGAACTCACAGGCTTCAATTTAAAGAACTAATACTGAAACTGGTGACTGTTTTTACACTTGCTGAAAATAAGTGTTAACTAGGGTTGCCAATTCAGCAACGTTGCATTATCATCTCAGAGTGAAAACCTGAAAACATTAGGTTGGGCCTTGTTATGCTGCTGAGTCAAGTCCTTGTGATGTGACAGAGGCTTAGAAAGGCTTGTGAGTCAGGATCTCTGCTCTCCACTCTATGCCTTGCTGCAAATGACACAATGGGCCAAAGTGCATACACTTACCATTTTGCTTTCTGACTCCAGAAAGCAAACCATACTAACGTTGGGGTGTGTGTGTGTTGCAATGTTGGTGTTTCACAAGCACAACACACAAACAAATAGAATTGATATACCTCAGAGTGCCAGTTTCAGGTAAATAGTGTTCTTTGCTGGGTCTGCAGCTTTGGAGACACATCTCAGGGCAAGTAGTGCTGAAGGAGAAGAAAGTTTATTTTTTGTTCCTGAGGTGGCTATAAAGCCTGAACACTAGTCTCTGCTCATTCCTATATGGTACCATATGTGCCATAGGTAAGGTTGCATGGGATGCAAGCTCTGGTATGAACAGTAGTAACCTGTACAGCTGGTGTGGGACCTGGCAACCCATTGCTTATGGTGTTGCTGACAGTTATTGAATACGTATGTTTGACAAAATTAACAAGATGAATGTATACAATACTGCAAGTTCAACATAAGAATAACTGATATGGGAGGAAAAGTCTTAGCAAAAGAGATAAGTATGACATTAACCAATAAATTAAACAGTGTGTAGCCACTGACTGAATCATTTTTGCCAAAAGCTGGTGCATTTTTAAAATATGGTACAAAGATGGAAAGGTGCAAGCAGGGTGTTAATGTTGCCCCATGTGGAAATGAAGGTGGTGTACTGAATACAGTAAATTGCTTCTAATCCTTACTGTGCTAGTCACAATTAGTGAACACAGGAAACAACAGAATTTCTCCTTGCCACACATGAAGACATGTTTTTCTGGATGGCTTTTTGCATATAGAAGATTAACAACTTCCTCCAAAAAGAGGTATGAACAATTCTGAGCAGTAATCTCGTTTCATTTGAATGAAAGGGATGGCAACCCCCTCATCTCCCTTCATTGATTTGACATCTGGCTAATTGAAGCTACCTCTGACATAACTGGTGATATACAATTTCATGAAAACTGTTTGGGAGTAAGGACTCGTTTCCATGGCACCGATCTTTTGAGGAAGAAGGCTTCCTATTCACGTCTCAGCTTTTCTCTCCTTTTAGAGCTGTGGAGCTCTGAAGTTCCCCTTGGCTGGTATCCAAAAAATATTTTTTGTGTGTAGTTTAATGTTTGTAAATGGGTGACCATAAATGTCCATTTGGCACCTTTCGTTGTGGCTAGAACTAGTAAAATGAGACAAGGGGTTGACACTTGTAAACACACTTTACCTCCGGAAAATTCTTTCACAGAATTGTGATTTTCACTGGAATCCTTTGACTGCCTCTTTTGTCTATACGATAAAGTGTTTAAAACAACACAGCAGAACAAAACCTCCCTGTAACAAATCATCTGTTGTCTTAATTCATCTAAAGATGCAAATAAAATTTTGCTTATTGTTTTACCACTTAATTGTGAAACAATTCGAGCAAGGAGGACTGTGGAAAAACAGCTTAAAAACATGAGGGTCAAGTATGAAGCAAACATGACGGAGTTATTCAGAAATTAACAAAATAAAATCTCAACATTCTTGGCTAAAATAAGAAAACAAGCTGCAGTGTCTGTTTTATCAAGCACTTTGACCAGATTTTGGGAGGAGAAAAGTAAGTTGTTAGTAAAAGATAAATTTTGCAGTATTTATTTATTTTTAATTTTATTATTTAACTTATATGCTGCCCACACTACCTAAAGGTCTCTGGGCGGTGTTGTTCATTTAAACCTGATATCATTTTAAATTGGAATGACTGCTGAATTTATAAAGTTCTTAATTTCAGTATTGCATATCATGGGAGAATGTAAAATAGTGTTGTGACAATCAACTGTATATGTTTTTACTTATAAGTTAGCCTATATGTGTCTACATGTGAGTAAGCTACAGAGTTCAGTGACACTGTAAATAAACTCTTTGTAGTACTTCTGTCTGAGTCATCCGCATTTTAAATTAGTGTCTAGTACAATGAAATTTAACAAGGCTGTAGTTAAGAAAATATTATTGTTGTTGCCAGATAAAAAACAGCAAGCATTTGTTTAGTAGTGTGAAACACTGAAACTATTTTTATTGTGTAACATAAATCTCAGCCCTGCCTTGTAAAATCCTCAGAATCATTGGGCAATATTTGTTTTTCGTCAGATATCATTGTTGTCTCTGCATTACAGATTGAGTTTTACACTGGGCAATAACATGGGGATTTCCTGTAATCGCAGAATACCTGCATTTTCAGTTGAATGGCATGGTTCGTATGCAGCATAGTTAAATTTCAACCCAGCTACTCCATGGGTGTGTTCAGTCATAAGCTGGATAAATCCAAATTCATTACATAGAACAAAGGGCAATCTTTGCAATGTCAACTGATCATACAACACATGGTTTTATAGTTGTTATGTGTCATCTACCGGTAGTTACATCTGACCTATGGTGATCCCATTAATGAGAGATTTCCAAAATTTTCTGTCCTTAACAGCCCTGCTCAGCTCTTGTAGACTTGATCCTGTGGTTTCCTTTAGGGAGTCAGCCCATCTCATATTTGGTCTTCCTCTTTTCCTCCTGCCTTCAATCTTACCCAACAGTATTCTCTTTTCCAGAGAATCCTGCTTTCTCACGATGTGCCCCAAATATGACATCCTCAGTTTTGCCTCCAGATATAGTTCAGACTTGATTTGATCTAGGACCCACTTATATATCTTTCTGGTGGTCCAGGATATCTGCAAAACTCTCCTCCAAAACCACGTTTCAAATGAATAATTATTTTGTTTGTTTGTTTGTTTGTTTTAAGTTATATGCCATCCACTCTACCCAAAGTCTCTGGGCGGCTTACAACAATTAAAATATGATAAAAATACAAGAAAAAGATAAAACAATTAAAATACAATTAAAATAGATACTCTAAAAATTTCCATCAGGACCCACAGTTGATATTATTTCCATTAAAAGACTTCTGGAACAGGAAGGTTTTGACCTGGTGCCGAAATGTCATCAGCGTCAGCGCCAGACGAATCTCAGTTGGGAGGACATTCCATAGTCTGGGGGCAGCTGCCGAAAAGGCCCTTTGTCTACAAGCTATCCCTCTTACCTCCTTGAGGGATGGCTCTTTCAAAAGGGTCCCCTGGCTAGATCTTAACTGCCGGGTAGGTTCATATGGAAGGAGGCGGTCCTTCAGGTATCCAGGGCCCAAGGCGTCTAGGGCTTTATATGTCAAAACAAGCACTTCAAATTGGGCCCGGGCAGCAACTGGTAGCCAATGTAATTTAATCAGAATTAGCTTGATATGTCCACTAGCGGCCCCACCACACACCAGCCGCTCAGCTCGATTCTGGACCAGTTGCAGTTGCCGAACCGTCTTCAAAGGCAGCCCCAAATAGAGCGCATTGCAATAATTTATACGAGATGTTACCAGTGCATGTGTAACTGTTATGAGACTCCGCTTGTCCAGGTAGGGCCCTAGGTACAATTTCCGCAGCTGAAGGAAGGCACCCCTGGCCACCGAGTCCGCCTGGGCTTCCAGAGTTAGACTGGGGTTTCGGGGGCACCCCCAGGCTGTGGACCTGTCCCTTAGGGGGAGTGTAACCCCATTGAGGGCAGGGAAATGGCCCTCCAGCCTGTCCAGCGAAGCACCCACTAACAGCACTTCTGTCTTGTCTGGATTAAGTTTCAATTTATTAACCCTCATCCAGTCAATTATCAGGTCCAGACACGAGTTCAGCACAGAAACCGCCTCAGTGAAGTGGTGGAAAATGAGAGGTAGAGCTGAGTGTTGTCAGCATATTGCTGACTCCTCAGCCTAAACCTCCTGATGACCTCTCCCGGCAGTTCCATGTAGATGTTGAACAGCATGGGGGACAGTATCGAGCCCTGAGGAACCCCATGACATAAATGGATGGGACAGAGCAATTGTCCCCCAGCACCACCCTCTGGATACGGTCAGCCAGGAAGGACCAGAACCACCGTAAAACAGTGCCCCCAACTCCCAACCCAGCTAGCCTGTCCAGAAGGACACCTTGGTCGATGGTGCCAAAAGCCGCCGAGAGGTCCAGGAGTATCAACAGGGTGACACTTCCCCTGTCTCTCTCCCAGCAAAGGTTATCGTACAGGGCAACCAAGGCAGTCTCCATACCAAAACCCGACCTGAAACCCGATTGAAATGGACCCAAAAAATCCGTTTCATCCAGCAGCGCCTGGAGTTTCCCGGCCACAACCTGCTCCAACACTTTGCCCAAATAAGGGAGGACCTTGGGTCCAAGTTAGGCTTTTTAAGGAGTGGCTGAATTATCGCCTCTTTCAAGGTGGTAGGGACCACTCCCTCTCTCAAAGAGGTATTCATGGCCTCCTGGACCCAGGTGTGAACCCCCCTGGCAGATCTTCCAGTTAGCCAAGATGGGCAAGGGTCGAGCTGAGTGGTGGTAGAATGGACAAATCCATGCACCCTGTCCACATCCTCAGGTCTCAACAATTGAAACTCATCCATCAATATTTGACCTAAGCATGGCACACTGGACGCATCCTCTGATTTTGCAGTAACTGTGGAGTCCAACCCACTGTGAAACCTGAGCGATTTCCCCCTCAAAATGAATGGCAAACTCATCACAGCAGGCTGATGAGCAGTCTGAAACCTCCACTGGATTTCCCGATTGAAGAAAATCCCAGACCACCCGAAACAGCTCTGCTGGATGACATTCTGAGGAAGCAATATGGCTGAAGAAATATTGCTCTTTCGCCAGCCGTATTGCCACCAAATAGGCCCGATAATGGGCTCTAAGTCATGTTCAATTGGATTCCCAACGGGATTTCCTCCACCTGCGCTCCAGCCGTCTCCCCTGTCGCTTCATCTCCCACAGTTCAGAAGTATACCAAGGAGCTGTGTGCAGGGAGAGGGCGCTTAGGCGCGGTCGTGTCAACCATCCGGGTCATCTCCCTATTCCATAGGGTGACCTGAGCTTCGACAGGAGCGCCGACCATATCAGACGGATAATCCCCCAGAGCGTTCAGGAAACCATCCGGATCCATTAGTCTCCGAGGGCGGATCACCTTAATGGATCCTCCACCCTTGCAGAGGGAAGAAGAAGCTGATAGACTAAACTTGACCAGGAAGTTGTCTGACCATGACAGTGGGGTCACAACCAGCCCCTCCACATCCAAACCACCATCTTCCAGTCCCGTTGAGAATACCAGGTCCAAGGTATGACCCTTCTCATGTGTTGGGCTGATGACATACAGTATTGAGACAGCCACATGGTTGTCATGGCAGCCATGAAGTCCTGAGCCACCCCGGTCAAGGCAGCCTCGGCATGGATGTTGAGGTCCCCCAGCACCAACAGCCTGGAAGTCCTCAACACCAGGTCTGAGACTACCTCCATCAGCTCAGGCAGGGAGACTGTTGTACACAACAGGGTGTTGGTGGTTTTTATGAAAATCTTGCGAAACATTTTTGTTCAACAAAATAAGGAATTCTCGAAAGCTTAAACAGCTGGGATCTGATGCTTATTGTGGGTTTTTCAGGCTCTTTGGCCATGTTCTGAAGGTTATTCTTCCTAAAGTTTCAGTCTCTGTGGCTGGCATCTTCAGAGGACAGAAGTCAGAACTCTGGAATCGAGTACAGACAGAGTTCTGATTCCTGTCCTCTGAAGATGCCGGCCACAGAGACTGGCGAAATGTCACGAAGAACAACCTTCAGAATATGGACAATGAGCCCAAAAAACCCACAACAACCAAAATAAGGGAACATTAAAGAAAATCATCTTTATTCAAAATGGAAGTATATATGAAACTGGTACTGAGACATTTTCCATCAGTTTAGATATAGTGGGTCTTGGGGTAAAGTAGAGCAGTGAAAATATTTCAGCAGCTAGTAAAAAATGTATTTCTCGTTTTAGCTTCCAAACTCCCAGTATAGTTTTTTAGAAACATAATTTATGTTTTAAAATGTGATAAAACACTAACACACCCAGTGTAGGCTAAAAGTGGTAGAGTAGTGGATTTTCAAGGTATAGGTCAGATTTCCTGGAATCACAAGTTAAACTCCTGGCAAGGTCAGCTCAAGCTTCCCTTATCCTGTAACATTCTGAATGCCTTGTAGTCTGTTCTGTTCTGGTTATTTGGATGAAGCTTAAAACTGAGGTTAGAAGTTATGTGAATAGCAATTTTGATGCCAAGATACTTCTATAACTGTAGAGTAGAGAGACTTTCCTGGAAGCACTGAGTAATGTTTGCCTAACAAGTAGCCACATCCTGTTGTGCAACATGATGTCCTTCAATTGTGTTACTGTCTCTGGCTTCAAATCCTAGTTTAGTGATTTTTCAATGTGAAAATCAAATCTTGAAGATTTTTTCTCTCTTGTCTTCAGCTCTGGAGATAGGCAACATGGAACCCAGAATAACAATGTGAGAGCAACATTATTCATACACAGGAGCCACAAATGTAGGTTATTTCAGGAATAAAATGAGAAGTAACTCTTGAAGACATGTTATAGGTTAAAAAGCCCCCAAATTATGCTTCCTGTTAAAATACTCATAGATGTTGATCAAATTTGCCCCATATATGTATCATTGTACTCATTAAATAACTATGTCGAGGGATCAATTGAGATAGTCAAAAACATTCTTCATTTACATTTTGAGGAATTTAATTATTTCACTGAAAATAATGGTGTGAGTTTTTGTCATCTATTCTACTAGGCAGAATTATTTTTTTGTAGGATTACCATGTTTTCTGAAGACAGAGTGCTGGTATGTAGTAGATCAATATGCAGGAACTGCTCGATGCAGTAAGAACCAGTGCGACTTCATGATGCAGAACGCGGATGAAAGATACTATTACTGGAGAACGATAGAAACCTTACAAAAAGTGGGAGGTGAACAGCCTTTGAATGATCTGTATGTTTCTATAATAAAAATTAGTATAATGTACAATTGTGCTGAATTTGATGATAATAGCTTTACTGCATGCAGAAATCTTGGTTTCACACCATACTACTTGTTTAAACCTCATATGTATAACATTCTTATTAGGGTTCACAGAGTAACATGGAATGGGAATAGCTAACCATCATGCAACAATATTTGCTGATATTTGTTAACCATGATGACTCAGGTTTAGTCATCTTGACATGTCTGGCTTCAATTTTTTAAAAAAATGGCTATGGTCCATTTCCAAAGATAGCCAGTTGGGAGTCAGTATAGTCTCAATTAAAAATAACCTAAACATTGTAATTTGCTTCTTTCAGTTGGGGTATTTTGTCGTGTCTTGCTAATATCTTGCATTATCTGGTATTTAAAGAGTACTATGTAAGCTCTAAAAGTGTAAGGATACTACATTAAAATCATTGATGTTGCTTTTTAGCATTATTTTTATAGACATATATGTAAAAATGGAAAACAATTCGAACACAGGTTTCTCAAATAAGACCCCAACATTTTAGAAGCAATGAGATAATGTTACTTGCTACACTGTCAAAAATACATTGTTGCATTAAAAAAAAAACACACCGTTCCCCACTGTCCCTAAATGCAACAGATAAGCTGATTACCTGTAACATGTTATTTCCAAACTCTGGGAGTTAGTCCTATCAACATGTTTATTTCCATGTCTGCTACCTGTGTACCACCTAGAGGGAACTGGCCAGACTCGCTTTGGGAAAGTACAGTGGTGCCCCACATAGCGACGTTAATCCGTTCCAGGATTAACGTCGCTATCCGGAAACATAGCTATACGGAATGTAAAACCCCATAGGAACGCATTAAACTCCGTTTAATGCGTTCCTATGGGGGGAAACTCACCGGTAAGTGAAGATTCCCCATCCGGCCACCATTTTCGCCACCTCGGTAAGCGAGGGCAGGGCGCGAAAACGCTGCGGGCAGCCATTTTCTGCACCTGGTGGCCATTTTGGAACCGTCAATCAGCTGTTTTCTAAACATCGCAATGCGAAAATCGGTAAGCGAAACGCTTACCGATCATCACAATGTGATGTTTTGCTACCTAAAACATTGCAATGCGATTGCATTAGCGATAGCAAAAAACACGTCGCTATGCAGATTCGTCGTTAAATGGTGCGCTCGTTAAGCGAGGCACACTGTATTGGAAAGTTATTCTATATTTCCTGAAACCTCTTATTAAAATGGTAGCTGATAGCGTCATGTGTCCTTGATACCACATATCTTGTTTATTACTCCTTTTTTGAAAGCTCTCCTTCCTGAATTTTGTGAAAATGCATGCCAAGTGACTTGTGGACCAATCATCATCATCATCTTAGAGCTGAAGAGCTGGAAGGGACCCTATGGATCATTGAATGAGGAATCAAACTAACAGCCTCTGGGCGAATACTCCCAGGCCTCACAGGCAAATACTCAAAATAACAGTCTAGAAGTTTGCCCAGTTCTCTTCCACACTCTCCTACCAGAGTTCAGATGATGCCAGCTTTGCCATGTATTATTTTTAAGAAAGCCTTAACTCATTAAACTTTGCTCACATATCACTGCAAGTTTTACCATTTTTCTTTTTAGATAAAGTGGTAATATTTATTAATGGGGCTTAAAGTATAAGTTTAAGCCATATGGCAAAATATAATCTCTTAGAATACTTTGAATTCTTCAGGAAACAAGCACATTTACAATCCCTGTAGACAGAGATCTTGGGGGCAAGTGGAGGGTATCCTGTTTTGAATGGTATATTGATCACAAAAGGGAGAAGAAATGCCTGGTGTGGATTTCTGCTTGTACAATGTTAATTCTAGCCTAATCCATGAACTCCCATTACTTATATTTCCTATACATTTCAGATGTTTATATTCCAATATCTCTGACCTTGTACCTGCCCTAATGTAAAACTTCCTGTTGAGTGACAATACTTCATTTACCGTATTTTTCGCTCCATAAGACGCACCGGACGTTAAGACGCACTTAATTTTTAAATACCGAAAATTAAAATAAAATAAAAATATATAAACAGAGCAAGTCCCACACTGGGACTGCCAAAAAAAATCACCAAAACACAAAGCAACATAGAAACATACCCCCCAGCCCAAACCTACCCTCCAATACCCACACAGAACATTTTTAAAAAGTAAAAAGCAGCAACTAATTTTTAAATACCAAAAAATAAAGTAAAAATAAATAAACAGAGCAAGTCCCATGCTGGGACTGCAAAAAAAGTACCAAAACACAAAGCAACATAGAAACATACCCCCCAGCCCAAACCTACCCTCCAATACCCACACAGAACATTTTTTAAAAGTAAAAAACAGCAACTAATTTTTAAATACCAAAAAATAAAGTAAAAATAAATAAACAGAGCAAGTCCCATGCTGGGACTGCAAAAAAAGTACCAAAACACAAAGCAACATAGAAACATACCCCCCAGCCCAAACCTACCCTCCAAAACCCACCCAGAACATTTTTAAAAAGTAAAAAGCAGCAACTAATTTTTAAATACCAAAAAATAAAGTAAAAATAAATAAACAGAGCAGGTCCCATGCTGGGACTGCAAAAAAAGTACCAAAACACAAAGCAACATAGAAACATACCCCCCAGCCCAAACCTACCCTCCAAAACCCACCCAGAACATTTTTAAAAAGTAAAAAGCAGCACCTTACCAGTGGAAAGCCTCCTGGAGGTCCTCAGAAGCCAGCGATGGTGGTGGTGGGGGACCCCCACGGGGCCTGCTGAGGCCTCCGGAGGCCTCGGAAGCCAGCGACGGTGCCTGGGGGAGGCCCCCACGGGGCCTGCTGAGGCCTCCCGAGGCCTCGGAAGCCAGCGATGGTGCCTGGGGGAGGCCCCCACGGGGACTGACAGAAAGACCCTCCCCGCACATCTTAAAATATGGAGAGGTTAATATGGGGGGATTACCCAGACCCAAGTTTTTATGGCTTTATGGGTAAAAATCAGCACTTTAAATTGTTCCCAGTAACAGAATGGCAGCCAGCAAAGCTGCTATAACAAGGAATTTCCATTCTTTCTGTCTCTAGCTCCAGTTAAGAGTCTGGCTGTAGAACCCAAGACCTAATGAAGTTTCCAAATACTTTTCAGATATAGAACACATTATAATAATCCAAATGAGATGCAATTAAGACCTGTGCCACTATGGCCAAATGACACATCTCAGATAATAAGCATATCTGGCATACTAGTTTCAACTGAGCAAATGCACCTCTCACCGCTACTGAGAACTCAGCATCCAGCTTCAGGGAAGAATCCAATTAACTGAATTTTGGGCAAGATTCTATGCAGTACTTGCAGAGTGAAAAACTCCACCAGCTGGGGGTTTCGACTCTGATGGATGTTGTGTCTCTGATGGCAGGAGCAGCCCCTCAGATAGCTACAAAACCTCTGGAAGCTGATAGTGCTTCCTGCCCAATCAATCTGTGGCCATGTTGGCTGGTGAGGCTGGAATGTCTCTCCTAGATGTGGGAATTGCTTAGTGGCACTGTAAGATGCTGGTCTTGGCTGTTTTCGAGATGGGAATCACAAGCCTGGGTGGCTCAGGTTAGGGGATGGAGTGCTGTTCTGCAGCATACAAGGTCTAACTCTTTTCTAGCAAGTGGTTCCTTGAGTAATAATTGAGATTAATTTACTGAAGTGAAATTAATCCCATGTTAACTTTTGTTGTTTTATTTAAATTAAACTAAAAGGGGTTTTCATTTAACAAATTCACTTTCACTAGAAACTATCTTTAGCTAGATTCCATATCTGAGTTCCTCTTCCATAACAATTTGCTCTGTATATACCATACTGCGGAAACTAATACAATTAGTATTCTGTGGATACAATTCACAGAATTTCAAGCCGTGCTACATGGGGAATTCTAGGAGTTGTACTCCGTAAAATAACTTTTCAAGCTCTGACACAGAAGCACAATTCTTTTAGAACTATCCGGAGCATATGTTGATCAATATAAATATTTTATAGGAACATGCCTAACGGCAGGAAAAGGAATTCTGTGAGGGAACATGGTTCATGCTGTCTTGTTCATTGTAGCCCACAGGATTATCATGCTAACCCAAGAAACTTTATTCCAGTGTAACCATTGCGTATAACCATTTCTCAGAAAAAACTATGTGGAAATGAGAAATGAGTGAAACAAGCATATTTTAGCCTATTAGAGAAACTACTGAGCTCACAAACAATTTGGATGTAACACAGCATACTATAAATATTTAGTTGTGAAAATGGGAAAACTAGAGCTTTAACTTTGACTATTCTCCTGATTTTAGGCATTACAAATTTTAATATTTTCTCATTTTAAATTTGAATGAAAGCCATATCTGCATTGCTTATGTATATTTCATTACACAATGTAACTAGGAAGTTTGTATGTATTTTGTTTTGAAACTACTTGTATTTAATATCATGCCCTAATATTTTATAGAAGTGAGGCTTCTGAAAACTACATTTCTTGTGAAATGTAAACATGATATTTCAAGATTTATGAAACTTTTTAAATTGCACAGATGCACATTCAGAAAGCTCTGGAAGCTGAATGATTGAACATACTGTATACTTTTACTATTTGGTGAGTGGAGGGAGGGGCATTTTTCAGCCTTAAGTGAATTTTTAATGTATCACAAATGTGACTGAAGCTCTGTTAAAAAGGACATAATCAGAGGCATTCCTTAGTTTACAGCAATTATACATGTATTTCTGAGTAAGTTCTTTTGTCTGAATTTGTGCTCTCTGAGTTGTGAAGATAGATAACTTGGTCAAAGTGTCATTTGTAAGTGGGAATGCAACAAATTTATTTTAATAGAGTAGAGTAAGAATCCTAATTCTACCATCTCTGACTTTGTCACCATCTACTTTGTGTGTGAATAAAATGGCTAAGTTCTCTCTCTCACTTACTCACTCACTTTCAGTTGTAGACCAGAGTTATTTGTATCCAAGGTAGTTGCACAGTGAAATCAAAGAAAACAGATGTACTGTCAAAACAAATGACCACCCTTGGGTTGTGCTTTATTTACTTATTAAAAGAGAAAAAGCATTTTTTTCAACTTACAGAATACCTCTGACTTCTGTAGATGCTACACATCTACAATTGCAGGTTTCTTGGAAAAATTGTGGTGTTTCATAGTTCTTGGTGTTGCTGACATCAAGTCATTTGTACTGATTATGTTCCAAATCAAATAATGGAGAGCAGAAAGTTATGATCTATGTGGAAATGAGATTGTCACATCCCTAGTGCTGGCACAAAAATGTCAAGGGGGCTGCTACAGTGCACTCATCGTTCCAGAGCAATAGGATCAGTTTAGAAAGTTCATCATGTGTATGAGGAAATGCCCTGTTTTCAAAGTCCTAGTTTGCTTTAAAGAAAATAAGAACTCAGATAATCTCTGCTGATTGTTGTGGGATTACTTTAGTTCAGGGATGGGTAAAGTAAATTCATCCTGAGCGTTTGTTTGCATTTTTGACACCTCTTTTGAGGAAGTATGACAGTCGTGTTCTATATCTGCTCATCCTGCAGTGTATTTATTATACACCATTGTCTGCCAGCCAAGCCCCACTGCATATCTCATATGACAAATGTGTCAGTCTAAGAATCAGCTGACACAAATACAACATGTTAAATGCCAGTGTTCAAAAGTTGAGGAATATTTCCATCTGCCAAGACTCTCTATCTTTGACAAATTTCCATACTTGAACATAAGAACCTCAAAACAGATTTCCAAGTGAGAACAGGGGCCCTGGAATTGTTTTTAAAGTGGCAGTGGGTGAGCACAAGATTTACAGGCAGATAATTATGAAATTTACTTATGTGCAGTTGCATTTTTACATCTGCTTATTTAACAGGCTATTTTAGGGCAGAAAAATTCAATATAAACAAGTGCCAAGTGATGCATAATGTTATTAAAAATATTCGGATAGACTGCCCACTGATGTGATATCAAATCTCCATCACAACTGTTATCAGTATTCCAGAGGACACACTCCAGGAACTGTAAATGGCTTTTCATTTTCCATTCAGTCAGTCTAGACTATAAGCATTCAACAATTTTTACTTCAGGGTGTGCTCCGTGTGTTCAAATCCAGTGTTTCTTGCTCCCATATAAGTGTGCATAGGACTATATACAACCTTAGTAATTCCTGAGAGGACTCAGCTGCAGTAACAGTCATAATCCGTATTCTGTGTGATCATTTTTAGTGCACTTCTGATTTCTATTTCCTGGGGGAAACTGAGCTGTATATGAGTTATATTCAAATTTTGCATAATAATTGAGGAGATTTAGCCCTTCCAGCCTTAAGCCTCCCTGGGCCCTCCTTCTAGGGTCCATGATTGAGATGAAGTTGGAGATTCATCAGGAGGCCCTGTGGCTTGAATGTGGAGAAAGTCTTCTTTTCTGCTTACATCTGTTAACTGCCTCATCTGTATAGATACAGTTTTGTTTTTATTGTCAACCATGTGTAGGTTCTTTGTTACCACCCAGCCTGGGTAGGCTTGTTTATATTGTCATCCAAACCCATGTAAGTTTATTTCTTCATCGTGGTCTTCTGTGAATGCACACAAAGGGTTAATACCAGCGCCAGCGTTGGGCCTCTCGGAACGTTTTCTAGCTGCAAGAGAAAAGTAACAATGTTTAGGACTACCCCTACTGCGCACGCCCAGCCTAACCGTCCCTCAGTTCCATTTTTCCGCCTAGCGGTTTGGAGCCTCTCGTCTTAGCTGCGTTACTGCGATATATCTGATTTTTGGCTTTTGACCTAGCGCTTTTTCCCTTCAACTTGACGACTCGGTGTATTTTTCTGGCTTTACTCGGACTGATTTCGGACTGCTCTGCCTTATCCTTGGACTTGTCGTTTCGGTTTCCTTACTGCCCTATGTCCCCTTCCGGGCCGTTCAGCAGGTGTGTGGTGTGCGACCGCAAAATTCCCCATCAGGACGGCCACGATACTTGCCTGTATTGTTTGGGGGAGTCGCACAATCCCAAAACTTGCCCACACTGCAAAGCCTTCACTAAGGCTGCTCTCAAGGCTCGCCAACAGCGCCTCAAACTTCATCTGTGGGAGTCAACGTTGTCTTCCACGGCGCCCTCGGAGGGGGAAATGGCTTCCACCGAGCTCGGGTTCCATCCCATCACCGATTCTTGAGGAGTTGTCGAGGCGCTTCGAGGCCTCGTCCGAGGCACCCGCTCCTCCTCCTGTTCGACGTACTGAAGTGCTACCACCTTCGGGAAGGTCTTCCCCGACGCCGAGCCAGTTAGTCGCAGTCACTACTGGTCTCGCTTCTGCCCCACATAGCCCTTTTCCTGCGGGCCAGGGGTCGCCTCCCGTGTCGATCTCGTCCGTACACTCGGACTCGAGACCCCTCGAGAGAAGATACCTCGATCACCTGTGCGTTCGAGGTCGAAATCTCCTCGAGGCAAACGTTCTCGCACGGAGAAGCATCACTCCCCGAGCCGGTCCCCTTCCTCCGGCCGCTCGAGGTCGAAGTCTCCTCGACGGAAACGGTTGAAGAAGAGGCATCGAGCTTCCACTCAGTCCGACTCTGGCGATCGTTCGGACTCGAAATCCTCTAAGCATAAACGCTCTAAGAAGAAGCGCCATTCTCATCGACGTCGTAGCAAGCATCGACGTCGATCCCCTTCTTCCTGTTCGGCGGATTCCGACCGCCCTAAGCGTCGTAAGCGCCATCGACGTCGACGCGACCGTTCGAGGTCTCCTTCTTCGTCTTCGACATCCGCATCTCGAGACCGGTACCGCAAGAAGATCCGGTACATATATGTGTCTTCTTCTTCAGAGTCGACCCGGCCTCGACGCCGACGCCGGGCTATTCGAGCCAGGGACCAGCCTCCTACGATACCGGTTGCCCCTCCACCGCAACCGGTTCCTTCCACCTCGGCGCCGACCGTGGTCCCAGTTCGACCCCCGACAGCGCAGGTCGGCATCGAGAAACCCCCTCCAAAGAAGAAGAGGGACGTCTTCTCCTCTGATCCAGATGAGGTGTCCACGGAGCAGTCTTCTGACTCCGATCAGGAGCAACCCCCACCCTTGCCACCGCATGATTTGCCTCCGGGTGATCTGGTGCTTTCCGATACTGGTGATCCTCACGCCCCTTCTCCATCTGAGGATTTTTCTTCTTACTCTCAGATGATGTCCAGACTTGCCAAGACACTCAAACTGGACTTGAATCTTCCTTCGCCTCCGGGAGAGGACTTGTTCTTTGGGGACATCAAGAAGGACAGTACCGCTCCCCCCAGTATAGCCTTTGTGCCTGTGGTTATGGAGGCCATCAAGGAGTTCTGGGCTCAGCCTGCGACTACACCTAATGTCCCTCGTCGCACGGAGCACTTCTACAAGATTCATGGGACTGACACTCATTTTCTGCTCAAGCATCCCATTCCGAACTCACTCATTGTTGAGACAAGCTGTTCAAGGCCTTCGGCCAAGGCCCATGTTACTCCAGTTGACAAGGAGGGTAAAAAGCTGGAACTCATCGGCAGGAAAATCTACTCCCTTGTCACTTTGCTACTTCGAGTCATAAATTATCAGACTGTTCTGGGAGCTTATCACAAACAATTATGGCTCAAGCTTTTGCCGGGGTTAAAAATGATACCTGAAGACACCCGGCAAGCTTTCCTTAACTCCTATGAGGAAGCTCAGACGGTATCCAAGTATGAACGTCTTTCCATCAGACATGCAGCGGGGATCTCTGCCAGAGTTCTCATGTCTGCCATCTCTATCCGGCGCCACGCTTGGCTCCGTTCTGCGGACATAATGGAGGACGTCAAGTCAAAGGTCGAGAGTCTCGCCTTCGACGCTACCGGGCTGTTCAACGAAAAGACCGACTCCCATTTGGAGGACCTTCACAAGGCTAAGAGGACTGCCAAGTCCTATTCTGTTCAGACTCAATCTAGACAGAGACGCCCCCAATGGCGTAAATCTTATGGACAGTATCAATCTTCTCAACAGTACCGTCCTTACAAACACCTACCTCAGCAGCGCTCTGGCCAGTCCTCTTCTTCTGTCCAGGGCTATCAGGGATACCGGCCTCGTCCACCCCATCGTCGCCAACCCTTTAAGCCACCTGGCAGGAAACAAAAACAGTATCTTTGACTTTCGGCCCCCCGTTTTCACCCATTCACCATCCACCACCCGTCTTCAACCGTTTCTGCACAACTGGTCTATCATCACAAACGACACTTGGGCTCTAAAAATTATTCAGCACGGTTACCAGCTGGAGTTTATAAGATCTCCTCCGCTAGGTTTCATAACTCATTCTCCCTTCGACTCCTCGCTCGAGGAAGAAATATCATCTCTCTTGGAAAAAGATGCCATCTCTACAGTACCACCCCGCGACATACAATGCGGGTTTTACTCCCGCTACTTCGCTGTCTCAAAAAGCGGAGGAGGCATAAGGCCCATCCTCGATCTAAGACTCCTAAACACTTACCTGCGACCCAGACGTTTTCGGATGCTCACCTTAGAGTCCATCATGCACTTGCTGAAAAAGAACAACTGGTTCGTCCTTATAGATCTAAAGGACGCATACTTTCACGTCACTATTCACCCCGACCACCGCAAGTTCCTTCGGTTCATCTTTCAGGACACGGTCTACGAATTCCAGGCCCTGCCATTCGGTCTGTCCACAGCTCCCCGGACCTTCACCAAGGTCATGGCTCCGGTGGCAGCTTACCTTCGTCTCAGGGGCATTCACGTTTACCCTTACCTGGACGATTGGCTCGTAGTCTCCACCTCGCGAAGGCAATCCCTGAAAGACACAAAATTCATCCTGTATCTTCTCTCCAATCTCGGTCTCACTGTCAACAAGCAGAAGTCTCAGCTCATTCCCTCCAAAACAGTTCAATACATAGGGGTCTGTTTGGACGCTGTAAAGGGTCGAGTCTTTCTTCCCCCAGAAAGAATACACAAGATTCAACGAGCCATCAGGAAATTTCTTCCCGGTGCTCGGGTGACAGCCCATCACGCCCAACACCTCCTCGGCCTGATGTCTTCTACAACGCCGGCGCTAGCTCACGCTCGCCTCAAACTCCGGTCGCTCCAATCATGGTTCCTCACCCTTTTCGACCCTATGATGGACAGTCAAAGGAAGCGCCTTCGTGTCACCCCGGAGCTCACCAGACAGCTCCAGTGGTGGATGTACACACCCCATCTCACGGTTGGCCGGCCCTTTCGTCCACTCCGTCTCACCGTTCAAGTCACAACGGACGCCAGTCCGGCCGGCTGGGGGGCGCACTGCGGGCGTCACACCATTCACGCCCTCTGGACACCACAGGAAGCCATGTTCCACATCAATCACCTGGAACTGCTGGCGGTTATCAAGGCCTTCAGGTCCTTCCTTCCTCTGCTGCGCGGCCGCGGAGTTCAGCTGGTGACGGACAACACTACCACAATGCACTATGTCAACAAGCAAGGAGGAACCCGCTCTCATTCACTCCTGTATCTCTCCATCCTCCTTTGGGAATGGTGTTACCGTCATCATATCTACCCAGTGGCCATCCATGTAGCCACAGAGGACAACACAGTTGCGGACACTCTGAGCAGGCTTCAACATCAGACACACGAATGGGAGTTGAACCCTCTGGTCTTCCAGGACCTTTGCCGCCAATGGGGGACCCCAGTGCTGGACGTGTTCGCATCTCCTCACAACGCGAAATGCTCCCGGTATGCGTCCCGGGCAGGTCTCGGTCGCCACTCGCTCGGCGACGCATTCATGATCCCATGGAACCAGGGTCTCTTGTACATATTTCCACCGATCCCGTTGATACAGAGGTCCTTGATCAAACTCCGACGTTCGACGACTCCGGCCATTTTCATTGCTCCCTTTTGGCCTCGCCAAGTGTGGTTCCCCACTCTAGTCAGCATGGCCGTGGACTCAGTAACCCTTCCGATGTGGCCGGACCTGCTGACCCAGGAAGCAGGCAAAGTCCTTCACCCCGACCTCGACACGCTCCATCTGACGGCGTGGAGGATCGTCCAGAAATTCAGGAGGTCTTGACCAACGCCATCAAGCCCTCCACGTCTCGCTTGTATGCCTACAAGTGGAAAAGCTTTCTGAAATTTACCCAGCAGAGGGATCTCGCCTCCTCCCCTGTGTCTCTTTCTACGCTTCTGCAGTATCTCCGTTACCTGTTCGATTTCCACCTGTCTATCTCTACTATCAAGGTGTACCTTGCTGCGGTTGTCTTCTTCCAGCCCAGAGCTTCTCCCTCTTCTCGCTTTTTCTCCCATCCTACCGTCAGGATGTTTTTGAGGGGTCTCTCTAACCTTCGACCTCCCGTTCGTCCTCCACTCCCTCAGTGGTCCCTCCACTTGGTTCTACATGCCCTATCCAGACCCCCATTTGAACCCATGGCTACCTGTGACCTCAAGATGCTTTCTTTAAAAACGCTATTCCTAGTGGCTGTCACCTCTGCTCGTCGAGCTAGCGAGTTGGCAGCTCTCCGTCATGACCAACCTTTTCTTCAATTCTTTAAAGACAAGGTTATGCTTTACCTGGACGTATCTTTTCTTCCCAAGGTGGTCTCCGACTTCCACGTCAATCAGCCACTTATTCTCCCAACTTTGTTTCCGTCTCCGACGACCGATGTTGAACGCATGCTCCACATGCTTGATGTTCGACGGTCCTTAGCTTTTTACGTGTCCAGGACCAAGGACTTTCGCCTGGCCAACAGACTCTTTCTTTGCTACTTTGGCCCAAAGAAGGGCTGCCCGGCCTCGCCGTCCACGCTCTCTCGGTGGCTCGTATCTACCATCGCCCTTGCCTACGAGCTCAACCACAGAGATCCTCCACAGGGACTTAAAGCCCATTCCACCCGGGCTGTTGCCTCATCCACTGCCTTACTTCGTGGCGTCGACCTGCCCGACATCTGCCGGTCCGCTACGTGGTCCAATGCCTCTACCTTCATAACCCACTACAGATTGGACGTGAGGGCAAAAGAGGAGACCAAATTCGGGAGGGCAGTGCTAGCATCGGCTCTTCAGTGACAGCCCACCATCCGGTTAGTAAGCGTGCTAATCACCCTTTGTGTGCATTCACAGAAGACCACGATGAAGAAAGAAAGGTTACTTACCTGTAACGATGGTTCTTCAAGTGGTCATTCTGTGAATTCACACAATCCCGCCCGGCCTCCCCTCTGTCTGTCTGTCACTGGCATCTCTATGACTCGAGGGCCTATGGCGGACAAATGGAACTGAGGGACGGTTAGGCTGGGCGTGCGCAGTAGGGGTAGTCCTAAACATTGTTACTTTTCTCTTGCAGCTAGAAAACGTTCCGAGAGGCCCAACGCTGGCGCTGGTATTAACCCTTTGTGTGAATTCACAGAATGACCACTTGAAGAACCATCGTTACAGGTAAGTAACCTTTCTTTTTCTTGCTAACTCTTCCATTGTTTAGGTCATTTTCAATGCCTATAGTTTTATTCATATGCCCTACCAAGAGATTCAACTCTGTTTTGCTTGGATTGGACAAAGACTGTTCATCACAATACATGTGTTGCCCTGCTTTTTTGTGTTAGAAGTTCTTCGATTATTTGATAGAAGATTCCTTATCATCAGTTAGTGGAGGTTTTTCTTCTTCTGAATCCTGCTGAAAGATAAAAGTTGTCGCAATTAGTAGATTTCATGTGATTTTTTTCATATTATGTAAGTAACCATTTTGTGTTGGGAAATATAAAAAAACTTAAGACATCTTCTAGAAGAACAGGACTGTAATATTAAAACCAACCAACAGATCCTTGCAGAAAAATGAGGTGAGTGACTTGTGGCCCTCCAGATATTGTTGGACCATCAGACCTAGACAGCAAAGGCAGGGGTGAGAGATGATAGAAATTGTAGTCCAACAACACTTGAAGGAACACAAGTTGCTGACCCTGCAATAAATGAAAGAATGACATATGGCTGGAAAGTGAACAAAATGTATAAGCTATAGAGTAATTGACATTTGTAGTCGAACCAGAAAAGATGTGTCTACATTCCTGCAGGTCTCAGGAAAGCCAGCCTGTTCTGTCTTATGAAGTATCTGACTTTTTTTTTCTAATGCATTTTGAGCTTGGAATTTCCTAGAATACCTCCTGGAGAAATACTATAGGTGGGATGTTGTCTTGACAGTTAATCTGTATATTTGATGAAATGAAATTGTTCTCATCTTGTGTAGGAATCTGATGCTGCTATACATCTTCACCTTCCTAAGTAAGATGAACATGTCTTATGAGGCAGGTGGAAATCAAAGACTCGGGAGAGGCTGTATATATTTACTCGAGATAGCAATTATTAGCTCCCAAGACTAACACAACAAGCATGTAATGGAACTGTGAATGACAAGGACATACTTTTAACCCTGAAATTGCAATGCTTTTTAGTTGATAGAAATTAGGAGAGTAGAAGCAGGGTGAGAAATCTGTAGAAAATTATTAATTATTAATAATAATTATTGTACCGGCTTTCATTATATGTGACAGAATGCAGAATAATATAGAAAACCAACTTCCTTTTCAAATTGTACCTGGGATATTGAGAGAAATTAACCAATATTTTCCATTGCAAATGCAAGAATAAGCAATGCCTTTATTAAATAGACCACACACATAAAATTGAACAAATAGCTTTTCTGGATAAAATCTCATTTTCTTCTAGCTCATACACCATCATTTGTGAATAGTGCAGAAAAATTGTTGTGATGGACAGGTCAGTAACCACTCCTGTCCATCACAATGGAACCCTGATTCAGGAGCCAATGGTTGTACAGGAGGGCGGAACTAAGGAAATATAAGAAGAATGGAAGACAGAGATTGTCAGCTTCGCTCTGTCAATATCTTGACAGAGATCAGTTAGAAGTTGGAGTTAGGGATATGAGTTAGAGTCAGGGACTTCAGTTAGGGACTTCAGTTAAGGATATCAGTATGAGAGAAACAGTTTAGGCAGTTAGGACCAGTATTGTGTTAGAGAAGTGTAGAGAGATAGAGAACAAGATAAGAAATGAATAAATACCTTGATTAACATGATTATACATAAACAAATATAAATGTTATCAAAGCACAGTTTATTGAATGAATAAAATAAGACCATCCATGATTTACTTTATATGATTTACTTATAAACACTTAAGTATTGTTTTATTGAATAACACTGATTTAAGAGTCATATTTGATAGAGTGAGGAATAAATCCTCTGGTGGCAGCGAAAAGGGTTGAAAAGTAAATGTCATACCCGAAAGTGAACCTGGGTTGTGTGGGAGAACAAACAGGGGAACTGGGTGTGTGTGACAATTGTATATACCGTATTTTTCCATGTACAAAACAACACTTTTTCCTCTTAGGCGGATAGCCCAGCTGCGATCCTACCTTGATGTTGGGGCGCTTACTACCTTGGTGCATGCACTCGTAATCTCAAGATTAGACCACTGTAATGCGCTCTACGTGGGGCTACCTTTGGGGCTGCTGCGGAAACTTCAGGTGGTGCAGAATGCGGCGGCCAGACTACTCAGTGGAGTGAGAAGATACCAACATATTTCACCCACTCTGGCCGCATTGCATTGGCTGCCCATCCATTTCCGCATCGACTTCCAAGTGTTGATGCTTGCGTATAAAGCCCTAAACGGTTTAGGACCTCGATACTTGGCGGAACGCCTCCTCCCACCAAGATCTACCCGTGTCACTCGCGCGAGCCAGGAGGTGAGACTGAGGAGCCTAACGCCGAGGGAGGCCCGGAAGGAAAAGACTAGAAATCGGGCCTTCTCGGCGGTGGCTCCTCGTCTCTGGAACAACCTACTCCCTGAGATTCGCGCGGCTCTCTCGCTGGGTATTTTTAAGAAACAATTAAAAACATGGATGTTTAGGCAGGCCTTCCCAACAGATAACTCCTGACGATTTTTCCCTCCCCTATAGCTTTCCTATTTTGTTTAATAATTTTTTCTTTCTTTCTTTTTTGTTAAGTAATATGGTTATATGTATTTTATTGTATTATCTTATGTTGTTAGCCGCCTAGAGTGGTCCTCACACGACCAGATAGGCGGGATATAAATAAAATAAATAAATAAATAAAATAAATAAAACCATTAAAAGAAAAATTGAGGGCTGTTTTATACATGGAAGGAGGCAGAGGCAAAGGAGCAGCCGCCCATTGACTGCTGCTGCCACCACCAGATTGCCTCCTCCAGTGCCACTTGCAGTCTCCCTTTGGGCAGGGTACAAGGCAGTGATGTGAGCTGGAGGTGATCCCCAGCACTGGCGCTGGAGGAGGTGATTGTGTGGTGGCAGCAGGAGGAGACGGAGGAGCAGCCATGCTGGGCCACCCCTCGCTGCTTCCCTTTGACTGCTACTCCGCCTCTGGCAAGTTTCAAAATTGGGGCTCATCTTTTACATTGGGGGGGTCATATACACAGAAAAACACGGTATGTTCTATTGCAGATGTCGTTTTCCAGTATTATTCATTACCCACTTGTCCATATGGGAGTCATGTTGTCTTCAACTGGATGATTTCCAATATGTGTAGCTGCATGACAGAGCTCATATGAACACTTACATTTGCAGGGTGTTACACTCTACCTTGCCCTAGCAGGATAGTGGACTTTACAGTCAAGTAGTCAAAAGAGAATAATACTATGTAATATTAGACAAGAAGTTATAGATGTAACATGGGCACATAAAGTGGTGTGGTGGAGTAGAGAACTGCAGAACTGAAACCCCAGAACTTTCTGATTAGGAGGGACCACCACATCATGAGCCACATCCTCGGTCTTCCCTGTTTCCTATTAAACCTGCTTCAGTCTTCATAACAGCTGGGAGATGAATAGCTCCTAGGGACAGTATATTACTGCAGGGTATCCATGCTATGATGCAAAGTATTTGAGGTTGTTTTAGTCTTGAAGGGGCAATTAAGAGCTATTAACTTTACAAATACCTTCTTTCTCATTTTTCTTAGTATTGATTGAACCAGATGTCTGTATTTTGGGGCTGGCTGTGGAAGCTATGTACACTTCCAAATTTACCATCTCTGGATATGTAAGAATAAAATTGGGTGGGGGGGAGAGGGAAAATAGCTTAATAAATTGAACATATAAAATCCTCTGTGTAGTGGGGGGATAAGCAGAAAATGTACTAAATTTTCTGTTATGTGTAAACAGTGCCCAACATGTATAAACACTGTTGTGTTTGGTTGTTTTGGTTTTTTAAAAAGCCCAACAGTAACCATTCAAATGTATTCAGGAAAACAACAGCAGGTGGCAGAGTAACTACATCTGAAGGTCATGTTTCTCATGGTGCTGCTTCCACCCACTGAATATAGCAATGAGAGGAATACAGTGTGCCCACAATTGACTTTGGTGGATGATTCATCGTAGAAATTTTCAGTAACAAATACTTCGATGATTTTTCATATCCCGTATGAAGCTTCTCTCATTCCTACGCTTTAGTTATTTTCTACAGGAATTTTATTTTTACATATTTACAGACCCCTTTCCTGTAAACCAGTGTGCTTACCACACTGAAAGTGAAAAATTTAGACAGTAACTTTCTACAATATATAGCATGTTATAATATACAGCACAGAAAATATATAGCATCAGCATTCATGTTCTGTAATAAGTCTGAATCTAAAAACTAATTAATAGTTAATAAAAAGTGTGAATATTTCAGATAGGTATTCCTGTCTAAGTTCTGAGATCCCTTTCAGCACTGTTTAATATAAGAATACTAGCTCAGAATAATGTATGAAGTGGTCCTAAAAATTAGTGTTAATATATTTTTCCCCATGAATACAGTGTGTATAGGTTTAGACAAGCAAAACAGTTGGTGTTGGACCCACAACAGTCAAACCCTGCACACTGTCACTGTTACACATAACTGCACTTTGTGTAGTGGACTGATTTAGGCATATACAGCCTTAGTGTGTGTTCAGTGTCTCCACCTGGGACAAAAATTGCTGTTGGGCCCAGAATGAACACGTGTTGAAGTGGATGCAATAAGTATATGTGAATAAGCATATATAAGACTGCTTTTCAAATAGAACAGCCTTCCCTTTTGCTTTACTGTTTTTTTTTTAAATCTACAGTATGAACCATCATTTTCTTTTTAACATTTTTTCTTAATATCTCACTTTCTTTTATAGGTCAAAAATGCTTCAGGTTGTTTGGATGTCTTCTGTTTCATTTTTCCATCCACTGAATAGCGTTCAGAAACTGAAAAAGTACTTTCAGTCCTGTTTACCTTAGTGAGGTCTTGTGTTGTTTCATCTATACTTTTTTCTTGCTCTACACTCTTTATCTTCTAACAGGCCACCATCTTGCTTTTACTTTTCTTTTTTGGCTGTACATCATCAACTTCTCACTTTCCCACAGCCTTCAAACATGCCACTGTTTCTTTCATCCTCAGAAAGGACCACTTGGTCCCTCCTTCCTTTTGTCTTCATGTTACTTGAATGTGTGGTCTACTACACTCTCAGTAATACATTTCTTTCCTCTGATTGCTCCCTTGACCCCTTTTGGTCTGGTTTCCGTCCTTTTAATTCTAGCGAAACAGTCCTTCTTAAATCAGCAATGACCTTCTGGCTGCTAAATCGAACAGCCTCTATTCTGTTCTTGTTCTACGTGATCTCTCACCAGCTTTTGACACACTTGATCTTTTTCTTCTTTTATACAAATTTTAAACTCTTCAGATTTTAAAGATGTTTTTCTCAGCTGGTTTGAACCTTCTTCTCTGGATTCAAGCTGCATTCTCCTGGGACATGATAACAGAATAATGTTGTTAGGCTTTAAGTGGTTATTCCCATCAGCTATACTTAAGACTAAACTAACATGCAAACTGAGTCACTTTCATTTTCGCATGTAGTACGTCTAGTCTGGTTACTACAGTCTGTGGTGTAGCGGGTAAGGTGGCCAACCAGGACTTGAGACTCGGGTTCAAATTCCCACTTAGCTATGGAAACTCACTGGAAGGGTGAAACTGGTAAATATTCCTTAAATATCTCATTTATACTGAAAGACCTATTTGGGTCATTATAAGTCAGTTCTGACTTACTGTACATAGCACACACACATTTAGCATTTTGGTTGGACTCTTAGTGCATGTTAATATTGTTATAGTAGAAATTGAGGCTGCTTGTTGTTAAAATGGAATTTTTCACATGGAAAAATTTCAGCAGATGTGTACTGCTCTGCTCAGACTACAGGCTACTAAGTCTTGAAATGAAGAGCCAAATTGCTTCTTAAAACATTATTTAGCAGCGCTATGCTACTGCTTAGAGGAGCCTCATAATGGTGTTTGTATAAAGTGAGTTAACTCTTTAACACTGTCTTTTTATATCTTTTTCTTTTAAGTAAACATTTAATTAAAGCTAAAAGGCCACAGCTGATGCCATCGTTAAGTACTATGCATGCAGGGCTGCACCAGTAGGTTTCTGGCTGATGAAACCTAAATCTTTACCTGCCTCAACCCTGTTGCAATGCTGCCTTTAACAACATGCAAACAAGCAAACAGCAACAAATTCAAACCCAGCCTCCCGTTCTGTTTGCATCTTATATCTCACTTGTTGAAGATAGTGTTGTTTTGAAAACTTGGTGAGTTGCTTTTTAAACGCCTTTTTGGATGGCTTAATAAAGCCATCACTTTGGTATCTTTAATAGAGAACCTATTCTGGATAGGTTTACATTCCACCTAAAGATGCAAGTTTGTCGTTTGGATGTATTGGATCCAGCATTGTGTTTGAATACCCAGATTTTTGTGGTGGCCATTGGTGCACCAACTGTAACCATGACTAAGAGATATCGGATCTGGTCACAGTGGCACATGTGTCTTACTCAGTTTCCTGTAACATGCTACAATGGACTGCCTTAGATGTGTGTTTAGAAAATTCAGCAAGTCCATAATGCTGTAGCCAGACAGCTGGTGTGCTCGTAATAAAGAACAAACAATGCTCTTGATACAACAGCTTCACTGGCTGCTCCTCTGTTTCCGAGCAGAATTCAAAGTGCTGGTTATGGCCTATGGAGTCCTATACAGCAGTGGTCCCCAACCTTGGGCCTCCAGATGTTCTTGGACTTCAACTCCCAGAATCCTGGCCAGCAGAGGTGGTGGTGAGGGCTTGTGGGAGTTGTAGTCCAAGAACATCTGGAGGCCCAAGGTTGGGGACCACTGCTATACAGTATGGTTTAACTGTACAGTGGTACCTCGCTAGACGGCGACCTTGCAAAATGACGAATCTGCATGACGATGAGGTTTTGCGATCGCTATAGCGATTCGCAAAACAGTGATTCCAATGGGTGATTTTCGCTTGACGATGATTTAGTCTGTGCTTTGCGGACCTTTTTTTGCAAGACGATTTTTACAGCTGAGCGGCGGCTTCGCAAAATGGCTTCCCTATGTTTTGGGAACCAATGCTTTGCAGGACAGCCATTTTTACAGCTGATTGGCACTTCGTAAAATGGCTGCCCTATGGGCGATCTTTGCAACACGACGACGATTTTTCCCCATTGGAACGCATTAAACGGGTTTCAATGCATTCCAGTGGGAAAACGGTTTTCGCAAGATGATGATTTCGCTAAACAGCGATTTTCACAGAACGAATTTTCATCGTCATGCGGGTCACCACTGTATATTTTCCTGTACAAGCCTATCTGGAGTTTAAGATCTGTAGCAGGAGGCCAACTTTCCTGCAACCTTTGGAGGATTGTTTGGTGAAGATGCGAGAGAGGGTCTTCATGTTGGCTGCACTCCAGCTACAAAACTTCTTTCCAAGAGAGGCTGGACTGTCTTCCTCTCTGTTGTCTTTCCACTGATAGGAAAATCAATTTTATTCAGGTGTTCTTTTTGCAGCTGAATAGAAGCTGAGAAGAGTTCTTTTAATGGGTAGGATATATATACTACATAATCACTATTGTTACCATTGTCAGTTAGTTTCTAATTTAGTCATATTTTAATATTATTTTTCTTTAATTATGCTTTAATATTGCAAATTATTATGCTTTTATTTATTCCTGTTTGTATAAAAATATTCCTTGTAATATCCAACATTAGGGTATTGTGTTTTGCTCTAATTATCAATTAGTGAACAATCCAGAATATCCGATCATAATTGGAGCCCACTGTGTTTTGGCACCCCACAGGTAGTATTGAACTGCTGAATAGCTCAGTGGTTTAAGTACAGTATCTGGCTGCAGAACCATAGTTGGGAGTTCAGTTCCCCATTGTGCCTCCCTGACAGGGGCTGGACTCAGTGATCCACAAGGTCCCTTCCAGCTGTGCAGTTCTAAGATAATAATGACTGGATTGCATATAACGCATGGTGAGAACAGGCTAGAAAAAGTTGAACCTGTGCCACAGTCATTGGTGGTGTCTGAGATTAACAAATGATGGGCATCTGTCTGCTTTTCTTTTGGACTGCAGAGGATGAAGAGTGGCAGCTGTGAGGGTAGTGGGATGAAATACAAGTTTAAAAGGTGCAGAAGTAGTGAAGGTGGTAGAATGCAGATGTTGATGAATGAAGATGAAGAAAGGAGAAGTTGATGGAGAAATATCAGATAACAGAGAGAGGAGGCATTTCAACCTCAGCATCTGATGAGAAGGGTATAGTTGCTTTGAAACATTTCAGAGCCTGGCTCCCAATACAGTATGGAGGACTGTTGGCGGTCCTAAGCCTCACATTTTGCAGACATCTAATATAATTAATATGTTCATATTGTTACTCCCCTAGCATCTGAAAGCCTTCCGTCATCATTAAACATATGAAGGAGAGATGATATATTGTTCCTCTACTTAAATGTTTTTCTGCATTCACACTTAGATATCACAGGTAGTTGTACTTACCTCGAAAACAAGCATTTCTTTTTAATTTCATGGGGACCTTGTAATTAAAAACTATGTTCTTGAATTCTGTCCAAACTAAGCAGAAGTGTGCAAAAGTCCCAAAGTGCTGTTGAGTAAAGCTCTGGGGGTGACTATGCAGTACCTGATCTGAGGCAGCGCAACTCAAAGAACCCTTTGGATCTCTAAGGCTATGCAGCAAGGAAGTGCTCCTTTGAGTTCAGACTAAGAAAAAGTTAAGGCAAAGTTCCTTTCTGTACTCCTTCTTTATGATTTCTGTTGATAGATGTGAAACTTGCCTAGGACTAAGAATGAAAGGTTTCTACCCAAGGATTTTGCCAAGATACTAATTGGACTGTATTCTAAGCTGCCATGACTCTTCATTTCCTCCTCTTAGCTTTCAGTTTTGTCTCCCCTGATTTCTGTAGTTCCATGGTGTCAGCAGAGACAAACAATCACAAAACTCAATCAATCAATCCTTATTTGTGGTCTCCGACCCAATAGGATACATACATGTAATATTTAAAATAGATGTAAGCAATTAAAACATTTCAAGATAGCTAAAACAGTATGAATTAATAAAATAGATTACCAATGCATTGTTTTTTATGACGGGGTTAGGTAGAGGTCAAGATTGTCTTTCGTATTCTCTGGGCAGAGAGAAGGAATTTGGCCACTGATTCAGTGGTCATCTTGTTTGTATCGCTTAATAAATATTTTGTATGCCAAATCAGAGTCCTACCTGGGAGGACATTCATTATGGGCTTGAGGAATTTGATACGCTCATTTCTGTAAAAATTACACTCAGAAAGGACATGCTTCAAAGTTTCAATTTCTCTATCCTTACAAGGACACAATCTTTTCCCATAAGGGGTGCCAGAATATTGCCCATCTAAAATTGTGGATTGGAGACAGTTAAATTGAGCTCTTGAGAAGACTTGCCGGTATTTTGGGATAATCAGATTCTCCAAATACCTAGCACTTTGGGAGAGTTTATAGTTTAGGCCAAGGTGCAAGATGGAGCATGTTTTGCAAGCCTTTGAAATAGAATATTGAAAGTCAATGGCCCTAATCTGCTTTTCTAGGATAGAGTTGGCTGCCTTAGGTTCCTGGGCATAAAGAAAGTCCATAGAGAGCCCTAATAGATGCAGTTTGGCTGGAAAAGCTTTAAGCCATGAGCTGTTATGGACATCTTTCTGTATAAGGTTAAGATATCCCGTGGAGGGAGGGATCATCATGTACTGTATTACCTTATTCCAATATCTAAAAGCTAAGAGCCAAACACTACACTCTAGTGATGTTACACCAGTCTCTAGTCATAAGGCAGTTGCAGGGACACATCTTGGCATTCCCAGAATGGACCTTAGAAAAATTGAAATAACACTCTCTATACTTGTGTGAAATCCTAGAATCCAAGTTGTTATACCATACAGTGGTGCCTCGCTAGACAGTTACCCTGCATGACAGTTTTTTCATTAGAAATTGACTTTTTGCGATCGCTATAGCAATTCGCAAAACAGTGATTCCTATGGGGGAATTTTGCTGGACAACGTTTGGTCCCTGCTTCACAAACCGATTTTCGCTAGACGACGATTTTGACAGCTCCCTCCATGCTCGCAAAACAGGTGTTTTTGGGACCTAAGCTTCGCAAGACAGCGATTTAAACAGCTGATCAGCGGTTCACAAAGCAGCTTTCCTATGGCCAATCTTCACTAGACAATGATGATTCTTCCTCATTGGAACGCATTAAACAGATTTCAATGCATTCCAATGGGGAAATGCTTTTCGCTAGACAATGATTTCGCTAAACATTGATTTCAGTGGAACGGATTATCATCGTCTAGTGAGGCACCACTATATAACAGTTGAGGCAGAATCTTGAGCTTAAAAACTTGGATAGCAGCTGGTATAAATCCCCCCCCCCAGTAAAGAAAAAGCACAAGATAGCTTTCTGCATATTCTGGGCTGCTTGGATTATGGCCCATCTATGGGCAGCCTAGGAAAGTTTATGGTGGAATAGAATACCTAGATACTTCAGCTGTTTTACTTGCTCAATGCAAGTACCATTAATTGTCGAGTTTCTTGGTGTTACAGACTGAGTGAAAACCATAATTTTGGTTTTAACAAAATTTATAACCAGTTGGTTGTTCTTACAGTAGGTCATAAATCTAGGATCAGCCGTTTAAGGCCTATTTTCGATAGTGACAGAAGAACCACGTCATCTGTAGTAGGAGGCATTTGGTCTCTGCCAATCTAGGAGGATGGAAATCTGTTCCAAGACACCACCCAAGAAGATCATTTGAATACAGGTTAAATAATGTGGGGGCTAATATACAGCCCTGTCGAACCCCTTTATTAGCCTGAATAGGTTTTTTCAAGTTTCCTTCTGTGCCACATCTAACACGAAGTGTGGTCCCTTATAAAGACATTTAATAAGATATCGGAGTCTCTTATCTATAGAGGTTTTTTATAATTTTGACCACAGCATATCTCTTGGGACAGAATCAAAGGCTGATTTTAAGTTTATGAATGCAGTATAGAGCCCATTATCATGAGAGGACATATATTTCTCCACAAGATGGCTCAAAATCATACAGTGATTGATTGCTGATCTAACCTTTCTAAATCCTGCCTGTTCCTTCCCCAAGGTATTTTCCTCCTCTATCCAAGTAAGTAGTCTTTGATTTAAATGATTGGAGTACAATTTACCCAGCACAGAGAGTAGACTGGTTGGTCTGTAGTTGGTTGGGTCTCCTCTTTCTCCTTTTTAAAAGATAAGTATTATTATGGCTTCGAACCAAGAAATGGGAAATTTACCTGAATTATTGATATGGGTAAACAAGTTTGCCCACAGAGGTGCCCACCAATCCATGTTAGTCTTTAGCAAAACTGTGATTGTTTGTCTCTACCCACACCATGTAGCTGCCTGAAATCTTATGAAAACTACCCCCTTCATCAATATTTTTGTGGAACAGCTGTCATGATCTTTCCTTCTACAAAGTCATCTGATATTTCAGCTGTCACTAGATTTCCTATTTGCATCATCTTCACTCGAATACTTGAAGAAACTGTCATTTGTGGGTTTTGATTTGGTCTGTTATAGAGGTCAACCATAGTTTGTTCTTCAGTTTAGGTTTTGCTTTGTAGCTTGGTGGGAACTACTTTCTTAAGCCCTTTTGAATATTTAGATTCAGCTTCATGACATATGAAAGGCCACTTGATTATCCTATATGTCACAGCTTCAGAGTGTAGGGCTCAGGGAAAGTGCAAAAATGTTCCTCTGATTTGTTAAAAGCCAAAATTCTCTTGCTTAGTTACACTAGTGTACACAACAGATAATGTCTGTGGTGATTTCTTAACCTGAGGCAATTTGCCTTCTGACATTACACCATTTGCTTTTACTGGTGTAATTTACACCAGAGGATTCTAGCTGATGAATATTTTAAAACATAAAGAAATTGCTAAATGTTTGCACCAATTCTTGCATCTATAAAGCCTGGGAATAATTAGAGAAAATACCATGCTACATAGACAAAAAAAATTACATCAAATCTCTTTTTATCTAGAAACAGGTAGAAGTAGCATAGGAACATTTCTGTTGTTTCCGTATGTGTACTGTATATGATTGCCAGTGTGCTTGGGATAAACCTATGCAGAACCTAAATTGTGGAAATCTTTGTGGGCAGAATGTCAAATATCTTTTTGTCAGATCTCCTTCTTAATCCTGGGTAAAAGCCAATTGCTAAAGGGATTTTATGTTATTAATTTTCAGAATGCAAAACTGTTTTCTAGTTGATACTTGTGTTGATGATCCATGGAAAATGCTATTCATTAAGGAATAGGCTGTATTTTGCAGTGTGGTAAAAATGCCAATATTTGTTTCTCATGAAATTGTTAACAGTCTTGGCTTGCTGTTAAGCTTACTCTGCAGGGGTCTCAGCGAGTGGTCTTGGATCAGCTGACAGTGTAACACTGTCTGAAGCCAAGCATCATCATTAGACTCTTGGATGGGAGACAACTAAAAATCCAACTTAATAGTTGGATAGAAATGTAATACTGTATAGATATTTTAAAGGATTGTACTGTATATGATTCTCTCGAAAAAAGCAGTGTAATCATTTATGAGGGAAAACAATAATAAGCCATTTCAGTTCCTCTACCAGTTAAAGATAATTAAATCTAGAATTTCAGCAGCATTATTCATTTGGGGATGTTTCATACTGGGTTAATATTTACAAACACAGTTAATATTTACAAAGTCATAGAAGAAATTATATAACAAGTAGTCACAAAGAGTCACAAAATTAGTATTTTAAAGTATAATGAAATAGAAGAGCAAGTTTTCTAATTAATTTGAAATGTTACTTTTAAGCATATTTAAAGGCAGTTTAGAGACATTTTGACAGGATTGACATATTGTCTCATTTTCATGTTAACACTAGGAGGCAAGGGAAGTGTTGTTTTTTTGAGGGGGGTTGGTAGTTTTGTTAGTATTTGAAGCTGTCTGGATAGCCTCCTGTGAGCAGAGCCAGCCTGTGTGGCCTTGGGCAAGATGCACTGTTCTAGGATGCCCCAGAAGAGGGAAATGGCAAACCACTTATGAGTATTCTGTACCTCGAAATTCCTGAAAAACGGTTGTCATAAGTCAAAATTGAGTTGATGGCACTTGATTGTTACTGTTACAGTGGTGCCTCGAATTATGACCACAATCCGTTCCAGAAGATGGGCGTAACTCGAAATAGCCGTAAGTCGAAGCACCATTTCCCATAGGAATGCATTGAAACCCAATTAATCTGTTCTGGCCGGGGGGGGCGACAAAACAAAAAATCAAGCCCCATCAGAAGGCGATGGGGCTGGGAAAAAAACAAAACAAACACACGCACATACACACACCCCCACCCCCACAGAGCCAGCCCCATCGGAAGGCCATGGGGCTGAGGGAAAAATAAGGAAAAAACCACACACTCACCCCACAGCTCCATCGGAACGTGATGGGGCTGGGGGGAAAAATACACCCCCACAGCCAGTCCCATCAGAACGCCATAGGGCTGGGGGGGGAATCAAACATCCCCCCCAACAGCTAGCTCCACCAAACACACACCAAAAAACAGAAAGAAAAAAATCACAGCACAGAAACATAACCAACCCCCCCAAACTCAAACCCACCCTGCAAAACCCTATAAATATACTCACCCAGAAGCAGAAAGCAGCACCAGTCAGCCCGAAGCCTCTCTGCAAACGCACGCACACTAACGGTTGGGGTGAAAGAGCTACAAAGAAGCTCTTTCCCGACCAACAGTTAGCCTTCTAATTTGAATTCCCCACTTTTTCCCCTGTCTCTTTTGTTTGCAACTCGAAGCTCCAGTTGCAAGTTGAAGCAAAATTTTGCGGCCAGAGCTGGTCGCAATTAAAAATGGTCGTATGTCGGGACGGTCGTAAGTCGAGGCTCCACTGTAATATTAAATATTTGCAAGTATCAAAATTCGCTAATAGAATGAACCAGAGAGTATTTCCCTTCATAAGGACAACTCAATTTGCTAATAGTGCTCAATGCATCAGATTGTTTGCATGGTTAAAGCATTGGCATTCATATCTTGGCTGTCCAGAAGCAATGAGTAATACAATGAGTTCTTTCCAAAAAAACCAACATTTTAAAATCTGATCCAGAAAAATGTATTTTTCCATCCACCAATAAAATTTTATAAGACAATTGTCCCCCAAATTGTGGACATGTCTGTGGAAATGTGACCACATGAATGGGTCTGTAACCAAATTGGTGGACAGTTGCTGGCAGATTATCATTTTCTTACACCTGTGTTTCCTGTGTTTATTCCTAGTTTTTGGCTTCAGGTTAAGCATAGCCTTAACTTTGTTCCTTTTTTTGATCTTAAAGTATGTTGGTTGCTAGGCATACAAATACTTTTGTGATAATAAGGGCTATGACTAGTGCCATAGTTTCCTGATATGTCTTCTTAATGCAAGAGAAAGTGGCGAGATCCCCATAATCAATTCACTGTGCATTCTCCGAAGCAAAGGATTGAAAGTTTTATCTTCATAACTGAGTTTATGAGTGCTGAAGGTTTTTCAAGAATGGGTATTATGTTCTTTTTCCTTCAGCTTTACAAATATCTTTGTTACCTAAATAAATGGTGTACAGTAATACTGAATTTGAAAGTTTAATTGTTAGGCTGTTTCAGTATATGTTATTAAACAAGTCTTATTTCACTTTAAACTTAGTAGACAATATGATTTAGGTTGTCACAGGATATTTTCCTGTTCCGAAGATAAAATATTTTTACTTTTCTGTAAAATAATCTCCTCTGATCAGTGTTGCTTTCTTTTGTTTTACTTGTAGGCTAACCTTTTCTTCCTCTGTAGTGTAAATGATCCAGGGCTTTCTGACGTAGTAGTTCCGGAACTTAAAATGGATAATTGTAAACTAAGAGAAAATGAGCAAGTGTCTTTGAATATGTTCAGAGTTCATATCTTACATCACTGAGTCAACCTGTGTACTCCCATGCAAATAGGATTAGGGAATAAGGCGTCTAGATAAATTTAAATATTTTTTTGTAAAGAATCAATGTGCTGCAATCAGGGGAGTGTAAAGAACTGTGGAGATCCAGGTTCAAATTCTCATGGAAGGGTAATTGTGGGGTGGGGCTTTACGATTTTATTTCCCTCTGGACTTGATAGACCCATCACGTGTTCAATGAAAAATAATATTCCCATTAAGCCCTGGAGTCCTTTCTAACTCCAGTGCATATTGCAGCTTTGGGAATGTGATCCAGATCAGTGTGCACCAAGCGGCAGAAGGTTCTGATCTCTACTAGGGCGTATGCTCACTATCGTTTGTTAAAAAAATGTACGTTGCACAAAATCTGCATTTAATGGTGGAGCATGCAACAAATACAGTGCTGCTAAGTGTAGCTCATTGGTTGATGTTAATATCACTGCATTGAACCTTCTGACTTATGCCTTCTTTATTAGTGATTGCCAGTTAAATCTCACTTTGGCTGGCATTATATTTGCTGAAAAAGGTAGTATTTCCTTGATAGCCCTTACACTGGGAAATTTTAAAAATTCTTTATTATTTGACACATGGAAATGATCAGAAGAGTCATTGTAAGCTGCATTTCTAGTCATGCACTCTCTTCACAGCATGCACTTTTCACCCATTTCTTTGGATAGCCTGCTTCTATGCTTGTGAAATGCTCTATCTTTCCCCTCCTTTGGAGATAATTCAGTGCAGGGCCTCTTCTCTCTCCAATCTCTATGACATGTGGATCTCTGGATTGCAGCCTTTATTTAGCGGTCAGTATATAAGCATCACAAATGCTTGATTAATACAACCAGGTGTATGAAGCCAGCAATCTTGAAACTGCAGTCTTATATTCAGCTGTACATGTTTGTCCAGTGAAATCAGTGAAACTTAAATGTGCATAGCGCAGAAAATGACTGCAATGTAAGAGTGAAAGCCGTAACACCAACTTTTGGATTGTGGCCAGTTGTCCCACTGCCAGCAGAATGGCAACTGCAAGTGGAACAAATTCTCCCTCCCCCTTCAGCCCCCCAAATCTGACACAGGACCATTTTGCAAATTTTGAAAGGTGTATGTGCAATAGGGGAAGTCACATTGTGTGGGTAGATGCAGCCCACTGAGAGTTCTTAATTGTTTATTTGTGCTTCTTAACTATGTTTTATTTTTCCACAGATTACAGAGAAATGAAACAGATGGTCCGTTTTGGTATTGGAACATACTGTTGTTATGTGTTCATGTTATGATAACTTTCGTTGGGTTTATGAGATGTTCAAGGAGTGGTTACCCCACTGTTTTCATGGCTGAGTGGGGATTTGAAGCTGTCTCTCCTTCATACAAATCTGACATTCTGTCTGCTACAATACTCTGGCTCTCAAATAGAACATAGGTATATGCTCTTAGTACTGCATATATTTCCTATCTATCTTAGGAAAAAAGAAGCCATTAATCTGTTTTATATATATGTAAACTGATGGCATATTGCAATGAGATGCTGGGAACCTCAGAAAAGCAATAGCAATGCATGTATGAGAATGCAAATATTTACACAGCTTTCTCTGGGGGACAAGTATACACTGTTGGGAATTTTAGCTGAAAATTGAGACAACAGTTTTCTTGTACAATTACCTTATTGCCACCTAAAAGGACCAGGTTTAACAGAATTTCTTTGGACTGTGGTGTGATATATCTGTATGTAGAAAAGGGCAAGGCTGACATTGCTAAAAGGTCAAGGTTGACATCGCTAGACCAGTAGAATAATAATGTATACATCTAGATCCCGAACACACTATTGTATAAGTTAATAAGAAGTAATGTGTGGTAACATTTTTCAGTTTTAAAAGTGTTTTTCTGCAAATTTTATGTTTACCAATGGCTGCTTTAAAATAAAATAAGAACATAAGAAGAGCCCTGCTGGATCAGGCCAAGGGCCCATCTAGTCAAGTTTCCTGTATCTCACAGTAGCCCCACCAGATGCCTCTGGGAGCACACAAGACAACCTGATACCTGTCTCCTGATAGCCCTCTCCTGCATCTGGCATTTGGAGGTACTTTCCTTTTAAGCCTGGAAATTATACATCCCCATCATGGCTTATAACCTGTGGGAATCTGTCCAATTCCCTTTTAAAATCTTCTAGGCCAGATGCCATCACCACAACCTGTGGCAAGGAGTTCCAAAGACTAACAACACGTTGGGTAAAGAAAAGTCTTCAGCAGTGCACATTCAGTGAACTAAACAAAAGTCAAGTATTGCATCAGAAGCAATCACTTGTTAGGATTCATAATAACCGTCTCCAGTATTAGAGGCAGTACACTTCTCTGACGGAGAAGGAGCCAGCCTTGTGGCGCAGTGGTTAAACTGCTGTACTGCAGCCAAAACTGTGCTCACGACCCAGGGTTCAATCCCAGGTAGCTGGGCTCAAAATTAATCTCAGCCTTCTATCCTTCCGAAGTTGGTAAAATGAGTAGCCCACTTGCTGTGGGGGCAACGTGTCGTCTGCATAATTAACTTGTAAACCGCCCAGAGAGGGCTTGAAGCATTATGGGGTGGTGTATAAGCAGGACGCTTTGCTTTTGCTTTGAAGGCCAGCCCCTGGGGAAAATAAGCAAAAGGGCCCCACTGCCCCCACGTCCTGTTGGTGAGCTTTCAGTTGGCATCCGATTGGCTACCGTGGAAAGTAAAAATGAAATGGATAGAACATTTGTCTGATCCAAAACAGCTCTTTGGGTTTTAGAGGTGCTTTGAGGTTCCTTATTTGAAAATATAACTGTTTTAAAGACTCCAGAAAATGCTGTTTTGGAATGGTTGCTGGTCATTGGCATGCCCTAACATATCACAGATCAATCTGCTTGTCAAGATTTCATTCAGCCGCATTGTGTAGGACCTGCATCTTGATCTATGGAGTTCAACAAAGGATCACAATTTTAAGTCTTCCAGCAACCAGTGCTCAACAGAGAGTAGAAATGAAGAGCTATAGAACACTGCTGACCGTGAGAGTATCATGAGCAACATAATCTGATACAGGGCTTTAGCCACAACTGAGAATGAGTTTAACGGGGGCTGTATGCAAAATGACTTCCTATGCATTGTCAAAAGCTCTCCAAAATGAAGATTAATTTGACCAATCAGTTAGATATAATCTAGAGTTGCTCTGTACAGTGACTCTGTACGGATCATCTACTCTGCTTTTGATAGCACACATTTTTGGACAAGGCATCTTCATTCAGAAATCTGTGCTTTTATTCAACACTTTCTAGAGGATAACAAAAGCATGTTGAAACTAACCCATAAGCCCTGGGAGTCTGACAGGATGTGGAAGAGGCAAGGCAATCTGATCCACCCTGGCCTTTGGGGATGTCTTGCGCATGTCTTTCCAGACAGGTTTATACAGGCTGTAAAAGCCTGGGCTGTTCCCATATGAAGCAGTCCCTCCAGGCACATAGACTTTTTTGGTGGAGCAGAACAGCATGGGGGGCAGGAGGGCAGGTTTGAAGGTTACGTTTGTGTTGGATCTATTCCTTGTTCATAGAGGAGGAAAGGCAATGCCCTGAAGCTATTTCTGGGTGGTGGTAGTTTCAGGCTTGAAGACATGTAGCTACTTGGGACTAGCAGATTTTTGTGTGTGTTTCATTTTTTCCCCCTTCTTGTAGAACCCTTATTAATTTCTTGTGATTATTTTTAAGCCTTTGGCAGAGGCTTGCATCCAGTCTGTGCTCTTCCCAGAAAGCTTTTTAAGGGGAATTGCATAACTTGGTATTGTTCCATTCTAAAGCAGAGCTGAATGCAGCAGCCAGTTTGTACAAACGTTTAGCTTTTTCTTTTACAAAACCTCTTGGTTTTGTCTTCTAATTTACATAAAGCCTGGGCCATCTTGGATTGTTGTTGTTGTGAAACAGATTTCAGGAACTGCTTTTTGTCAATATTTGGGCACAGAGATTCAGGCCCACCTGAGGCAGAATTGACCAGAACTGTAACATGAAGCAATGACAGCAAAGACAGTTGCAGATGGAGTCTGGGCCAGAAATCTCTTTGGTAAATATAGGTAGGAAGCAGGCAGAAGGATGGGCGAGTGGACAAGGGAACCTGCAAACTGAGATGCAGATAGCTGAAGAACTACTAGGTGGCAGAAAGTGGGAATGCAGCCAGACTGCACAAGGAAAGTCAGATTCTGACTTGCTTTGGCAAAGATTCAGGCCTAGAGTCTGTCAGAGGTGAGAGGGAGCCAATGGGTTGCAAGGTGAATGGAATCATTCAGGTTGTATCTGGAGATCTTTTTGCGGCTCCAGATGGCTTACTTTGAAGACTACCAGTGATGCTCCTGATATCAGGAGGGTTACTGTTTGAATCCTGAAAGATCTCAACACTTAGTGATAGCAAAGCAACAACAAAGGTCTTTTGTCACAGGAAATCACGGGGCATCATTGGGGGAAACCAGTGAAATTAGAAATCTGAAAGTATAGCCAATATAAGTATCCAGTGTGATGTAGTAGATAGAGTAAGGGACTAGGACATAAGAGATCTGGCTTCGATTCCCTGGCTCTGTCATGGAAGCTCACTCCTTAAATGCCTTGCTTACCTTGAAAACCCTATTAGGGTCACTATAAGTAAGTTTTTGCAAGGTCTCTAGATAAGAAGAAAAATAATTAGCTTTACAGAGGTTTATATGAAATGCAGTGTAATTGATTCAGTTTTATTATCAGCATCTAGTTCAAGCTCAGAAAATTCTGTATCATCCTTTAAAAATTGTTTCCATGATGTTTTAGTGATTATGTGACAGAAGTATTGAAATGATGACAGCCTCGTGGGTTTTGAGATAGGTTGTTTACCACACCATAGGTTTGATGCAAATTTAACTATGTACAGTTGGGCTGCTAGTTTTTCCAGCTAACTTTTCCACTCATGAAAATAATTACACAGAGGGCTTGTAAACTCTGCTGAAGAAAGTGAGCTGCCATGTGAGGGAAAGGAGGGAACCATAAAAAATTAGGTGGAAATAGCTTCCAGAAACAACTGATGCAGATAAAGCCTGACCTATCAGTGTCCCATCTCCTATTTGAGGGTTCTTACGCATAGGTAGGTAGGCGCACAGACAGAAAGAGATAAATAGAGATCAGCTAGGGGAAGTAGAGAGCTGCTGAGAATAAGACAATCATTTCTGGGAATGAAATAAAATTATTTTTCCATGCTGGCTCAGCTTCAGTATAGAAAGTGAGAGCACTAATTAGACAATTCTCAAAACATTGGAAGCTAGTTAGAAGAAACTTGCATGCAGAACTTGTGCTAATGCTTTGAAGTGTTGAACTTTACCCACTGTAGAGAATGCCAACTTTAGTAGCACAGGTTTGGAAGAGCTCTAATGTAGTAGTGTTATTTCCATGGTTAGAGGAGTTGGAAGGGTTATCTTCCTGTCAAAGTATTGTATTGTTTGGTAGCATTAATATCGCCAACCCTATTTTAAATAGTCGTAGATGTGGCCAATGTAAAAGACCACTAATTCCTTTGAAACATGCAAATTTCACAATGATTTACTGTAAACCAGGGTGAAGTAATGGACAACTGTTAAGCCATGTGTGGCAAGCTGTTATTAACGCTCATGGAACAGATTTTACCTGGGGAGAGCCCAGACCTGAAGGAAGTTGTTAATCCAGTGTCTAGTCTAAGTTATGTGTTGTCAGTAACTACCGCTTGCCTTTCACAGCAGGTGCAGGCTGTGATACAGCTGCTGTCGCAGGGCTCAGATGACCACTGCCATTATCAGTACGCAGTCAGCACAGGGGGAAAATATGGCATCATTACTGTAATGAGCTCTTCCATTTTTCCATTGTTTATCGTTCCTGATGGATTAGTAAATATCTTCCTGGTGTTCCTCTCTCTGTTTTATTTCCTTCTTTTTCATCAGAGGCTCAAGGCACTATTCTTTCAACCAGATCCTAGTAGTTCATAGAGCACAGCACTACTGCTTCTGGATACTCTCAACATTTCTGGGTAGGGGAAGCATGGCAGCCTAGTGTTCTGAGATGTGCAGCCATTCAGCCATACAGGAATGAAATGGCTACCCTAGAGATTAAAAATAACACTCCCTCCACTGTATTATGCTGAGTAACTGCCAGAGTGCTAAGAAAATAACTTCTGCTTCAGCTTCTTTAGCTGTGTTGCTGTAGTGCAGTAATAACAGTAAGGAACATATGTTATTAAAGGGGAAAGCCATTTTGGATTCTCTATCATTTTGTGTTAGCTTTCTTATCTCAATAAGAAGTCTTTAATAAGCATTTCCTAAATGATACTGCATGTGAAATGTTCTCCTAATAAACAACTGTTTCATGTGAGATTCTCACCTCCTCTTTGGGTACATGCCAAATCCTTTCTATAGTACTTTTGCTGGTTACTGATTGATGATTTTGTACTATGTTCTCTTTAATTTTGCAATAAACCAACAAGGAGGCTAAGACCACAAGTTTACAGAAAATGGTTTATTTACTCATCTAGATTTGTATGGGTAAAAGAGGCAGATTTAGTAGTTTCAGTGTGGTCCTAATGAGGGCAGAAGCTGTATTTGAGAAAATACGTCAATATATTCTGCTTATTCTTACAGCAGAAGATGTTATATCCCAGTTTATGGAGAAGCTTAGAAATTTCAGGGGCTAAAGATTTATACAAGATGACCATTAAAGCCAACATAATTGTGCATTGGTGCCCAAAGTTAGGTTCTTAATGTTTTCCAGTGTACTTTGGAACTTAGCATTTGCTTTTGAGAACAGACCAGAACAAGAAATGTGGCTTCATGTCCATAGTAAACTTACTTACTTATTTGTGATCAGATTTGTGTCCCACATTTCTTTTCAAGCTAATATGATTGAAAACATGAAAACAAAATAATTGAAGCATAAGACAATTTAAAAGGGCAGTTAAAAATTTAGCAACAAGAGGACAGAGCGGGGAATACTATATGTGACAATGAAAGAGCTGTGTCTTCAAAGCTGGTTCTACCCCACTGGCATTAACTGTAAAGCCAGGGTGCGATTTTAAGCACCTAAGAGGTGTGCTCAGTCTGTCAGCTTTCCTTTATCCACATAGTTGCTTCTATCCCAGCTGATCTCTTGGGGAGCTGGCTTTGGGAGACAGTTTGCAGAGATAAGAATGATGGGTGAGGAATTCAGTGTTTTTTATTCATGCATCCCATTCATACTTTCAACAATGCTCCCAGCAACCTGTGCTTTGGGTCTGAAGGGGCTACTCTCCTTTGAAGACAGAAGGCTACTGCATGAGTTTTGAAGGGGAAACAGAGTGGCATATGACATGGGGTTTTTGAAGAAAATGTCAGTAAGGTTCAGAAAAGCTGAATGAGACTTTGAATATGATTATAATACAACATTTATTTATTTAGTTAACTTATATGCCACCCGCCTGGGCCATCTTGGATTGACTACCGAAAGGTCTCTGGGCGGCTTACAACAATTAAAATACAGTAAAAAAGATAAAACAAAATATATATTCTAAAAATTGCCATCAGGACCCACAGTTGATATTATTTCAATTAAAAGACTTCTGGAACAGGAAGGTTTTGACCTGGTGCCGAAATGTCATCAGCGTCAGTGCCAGACAAATCTCAATTGGGATGGCGTTCCATAGTCTGGGGGCAGCTGCAGAGAAGGCCCTTTGTCTACAAGCCATCCCTCTTACCTCCTTGAGGGTCGCCTCTTTCAGGAGGGCCCCCTGGCTAGATCTTAACTGCCAGGTAGGTTCATATGGAACTGAAAAGACTTATGGTACTGTTTTTCCCAGAGAAAGACAATTTGATAGTTACAGGCTGCAGTTACGTAAGCTTTGGTTGTTTGTTATAAGAAATGTATGGTAATATAAGGATGCCTATATTGTGTCCTGAACTTCATCAGTCCTCCATGGATTGACTAACAAGGGAAACTGGAGTATTGACTATGGCTGCAGAGGGTTTTTTTAAAAAAATGCAAGTTTTAATATTTTTATTCTGAGAATGCAAGCTGCTGGTCTCACGAGGGCACAATCAGCAAAAGCAGTATATATGCATTAGTCATGTGAGGCTATCTGAGTGTCGGGGGACTGCGTGACCTATTACTGGTAAAGTATATTGTTAACCTGTATCGAAAGGGGACCTGTGGACACTTCAACCCTCAGGGTGCCCAGTGTCTCAAGGCTCTCAGTGAATTGTAGCAATTGCTTCTGTGCTCTTTGTAGACCTCCTGCCAGTGTCTGCATCCAATCAGATGTTGTCTCTGATCCTGTCATGTAACATGAAAGTCAGTAATAATAAAAAGATATGTGCATGAAAGTGCAGGTACAACTGCCACAGCCCTGTCTTATTGAAGGGGAACAGAAACTCCCCACCCCCATTCTTGCTCTCTCTCTCTCTCTCTCTCTCTCTCTCTCTCTCTCTCTCTCTCTCTCTCTCTGTGTGTGTGTGTGTGTGTGTGTGTGTGTGTGTAACGGGTAGCCATGACCTCACCTGTCAGTCACAGCTGGGCAGTGAATCATCAGCCAATAGTGTGACGGAGGGTGGAACTGAAGGGGAGGAGCTGGTATAAAAAGGGGGGTGAAGGTGTGTGTGAGATAAGAGATTGAGTGAGAGAACCAGAGTGAGATCTGGAGAGTTTGTTAGAGGCCTGCGTGCCTGAGTGTCAGTGAGGGAAAGTCTATGTTTAATTAAATTGAGAAAGTGATTTACATCGTGATTATCTTCCAGTGATTTTCATATTTTATTTTGTAATCAATAAGCCAGTTTTATTTTTGAAAGAAACCCTTGTCCTTTTTATTTAAAGGAAAGGTTGGTGGCAGCAAGAGTGTGTAGTGGTGTGGTGGGCATTCTGAGAGGCCTGGAGTTGGCAGTGACTTTGGAGTGGCCCGCCACATTACATTGTGTGTGTGTATTTTTATTGTGAGGGTGAGAGATGGTGGGGAGAAAGAGAAGAAAAGAAAAAAATGAATGGTGACGTACATAACAATTAACTGTATGCCGGCAAATCAGTTCCAACCCTTATTGAAACCCTATTTAGGTATAAAGTACTCGGGTGCAGTTTACCAGTCCCTCCTGGCAGTACAGATACCAGGGCACATAACTACAGGAACCACACACATCCAGGTAATCTCAGCTTGTCTGTTCCCTTGGAGGCACAATAGAGTTTTGGATTCCTAGTTCCTGTCTCTGCAGCAGGCACTCCAGCCCATTGAGCTATAAAGGCATATCAGAAAGAAGTTACTCAACACAGAACCTTCATCTTTGTCATTTCCAGATTTCCACAAGACTATTAAAAACCAGTAGAATTGGCTTTGTTTTTCTAAAGTGACATGGATTGTGAATTTAAAATGCTTCAGCTTTAAAAAGAAAATGTCAAATATGTTGCCGTTGCATTTTTAAAGGCATATGACAAACAAAGCACACAATGGCACAGTGTGAAGTTGATATTGGAACAAATTTGGAATGACCACATCACTTGTGAGTTCTTTTGACATTTGTGAATAATTTGGTCAGTACAATTTTCTGCCAATAAAAACCTTATACCACACTATAATGTGGAAGTGTCTACATATAACTGTGAATTAATCTGAAACGTATCCTGTTGCCTTCACATCTGTTTCTGTTGGGTCCCTCTTCACATTTATGTCCCTTTAGATTTGTACACTTATGTCAAAAGAAACTGTTTCAATGCTGAATCCACACTATTTATGCACTTAGCAGACCACCTCTATTTAGCTTGATTGTCTTCTTTGTTTTAAAAAGTTTGTACCCAAGTGTAGCATTTTTGGGAATTCTTTGTGTTGAATTTTTGTTTTTGCTTCTGGGTCTGGTGGTGATCTTTGTGATATCTATATATACATATGTATAGCCTCTTCCGCATAGGACAACAGTCTTTTCAAGAAGGATCTAAGCAGGTCATTGTTATCTTTCAGACAGCTCACCTGATACAGCAAGGAAGTACAATTGCCAAAATACATTCTAAGACCTTGAAGAGAATATGGCATTTTGTAATCTAGTTTAAATTGGAATATTTATCCCTCATTTGTCTCTCATCTTCGTTTATTTAGTGATCATATTTTTCTTTAACTGTCTAATGACCAAACGAGGATTATGTTCTTTTTATGTTTCTCCCTATGACTCAGTAACAGTGGTGAGAATTATTCTCTCTCTGCCAAGTAGATGCCGCTTCTAAGTCATGCCACCTTTGTGCCTTTAAATGGAGATTGAGGACTAGCTCACTGGGAGATCAGCAGAAACCTAGTAGATTATTGTATTTTGAGTTGAGTATTTTAACATACCGTAAGCCCCCTTCGGTAGCAGGCTAGATAGCTCAGTGATTCAGGTGCTTGGCTGCAGAACTTAATGTGAGGAATTAGATTCCCCACTTTGCCTCTCAGGAGAACAGCCAACTTATGTAGTATTGGGCAACCTCCATGATCTCAAAGCACCCCTTAAAAAAGGGAGTGGTAAACCACTTCTGGGGATGTGGTGGCGCTGCGGGCTAAACCGCAGAAGCCTGTGCTGCAGGGTCAGAAGACCAAGCAGTCGTAAGATCAAATCCACGTGACGGAGTGAGCTCCCGTCGCTTTGTCCCAGCTCCCGCCAACCTAGCGGTTCGAAAGCATGCAAATGCAAGTAGATAAATAGGGACCACCTGTTACATACAGCACTGATGTTACCTGTCTGTCATGGGTTTGGAGGGAAAGTTCCATCCTATGGAGAGTGGAAGGCGGGACATCAGGAGGAGGGGCTGTACTGTATATATATGTGGAGCGTGTGAGGAGACGCTGAGAGGAGACGAAGCAGCAGCTGGGAAGAAGAAGCTGGTGTGGGAGTCTGTGTGTCAGACAGGGTACTACTGTGTGTCAGTACCAACCTGATAGGTTCAGGTGTCTGTTGGTTAGCCAGAACTGATAGGTTCAGGGTCTGTGCTTCAAGTTAAGGGTTCTGTGTGAACCAAACTGTATGCATGTATGAATGAGACTAAGCCACGTTACTATATCTTATTCACCTGATCATTTTATTTTCCCTGTGTGTTGTATTTAAATAAACCTTATTCTTTTATTTGTTAAAAATCCATCCCTGGTCTGTGTGACTTCTTATAGGGAATGGTTGGTGGCAGCTTAGTTAACGTGTGGCAGATCCCAGTAGGTCTGGGTTTGTCACACCACCTCGGTGGGAAGGTAACAGCGTTCCGTGTCTAAGTCGCACTAACCAAGTGACCACAGAAAATTGTCTTTGGACAAACACTGGCTCTATGGCTTGGAAACGGGGATGAGCACCGCCCCCTAGAGTCGAACACGACTAGACAAAAAATGTCAAGGGGAACCTTTACCTTTACCTGAACCACTTCTGAGTACTGTATACTTAGGAGACTTTGGAAAAGGTTGCCATAAATTGGAATCAACTTGATTGCATGCAATTACCATTATGCATAGGTCACCTTGGATTCTAGTTTTGAGGAAGGTACCGTAAATAAACAAAATGAGTGAATGAACATAAAATAAATATAAATTTATTTATTTATTATTTACATCATTTATATGCTGCCTTTCTCCTCATAGGGAACCCAAGGCAACTCACAAGAGCAAAAACTCTACAAACAGTTTTAAAATACCACATAAATATCATATTAAAAAAAAATTAAGCAATATACCAAGATTAAAACCAGGATTAAAAACAATGCTAAAACATTTGAAAAAAAGTTTTAAAATCTCTAATAAATATAGCATTCGTAATACACTTATTGCTTAAAAACCTGCCTGAAAAAGAACATCTTTGCCTGTTACTGTAAGGACAAGAGGGAGGTAAATGTTGTTAAGTAAACCTGAAAACCCATGACAGGTTCCATCTGGCTAACACTGCAGAATGCAGACTGAATTTCAGTTTTGTATGGTAATTTGAGCCTTCATTCTACTTCTTTTTTTTAAATTAAAAGGGTTCATGGAACTATTAGCTGAGATCACTACCTTGGCCTGTGCCCAACTATGTTATTCTGCAGGGAACATTTACCCATTTCACTTAGCAGACATTGAAATGGTAACCCGAATATCAGTCATTCAGTGAGGTTTATGACAGCTTTAGCTCCTTTCTCAGTAGGGGGTCAAACACGTATCTATATTGGTGATGCAGAAATTAGCTATTTCTGCATATGGGTGTATTTGAGGCTCTCTGGAACACAAACACCATTTTGTGCCTGTCAAAGAGCGTTGCTTGAAAGAGAGGGCCCAAGCAAGTCATGAAATCAGCTTTCCCAGTCAGGTTCCATTGGTAGGTCTTCTCAGGTGATGTCAGAGGTCCCATCTTTTCCAGATAACCAAAATACTCATCATTTGTGGGCAGGGGTGGGGAACAGGTTTTTTTTTTTGAGGTTTGTATTCCATTGTGATTGCATACTGATGCCAGACACCGAACAAGATTTTCTCCTTCCCTTTCACCTATCTCAAAGGGCTATGTATAGCCAACCTATGGCCCACAGCAGTACATGCTCCTGAAATACTAGTCTCCTCCATCACAGTATTTCAACCTCCATGGAAGCAAGGGTTATCACAGTGGTTTAGGCAGGTGCAAGTATGATAGGAAATTGGCAGCATGGAAGAGAGGAGGAAGGCAGGAATACATGGAATGAGTCACCATGAGCATCTGCAAGAATGGGCAGAGAAACAGTTGCCCTCCCCCCAGATTAAGCTGCTATCAGGCTGCAGACAGATTCTCAACTTTCATTTTGAAATAAGTTAGTCTTTATTTCTTATAATGCCTAAGATAAAATACAAAATATGCAGGCACTGTTTTGGCAATGTATTTTATAAGAAAATGGTCTGATTTTTCTAAAAAAAAAAAAAAAAAAAGTAATAGCTCTTACTGGCATTTTGGAACACAGACCTAACCATATAAACAAAAACAAAGTGTGACCCACATGCCCATTGTTTGAAGAAAACACTTTCTGGTTCAATTTTAAGATCTTATCTGGTGAAGATATCCTTGTTGTCCCATAGAGAACAAATCAGAAATCCACCTACTCTCCTGTCTAAAAAGGGGCATTCTTTTCCTTTACCAGAGAGGGAAATGAGACCTATCTAGGTAATTTTGAAAGAATTACTCAAGAGGAATTGTAATCTGCGGCTTTCTGTTCAGATGCTACAACAGTTCATCCAAATTGATCCAGGAAGGAACTGAAATGGTTGACTATTAAGATCGGCATTGAGGGTTACCTGGTGTCTACAAACTGTACTTCTTGTCTGGGCTACTATTGTGTCTGTCTTGTAATTCCTTCTCCATATCTGTTTGCAGGTTATCTTGACGAATCAGATTACCACGTGGCTGAACGATGACTTTGCTGTACAGACAGACCTGCTGTCTCCAGCTGATGAGTTCTCCCTGTCAGAAGGTAAGCAATCCTTTTTATTACAGTTGAAACCTGACTCTGACACAAATCTTCAGTGCCACTCTTACTCATATGTAAGTGGCAACACAAATGTGGTTATGAAGCTGAGTACAGAAGGTAGCTTGAGTTTTTTTTTGAAATGTCTTATTGCAGTTTAACTGTTTAAGACCAATAAGCAACATTGATTTAAAATCTGTAATCCCTAGTGGGAATGCTTATCCTATGATTTATTTTCTACCATTTTTGAAAGCATCACAAAACTGACATCATGAATTACTGAAAACACACACAGAGAAGGGAGAGGAAGATATTTGAGGGACTAGCTAGATCTTTTTGCTAATCTGATATGGGAAACCAAGTAATTTGCAGATAACCGAAAGGGAAACAGCTTGACTCTGTTTGAGAAGGAACAAATATTCATTTGTGTATCTGGAACCATCCTTTATTTTTGTTTCAAATATAATGGAACAAAGTGCAGGTCTGAATATTGTATTGTGCTGTTGAAACTTGTGTATGATGTAACACAGCCTGATATTGTTAAAAACTTGCATCTGATAAAGATATGGAGATGATGCAATTGAAACCATATATTCCATCTGGCCATATGCTCCTGCTCCTGTACTTATAGTATCCAGTTCTATATTATGTAAATACTTTAGATCACTTACCTTTACAGCATGTGTTTTGTAGATATGGGGCAAGGTGAACTTGTAGGGGCAGTTTTTTTAGTACAGTACTGTACAAATAACACATTCATTCAAACAATGAACATTGCAGCATTGATTAGGAACTGTATTGTAGAAAAATTGTAGGTATTTGCACAGTGGAAACTTTTTATTTCTTTCATTTTGGGTTCTTTTGGGAGGTGACTATTTTCCTACTTTTTATTTGTACTGGTTCTTTTGATTTACACAAAAGGTAAAAACTTTTTGAGGTTATTCAATATGTGTTTTCTCATTTGTGTTTTCTGGCACTATAAAAGTCCTAAGGAACTCTTTGAAATACTCCAAAAAAGCAGAGATAAGGTGACAGAGAATCAATCCACTCCAACAGTGGGGAGCAGTAAATGAGAAAAGGGAAAACAAGAGTGTGAGTTCATTGCCACCTGCCCAGTATAGCAGATCCTCCAGGTCTTGGAACTACAATAGAAAAAAAAAAAGACAAGAAAGCATCTGTGTACTGGTTACAAAGCACACAGAGACATCCACTCTTCAAAGCTACCAACAACACTGTAGCACCAAGAACAACAAGAGAGAAATACTCCAGACTGTGCCCAACGAACAACCACCACCATCCATATAATCCAGTGACACACTGGCAAATCCTCCCTCTTAGCCCACACATCTGCATAGAAGCAAACAAAACTATCCCCCCCAACCCCCCCCACTCCTACACCAGGGTGTACACTTTTAAATATATATCTATATATAGGAAATAAATCAAATAATATTTCTTTAAAATAAATCAAACAAGGAAAGCACCACATGCAGAGGGAAAAAATAGCAAAATTAAAACACATAACAGTCTCGCTTCTAAAAACCAAGAAAAGCAAACAAATTTTCTAAAAAAATCAATGCCCCTCCCAAACTAAAACTACTAGGATATTGGGAGGTTAACTCCCCATGACCACCAAGAAAGGAAATAATGCCACTTCTAAAAACAAAGGGAAAAAATAATCTGGAAGAAAACCAAATTGGGGTCCCAAGAAGGCACACTGGCACAAGAAAGACTGCCTGGTAGCAGAAAATAATAATATAAATAAACAGGGAAATATACCCCGTAAAAGAAAGACAAAAAGGGGAAGAATCCTGGATGAAGACATGGGCAAACAAGTAGACAGGCAGCAATCCAAGATGGAGGGCACTAGAAGTATTCCTTGTAACACCACAAGGAATGACTGAAGCAAGAAGTATTTCTCACTGGATTCCAGGCACTTTTACAGATTTTAAGTTCCTGTTCCCCCTGGACTTCTCTGGCTGCTGACAGCCTTTGTGATGCTATTGGATGAAATATTTCTCAGGCAATTTGTCATACAAAGGGCACAGAAAGAGCATATAAAAGAGGGATAAACATGCAATTTTCATGTAGCTCTCTTTTACAGGGTCTCTTTTGGTGGTTGCCAAAATAACACAAAATATACAAAAGAAAGCCATTTTTATTTAAACATGAAAGGGCTCATCCTTAGTCAAATGTTGTAGACTTCCCTAATCAAAAGTTCTAAACTCTATTGCTGAAGGCTATAATAGAAGCCTGATACAGCCTAAAATTCAGGGATTCAACGATGGCACAGTATGAAAGTTAGTTAGTTAGTTAGTTAGTTAGTTAGTTAGTTAGTTAGTTAGTTAGCTAGAGACAGACAGACAGACAGACAGACAGACAGACAGACAGAAATGATGTCTGTTAGCATGTTATTTCCTTTACATGTATGATACAGTCTGTGCAAATAGATTGTAATAGGGAAGATATATACTGTCCATTAATAGATATAACTTCAGGCTTTTATATGTAATTGTCCTGTCCAAAATTTTATTGGGGGTCCACACATCACTGCCTTCCACTTGTAACACTTACGTGTTTTCCCACTGCTGCTTCCCTCCCCCCCCTCACAAAATACCTATTAAGTAAATGGAATGGCACAACAGTGCCTTCTGACTAGTAGACCTAGGAACTGTGTGTATAGAATAAGCGTAGTTGTGCTTCTGGTGCTTTGTGGCCTGGACCCTGGGCAGAGAATAACCAATATATTCATGTATTTATTATTTATTTATTTAAAATATTTATATGCTACCTTTCTCCTAAAGGACCCAAGGCAGTTTACAGTACAGTGGTGCCTCGCTTAACGACGATAATCCGTTCTAGGAAAATTGCTGTTAAACGAAAACATCGTAAAGCGAAATTAAAAAACCTATTGAAATGCATTGAAAACTGTTCAATGCGTTCCAGTGGGCTAAAAACTCACCGTCCAGCGAAGATCCTCCATACGGCAGCCATTTTCGGTGCCTGTATAGCGAGGAATCCATCCCTAAGCACAGCGGGGAGCCATTTTAAGCAACCACCGGCCATTTTGAAAACCCGACAATCAGCGTTTTTTTCATCGTTGTAAAACGAAAATCAGTTCCCAAAACAGGGAACTGAAATAACACAACAGAATAAAGCATTCTCTTTAAAAAATATCCCCTTGGTCAACTAATAATTTAAAGGAAAGGTTATCTGAAGGGAAAAGTCCCTGTCTGCTTACACAAGAACAGCAAAGTTGGGGCTCCTGTGGGAGGCAATAGGACTCTTGTGGGAGGCAATAGAGAAGGCCCTCTCTTCTGTCCCCAGTAAATGTGTCTGTAAGTGCGATGGGTCTAGGAGAAAGGGCTCTTGTGATCATCTTAATACCAGGGTAGGCTTATTAATGTGTACCTAATGTTTTTGGATGGAACAAGGCCACAACTTTATTGGCCTACACGTAAGTACCTCAGTGTATGGGAAAGATCAAATGATCCACTTGTCAACCTGATGACCCAAACTAGACACAGTACGTGTGCTAAAAAGTGCCCATGGACTAGCAGAGCCAGCATTCCGTACTGGCACATCCCCACTCTGTGGCTGCGCTGTCACCTGGGAGTAAGGCAGGGCCTTCAGTCCTCAAGCTGGGTCTGGCCAGTGCCTTATCTCCCAGCTCCTTTAAAGAGATTCTCAAAAAACATGAAAGGGGGAGGTGTTCAGAGTAGGCATCCTGTCCTGCTTAGTTCCCCAAACCACCAATAAAATTGTGACAAAGGAGGAAGTTCCCTTCCCTCATCATACATTCTTGCATCTGGTAGCATGAGCAAACAAATTACAAAACAGAAGGGAGGATGAAGACTGAATGAGGACTGGCCATTGTGGACCAGAGAGGAGATATTGCTTCCCAGGTTTGCTTTTCCTGAAAAACCTCTCATTTTGTCAGGTCAGCCAATCTGGAGCTGCGTATGCTCCCTTCCAAACACTGCTGGCAAAATGAGAGAAGTAAGATACACTGCTTGGGGAGGGGAGCACCATTTTAGCTCCCCACTTTTCTGTACTCTGCCAAGTCATTCAGGAGCTGGACATAGCATAGGCATCCTTCAGTCTCGAGAGACTATGGTAAGATGCTCTGAATCGAGGAGTGTCCCCTCCAGAGCATGAAGCCTGGGTAAAATAATATGGAGGATAGGCTGTTACCCAAGCAACAGATTCCCCCCTCCCCACTTTGCTGAAATGGTCCAATGGAAAGGCAAGAGCCAATACAACTGGTTTCAGCGACGTCGCAGGAGTTGGCAGAACGAAACGAACTGCCTTTGGAACTCCAGCTCTGGATTTTGCCTCTATGTTAACTCCTGAAGCCTTTTCCATGAGTGGATATAGCCACAAGGGAGTGGAGGTTTGAAATCAGAATTTTCCTTCTCATAGATGGGCTGCCTTCCATGGCTGACGAGCCCCACCTACCTGGCCTGCACTTTAATAGTGCGGAAGTATGATCCAACCCTCAAAACTTTCCTGCCTCCCAGGTGTATGCAAATCTAATTGGCTTTCCTAGTTACCATATTAGGGCCAGAGATAGAATTTGAGAATTTCGCAAGGTCTTATAAAGTAAGCTATGACCCTTATAAATGGTCACTTTCCTCCCCAAAGATCTCTGTTGGATTGCTCTCTTAAATTTGTTGATAGATGGGCTTGTTCTATGAAAGCTTACATTAAAATATAGCAATTAGTCTTAGAATTGCCACATCTTTCTTTGCCTTTCTTTTATGCATGCAGAAAGTGAGAGTCTGCATGTTTTATAGGGTGGAGAAAAAAAGAAAGGAAAGGTAACAAAGAGAGAGGAAAAGCAGGCTATAATAGTGATAGAAAAAAGGCTAACAAAATGATTTAAAGTATTGACATAACCTTTTTGCGTTAAGTGAAAATGTTTCTTAGAATGACTTGGATAACTTGAGTTGTGTGTTGCTGACTTTCAGTAACATTTGCTAATTCTTGAGAAAGTACCTAGCACAAAGGACGCTCAATATATGTTTGGTTGTGATCAGTTCTTTAAGCAAGTATCTCAAGCACAAAGTGTTTGAGCGTGTTAGAAACTGAAAAAACACTTGAGGGGAATAACAGTTGACACACGTCAGGTTGCTTGCTTCATTGTTACAGCTGCAAACTCTTTACATCTATTGCAAGCTTGTTTGTGCAAGTTCCTTTTGATGGCAGCCGTGGTTTGCTTCTGTGCGTCAGTGAGGTATGCTCCAAAACAGAACGATTCATAATTTTTAACAAATCACAAGTGATTAGGCATCCTTTGTAGCCACAAATCTGTTAGAATTAGCTTCCTGAGACTAAATACATTGAAGTGGTTTTAAAAAAACAAAACCGGTTTGGGTTATCATTTAGTAGTCTAAACTGGCAGTCCTCTGTTTCTGCTAATTGATAAAGTATTAGATTTCATTTTGCTGCAGTGCTCTTGTATCTGTTTTTCACATCCTTTTCAAACTGGCTGAAATATTAGTGCAGATTTATGCCCATACATTTGATAGAAGTGGGTTGAAAGAAAAGAATATCTTCTGTTAGCATTACTGCTAACCGAAGACGTATGTGGATGCATAGGGGAGTAGATATATAGTACCACATTTCAAGAATGTTTCACATATGTACACATAGAAACATTCTATTAAAAACTAGATATTACTAGAAGAAGGGAATCAAGACCAAATGTTTTTGGAGTTCATAGTCCTTTGTAGGCAATATAGACTTCAAAGGAAAATTGGATGCCATGACATTTTTCAAGACATGCCTTGGTTGTTTCCAGGACTAGAAAAGGCAGCACTTGGTCAAAATCCATTTTTTTCAAAGATGCCAAAACTTTAATACTGGTAAAGCATAATTTAATATTTTGAAGAGATTTCCCATAGATTAAATGTGCATCTCAGCTACTTAAAATATGTTCCGATAACATAAGTGTGAATGTCACTGCCCATATCAAGAGTTTGAGTGCAGGTGTCCCGTCCCCTGTGTAAGTATCCATGGGGTCCACACTGGAAAGTAGAGGTAACTCCAAGTTTATTGGGAGGAAGGCAGGACTTACAGTCCTGTTTTCATCACTGGCAACCCCTCCCTACAAGTTTTGCCTTCAGGGAGCTGAATTTCCTGCACTGGCTTACGTGCAAGTCTCTTTGTGGTCTCTTTTAGTCTCTTTGTGGTCCCCAGATGATTCCAATGGGGCCCATTGGAACAGGAAGTATGGAGCTGCCAAAAGCCTTGTCCTAGTCCATGGCTTCTTACCTCTTTCAAGGAGAGCTTGTACCACGCTCCAAACCTTCTCCCAGGTGATGGGTTGTCCTTGGAGCTGCTGCAGGCATTCTCACTGGTGTTGGAGTTGTCAACTCCAGTGCCTCTTCTTTGTGGGTGCTGGAGTCAGGGCAGGTGGTGGTGGAGGAGGAGGAGTTGCCTGTCAGTGGTAGGGGTGCCTCAGCTGTGATTTTCTATTCTGTGGGGCAAGGTGAGCTCTCATTGTTCTCTTGGGTATCTGCTGCTCTCTTAGGACCTCCGTCCAGGAATCCCTTTTCAGGATACACTCAAATAACTCCTCCACAGTGATGGTGGGTACAGGAGCCTCCCCTGTGTTGATCCAGTATTCTTCCTCTCCTGGTTCCTCTGTCCTAACCTCCTATGAATACTGTTCTTCCCATCTGCTCTGCCCCTATCGTTATAGTCTGCGCTGGCTCACACAGCCCAGCCCTCTGTACCTGGCTCAGGTGTGAGTCTTTATCCCCCACAGCTACTTCTGTATCTTGGGTCTGAGGTCCCTCATTCTCTGAGTCCAGCAGGCCTTGGGGGGGGGGAGGGGAGCTGTGCTAGTTCAGATGACCTGCTTACTGTGCTGGCTGTGGCAACACAGTAAGTAAACTTCAGATGTGATTTCATTTATATCCATGCTATGAAAGCTAGTAGTGATAAGCCTTTATAAAATGCTCTGGCAGCCTCTTGAAAAGTAGGAAATTATTGCCTAAATTCTGTTCTTAGACCCAACTACAATAGACCCCCTGAATCAACAGAACATGCACAATTGTTGATTTAGCAAATTCCAGTTGATTCACTGGATGTGTTCTATTAACAGCTGGATTCAGGCTTATATATACAAATAAACAACCCATCTTTCTTCTAATGTGCTATAGAGATTTCTTATAAACTATTTATGTGGTGAAAACTGTTCCGTATAACAAAAATAGCCAGTTTTCTTTTGTTATATTATGGGGGATTATGGAGCTGCGAAGTAAGACCTTAAGAATCTAATTTAACTTTATATGGCAGGATTTTCTGTGTCTGATAGGTATATATGATTGCAACCAGATGCTTATTTAATTTGAATTTCCCCTCTTTAATATTGCATTCTAAATTGTAGCTACAAAATGTTCATAGGGCTGCCCCATAATTTGTTGTTCCAAATATTAAAATGTTAGCCATTTCTCCCAAAGGCTTCTGTTAATTCATAGTCTCTTCACTTATATAATTTCCTCTTTTTTTTAATTGATAGCCACAAACATTAGATGACACTGGATTTAATTGCAGAAAGAAATATTACATGCTGTATGATTGAAGTATCTTAAACATAAAGGAATTTTCTCAAGGATTCAAAAAAAATCTTCCTGATAAACTAAGAGTAAAGGTCAAATTCTGGAACAGATTATAAAACAGTCACTCTGCAAGCACCTGGAAAACAATGCAGTAATAACTAGACACAGATTTGACAAGAACAAATCATGCCAGATTGATATTATCTTATTTTTTCATTGGGTAACCTTCCTGGTAGACTGTGGGAATGCTGTTGACATAATATATCTTGATGTCAGCCAAGCCTTTGACAAAGTGCTCCATTATATTCTGATAGGCAAGCCAACTAGATGTGGGCTGACTAGAACAACTGTCAGGTAGATACACATTTGGTTACAGATGCATACCCAGGGAGTACTTATCAATAGCTCCTTCTCATACTGGGAGGAGGTAACAATTGGGTACGACAAGGCTTAGTCTTGGGTCCACCAAACTGTCAATCCCAGCAAGAAGCCATGGCAGTTAAAGGGAAATTGGACAGCTAAAAATGTGTAGTGCAGAGAGACCCCTGGTCTTCAAGGCAAGTACTAGTCAAGCCAGATTCAGCTTTTGTTTCAACAGAAGTTCTGGCATCAGATAAAACAGAAAGGTAGAGTTAGGTGTCACTAAGACATTAATGGCAGCTCATTCAGGAGTCCTGGGCCACCTAATTAGTAGGGCTAGATTATAGTAAAAGCAGATCCATGAATCCCAATGCTAACTTTCTTGTCTAATTATTAGCCATGCACTCACTCTGTTAATCATGCAAAATGTATTGCCTGAATCGTGTTACAAGAAAAACAAGGCAGAAAATGTTTCACGTATTGGTATAATGAAATTGCTTCAGGCACAGGACGTGCAGAACTAAGGGGTCCTGTAGGAGATGGAGCATTACATAATCCCACCCAGGGAATTCTTGAGAAAACAGCAGCAAAGACCATGCACTACACATTCCTGGAGACCCACCAGCCTGAAACCTCAACCATTTAAAACATGATTCTGGCTCTTGCTATAAATAAATTTAATTTTTAAAATTACAGCATCGTTTACAGTTCTTCCTTTAAACCCAGCTGACAAAATCTACTCCAGATGTTTGGTAGGCAAGAACAGCAAGCTACAAAGTGAGACAGGAAAGTTGAAAAGTTAATGAGCAGAGAAGGATTTAATTTTTTTTTTAAAAAGGAGCAACAGAGGAAAGTCTTGGCTGAAATTTGATACCATTTTAACAGGGACAGAATAATTAATTTATCTTGTTCATAAGACAGCAAATCTATTAAGTTGGTAGGTTTTTTTTTTCATTGAAAGCCACAAGGACTTGGCTGATGAAATCTGAAATTGTTGTTCCATAATTTTTGCTTTTATATTAAACAAATGACCTCAGATTCTGGAGCAGCTTTTGACTCCAGGGAAAGTATGCCATTAAGAAAGTGCCAGAAATGTGTTTAATTGGTACAGGCCTTGAAAAACCACTGTAAAGGGTGTTATTTCCTATTGCAGATTTCTGGGAAATGATGGAGGAGCCTCAGTTCATACATTTACTGGAGTCTGGTGTCAAAGCAGTGTGATCAAAGATGGGTGTAAGCTCCTCTTCCATGCAGACAACCTGAGGCTCAATGAAAAGGCCCAGGTGTACAAAGACTAGTATGACCCTTTTAAACATGTAGGACTGGGAAAAAAGGATGCAAACAGGGCTTTTTCACAATTTGCCATGTACATGGATGCCTTGACTGAAATGAAAGAGACCAGAGTTTGGAAATAGCAAAATCACAGCAAAATATAGGTTATTTATAGTTAAAATCTCTCTTGGAATAAACACCACAGAGCTGTTACATTATAATTGCAACAATTAGAAAAAGTGAAATACTGTAAAAACATTACAGTTAAGTAATGGGCAATTAGAATGGTAACTGTAAGTACTTTTTGTACAAAGTACTTTTCTAAGCTTTGGAAGGGACTTCTGTCTCTCTGCCACTATGCTATTGCAATTCTTATCCCTACTGAATATATGGATTGGACCAAAAAAAGTGTAGATTTTTTTCAGAAGTCGATCTATATAATATAGAAACTGTAGCCAACTTAATTCAGTTTATCAGATAGTAATTAGACTATTAGCAGATAGTAATTAGACTACCAAAGTAATATTGTGTATCGGATATGCTGTATAGTACTGTACTGAACAACTATCCTGGACAGATAAGCTGTTTTCACTCATAATTAAACTGATTTCCTTTTTCCTTTAATGATCATATGCATTTAAATTATCCACAAAATATTTAATTGTAGAGGAATTTATACACTACCAGCATATAGTAAGAGAGGCTGCTGGTAATGTTTCTATGTCAGCCTAAAAAAATTAGTAAACAGGAACTAATGCGAGTGTGTTTCAATCTGAATAACTAATGTGAGTGTGTTTTGATTTGTACACCTGCCTTAAAAAAAAAGGAAAGAAAGAAACCAGTCCAGCAGGATCAATAAACAAAGAGCCTTGGTTGAGCTTTGAAATTTAGACTTGCAGGATCTTTGCCAAACTCTGGCAGCGTTTACAGAACACTGTAATTTATCTAGACCACAAAGTAATGGCCATATATTTTTCTGCTTGTTTCTCTCATTGTTAGCTATTACCATAGTCTTTATGTACAAACTGAAAAAAAAAACCTTCTTTCCAGTCAGACTCCCCATTACAATGACATTATATTCCCTTGTTTCTCCTTCCTCAGCTCTGAATCACAGACTTTTGTGCCCTGTGTTTTCAAATTAAACAATAAGCTGACAAGATAGTAGATGACTCCTGAAGAGTGAATTTTATTGAAAATAAATACGGTAATCAACATAATTTTTTTCAACATGCATAGTTTTAAACATTTACATTTCTCCTTAGTGCACTATTAAGCAGTTTTAAATAATGACTTAATACCGTCTTATGACGGTATAAAATCAATGGCTCATATGACTTTTCCTACTCCTAAAATGCTTATGTCAGCTAGACCTCTCAGCCTTTCTTTTCAAAATGGTTTCCCCGTCACCAAAACATATTGTTTACCCATCCTGCTGTTGAATTCTGCTAATCTCTAGTAGCCCCTTTCTGGACATTGGTTGTAGTATTTGAGCTTAGAGAGAAAAGAACTCACCCACTCCCTGGTAATTTAAGAATCTGGTCAGCAACATGATACTCTGAGTGAAGTCAATGAAGAAAGAAAGATAGTAATGTAAGCATGGCTGCACTTGAGCTATGTAACATCAGCTGGTTGCAAGCTGTGACATGAGATGGGTGTGAGAGAATAAAGAGTGACTTCCAAGAATATTCTGAGTATGTGTGAGGAAACTCAGCAGCCCATTCTGAGAAAGTCTCTTGGAGACTCTAAGCAGTGCTCCTCCCTAAGATCAAACAAATAGAATACTTGCTCTTTAAAGCAGAATCATCTTTCAGATTGACCTTGAGAACTGCTTGGGGACTGCACATAGGGCTAAATGCAGAGTTGCACACCAATGCTCCATTGCACCCTATGATCTGTACATAATTCATGGTGCTGTTTTTTATCTAAACACACACTAAGCAGTTTGATACCAGCACAAGACAAGGCTTATTCTCATGGTTTTGCAAAGGGCAACACTCCTGCTCTACAATAGGTTTTCACAGGATCTAGATGAGGGGAGCAGGAATGACCTGTTATTTTGGTATGTGTCCTTCTTTTAGAGGTTAGAGATGTACTTCAAACTGGAAGAGGAGAACACATCTTTTTCTTCACTTCCTTTCTTTCAGTCCCTGCCTGGCAGAATCTCTGCATAGTAAGGATGAACTTTGTCATTGTTGCTGTCAAAGCAGGGAATTGAAAAGGGTGAAGAGGGGAAATGAGTTTAAATATTTTTTATGCTATTGGGTAGATTTATTGAATTTGTATTAGTGAAAGGAAAGGGGAAATCTTCTAAGCAACAATAAATACAATTTTGGAAGGGAGGTTTGTAATAAAAGTATTGCTCCCAAGGGTCCCGTGGGTTTAGGGGTGCACTGTGTTTTAGATTGTATTAGTAAGTATTTTATATTCTTGTATTTGTTTTGGAAAATTAAAAAGAAAAGAAAAGTGTGATTTCCCTGCAGTGTATGAAATAAAAATGAGCATAGATCGTTTGTAATGTTGTCAACAAAATAGGGTGTGGGGGAGTATTCCTTGTACAGAAGAACAGCATGGGAGAGTGCCAGTCTAGCCTTTTCCCCTGGACACTTGAGTGCTTCTCCAAACAGGGAGATTTGGAATGATCTGGATTGCACTTAAAAGGTTCTTCCCTTCAGTGCAATCTATTTTATCGCTCACTTGAACGATCCTTCCATGTTTATTCTCCTGGGAGAAGCGTCAGCAGATCTCATTGGATTGCTGGTTTACTCGCAAGTAAGGAGGAGAAGGCAGAGCAAGCTCATGTGCGAGGGGAGAACATTAGCGTGAAGGTTGGGGAGATGGAAGGGAAGTAATCTGCCTTCTCCTCACCCTTCTCTTCAGTCAGGGCTCTGCCAGGTCTCCGCTGCCTTGTCGCTGCCTTGTCAAGGGGAGAATGGATATGTCCTCCTCCACTTTTTCTTATGGCTATCTTTAAGCAATCCTTTTTGTGACTTTCCTTCTTTTGTTTTTAGTAGTACCTTGTGGTACATCGAAACAGCAATACATCAACTTAGTACTGTATACATATTTTACCTAATACAGTATATTAGAATTGTGCTACATCAGGGAATTTTTTTAAGAAAAGAAGACCAAAATAGAGGTTTTTTCCCTGCCCTCTCTTTTAAGATCACAACCCACCTAATACATCACAGGGGTATAATCTGAGATAAGGCTGTCTGCAGTTCTATTTGGGTGCAAACTAATTATCCACATGGCCTGCACAACAGGATAATTTGAGGTGCACTGAATAGCATCAAAAAACCCAAAAGCTCTTTCACTGTGCCAGAAAGCTGGGGTGGGGGGCTCTAAAAAGGGGCAGTTTAGAGCACTGTAAGTCAAAACATGTGTGGATGCCATAAATTGGTTTGAATTAAATTACCAAAAGTGAGCCAAATAGTATTCTATATACCCATCTGAGCAGGTCCTGAATTTCCCCTATATCCTTCTATTCTGTGTTCAGATGAGTTGTTTGTACCTCTAGTGGTCAGAGGGGTGTAGTGTGAGTTTTTTTTGGAAGCAGAATACACAAGACACATTGTTGGATGACAAAGCTGGCCAAAATGTTACTGATTACGGCGGTGGAGCTGTGGCATAATGTAGGGTCATGGATCCAGACACTAGTGGTTTGATGAACTGGTTCCCTGAGTTCAACCTGCTGGGAATATCGCAGAAAGATAGGAGATGAATTCCCAAATAAGTATCAGCCCACCCCCGGGCCCACACATAAAGTAAGATTATAGCAGACATTTATAAGTATCCAGTAAATGAGTTCTCTTTCTTAGCCAGCCAAAACTTTGAAAAGGAGAACCATGTATCAAATCCATGAGACACAAAATTGTGTTGCTAGATAAGATGAAGACCACGAAGACCAGAATTCTGGTTCTAAATTTAACAAGGCAGCTGCCTCTGGAAACACACGACAGGGAGATGAAGATGATACATATCATTTGTTTTCTAGCCCTCCTCATCAGCTGTAATTCACGTGTGTATTGCCTCAAAATACGAGTTCACCTCATAGCTACACAATTATTAATTTCAGATAGATCTGTTTCCCAATCCCTTCCCATACACATTTCAGTGTGTCCAGTTTCATCTCGCAATCACTTATGCTTTTCCCTTGATTTTAATTTCAAGATAATACTTGTCCCTGAAGTCTTTTTTAGAAGCTTAAGTGGGTAAAAGAAGAATGCTGACTACATTGGAGTCAAAATTATCTTATACAGTGTTAAAAACAAAGCTCTGTGCCGTAGTTAAGTTCCCAGTAGTTCCATCCAGATTGCACTTTTTGTGTGTTTTTGCTTTTTCTGTCCTCTTCAAAGATTCTCATCCAAAATTTCTTTCATTGCCAGTCACTAGTGGACAGGGAGGTGGACATTTCTCCCTTTCCACTGAGAAAAATGGATTGCTAGATTTCTCATGGCCAAAAATATTGGCACCCTTGCAATTCTGTCAGAAAATGCAACCCTTCTCTCAGAAAATTGTTGCAGTTGCACATGTTTTGATACTCAAGTTCATTTCTTTGCTTTGCGTTGAAACAACAACAACAATAATAAAAACAGAGAAGAAAAGTCAAATCTGATACAATTCCACATAGAAACCCAAAAATGCACAGGACAAAATTATTGGCACCCTTAACTTCATATTTGGTAGCACCCCCTTTGGAAAAAATAACAGAAACCAGTCACTTCCTGTAACCATGAATGAGTTTCTTACACCTCTCGACTGGAATTTTGGACCACTCTTCTTTTGCAAACTGCCCCAGGATCTTCAGATTTGAGGGATGCCTTCTCCCAACTGCTGTTTTGAGATCTCTCCACAGGTGTTCTATATGGGATTCAGATCTAGACTCATTGCTGGCCATTTCAGAACTCTCCATCGCTTTGTTTGTAACCATTTCTGAGTGCTTTTTGAAGTGTGTTTAGGGTCATTGTCCTGCTGGAAGACTCATGACCTCTGGTGGAGACGTAGCTTTCTGACACTGGCCACTATGTTGGGGTCCAAAATTCTTTGGCAACCATCAGATTTCATGATACCATTTACACAGTCAAGGCATCCAGTGCCAGAAGCAGCAAAGCAACCTCAAAACATATTTGAACCTCCATCATGTTTGACTGTACGGGCTGTGTTCTTTTCTTTGAATGCCTCATTTCTTTTTCTGTAAACAGTGCCATGATGTCCTTTACCCAAAAAGCTCTACTTTTGTCTCATCTGTCCACAGTACATTCTCCCAAAATGATTGTGGTTTTGTCACATAAGTTTTGGCATACTCCAGTCTTTCTTTTTAATGCCTTTGTGTCAGCAGTGGTGTCCTCCAAGGTCTCCTTCCATAGTGTCCATTTTCATTCATATGGTGACGGATAGTGAGAGCTGACATTGTTGTACCCTGTGTCTGCAGATCAGCTTGAATTTGTTGGGAAGTTAATCTGGGTTCTGTATCCACCATTCGAACAATGCTTCATTATAATTTTTCAGCAATTTTGCTCTTCCACGTCCAGAGAGGTTAGCTATGGTGCTATGAGCTGTAAACCTCTTGATGATATTGCACACAGTGGACACAGGAACATTAAGATCTCTGGAGATGGACTTGTAGCCTTGAGAGTGTCAATGTTTTTCCACAATTTTTTAATCTCAAATCCACAGACAGCTCTTCATACTTCATTTTTTTCCTCCATGCTCAGTGTCCCACACAACACAAAGCTTGAGTCAACTTTTCACCATCTTAACTGGTTGCAAGTGTGATTACTATATTCCCCACACCTCTTACTTGCAACAGGCTGTCTAAATACAAATTAAAGGTGCATCACATGCTTGGAATCAATTATTTCTTACAATTTAGACAGGGTGCCAATAATTGTGGCCAGTGCATTTTTGGGTTTCTGTGTGGGATTGTATGAGATTTGACTTTTCTCCTCTGTTGTTTTTTTTTTTGTGTGTGTGTTGCTCCAACGCAAACCAAAGAAATGAACATGTGAGTGCCAAAACATTTGCCAGTGCAACAATTTTCTGAGAGAAGAGTTGCATTTTCTGACAAAATTGCAAGGGTGCCAATATTTTTGGCCATGACTGTACATAACAAACATCTCATGCAGGCTTTGGGGCCAAGAAGTTGTGCACCTTTGTAGTAGGAAATTGTATATGTTTCAAACACCTGTACTTTGCTTTCTATCTGAGATCTCATCCCATTGTTGAATTGATCAACTAATCAATAAAAAATAAATTGTGTGGTTCTTTGACTTTTTTTTGCAGGGAAGGAGATTGGGCTAGAAGCTGTTCAGAATGGGTGAAGAAGCTATGCCACTGTAGCCTGCTGCTTTATTATGCACCTGTGACTACTGTGTAAACCTGAAGATGAGACTAATATCTCTGTCTGTGGTCTGTTTGGAACTTAGAAAAACTACTGTTTTTGAACCATGTTTCCCTAAAATACATTAGTCATTCTGGCTAGGAGATTTTGGGTATTGAAGCCCATTGAGATTACATTTCCAAGCTCTGCTCTGTTGACTAGGCTTGAACATAAGATGAAGTAACCTCCCAGGTCAGCTGCCTACATTCAGGGCATGAGCAATTGTTGAAGGCTTTCTTTTGTTTGCCACAGGGGCTCATTACTCAAGACTCTAAATATAGCTTGTGGGTTCTCTTTCCATGTTCAGGGAATCAGTCCTTCTGGAATACAGATGATGACTGTGAAAATTTAGCTGAGAAGTGGTGTTTTGAGAATTGCTTCCCACTATAACCCTGTCCCTATCCAGTCAGAAGGCAGGCTGCTCTCTGTCCAGGCTGAACAGTGAATGGGGTTGTCACTCTTTTATTCTTCTTGAGGGGAATATTGGTGGGAAACGTACAGTTTGACTTGCCCTTTGTAGCTTGACGTGCTTCTATCTACATTCAGACAAAGAGTAGAAACCATTTGAGCTAAAGTATTCTCAAATGACAGCAGAACTTTGCTCTCCAGCAACAAATTCTCCCTTTGGGAGTGTGCATACTTCAGTGTGCAGCTGAGGAGAAGCAAGAATATTTGGTTGAGCCCCAAGCAATAAACCTAAAAATTCCATTTGCTCAGTTCACTAAGTGTTGAAGAAGTTGCTCATCCATGCTCTTAATTGCTTGACTGATGTTGTTTTCTTGACCTTATTCATATTTAGAATAGTGACTGTTAGACCTGATGATTTAACATCTTCTGTGGCAAGAAATTTTTAGTCAAATAAATACTTTTGTTTTGGGAATGGGAGTTGGGGATTTTTTTAAGCATCTGAACATTTTTAGATTGTGGCAGAGTGAATTGCAGTTTTCTTCCCAGTTACGTAGAGACCTTGTGATTTGGAGTGCTGACTTGGAATATATATTGGAATATGTCTTTGACATCTATGGTGTCATTGGTGGCAAGGATCATCCCCATTACAAAGACATGTGATGCTAATACCCGTAGAGTTCTTCCAGAGGGAAGGCTTCCTGTCATGGGAGTCAAAATTGACTTGTAAGTACTACTGATAAAGAAACTTCCCTTGTTAGTTCTCTGTCAGAGACATAGGCACACATACATAAACACACAATCCTGACTTTGTCCAAAAACTGGGGAGGGTGGTGGTGAAGGGTCAACAACTGCATTTATTCCCTATGCAGCAATAGTACTCTCTTCTTGCTATCCTAAGGTGTATTATAGTTATGATGGATGTAGTATTGTAGAATTTGAATTAGATCTTGCTGGATATAAAAAATAATATTTGCATTCATGTTTATATATAAGACAACATACTTCAGTTTGTTATAATTAATTAATTAATTAAATATAATATATTATATTTCCCAATGATTTCAATCAACAAGTTCCATGCATATTATTTCAGTTATCTGAATAATCAGCATGAGAGATGAAAGTAAAGACTTAAGCAATCGCCATGAGAGATGAGAGCAAAGACTAAGTCTTAGTGGCTAGGAGGCAGTGATTACTCAAACGTAGCCAGTGGGTTTGTAGCAGGATAGAGATGTGAAGCAGGTCTGTCCTAGCATTTAGCTGTTGCCCATCATATCAGTTCTGACCTGTGAGGTTAAAATATCCATAGTCTAGAACTGAGCTGGGCTGCCCTCCTTTTATACCCTTGTTCTCTTTTTGGTCTGGAATTTGCAAATTACAGTGGTGTCTCAACTTACGAACATCTTGACTTGCGACCATTTTGAGTTACGACCAGCTCCAGCTGCAAAATTTTGCTTTGACTTGTGACCGGAGCTTTGATTTACGGCTGGAAAAAAGGCAGGGAAAAAGGTGGGGAATTTAAACTGCTAACCATTGGTTGGCAAAGAGGATGCTTCTTTGTAGCTCTTTCATCCCAGCGGTTAGAGAGTGTGCGTTTGGAGGAGGCTTCGGACTGCCTGTTCTGAGTGAGTACAGGGTTTTGCAGCATGGGTTTGGGCTTGGGGGGTTATGTCTCTGTGCTGTGATGGGTCTTGCAGTTTTTGTTTGCTTTTTGGTATTTTTTTTCTGGCCAGAACAGGTCAACTGAATTTCCAATGGGCCTTGCAGTCTTTGTTTGCTTTTTGGTATTTTTTTCCCCCGGCCAGAATGGATCAGTCACATTTCCGACGGGTCTTGTAGTCTTTGTTTGCTTTTCAGTGGGTTTTTTTCCCCAGCTGGAACAGATTAATGAGGCTTCAGTGTATTCCTATGGGAAATGGTGCCTTGAGCTATGACCAGCTTGAGTTGCGACCATCTTCCAGAACCAATTAAATTTGTAACTCAAGGCACCACTGTATAGTGTGGGCAAAGCAAAGCTGGCAGACATAAGCAGGTCTTTAATTCAAAGTCCATCACTACCTTCTTGATTTTTCTGCCTGCCCAATTTGCATTGGGATGCTTCATCCTCTCCTTTACCTCTCTTCCTTCTCTGTTACATCCCTTTTGGAGGAGTCCTCCAACAAGGACAAACCTGACACTCCAGAGCCCATCAGAGAAGAGGTGATCAGGTGGATGGATTTTGTTATGTATTCAGGATGGAAGCTAGAAGAGTTCAAGTAGGTACAGTGGTGCCTAGCTTAACGAGCGCACCGTACAACGATGAATCCGAATAGCGATCCCCTTTTCGGGATCGCTAATGTGGAGGCATACCGATCGTTCCAGTGGACAAAACTCGCATAGCGATGCCCGCGGATCAGCTGTTCGGCGGTTCTAAAATGGCCGCCGGACGCCCGAAATGGCTGCGCGCAGCATTTTCGCGCCCTCCCCTCGCTTACCGAGGGCGCGAAAATGGCTGCCGCTATGGAGGAAACTTCTCTGAACGGTAAGTTTAGGGCCCATTGGAATGCATTAAACAAGGGTTTTTATGTTCCGTTTAGCGATGTTTTCACATAGCGAGGGTTAATCCGAGGCACCACTGTATATGGCTCAGTGGGTTTTCGGTACTGCATGATGCTAAAGTGTTTATGTTGTAGTTTCACAGTGGTGTCTAGAAAATGCACCTGTTGCATAGATTGTTCCAGGGTGAGCTTATGCAACAGGTGCATTTTCTAAACACCACTGTGAAACTACAACATGGACATCTTAGCACCACACAGTACCAAAAACCCATCTATCAATATACCTACTTGTACTCTTCCAGCTTCTATCCTGAACACATAACAAAATCCATCATATACTCCAAACTCAAGGATCTACAAAACACATTCATCAGACTACAATACCCACCCAATATGATTAAGGAACAAATCAACAAAGTAAAACAAATTCCCAGAAGTAACCGGAAAACAAACCCAGAAGACAGAATGACAAAACACCGCTAAGTGTCACCTACAATCCACAACTGACACTACTCATATACATCTTAAGTGAGCTCCAGCCCATCCTTGACAAGAGTGTTTCACTCTCCAATGCCTTGGTTGAATACCCATACTTGCCTATGGACAATCCCCCCCCCAACCTCAAGCAAATACCAGCACACAATGGACCACAAAAGAGCAACACAGACAGGGGGACTAAACCCTGTCACAAATCCAGATGCCAACTCTGCCCACATATCTATTTTGGCAACACAATTACAGGAACTAATAATGGCACACACAATATCAAAGGCAAATTCTTGCTAGACATAATCCAAACTAATACAGAACGAGAATCCAATCCTAAGTTTTAGTGTTTTAGGGGCTGTCCCCACAAGTTGTACTTTGTACCCTTTGTATGTCTGTATGCGCTTTTTATGCCAATAAAGGTAAAGTAAAGTAATATCAAAGGCACCTTCACTTGCTTCTCAGCTAATGTGATCTATACAATCTTTTGCCAAAAATGCTCCTCTCCTACATAGGGCAAATAGGACAATCTCTATGCAAACAGATCAATGGTCACAAATCTGATATCAGAAACCACAATACACAGACACCTGTCTCTGACCATTTCAACTTACGAGGACACTCTACAGAGGATTTGAAAGTCACTATTTTACAACAGAATCATTGCAAATCAAGAAGAAAACAGCTGAGATAAAATGTATACACATAATGGACACCCATATAAATGGACTGAATATGAGCCTAGGTTTCTTAAGTCATTGCCAAATGTTATACTTCTACTGTTTATTTACTGACACTATTATTTTCTTCACAACTTCCAGGCCCATCGCTTATCACGAGGCTCAAAGGTAAAAACTGTCAATATTCCCTACATTAACACTTGTGGTTCCTCTGCTGTATTCTTTGACTTCTTTATACTCTTCTCCCCTCTTGAGTTTTTAACAGTTTACAACCCCCACCTCTTCCCCCTCTCTGTTTTGCTCATGTCTGTCGTCCATTTTCTGTCTCCCGAAAGAATGTTTACAATGTAACACCAAACTTAGGCCATAAATCACTGCTTGTGAGATGTAAACAAATACCCAAGAGTCTTAGAGCAAATGAATATTTAGTATGTTTTACTTGTGTAATTAGTATCATCCAGCATTTCATTTTTCCCCATTTTTCTAATGAAGTGAACTGGTCGACAGTAGCTCGCATTAAAATATAGTAGTTAGTTTTTAAGGTGCAACATGTTTTTGCCTCTTTTTAAAATTTTGCTTTGTTTTGTTTCTTTGGATTTTGCCTGATATGCTTGCATAGACTAACACGGCTACCTCTTCTAAAACTGTAACACAATAAGGATTCTATATTTATTTTCCATGTTTTTTATATTGTAGTTTCCTTGTATTTCTCCTGGAGAAGTTTCAACTAGTGAACAACTAATATATTTTTAAATGAATTAAATAATTAAAGGTGAATGTGTCAGCCAGAATTTGAATAACTTATTTATTCATGCCAATGAAATTAAGAATGTATCGTTGAGATGTTTGGCTCTGTAGTTGCCTTGAACAGCAAACCACCCCTCTTTCTCTGTATTATTGAGAGTTTCAAATACATTTTTCTACATGAGATGCAAAGTTACCTCCAAGAAACATGATGCTGAACAAGATGATTTATAGGTTTGGAATCTCATCCTTCACATTGTGTATTTTGGGTGAGGGTCTTCACTGGGATCACTGTTTTTTTCTTAGAGAATGGAAAGGAACTGAGGCTGCTTGTCCTTTTTTGTTATGGTGATGTTCGTTAGCACAGTAGACTCTTTGTATTGTCTTTGGCTATTTATGCACTGTGAATTTGTGATTGCCCATGGGTAGTATCCCATATAGATGTTGTCTTCAGTCTGAAATTATTCCTACAATAGTAGCAGTCTTCTAATGAATTTCCATCATAATTTCAAGCTGCATATAATGAACTACAAAATGACGGAGTGAAACACTCCCACTGTCAATCCGTTCCACTCCTTCCATGTCTAATGGAATAAGAGGAAGTTCGAGTTTTATGCTACAGAGGAAGAAGATACTGGAGCCATTTTACGACAAGAGGAAGGGATACAAGGGTCTTCTTTCTTGGGACGAGGCACTCCTTGGCACCTTAAAGACTAACTAGCTCAGTGTGGCAAGAGCTTTTGCAGGCAGGAGTCCAGAGTTTTCAGAACAGGTTTCAGATCTCTGGGAGACCTTCCCAGCACATGTGGCTGCCTCAATATGTCTCTTTGCCAATTGCGTCTCCTAGGATCTTGCTGCATCTGAATGGAGAGTCCAAAATTGCCCAACAGTGGTTCCCGTGTTTATCTCTTTGTAACTGGCATCTCATTTGGATTTAGTTTCCTGTCATCTGTCAAAACTATCTAGGGCAACTTAAGTTCTTTCAGAACTAACTGCCTCTGTGAAGAATAGCTCACAGTGGAGCAGTCATTTCAGCTTCCTTTGGGCTGGATGCCAGTTTATAGAATAATGGATCTTTTTTTTCCCATTGAGTTGGAGCTCTCTTTTGCTCATCTTTATGATTTTTCTTGTGTGGACAAGGGAAAGTGGGCATATTTTTCCTAGTGCTCTGTCTTTGGTTATTTTCTGTGGGAGAAAATGGAAGGAAAGAGTTTAATGCATATTGTAGGGTAGTGCCATGCGGGGCTTTTTTCTGTCCTGACAAAATTCTCCAGTGTAAGGCCAAGTGGATCGTTTGGGAATTTGCCCACTGAGAGATTTGTGACGGAAAGCCAATCTATGATAGGAGAGATCCCAAAGGAAAATTGCTGATTAATGCAGATTTAAATGTAAGAGTCTCTTGCTACTTTAGGCATTAAATATGATTGCTGTGTGTTCAAAGCATTTAAGCAAGACTTTCTTTTCATCAAGCTTCTGTGAATAACAAACCTTTATGGGATTTATTTCAAAGATAAAATTAACCTTTTTCTGCTTTTTTTGGTATTTTTTAATGTGATCTGTGACATGCATCATACAGTATAATGCTACTTTCAGTGGTGTCAGACTTGTTTCAAATCAAAAGCCTAAATCACCAAATGTGCAGGCTGGGCCTTTGTCAATAAAAGAATGCAGTGCAAACTGCCATTTCCAAATCCTGCCAAAAGCATGAATGTACAGTACTTCTGCTTCAACTAGACAGTTGTAATCAAATTTCCCCAAGAACAATTTTGTACTTAGTTTCAAAGCACAATTGTAGGGTGTGGACAGAACCAAACATCTGAGACTGCTGATGATCAAACTGTTTGATTGGCGGCTTCTGTAGCTCGGCCATTTCTTGTAGACGAAAATGAAATAGAGCAGACTATGTCCTGGCTAGAAAGTGTCTCACATGTGTTCTTCAGACTTCCAAGTACACGCTGTGAATTAGAATGAAATCAGCCACTTTGAAATTTTATCTTGCACTCTGCATTTGGCATACCCATATCCTAACCTGACTGCAGCCTTTAGAGTCCACCACATGTTTATACTGGAAATTTCTCCATACACATATAGAGTTTGTTCTCTTATGAAATCATGTCTCAGGGGGAGGATAATTTAAAGACATTTCCGTTTGTTATGTCTGAGTTGAACTAGACTATTAGGGCTTGTTAATGCTGGATAAACTCAAGTCCTAGAACTGCCTGTGGATTGTAGAATTTGTTGCGAATGGCATTCTGATATGATCAGTATGATATTGCCCAGGAGGCATTTCAACTGGAACTGATAATAAAGTTTTTTTCCCTTCCTAATCCTGCTTTATTCATGGTTTACAATTTACTGAGTGGAAAGATGCCGTGCCGAATTTTCCACTGCCCCCTGAGTGCAAATTAGTAGTTCTTCATGTGTTGCCTTTTCCTGAGCATAAAGTGAGAGGGGTTTATGTTTTTAGTCAGATATATACCTTAGAAAGTAGCACTTGGTAGCTAGTACCCTATGTCTAAAACTGAGCTCAGAGTTTTCTTGATTTGTGTTTAAAGAATATTGGGTTTTAAACTTTTAAATAGAGTTTTAATCTATTTTAATTATTTCTCTCTTCGCTGTGCATCACTTTGAGGGGTCCTTGTGTACTGAAAAGCGCTAAATGAATCTTGCCTTAAGATATAGTTATATAATCTTTGTACCTTTTTATGTACAGACCATTTCTCAGTTTATACTCTTCTAGAAGATAAGTTTTTAAGTGTTGACATTCACATTAATCTGTTTTGTTGAATCTATCAGAGATGGTAATTCCGGGCATCTGTACTAAATGTGATTTAGAACAGAGGGAGAATTAAAGAATGTTACAGAAAAATAGCTGTTCTTTTTAAAAAAAAAATATATATATATATCACACCCTGACTACATTATGGACATTTTAAAAGAGCTTTTTCAAATGCATTTTGGCAGTAGTGAAGTTGCTTATATATTATGTTATATTTTCCAGAGTTTGCCTGTAATCTGGGGCCTCGGTTTATATTCCTATTGGGAGCAGGTTTATAATAGATAGCTCATTGATAAAATGACAAATGTTTTCTTCCTTGTTCCAGATGTCACTGGAGTAATAAATATGCCTCACGTTGTTTTTCCAAAGTCTGTGTTATCCTTCAGTATGAATATAGACTACAGAATCATTAATTTGCCATTTCACAGACATCAGTATAAGCCCAGGCTGAATCTGTTGTCGTACTTATATATTTCTCAACTTCAGCAGAGAGATTTGAGTAAGGTAGGAATGTAGGATCAGACAGGCTTACCCTGTCTCTTTTAAAATCAATTTGTGCTGACCTCAGCAACAGAGTGCGTATTATGTACCAAATTGCTATTACAGTAAGCTGCATCAAATACCTCACTTAGCCCGTATAACAGGCTGTCACTCTGTTGAACTTGGATAATTCACAGAGGGATTATTAGATTCTAAGTAAAATAAAAAGCCTTTTCCTTTTCCGATTCCATTTCTTCTCTTTTCTCCGCAGCTTAGGGATAAATATCATTTTGTTACTTTTTTTTATCCTAGCATTCATGAAGCAGTGTCACAGATTACTTCCCTGACTCCACATTTTCCACTGGAGTCAGTAAACTCTGTGTCAAATACAGTGGGTTTTTGAAATGATTAGGGAGATATACACTGTCAACCCTTTTATATGGCTTGCTAAAATTTTAAAGTTGCCCTTCATATAGACTATCTTTGTGATATAGCTAACACTGAGCCGAATGAACTCTTTGCCCAAGGTTTTCTACATAACACAGGATAGTAGACTGCAACTGTACTGCTGCAGCTCAAGCGACTAGATTTCAGGGCCTCACAGCCTAGGGTTCCCAAAAAGGGCCAGTTGGAGAACAGTAGCTTTGGTGGTGGTGGTGGGCAGATGTACTCAGCATTAACACTTACTCTTTAGAATGAAAATGCCAGAGCCTGCCAGAGCTGGAATTACTTGCTGCAGCATCCTTTCTTCCTTCCTTCTTCCTTTGAAAAAGTTGGGCCTGTATTATGTTTACCGATGTACCTTTTATTATTTTTACATTGAAAAGATGTCATTCTTCTCTGTAACAAAATGATACTTATACCCAAGTAAATGGGTTTAGCATCACAACACCAGAACAAACTGCTCTTTATTCTTATAGCCATGAAGATACTTGGATTAAAGTGAATGTAAAAAAGGGAAACTGCCTAAAATCGGAGTGTTTCTTTTTATTATCCTTTCTCCCAGTAATGTATCTGTGTGTAGAAGCTGTTGTAAAGCATGGAGGGCAGTAGAGTGAGGAATGTTGCATCTGTACTGCACAACTGAAATAATATACTTACCATATTTTTCACTCCATAAGACACACTTTTTCTCTCCAAAAAGGTGGGAGGGAAAGTACATGCGTCTTATGGAGTGAATGCAATAACCCAGGGTTCAGCCACCACCACCCAAAAGCCTCCCACTGCCATGCCAGGAGGCCTCTGAACTGGCAGCAGAGACTGCCTGCTGTTCAGACCTGAGCATTCTGCACTGCTAGCTTTCCAAGATCTGCTCCTTGCAGCTCAACTGGAAAACCAGCAAGGCAAACAGGCCTGTGGCAACAAGCAATGCAAACAGCCAATGACCAAATGCTCAAAATCCTGCAAGGTAGGCTTCAGCAGTATGTGGACCGAGAACTCCCAGAAGTACAAGCTGGATTCCGAAGAGGCAGAGGAACTCGAGACCAAATTGCTAACTTGCGTTGGATTATGGAGAAAGCCAGAGAGTTCCAGAAAAATATCTACTTCTGCTTCATTGACTATGCGAAAGCCTTTGACTGTGTGGACCACAGCAAACTATGGCAAGTTCTTAAAGAAATGGGAGTGCCTGACCACTTTATCTGTCTCCTGAGAAACCTATATGTGGGACAGGAAGCAACAGTTAGAACTGGTCATGGAACAACTGAGTGGTTCAAAATTGGGAAAGGAGTACGGCAAGGCTGTATATTGTCCCCCAGCTTATTTAACTTATATGCAGAATACATCATGCGGAAGGCTGGACTGGAAGAAACCCAAGCCGGAATTAAGATTGCCGGAAGAAATATCAATAACCTCCGATATGCAGATGATACCACTCTGATGGCAGAAAGTGAGGAGGAATTAAAGAACCTTGTAATGAGAGTGAAAGAGGAGAGTGCAAAAAACGGTCTTAAACTCAACATCAAAAAAACTAAGATCATGGCCACTGGTCCCATCACCTCCTGGGAAATAGAAGGGGAAGATATGGAGGCAGTGTCAAATTTTATCTTCCTGGGCTCTATGATCACTGCAGATGGAGACAGCAGCCCTGAAATTAAAAGGCGCCTTCTTCTTGGGAGGAAAGCGATGACAAATCTTGACAGCATCTTGAAAAGCAGAGACATCACCTTGCCAACAAAAGTCCGAATAATCAAAGCTATGGTTTTTCCTGTCGTGATGTATGGAAGTGAGAGCTGGACCATAAAGAAAGCAGACCGCCGAAGAATTGATGCCTTTGAATTGTGGTGGTGGAGGAGGCTCTTGAGAATCCCCTGGACTGCAAGGAGAACAAACCTATCAGTTCTAAAGGAAATCAACCCTGAATGCTCACTTGAAGGACAGATCCTGAAGCTGAGGCTCCAGTACTTTGGCCATCTCATGAGAAGAAAAGAGTCCTTGGAAAAAACCTTGATGTTAGGAAGGTGTGATGGCAAGAGGAGAAGGGGACGACCGAGGATGAGATGGCTGGACAGTGTCTGCGAAGCAACCAACATGAACCTGACACAACTCCGGGAGGCAGTAGAAGACAGGAGGGCCTGGCGTGCTCTGGTCCATGGGGTCATGAAGAGTCGGACACGACTAAACGACTAAACACACACACAATGACCAAAGGGGAAAGGAGTGATTCTATAAAAACCAAGGGAAACCAGAAACACAGTCCCCCATTTAGGCAGTTGATTTTCCCACATTTGGGGAAATCACAGGAGTCAGCTCATCTGAAGTGCAATAGATGAGCCTTACCCTGGGAAAACCACTCTTACAAGAATGGTATCTTCCCTGCCAGGTTTGAGTTTGAATGGCCCCTAAGCCTCCTGGCCCTTTGTGTGCCCTGCCCTCAAAAGGCATGGTGACCGCCTGGCTGCACCTCCTGATCAGAACAGGGTTGCACAGCCCCAGTGCTGAAAGAGGCCAGGAGAGCTCCTCAGTGTTTTGGGGTGCCCCACAGGACCCCCATCAGGGGCTAGATGTTCCTCCCACAATCCTCCAGTGCACATATATTAGCATACCTAATATGTGGGGAAGGCGGGGAAAGCAGGGGAAATTGAAAGTTTCAGTTAGTGAAGAGGCTGCTTGTCTGCTTCCTTGCTAGTCCAAGCAGTTAGAGAGCTGCTTGTTTTTCTTTAAAAGCTTCTTGTTTTGAGTTAAACCCTGTTTGGATTAAAAGGTGCTCAGTTTGAGTTGAAACCTGCTTGCCTGGGAAGTGGCTGATCAGCTGTTAGGTGGGGAAAGGGCAGGAAGGGAGAAGAGCACAAAATGGCTGCCATCTGCAGGCTGCCTGCTGGCATTTAGCTGTTTGGGGCTCTTATTTGGCTGTTCTGGGGTCTACCAAGGCACTGTGAAGAGCCAGGCTCAGTCTACAGTACCTGTTAAGTGAATTTCTTTTAGGTTTTTTAAAGTTTCTGACCTTTTTCAGTGTATTTCTATGGGAAATTTGGATTCAACTGGCAAACTTTTCAACTAGTTCTGGGTATCTAATAGAGAATGTATTTCCAAAGGGTGTTGCAGCAAGGAAACTAACTGTGCCTCGTGACTTCTAACTGGATTACAGTACCTGCTTCCTGATTTCAGTTACTATAATTTGTATTCAGTTTTTTTGGCTGGTCAAGAACATTGTTCCTGGCTTTGTGTGTTGTGCCTTGCATGCTATAAACATTCAATTATGTCAGAAAATGGAGATTTGGTCTTATGCTGAGCATGTGCTACTGCTGGTGAATGGGATCAGGTTAAGCTTTGTGTTGCTGTTCTTTTGCATAACCTAAAGTAAATAAGGAAAACCAGCTGTTAAATAGTTTAATTCCACTATTTATCCTCCACACAACTAAAAGGGACCTCTCAATGCAGTGCCCAATCAGACAAAACATTTCTAATTTAATATAGGTTTGAGCTGTAGATGGGCAGAGTTGCACAACAATCTCATCTGTCATTTCTATAAGCATGGGGAGGAGGTGGATGAAAGGAAATGTAAAATATAGGTAGCGTGGTATAGGTCTTATCACTGGCTGATAATGGTCTATATGTACTTGAATTAAATTTATGGTATATGAGTACACAAAGCTTTAAGTCTCTCCATTTGTTAATGACAGTGGTAATGGTTCTTAATGCCACTGTTGACTGCTGTTCACTTTACATGGTTCAAATGTTATTCTGTTATAGTGTATTAAATATTTTATTACACTATTTGGTTCAGAATATATTTTCCCTGTTTAACCCCTCTAAAAATTATGTGCGTCTTAAGATCCGGAGCGTCTTATGGAGCAAAAAATACGGTAACTGTCTAAAGGGCCTATCCCTGTAAGACTATTAAGTCTAGGATCCAGTATTATCTGGGTAGTGGCAAGTAGAGATGGGGGTATTCATATTTGTATATGAATGTGAATATCCCTACACAGGTGGCGTTAATGGGGATGGATGGTCCACTCACCGATCCACCGCGGACACAGCGCGATTCTACGAATGGCTCTGTAGCACACGATTCACTTGCCACTCTTCGGCCTTGCAGCGAGGCTTGTCCTCCCACCTCCTGCCAGGGGTGGCGAGTGGATCGCATGCTGCTATTCGTAGAATAGCTCCATCCATGTCCACAGCAGATCGGTGAGTGGACTGTCTGGCCCCATGGGGCTGGACCCTCATTAACGCCACCAGTGCAGGGATATTCGTATATGAATACAAATACCCCCATCTCTAGTAGCTAGATATCAAGAAAGCTAAATGTCATGCAATTTCACGCATCCACTTCACAGAAACAGTTTTATTCATATTGTTGTTGTGAAAGATAGTTCAAGGGTAAAGTGCTACGTTGTTAGATAGAACACCCAACAGTTCCTTAGAGTTATATGAGTAAGCCTTGGGCTCATGCCCTTTCCTCCTTCTTCTTTCTTCCCCTCCTTTTATGCATTCTACATTCTCTTGCTCTTGTCACAGTTTACCATTGTATCTAAGCTATGCAAATTATTTTTTCCAGTTACAGTTCACACAAACTCATAGTTTTCCCAATTTGGATCTAGTGGCAAACTGTAATTTGCTACAAGAAGTAAATTCAAGAAAGGCAAAAGGAGGGAAGAAATACTTGAGCCTAAGGCTTGTTCATGTAAAATAAAGCTATATTTAGCTGTCAGCCTGAACCAATTTAATATGTAATTTCCAAGTTACATATGTCTGAAATACCGTATTTGCCGGTGTATAAGACGACTGGGCATATAAGACGACCCCCCAACTTTTCCACTGAAAATATAGAGTTTGTTATATACTCTCCTTATAAGACTGTCCCCTCTTCCGCACACCGTCCACACACCAAATAAAAGGTGCTATTCATTGTCACCATTGTATGGCCGCAGCACAACCACAGCACCTCTGGCCCGCCCCTGCATCTCCCTGTGACCAACACTAGTGCACAAGTGCGCATGTGTGAGCTCTGTGTAGACAAGGGGCAGGCCGGAGCGCCGTTGCTTCCCACCAAGCAGAACAGGCCGATCACGTCGAAAAGGCTGGCACCCCTGTCTCGCTGCTGATGCTCGCCGCAGCTGCGCTGGATACCGCGCGATACTGGATGGTATGTAGAATGAGGTGGGCAGGCATTGGGAGGCTACTGTGGGCACCGGGCGAGCATCAGAAGGCCACTGTGGGCAGCTATGTCTATCCCAACTGAAATGCACCCGGCGTATACGACCCACCACTTGGAGGCATGTTTTTCAGGGCAAAAAAGTAGTCTTATATGCCACCAAATACAGTACTTTTACTTCTCACAATCTGTGATCGGAGACCTGTTCAAAAGGAACTATGGCCATGTTGATTCCTTTGGACTTTTCAGCTCTTTTTTATAACCGCTAACAACAGTTTCATTCTTCGTCACCTGAAACTTTGGGGTGGTGAGTACTGTGTTTCATTGGTTCTTCATTTAAGGTTCAGTCTTATTTCCCATAACTTTCAAATATTCTTGGGAAAGCTAGATAAAATCTATATGTTCGCGAAGGCTTTCACAGCCGGGATCTAATGGTTGTTCTGGGTTTTTCGGGCTCTTTGGCCGTGTTCTGAAGGTTGTTCTTCCTGATGTTTCGCCAGTCTCTGTGGCCGGCATCTTCAGAACACGGCCAAAGAGCCCGAAAAACCCAGAACAACCAGAACAACCACTAGATAAAATCATTTAGATATTTGGCCTACAATAGTGTCAGTACATTGAGGCCACTCAAGCACAGAATGTCTTCAGCGTTTGATTCCAAAGAAGGTGAAGGGGCCCTCAAAAATGCATGAACAGGCTCAGCTCTAGGCTCAGGCAGAAAAGCTGGGCCCCTTCTGCAAGTCTGCAAGAGGGATACCGAGAAAAGGTTGAGAGCCTAGCTATAGACAATGAAGGAGTCTATGGGACTCTGGCTCCAGAGGAGATGCCCTAATAAAGAGGGACTTCTTTAGGCACAAATGATCTCCCTAGAATGAGCCATTAGTCTTAGGTGAACCACAGCTCGATATAGAGCTGTATGAGTCTTGGGGAACACAGCAACAACAGCCTCAGCTGCAATATGTAAACAGCTGGCTTCCCAGTGCCCAGTGTTGTGAACCAACAATTCAACTAAGCTTGAACTTATACTAGCCAACCATTAACGTTGGAATGCTGGTTATGCTCTGAATGAATGACCTGGACAATTTCTCATTGTGCCCCTTGTGCCTCCCTTGTCCGTCTGAATGATCTGGACTGTTTCTTATTGTGGCTTGTGTTTCTCCCCATCAGACGTTTGTTATCTCTGCTGGTTAATTAGATGGTCAACCTAGCTTTCAGTGCACCTGATTTGTGCTAACATTACAAACTTTATGGTTATTTTCCTAGGCTACACACTATCTTGTTGTTTGCAACCTTATAATCATTCACATGCTTTTGTGACATCTGTGGGCATTTACACCTGGGAGGAAGGACAGACTCATCCTCTTTCTACTCATAGGTAAATGTAATTGTGGCGCAATCTGGTTGTAGATCAGCTGGAATTTGTTGCAGAGCTGTCTGAAAATGTTGCATAGAAAGCAGTGAAACCATAGGAATGTTTGAGAGAATATGGGACTTAAAGTCCAAAAGAAATATTTCTAGGCTACATCTTACCAGGCTTCCAGAAAAATGTAATTCTCTTTGTATCTTCTAAAGGCTTCTGGAAACTTAACAAAATACTGCTCTAAAGAAAGAATTGCAGAAAATGACAATGGCCTTTGAAAAAACCCAATTCTATGTATATTTGTCTTGGGCATATAATATTGTGTTTTTGTGCTTCTTACTCACATGTCCCACTATGTTAAAGGGGTTTTGAACTTCATTAATTGGGCATAGAAGATTGATGTATTTGTATTTATTAGGAAGGAGAGAGTGATAAATTATTTTCTTGAACTAGAACTTCCAGAATCCTCCAGCTAATATGATCAGTGACTATTTTGCTAAGGGATTCTATGTGTTGTAGATCAAAAAGTAACTTTGCCACATCCTACTATGAATCACATACCCTACTACATCATAGACCATACTAGTGATATGTAACAATAGCTTGAGAGAGTGATTGTTTAGGAAGGATTTATACTGAGGATACGTTAGAAGCAAGATAGAGGAGGTGCTACAGAGGTGTGTGCATGTGCATGTCTGTGTCAGTGAGTGTGTGTGTGTGTGGGGGGAAGCAATGCACTAGATTTAACACATTAAGGATGAAATAACTTATTTCATATAAAACAGGCGTATGCATCTAATATTTTAAAGCAACATTTGAAAATAACTCTGAACTGTAAAATTTTAAAATGTTGCTTTTATTTTCTTACTTATTTCATTCATTCATTCATTCATTCATTCATTCATTCATTCATTCATTCATCTATTGCACTTTTATGATGCCTTTCTCCCAGCAGCAGGACTCAAAGTGGCTTGCAAAACATTAAAAAGACAAGAATAAACAACAACAAAATCATCATCATAATTATCATCATCATGATCATCATGTGCTGTTAAATCAATTCTGACTTATGATGAACCTTTTTGGGGATTTTTTTAGGTACAGAATACTCAGAAGTGGTTTGCCATCCTCTTCCTCTAGGGGCACCCTGGGACTGTGCAGCTTGCCCGGGGCCACACAGGTTGGCTCTGCTTGCAGGAGGCAGAGTGAGAATCGATCTCCCAACCTCTGGTTTGCAGTCAGGTACCTAAACAACTGAGCTATCCAGCCAGCTATTAAAACAACACAGAAAAGGCAATTTTGAAACATCAAACAGGAAAATATTAAAAAATGCAGAAATGGAATTAGGTGCTCATTTGACCTGTTCCATGTTAAGGCCATAGTAGCTTTTTAAAAGTTAACTAATGTATTATTTCCAAGTGCAGTATTAAATACATTTGTATTCAGTAATGAAAAGTTAAATGTGACAAAAGAGGGTAAAGTAGGATATTTGCTGTTTGTACTAAAAGATTCCATTTGTATCTCTGAAGGGAATGACACTTCATTTTTCTTCTAATTTCTTCAGTTTGCTGTCATTTCCCACAGCAAATCAAATGACAGTATATCCCTTGTGGGAGGGTTTTAGTGATATTTCATGAATCACTAGGGTTTTCCTGCTGCCAACCTAAGGGCAAAAAACACAGTCATCTCATAAAGATATCAACAGAACCCATTTCATTGTTTCTTTATTTACATGCACAGCAATGTAAATGGCTGCTTTACCTGCTTCCCTTCTCCCTTATCCTAAAAATAACTCTGTAAAGGAGGTTTGGCTGAGAAGTACTGATTGGTCCAAAGTAAGTTTTGTGACTAAACTGGGATTTCAACCTGAATTTCCCAGTATTAATCTGATACTCACTGATTATCATTGCTATATAGTACTTATGGTACTCTCTGAGATCTATGATTGCTGTATTAACGATGCTAAGGCTGAAAACTATTGGTAGAAAACCAATGGAAAAACTTTTTTCACTATTATATGCAAATATGCGTAATGTTCAAATAAAGATGTATAACTTGCATAATATGCAGATTAAGCTACCTAGACTTGTGGTAGAGGGATATTATATGAACACCAGAGAACCATACTTAAATGTAGAGACTATTTTCTGTTAACTGGGCCTTTCTCATTTTTATCCCAAACAATTTATATATGTTTCATTTTTATTTTAGAAAATTTGCTGGTATTATTTAGCAAGGCTGCTGTAGATTTTATAGGATTTATAGAGATCTCATGTAACTACATAAGACAGCATCTTAAAAAGCAGAGACATCACCTTGCCGACAAAGGTCCGCATAGTCAAAGCTATGGGTTTTCCAGTAGCGATGTATGGAAGTGAGAGCTGGACCATAAAGAAGGCTGACCGCTGAAAAATTGATTATATTGAATTCTGGTGCTGGAGGAGACTCTTGAGAGTCCCCTGGACTTCAAGGAGAACAAACCTATCAATTCTGAAGGAAATCAACCCTGAGTGCTCACTGGAAGGACATATCCTGAAGCTGAGGCTCCAATACTTTGGCCATCTCATGAGAAGAGAAGATTCCCTGGAAAAGACCCTGATTTTGGGAAAATGTGAAGGCAAGAGGAGAAGGGGACGACAGAGAACGAGATGTTTGGACAATGTCATTGAATCTACCAAAATGGAAGACAGGACAGCCAGGCGTGCTCTGGTCCAGGGGGGCATGAAGAATCGGACATTACTTAATGACTAAACAACAACAACAACAGTCTATACCTATGAAGAACTGAATTTGTACTATCGAACTCTATGGCACACAGATATACTTATTTCCTAAAGAAGGAAATATTCAGCTACAGTATTGTTACACTGTCTGAATTTTAAGCATTTTTTCCCTTTTCCTGTTTAGTTTGTGGGCTGACAGTTTCTTTTTTAGCTTATGTGTAATTATTGTTTGTCCCACTACAGTGGTTTTTCCTCCTCTCCACTCACTCAAATCACTGGGAATTGCTTCAGAAAACAGCTTTATTTTCTAAAAATACCATACTGTAGCTTGATATCTAGGGATTATCATATGCTGGTTAAAATGAAATTCCTGGAAGGATATACTGGATTGATCTAGGCTCTGGCTTGTCATCACTAGCTTTGAAGCCTGTGAACCATTTCTCTGTGATGTCTTTTTTTCCTTAGGGGGAGAGGGATAAGATGGAAAATTGACAGTTTGCCTTCCATCCTCTTGGTTTCAGGGACAATAAATAAATCAGATAGTTGTTTTCTCTACTGCCTTAACTGGTCCATAGAATTATAAAATTATAAAATTATGGTGTTGGAAGGCAGCTATAGGGCTGTCAATTCCAAACCCCTACTCAATGTAGGTATCCAAATCAAAGTATATCTGACAGATGGTTGTCTAATTTTCTCTCAAATGCCTCCAGCCTGAGGTAACTGGTTCTATTATCATACTGCTTTAATCGTTTGGAATCCCCAACTGAAATCTGGTTCATGTAATATGAGCCCATTATTACGTGTCCTGCATTCTGGGATGATTGAGAACAGATCCTGGCCCGCCTCTTTCAAGTACTGGAAAGTGCTATTATCTCTCCCCTCAGTCTTCTTTTCTCAAGTCTAGACATGCCTATTTCTTTCTGTCTTCCCTCACAGGGCTTATTTTCCAATCCCTTGATCATCCTCCTTGCCATTTTCCAGTTTGTTGGTATCCTTCTTAAAGTGTGGTGTCCAGAACTGGACACTGTACTCAAAATGAGGCCTAACCAGTGGCGAATAGAGGTGAATTACTACCTCATGGGATTTGGAGACTTTTGTTAATGCATCCTAAAATAGCATTTGCCTTTTTTGCAGCTGCATTGCACTGTTGGCTCATACTCAATAACAATTCCAAGATCCTTCTTGCTTGTAGTATTAATGAGCCAAGTATCTCCCGTCATGTAACTATGCATCCCCTCACCCACCCACCTGTAGAACTTTGCACTTATCCCTGTTGAATTTCATTCTGTTGTTTTCAGCCCAGTACTCAAACCTATCAAGATGTTCTTAAATATATTTTCTGTCTTCCAGGGTATTAGCTATTCCACTCAATTTTGTGGAATCTGAAAATTTGGTAAGTATCCTGATACCCCTCATCCAAGTCATTAATAAAAATGTGGAAGAGCATTAGTCCCTGCACTGAACCTTGTGGTACTGCATTTTTTACCAGCTCCCAGTTTGAGAGGGAGGCATTGATAATCACTCTCTAAGTACGATCCTATAACCACTGTGTATCAACCTGACAGTTGCTCTAGTCAGCCCACACCTAGTTAGCTTGCTGATCAGAATATCATAGGCACTTTGTCAAAGCCTTGGCTGATGTCAAGATATATTATGTCTACAACATCCCCACAGTCTGTCAGGGAGTTACCCGATGAAAAAATGAGATAAGATCAGTCTGGCAGGATTTGTTCTTGTGAAATCTGTAATGTCATCTAGTTATTACTACATTGTTTTCAAGATGCTTGCACAGTGACTGCTTTATAATCTGCTGCAGAACTTTCCCTGGGATTGATGTCAGGCTGATTCCTCTATAGTTCCCCAGTTCCTATTTTTTTGTTTTTTCTGGAAGATAGCTACAATGTTAGTGTTACCAATTACAAATGTAAATATTTAATAATTAGGAATATAAAGTTCTTGATCATTTATAGTTAATCAATAAATCAGTGATTTACAATCATTGATAATTCTGAGAGTCCAATAAGAATGAAATGGCTGGAATCCTGCTCAGCATTCTTACACCATACAACTTGATGACAAAATCAGCTGTGCTCATGATGGGGAAATTAAAGACCATTGCCAGTTTATGTTGTCATCACAGGTGCAGTTGTGCATCAGGATTTCAGCCATTGAGTTAAACTTCTGCTGATTCTGTACCATTTCAGAAATTTATTTTTAGGCCTTTGTGGACTTCATTTTTATTTCTTTAATTTTTCATAATTCCTACTATGTTTTGGTTCTGATGTTCTCTTTACAGGTTATTATTCTCTCCTTAAGCTCCTGATCCTGTTTATACTTGATGCCAGATTTTCTGGGGCCCAAGTAAGAGCTTGGCTACTTCTCTCTAACCTGGTGTAGTGATAAAACAAATGGTGCAGATCCTCTGTTCACTGCACTACATGTAGTCAGCAGCTCCCAGAAGGGCAAGAAAATGCACGCTGTTTGATCAAAGCATATCACAAATGAGGAGCAGATCTTTTGTCAAACCATTGTCTCTTAATTGCCCACTCATGACCAAACCATTTTCATATACTTAGAATTGTAACAGAGATTGCTTGCGGTAATATACTTATCTAAATACAGTGGTGCCTCGCATAGCGATGTCAATTGGTTCCAAAAAAACATTGCTATGTGAAACCATCGCTATGCGAAACACCATTTCGCATAGGAATGCATTGGAAACCGGTTAATCCATTCCAATTGGAACGGATTGCCGTTGTTAAGCGAAAAAACCCATAGGAAACATCGCTAAGCGAAACAATGTATCCTCCATTGGAATGTATTGAAGCTGACTCAATACATTTCAAGGGCTTTGCGAAGTCAATTTTTACAATTTTAAATGTGTCATAAAAGGGTCAAAAATGGTTTTAAATGCTTGGATTAGCTTCTGCACCCTCTAAAACGGATGCAAAAGTTAATTTGGCTTTGATCTGACTTTTCATTAATTTTTTCTGAATTTTTTCCCCCCAACTTTTGACAGCTGTCAAAATCTGACAGCTCCATTATTTCCTATGGGGGAAGAAAAAATTCACAAAAAATTAATGAAGACTCAGCAACTGTTCTAAATTCTTGGGTTCGTTAGAGGACCCCCTAAGTCGTGTTCAAACCTGATTTGGCTTTGATCTGAACTTTTGTTAATTTTCTGTGAATTGTTTTTGACAGGTCCATTGGTTCCTATGGGCCAAAAAAAAAAATTCACAAAAAATTAGCGAAAAGTCAGATCAAAGCCAAACCAGGTTTGCACATGACTTAAGGGGTCCTCTAATGAATCCAAGCATTTAGAACCGTTTTTGAGCCTTCTAAGACACTTTTTTAATTGAAAAAAGAAACATCGTTAAGTGAAGCAGGGGACCTAAAATCGCATTCGTTATGCGAAGCATGGTCCCAAACTTCGCTAAGCGAAAATCACCCATAGGAAACATCGTTATGCGATGCATATTATTTTCTTAAAAAACACATCGTTATGCGAATTCATCGCTAAACGAGGCAATCGTTAAGCGAGGCACCACTGTATATATATTTATATAATATCCATATATCCATATATCCATATATCCATATACAGTATATATACAGTATATATATATATCCATATATATATATCCATACATATATATCCATATATCCATATATATATATACACACTGTATGTATGTATGTATGTATGTATGTGTGTGTGTGTGTGTGTATGTATGTATGTATGTATATATGTATATATGCTTTTCTCCCAACTACTGCGGTGAATCAAGCTAAACAAAGAAGCCTGATGGTGGGATAGCAGCCTTGTCATTGCTAAGTAGAACGTCCTGGGGCCCTGTGATCCGTGCCTCCGGTATACCATAGAGTTGGATGTGCTGACCAATTCAACCAATTGCCTCTTTAGCTGCTTATATAGTCCCAGAGGAGTTGAACAAGAATATGTATCTAAAAATCACACAGCCATGTGTTTCCAGCATGTATGATTTGTTGCAAGGAATGGGAAGGTTGGTTGGTTTTTTTCAACACTGACATTTGAGTTGATATGATTGCTAAGATCAGAGAGCAGTTTGAAATTAATATAAGGATAGCTTGCCTATATTCTCAAACACCATCACTAATCTTGCTGCTGCACTTTGTGGTCCTATGGTAGTGTGCTTCTGTTTTGCCTGGGGAATTGTACAGTAAGGCTATCATATGAAAACAATACAACACAGAACCTGCTCTCCCTGTAGCACTGCCTTCCCTCCTCTCCCCTCCCCTCTCCTCATCTTCTAGAGTTATACATGGTACTGTGGCTTGGAGGTCATTTGTTTCCCACAGCTTTTCAGGACACTGTGGCAGGCAGGGGAATAATTATCTTTCACAAGGGGTTCATTCATCTAAAATAAGTCCTTTCACTAGTATTGCAAAAGCTAGTCTGCGTATGTGTATTCATGTGTTTGTGGCAGTTCTGTGTGTGAGTGTTTAGACATGTTTGCCATGTGTGTAAATATTCTGCTTTATGTTACGCAGTGCTTGCTTTCTGTCTAGGAGCCAGCTAGAGAAAAGTAAGCTAAAACCTGCTGGGTGAGGGAAAGCCGGGGAAGCACCACCAAGCATGAGAAGAGTTAACTGTTCTCTCTAACCAATTGATTAGTTCCTACAAAAGCTTTCTTTCTGCACTGATCAGAAGTAATTAAAATTGGGACCCCTTTGTAAGTCTTACAAAACATAATTCCACCATGATCTATGAGAGACATATGAATATCTCAGTCACTTTCTATTGGGTGGTTGATTGATTGGTTGATTAGTTGGTTGACTGACTGACTGACTTATACCCTGTTTTTCTCCTGAAAAGCACTCAATGGTGTTATTGGTCCTTCTGTATTTATGAGTTGTGACTGTCAACCCCCTCAACCCCACTCCCTTGCTATGATCTCAAGGAGAAAGATTTTCCTCTACTGCTGGTACCCACCTGTGATCCTTTCAACCTTCCACATGCTTGCATGTGTTTTACTGTTGAACCTTGCCCCCACCTCAAAGATAGTAGCAGATCGCTACTAGATTTTATAAGATATTCCAGTCTTCACCTCTGAAGCCACCGTCTACTCCAATACATCTGGTTGCAGTTCTATTTTTATTTCAATGTACTCTTTCCCTTTTCTTTGATTATTCTGGTTTGGCAGAAACTTTGACTTTTGCGGAAACAATGTTCCCATGATAAAAAGGATGCCTCAGTTGAAAGGAAGGATGCAGCCTCTGATCCCGAGGGCACCAGATGTAACATCATGAATCCTAGCAGGATGGCAGGCTTTCATGCAAACTACTCTTTTTGCACTTTTCTTGCTATATTTTATTCTCATACTTTGTACCAAAGGAGAAAGTGTGTATAAGCATTTGTTATTAAGCACTTTACTAAGTAGGAGAACTTTAATTTCCATGCAGATTTAATATATTAGAAAATTAGAGTTGTCTCAGCATACATTCCAAATAAAATTTTAAAAAAGAAGATAAGCTAGTATGATTTTGTTCCATAAGGAAAGGTAACTGTCAGTCAGTAGGTCAGTTACTCCATGGGACATAGACCGGCAAGATTTATGTACTGAATAGGTGGGAGTCTGTGATGCTATAACTGTAATGTTTTTGTGAGCAGAGGCAGGTTCCATTTTAAAATATAGAGGAAAAACAAGAGAAAATATCTGTTCTTTTACTAGTTACATAGAAACACATTGTATCTTCTACTTTGATGACCAAGTTAAATTAGAGTTAGACTGCAGGCATCCAAAGACGCTAAAGGCTCTGCTTCTAATAAGCTAAGGAACCGCCAGAGATTTTCCATGAGTAAAAGCTTGGGCTTCTTAATCTTGCTTTTTCCACTGCTGTTGAAAACTGTAATACTGCAATGCATTAAACATCGTTAGAATAGTAAAACGTTGTCGATGCTGGTGAAATTTTAGGACTTGTGAATGAACAGGTTTGCTATCTCACCATAGGGTCAGAATTTTGAAGTAGTTCTTAGGTTGTTGATGCATAATGGAATCCCAGTTCACCTTCCTTGAATGAAGTAAAAAGCTATTGGGAGAAGAGAATTTCATACATTTCAGTTTGTTTGAAGAAAAAGTCAGCTGTCTGAACTGGGTAATTGAAAAACTGTTCTAACTCCCTTGAGGCTTTTATCATACATAAATGCATTAGTTACCTCATTGTCCAGATTACTGACAAGCAGCTTGTCGTACCATTTTCTTCTCCAGTAGTTTTGGGTACATTGTGGATCTTGAGGCTGAAGCATTTCATGTAGGCTTTGTGACATGTGGGTTGGTAGAAAGTGTAAGCTCCTTTTGGAGACCAGCACAGAAATATGAATTGTGTTTTTATATACAAAGGTAAGGACATTAGGATAAATACTTAATTTAATTATAGGTAACCTCCAATTAGGTTATACAGAGGCAACACTTGTAAAGGAAACTATCCCTCTTTCTCTCTTTCTGAAATGAACCAAGTGGAAAATTGCAGTGTTATAAATCTTTCAGTTTGTTATATCTAAGGAGATATATCTGCATATGGTGGGAACAGTATTTGACTCAGAACATCATTTGAAATTACATGTTTATCCTGGCAGCTGGACCAAAATTGGAACTGCTAGGATCTTGAGGATGACTCAGAAATAAGTACTGTTGTGTTCAGGACATATGCCAAGTGTGCACAGTATTATTCTAGGTAAGTGGTCATTGTACTTCACCCTTCTTTCCTGACAGTGGGGAAGGAAGCAGTGGCTTAAGCATCAGTCCTTAACTTTCCAGTGCCTCAGCCAGCCTCAGCCTCTTCCCTGTGTTGATAGAGGAAAAGGCTAGGACTCAGTTTGGTTGGAGTTCCTCTCTCATCACCCTTGCCAGAGGATGGATAAGCAGTAACGTGGGGTCCTGATTTTGGAGCATATAGGAAGCAGTCATTATGAACTTCTGGCTCAAAGTAACCAGTGACTTAAATGTAAATAGCATGTACTGAATTACATATGAATCTAACCTGGAGTTCATGGTATTTTGTGAGACACAGAACTTTTAGATTACTTTTTCAGATTACTTCCACATGATTTGGAAGCAGCCGTAAGTTGAGTGAGTGAAAATTAATTATACTCAGCATTTTTGTAGCACTTTTTGACTGTTGGAAGTGCTTCATATATATCTCTCAATAATGCTATGTGTATAGGTAGAGTGAAAAAGATGGGTTTGTCTGTGATCACACACAAACTCATGTCTAAAGAGACATTTGAACTGGAAACTCCTTGTTTCACAATTTATATTTTAAGCATGTAAGCTGTGCTGCACAACTGTCATCTGTACATCACTTTAAATTATTAGTCACACTTAGCGTTGCCATATTACCAGTTTGGTGAGTTTTGTCCAGATTTTAGATATGACTATTTTACATATGATATCTGGGGCACATTTGTTCTTTTGTTTCTCTTCCTCCCACACTCACACAAGGAAAGAAGATTTCAGAATTGAGCAAAAGAGGAAAATAGGTCAACTATTCAAGAGGCAGGCAAGAGTGGGCTGGTTGAAGGGAAGTCTGAGCCTAAAGTGCAGCAGGGCCCCATTTTCCCTAATGGATCAGCTGCCAATGGTGATGATCCTTAACTTAGATGGTTACTAGACAAATTCATGGACGGTAGATCTATTAGCAGCATAGGTTGTAACAACTGTACATAATCTCTAGATTTAGGATCAACACTTCTGAATACCAGTCTGGACTGGCCCTATCAAGGTGTCACTTTTGGGGTCAAGCTACCAGTTTTGCAGGGGATAACATGGGGGACACTGTTCTCTCCATGATCCTTTGCTGCCTAAAATCGTTTGAACTTGAGAGTACAACAGGTAATTCACCCACTGTTTTTGTGAGATGAGGATTCTGATGGAATCCTTACAAACAGTGTGCAAATACATCTCGACATCAGTGCATTTTGGTGGAGCGGCTTTGGTAGGGCAGATTATGGTTCCTGGTACTACATTCTGTGCTTCACAATAACCGCCTGCTTTCCCAAATGTTTTCAGCGCACTGTTTATCTTGGTGTTGAAGGAGTGTGTCTCTGGAAAATCTGGAGCTCATCAAGGAAATTTATTCCCTGACCCTTCTTTTAAACAATAATCTGTGGAGGAAGTAAGGAAAAAGAGAACTGGCTCATCAAACACAGCAATGTCATTTGTTTTAATTCCTCTAAAACTCCAGAGAAATCTGGGAGATGGGGAAAGGGGGAAGGAATTGCTTCAGTTTTGCTATTGAATGTTGCTCTTTTTTAAGAAAATGGAAATGACCTATTTTATTGTCCAGGGACTTCCTGGTTTTATAATGGATGCACTAAGAGTAGACGTGAGAGGTGATCATATGAAGATAGCTGTGGTTGGACAATGGTCCATCATTTGCTTTTTCAAAAGCAGCAGCAAAGAATTATTTGTTCATTATAATTTATTTTATTTGGTTTCTCCTTTATCTTTATCTAAGAATTAGATAAGAGATTATCTAATATCTAAGAGATATTAGATAAGAGATATCTAAGAGACCACTGGAAGGACAGGTCCAGAAGCTGAGGCTCCAATACTTTGGCCATCTCATGAGAAGAGAAGAATCCTTGGAAAAGACCCTGATGTTGGGAAAGAGTGAAGGCAAGAGGAGAAGGGGACGACAAAGGACGAGATGGTTGGACAGTGTCATCGAAGTGTCCACCAGCATGAATTTGACCCAACTTCGGGAGGCAGTGGAAGACAGGAGGGCCTGGCGTGCTCTGGTCCATGGGGTCACGAAGAGTCGGACGTGACTCAACAACTAAACAACAACAAAGAGACAATTCAAGTTGCTATCCTAATTAAAATGTCATCACCTCCATACCGCAGGTGTGGGATAGGAGAGATGTGACTAGGGATGGGATTTTTTGGGTTAACACAAATTAGTGGAGACACAAAAGGGATTCTTACTTTTATGTTCATGTTCTTTGTTGATTTCTGAAAGAGGACCTCTTAAACTGTAAAGTTTTTTTTAATGAAAGAGAGGAGACACACAAGCTTTGTATTCTTTCTGTTTTTCCCTCTGTCATTTGACCTTTCCTTTACCTCTTGTATGTGTCACTGGCTGTGGAGCCAGAGGTTGTGAGTTCAGTTCCACACTGTGCCTCCTTGAAAGGAACTGGACTCAATGATCTATAGGGTCCATTCCAGCTCTGCTGTTCAAATGGTGTTGTTGTTTTTATTGTTGTGTTTTATTGTTGTTGTTATAACCAGAATATCTGGGAGGGAAGCATTTTGAGTTATTGAATGACCTGAATTGGTTGGAACCCAGTGCAAAATGTTCTTTTTTCAGTCCTTCCTTGTAGTGGTACCGACTTACCAGATGGGCGGGATACAAATCAAATAAATAAATAAATAAAATAGGTGGGATTTGTGTACTGCTGAGCTCTATGTTGCCCTCCATCTTGATTGTGCTCTCCCTCTGTGACCATGGAACCTTTTACCTTTTTTTCCTTGATTGTTGGAAGATTCTTAGGATTATGATTGCTGCTTATACCAGGCAGCCTGTCTATGATGGCAGCATGCCTCTTTGTGACTATTTCCTTGGATTATTTTTGCGGCCTGCTGCTGAGTGCCGGTGTTGTACTCAAGGAATAAAAGAGAAGATATCAGTGGTAGGTGGGAAGATTCTCCTCATATTCTAGTCATTGTGGGGGCTTTAACTGTATTTTTGCCTTTATTTAGTTCCTTGCTTTTCTTGCTTTTTAGAAATGGGGACAGTGTATGTGGTTTTTTTTTGTACTTTCACTTTCCCCTTCTGCATGGGTGTGTAAGAGAGGATGAGTGCTTTTCCTTATTAGAACAATTTTTTTAAAATGTGTTTTGTTTACTGCTGTTCCCTTGCTTTTTTTGTAGTAGTTTTAGGGTTCTTAAGGCTTTTGGATGACTGCCAGAGAGAACACAAATTGGGCAGGGGATGCAAAACAGAAGAACCCAAAAGAGCTGGTCCTTTCATATTTAACAAAAGGGCCTGTAAATAAAAGACATGAAAATGAATGAGGCATCCCTCTCCAGAGGAACCTAAGACAAATCAAGCTTGAAAGGTGTCCCTGTGCACATCTCTCACTGTGACTGAGTGGGTCTGTCAGAATGGCACTGCAGTGTGTTAATGTAGCATGTTTGCAGAGTAGCTAAACACTTTTAAAAAATCCAGTGAACTTTTTTGCCAAAACAAAACACCATTCAGATTATAGCAAATGCCCATCTGCTACATTGCCCTTTCCGAAATCACTCCAGCCTGATTCCAATGCTCATTTGCATATTAAAGTCTTAAACTCAGTAGACTTGCATGAACTTTTAAAGGTTTAAAAAAATAAAGTAAAACAGGATCCCTCACAAAATCAGACCAGTAGTTATGTGATCCATTCATAGAAGCAAAGGTCTTCTCCTAAATTTTACAAATAAGGCAGTCTTTCTGGGCAAAGACAGGCTTTGGCCTGCAGAGATATTGAGAACCTATAGATAGATAATTTTGCCCTATCTCATGTGGAATCTTAATCTCCATTTTGCTTTCCTGGCAGTCTGACTTCATGAGACACAGGCATCATGTCCATCTCAATTTTTAGGCCTTCTGCTTGATCCACACCATTTTACACCATAATCACCTGATGGAGAGTGTTGGACAACTCAGAAGCTTGCCACATTTGTAGTTCTTTAGTTCAAATAAAGATATAATGCAAGCGAGATTTGAGTTAGACTTTTTCTCTCTTTGATGTAACATTTTGCTTGGGAAATGATACCTGATCACCTACCACAACAAACTGTAAATCCTGTTTTTGTACTGATTTTGATAGGAAGTTCTTTTTCTGTGGGAGGGAGAGGAGTAGAAATATATCTTCATGTAAAAATGCGTCTAGCTGCCCACTGAAAGACCCTGACCTAGCAAGCCTATAAACTTAACACGGGATTATAATGTTCACTGGAAAAGTAATAAGAGCTTAACTTTCTCCCGTTGCAGTCAAGGGGATTTAAATGTACTTAACCTGGACTAGGGCATGGCCATGTGCAATTCATGTATGCTACTTCATTGGATAGATAAGATATATGTTATGTGGAATTTCTGGTACTGTTCACATATATACTTTTGGTGAGGTAACATCACTGTTAAGTTTTTCTTGCTTGCTTTTGTGTGTAACATTCCTGAGAATGTTTTCCCTCACTTGGGGGCAAGTTGTAGCTTTCATGCTAAACACACATAAAACAAACAAAGCCAAACAAACAACACAAAAGCCAAAACATGAAACAGAATATGGGGAATGGGTCTTTTGATGCTGTTTCAAAAATACCTCTCCATTGTATTATTTATATATCTGGTTGCACTTTTATACACCCACTTGGAAAACAATATGTTGGAGGAGATGGGGAAGTACTGTCTTTGGTATCTGAAAGAGATAAGTGTGTTTAGATGAGAGAGATGTAACCAACAAGGAAAGGAGAATGTTTAAAGTAGGAAAAGAAAGCCCTACTGATGTTTTGTTGCCTAAGCAGACTGACTACTATGGAAATGGAAAGCAAGGATGTGCCAATGAAGATTCAGCTTAGTACTGAAGAAGGAGGCCTCCGTAATAAAATCAGTGCTACACATCAGGCTAACTGCTCAGGTGATGTATCTGGCAAATAAAGGTTTGGATATAGTTGCAGGTTTGGGAAGAAACTGAGGATGAACATCCTGGGCTAGACATATGTCTTGAAGACCTTGCAGTATACCTTGCCAGGCACAGTTTACTGGTGTTACTGTTTCTATTGATTGTAGATTCTGAAATGGGGCAAGTTGCAAGTGGCATTTGTTTCCAAGAAAAATTCCCAAGATTAGGGGAATCCACCTCCTCCATCCTGCAGTTGGCATGGGTTAAAAAAATTAGAGAAAAAGAGTAGCCCCTGAAATAATGACAGGAAAACTGTCCACTACAATTTCTGCCATGGCCAGTCTGAACAGGGAGGTCTTTGGAAGTGTCAGACTGGCCCCACAGGCTCACCTAGATGCAAATAAAGAACTTCAACTGAAAACTCTTGGCCAGCTCATTAGCATCAGCTTCTTACTTGCTTTCATTGAGCTTCCAGGAGATCAGAGACAAAAGGATGGAAGGTCAAATGGCTTAAGTGAGCTTGCATTTTATATTGGGCTGGTCTGATGGGAGCAAAGACGGCACTGAAGATTTTGTCCTAAGAGTTATCTAAATGGAGTAGATATAGGACCCAAGAGCCACTTTGTACATGAAGTATGTCCTCCCAGGAGTAACAAAAACTATGAAAAACCACACACCCGCAGGGCAAACTGAATTTTGGGCAGGGCTGTTCAACCAGTTTGGCTGTGAATACACAACGTATTTTCCCATTCATAAGACGACCCAATGTATAAGACAACCCCCCCTTTTCTAACCCCAAATTAGAAAAAGCAGGGATCAAAGGGCTCCCTTTTAGCAAAGCCCCATGCCTTGGCAAAAGGCAAGGAAAGCGACTGTCAAAGTGACTGCCGCTTTTCCTTGCCTTTTGAGAAGGCACAGAGCTTAGCAAAAAGGAAGAGAGAAACACCTCCCCTTCCTTTTTGCTAAGCACCGTGCCTTCGCAAAAGGCAGTGGTAAAGAGCTACCTTCCATGTATAAAATGACCCTCGTTTTTTCCTCAAATTATTTAAGGAAAAAGTGACATTTTATACACGGAAAAATACTCTCTCTCTCTCTCTGTGTGTGTGTGTGTGTGTGTGTGTGTGTGTGTGTGTGTGTGTGTGTGTGTGTGTGTGTGTGTGTGTGTGTGTGTGTGTGTGTGTGTGTGTGTGTGTGTTATATAAAATCACACTATTGTTAGAACCAGCAAGTACTTCTCTAAAGATGTTCAGGGAGCTTATATATGTTTTGTGCAAAGAGGAATATATATAATACAGTATATATTTATATTACACAGATAATATAATACTATTAGCTGACAATTTAGATAATTTGCAAAGAATGGTTAGTAACGTCAATGGTGTAGATAATGAACTTTGCATAAAAAGAACCTATGTTTATGGGAAAAGGATGCAGCCCAAGAAATGCAATTAAGAAAGTGTGGAGCATGTTGGGAATTCGTATTCATTCATTCTGAATGAACAGTGGGATCCTAGTCATGCAAAGAAGTCAAGAGTAAAAACAACCTGTATGGCTTGCAATAGATGTTTCCTTAAGATGAATATTATATGCAACAAAACTAAAAGCTGGCATTGAGAACATCCTTTTTACAGTTATATGTATTCTCAGTTCTACTGTATGGGATGGAATTGTGGACTGTAATAGAGGTTATTAAAAAAGATGCATTCTGAAATGTAAATTCAGTGTGGGATGTTAATAATTTCTGAATGAATGAATAAATGAATAAATACCAAGAAACCACATAAAATGAATAAATACAGTGGTGCCTTGACTTACGAATGTCCCTACTTATGACCATTTCGAGTTACCACCAGCTCCAGCTGCAAAATTTTGCTTCTACTAGCGACCGGAGCTTCCACTTATGAACAGAAAAAGAAGGGAAATTCAAATTTCTAACTGTAGGTGGCGATGAGGCTGCTTCTTTGTAGCTCTTTCGCCCTAGCAGTTAGAGAGAGTGCAATTGGAGAAGGCTGCCTGGTAAGGGAAGGTGCTATTTTCTGCTTTTTAAAAACTGTTCTGGGTATTTTTGCAGCATGGTTTTCGGCTGGGGGGTTATGTTTCTGTTCTCTGATGGGTCTTGGAGGGTTTGTTTGTTTGTTGGCTCCCCCTCATTTCCGATGGGTCTTGGGGGGTTGGTTGCTTTTAGGAGTGTTTTTTCCCATTTCTGATGCGTCTTTGGGGGGTTATTTGTTTTTTGGTTCCCCCCCCATTTCCGATGGGTCTTGGGGGGGTTGGTTGCTTTTTGGGTTTTTCCCCCCATTTCTGATGATCCTGCATGCTTCCCTTGCTTTTTCCTTTGTTCTTTTTGCATTTCCGACCTGGTCCCTTTGTTCTCTGTGAATTTTCGATCTGCTCCGTTGGTTTTCTGTGCATTTTCGATGGGTCTTGCACACTTGATTGCTCCCCCCCCCGCCCAGAAGGGATAAATCTTGCAGTGATTTTTTGGGGAGGATGATTTTTTTCTTTGGCCGGAACAGATTAATTTCATTTCAGTGCATTCCTATGGGAAATGGTGCTTCGACTTACGACCATTTCGAGTTATGACCATCTTCTGGAACGAATTATGATTGTAAGTCGAGGCTCTACTGCACACATAAAATACAGAAAGCTAGAGTTCTTGTGAAATGAAGACTACAACTTGTTACTGATGATCATTCAAGGTTAAAGAAATATGAAAAGATATGGCAGGAAGAAGAAGAACTTATTGTGTGAAGAACCATACAGTCTAGTTTTGATGCACCACTGTTTAGAGCTGCCACATCCAAGGTCAGACTAGCCTTTATGACATCCCAACTGTGATAGGAGAGAAATTGTTTGCCTGTGTGGGGAGCCCAATCATTTACTGCAGATCAAGGAATCTGCCACAGTTTTCAAGGATAAAAGTTGAAGGTGGGGTGTCAGGAACAGCCAGCCCCTTGAGGAAATATTAGAGTGAAAAAATACACTACAGTAGTTGTTTGTAAAAAAAAAATGCAGTGCTTTTGCTGAAATGTAGTATTTATTAAGTCCCTTCAGGTTTAATCATTAAAATATCTGACTTATGTTTATTTTTCTTTGCCCTTCAAATTCCAGAATAAGCTCCTTCTCACAAGATTTTTAATTTTTGCCTCAGCAGGAAACATAATGAAAATGTATACTGGGTCTTTATGTGAAATCTCTGCTCAGGTTGTGACTATTGCAGTTAGAATGTTGAACCTAGATCTTGATTCTAATGCTACATAAGATCAGTTGTTTGAGACTCAACATAAACAAACTTAAATGGATTGGAGTATTTGTGAATCGTCCTGAGTTTTCATTACTTGTCTAATAGTTTGTTTTATTTGGCAAAAAAAGTTGGTAATTGCAAATGCAATCAGGTTGAAAGATGCATTTTAGCATAGCATATTGAACCATATTTCATGGGTTTTTTTTTTACTTTATTCTTTTAAATTGCTAGGACTATCATAGATACTGTACAGTGGCAGGTTGTTCCTTACCATTCTATAAAAAAGACATTTTCTCCATATGTTTCAGAGAAGGAACTCTTATACAGAATTTCCTTTGAAAATCTAACTCTAGGGGAGTTGTACAGGTAACAAAGAAATGAAAATAGGTGTGTTGGATCAACTATTCTAATATTCTGTTCACATGGTAAGCCATCTGATGCCACAGGGATTTTATAAGCAAGACATTAGTTTAGTACCAGAATATAAGGAGCTGTGATGCATTATCCCCCATTGTTTTGTTTAGTCAACCTGTAAAACCATTTACTTTGCTGTCCACCACTATATCTTGCAATAGTGAATTCTGCAGTTTATCTAGACACTATGTGCAGAATTATTTTCTTTATCTATTCTGGATCTTGCACTGTTTGCCTTATGTGAGTGCTCCCAGGTTCAAGAATTATGAAAAAAGCCATCCATAATTTTATACATCTCTTCTCATGACTTGCCTTCTTCGCCTTTTTCAAAGCCAAACAGCTCCAAATGTAGTAACTTTTTGTTATAGGACAGTCCTTTTGCTTCTTTGTTCATCATAATTTATTTATTTATTTATTTATTTATTTATTTATTTATTTATTTAATTTATATGCCGCCCACTCTACCCAAAGGTCTCTGGGCGGCTTACAACAATTAAAATTCAATGGAATAAAATAAAATGATTAAAATACAATTAAAATACAATTAAAATACAATTAAAATACAATTAAAATTGCCATCATTAAGACCCACAGTTAATGTTATTTCAATTAAAAGCCTTCTGGAACAGGAAGGTTTTGACCTGGCACCGAAATATCATCAGTGTCGGCGCCAGGCGAATTTCAGTTGGGAGGGCGTTCCATAGTCTGGGGGCAGCTGCCGAGAAGGCCCTTTGTCTACAAGCCATCCCTCTTACCTCCTTGAGGGATGGCTCTTTCAAAAGGGCCCCCTGGCTAGATCTTAACAGCCGGGTAGGCTCATATGGAAGGAGGCGGTCCTTCAAGTATCCAGGGCCCAAGCCGTTTAGGGCTTTATATGTCAAAACAAGCACTTTGAATTGGGCCCGGACAGCAACTGGTAACCAGTGTAAATTATACAGAATCGGCTTGATGTGCTCTCTGGCGGCCCCACCACTCACCAGCCGCGCAGCTCGATTCTGAACCAGTTGCAGTCGCCGGACCGTCTTCAAAGGCAGCCCCACGTAGAGCGCATTGCAATAATCAATACGGGATGTTACCAGTGCATGTGTAACTGTCACGAGACTCCACTCGTCCAGGTAGGGCCGTAGCTGGTATAATTTCCGCAGCTGAAGGAAGGCACCCCTGGCCACCGAGTCCACCTGAGCTTCCAAAGTTAGACTGGGGTCCAGGAGCACCCCCAGGCTGCGGACCCTGTCCCTTAGGGGGAGTGTAACCCCATTCAGGACAGGGAAGTGGCCCTCCAACCTGTCCGGCGAAGCACCCACTAACAGCACTTCCGTCTTGTCTGGATTGAGTTTCAATTTATTAACCCTCATCCAGTCCATTATCAGGTCCAGACACGAGTTCAGCACAGAAACCGCCTCACCTGGATTGGTGGAAAACGAGAGGTAGAGCTGAGTGTCGTCAGCATATTGCTGACTCCTCAGCCCAAACCTCCTGATGACCTCTCCCAGCGGTTTCATGTAGATGTTAAACAGCATGGGGGACAGTATCGAGCCCTGAGGAACCCCATGACATAAATGCCATGGGGCAGAGCAACTGTCCCCCAGCACCACCCTCTGGATACGGTCAGCTAGGAAGGAGCGGAACCACCGTAAAACAGTGCCCCCAACTCCTAACCCAGCCAGCCTATCCAGAAGGACACCATGGTCGATGGTGTCGAAAGCCGCTGAGAGGTCCAGGAGTATCAACAGGGTCACACTCCCCCTGTCTCTCTCCCGGCAAAGGTCATCATACAGGGCGACCAAGGCTGTCTCTGTACCAAAACCCGGCCTGAAACCCGACTGAAATGGATCCAGAAAATCCGTTTCATCCAGCAGCGCCTGGAGTTGCCCGGCCACAACCCGCTCCAACACCTTGCCCAAATAAGGGAGGTTCGCCACTGGTCGGTAGTTGACCACCAGCCTTGGGTCCAGGTTAGGCTTTTTAAGGAGTGGTCGAATTACCGCCTCTTTCAAGGCGGTAGGGACCACTCCCTCTCTCAGAGAGGCGTTCACGGCCTCCTGGACCCAAGTGCGAACCCCCCTGGCAGATCTTCCAATTAGCCAAGATGGGCAAGGGTCGAGCGGCGTGGTGGTAGAACGGACAGATCCAAGCACCCTGTCCACATCCTCGGGTCTCAACAATTGAAACTCATCCATTAAAGTTTGACCTAAGCACGGCACACTGGACACATCTTCCGATTTTGCAGTAACAGTGGAGTCCAGCCCACTGCGAATCTGAGCGATTTTTTCCTCAAAATGAATAGCAAACTCATCACAGCGAGCTGATGAGCAGTCCGGGACCTCCACCGGGTTTCCCGGTTGAAGAAGATCCCGGACCACCCGAAACAGCTCTGCTGGACGACATTCTGAGGAAGCAATGCGGCTGGAGAAATATTGCCGTTTCGCCAGCCGTATTGCCACGAAATAGGCCCGATAATGGGCTCTAAGTCGTGTTCGGTCAGATTCCCAGCGGGACTTCCTCCACCTGCGCTCTAGCCGTCTCCCCTCTCGCTTCATCGCCCGCAGTTCAGAAGTATACCAGGGAGCTGTCTGGGCTCGGCGAGCAGGGAGAGGGCGCTTGGGCGCAATCGTGTCAACCGCCCGGGTCATCTCCCTATTCCATAGGGTGACCTGAGCTTCGACAGGAGCGCCAACCATATCAGACGGATACTCCCCCAGAGCATTCAGGAATCCATCTGGATCCATAAGTCTCCGAGGGCGGATCATCTTAATAGATCCCCCACCCTTGCAGAGGGAAGAAGAAGCTAATAGACTAAACTTGACCAGGAAGTGGTCTGACCATGACAATGGGTCACAACCAGCCCCTCCACATCCAAACCACCATCTTCCAGTCCCGTTGTGAAAACAAGGTCCAAGGTGTGGCCCTTCTCATGTGTCGGGCCGATGACACATTGAGACAGTCCCATGGTTGTCATGGCGGCCATGAAGTCCTGAGCCGCCCCGGTCAAGGCAGCCTCAGCATGGATGTTGAGGTCCCCCAGCACCAGCAGCCTGGGAGTCCTCAACACCAGGTCCGAGACTGCCTCCGTCAGCTCAGGTAGGGAGACTGTTGGTACGCAGCAGGGTGGGCGGTACACCAACAGAATCCCTAATCTGTCTCGTGAGCCCAACATACAATACAGGCCCTCAAGACCTCCTCTCAAAGGGATAGGAAGCCTGGTCAAGGAGATAGAACTCCTATAGACTATAGCAACTCCCCCTCCCCGACCCTCCGAGCGACACTGGTGCTGGACTGAGTACCCAGGAGGACACAGCTGGGAGAGGGGGACACCACCTTCCTCTCCCACCCAGGTCTCAGTAATGCACGCCAGGTCAGCACCCTCATCCAGAATTACATCATGGATGAGGGCAGTTTTATTTTGTACTGACCTGGCGTTCATCAACAGCACCGTGTGGCTCGAGGGTTTGCTGATATGGTCGCCTGATACCATTTGGTTGGAGGTAGGACTAGAAGAGGGGATAGATGTAAGATATCTAACCTCTCTTCTCCTACGCGGGCATGTTCTACCCCCACCACCATTCCTTCCCCTACCCAGCACCACCTCAATGGCTGCCCCCTCCAACGCCCTCCCCCCTTCCTGTTCCATCAGGTCCACTGTGGGTCTCTATGCAACCTGATGGCAATTAGTAATACTAACAGTTAAACAAACAAACAAGAACAAACCCACACACCCTTCTAATGCCCCTTCTCCCCTCCCAGCCAGGTGGCTGATGTTATGGAAGGGGGTGGGATGGCCTGAAGCAGCAGTAGCAGTAGCAACAGGGTCCCAGTCCTGAAAAAGGCCGGGGAGCGCAAGCCAGAAATTCTCCCAGACACGTCTCTCACCCGTGCCTGGGGACGGCAGATATTGCAGGCAGCTCCCCCGACGTCAGGAACGCTGGTCTGTGAGGGCCCTGGCACAAGCTTCCGGCTTTTATGGTCTCCCTCCCTCCCAGCCAGGTGGCTGATGTTATGGAAGGGGTGGGATGGCCTGAAGCAGCAGGAGCAGGAGCAACTGCCAGTTGTATTTTTCCTAGTAATCTCTAACACGGAACAATCCACACTGTACACAGAACTTTCATCAAACTATCCACCAAAACTGCAAGATCCATTTGTTGATTAGTCATTGCCAGCTCAGATCCAAATCAGTTATTTTGCTTTGGTTGCACTGAAAAACATTTAGATTTTCATGCCCATACCTCCAGTTTGCAGAGATTTTTCTGGAGCTCTTTGGTGGCTGGTTTTGTATCAACTACTTCAAAGATCAAGTGGTTTGGGGGATGGAGGGGATGAACAAGCTGAAGCTCAGTTCAGACTAGGTGGAAGTACTGTGTGTGGGAGCATTCCACTGCATGCAGAGAAATCTACTGAAATTGATCAAAAATCTAGCTGGTGTTGGATGGAATTGCATGCCTGACTAAGTCCTTAGCTTAGAAGTACTTCTTGATTCAATGCTGACTGTGGAATCAGAGGTGTTGGAAGGAGCCATGAATACATTTTGTTTGGTACATCATCTCTGATTTCATGTAGGAAAAGCAAACCTTAGCCTCAGGCAAGCAATACTTAGATCCAAATTAGACTGCTGTATTGCACTGTATGTGGGTTTGCCTTTGAAGACTAACTGTGAACTTTAACTGGTGCTAACTATGAATTCCGGAGCCTTGCTGATGCTAGAGTGTATTATACCAATTCTACACTAGCCGCACTGGTTCCCCATGATTTTCTAGGTCAGTTGGGATGTTAAAATGCTTTGAATTGAGGTTAGCATGGGGTTAACTTCCACCCTTACAAATCAGTTGATGTTTGAAAATCACTGCTGGAGGCCCTGCTCACTCACCTTCCATTCAGATCTGTAAGCTTGATAGGCAATGAAGACAATGCCTTTTCAACAGTGGCTCCTGATATTTGGAATTCCCCACCCCCAAGGATTTCCTGGGTGGTTTCATACATTATTGGTTTTGAAAAGTCTTTAAAATTGTGGTTTCTTCTGATTTTAAATGAACAGTTTTTTTGGTTTAATTCATAAATGTGTTTAAAATTGATGTGTGACTTAATTAACTTTATAGTTATATGATATGGTATGTGCTATATTCCCTTTTGTTTCTGATCATGGGGCGTTCTTGGCAGAGATACTGGAGTGGCATTGCCAGTTCCTATTCCAGGTGGATTGCATTTAGTCGGAACTCTCCACTATGTCCTATCCGTCTTGGGTGTCCCTGCACGGCATAGCCCATAGCTTCTCTGAGTTACTCAAGCCCCTTCGCCACAACAAGGCAGCAATCCATGAAGGGAAATCAACCCTGAGTGCTCACTGGAAGGACAGATCCTGAAGCTGAGGCTCCAGTACTTTGGCCATCTCATGAGAAGAAAAGACTCCTTGGAAAAAACCTTGATGTTAGGAAAGTGTGAAGGCAAGAGGAGAAGGGGACGACAGAGGATGGGATGGCTGGACAGTGTCTGCGAATTAACCAACATGAATTTGACACAACTACGGGAAGCAGTGGAAGACAGGAGGGCCTGGTGTGCTCTGGTCCATGGGGTCACGAAGAGTCAGACATGACTAAACGACGAAACGAAACGAATGTGCTATATTGTAAGCTATTTTGAGAAGGCTGTGGTCTTTATTGATTAACTGGGCTTTGATAATAGAGTGCCAAGTCCCTTGTTGAGTTTTCAACATGGAACTGGCTTGAAAAGGCATTCAGAAAACTTCATCTGGTCCAAAATGCCATGGTCAGACTTTTGACTGGGACCCAGGGACCATTAAACTCCCTTGTTAAAATAGCTTCACTGGCTACCAGTGTTTCTGACCACAGTTCAAAGTGCTGATTATGACTTACAAAGCTCTGTATGAATTAGGTCCAGCTGTTTTCTCCTGTATGAACCTCCATAGGTATTGAGATCTTCAAAGAAAGTCCCTCTTTCTATTCTATCAGTCTGAGAGGCATGTTTCGTCAGTCATGTGGGAGAAGGATTTCTCAAGCTGCAGAACTGGACTTTGTTCCCTCCCTCTTCTCTGCTAGCAACAAGAAAATTCCTTTCTGTCCAGGCAGAATTTTGACAGATGTCCTCAGTTCTATAGGATGGTTGCCGTGCCTTCTTTTATTGACTGGTTCATTTAGAAATGTACCATATTTTTCGCTCCATAAGACGCACCTCTCCATAAGACGCACCAAATTTTTAGGAGAAGAAATCAGGAAAAAATAATCTGTTTTCTTCTCCTAAAAATTGGTGAGCCTTATGGAGAGGTCTGTCTTATGGAACACACCCTAGGACCCTTTGGAGACTCATCCAGCCCCTCCGCAGGCCAGAGGGGGCGAAATTGCCACCTTCTGGGACTGTTTTTGAGGCTTCGGAAGCTTCAGAAAAGTTCCAGAAGGTGGCGATTTCGCCCCCTGTGACCTCAAGGGGGGAAGGGTGAGTCTCTGAAGGGTCCTAGGGTGTGTTCCAGGACCCTTTAGAGACTCACCCTCCCCCAGGGGTCAGAGGGGCGAAATCGGCACCTTCTGGGACTCTTCTGAAGCTTCCCAAGCCTCAAAAGACTCCCAGAAGGTGGTGATTTCGCCCGTGCTGGCCCTGTGGGGGGTGCGGGGAGCGGCGCAAGGGTCCGGGAAGGCTCACTCGGACCCTTGCAACGCTCCCTCCACCCCCACAGGACCAGCGGGGACGAAATCGCCCTGGAAGCTGGTGATTTCACCCACGCTGGCCCCGTGGGGGTGGGTGGAGGGAGTGTCGCAAGAGTCCGAGTGAGCCTTCCCAGACCCCTGCCACGCTCCCCCACCTGGAAGCTGGCGATTTCACCCGCGCTGGCCCTGTGAGGGGGAGTGGCGCAAGGGTCCGGGAAGGCTCACTTGGACCCTTGCGACGCTCCCTCCCACGGGGCCAGCGGGGGCAAAATCGCCACCTTCGCTCCATAAGACCTCCCCCTACACATTTTTGGGGGGGGGAAGTGCATCTTATGGAGCAAAAAATACGGTAAATTTTTTCCATGTCTTTGTTTTATTTTTCAACTATGTTTGTTTTATTCAGGTTTGTTATAAGATAACTTGAGATGCATTTTTGAGAAAAGAGAAGTTGCAATTAAGTGATCTAGCAGATAAAGATCATGTTGTAGCTTCCCACTCTATCCTCACTATGGCCAAATTGGTCCACATTGTCTTTTACCCCCACCTCACCACAGAAAAGACATAGTAAGATGGGTTAACTACTGATGGTCCTAGGGCCTATTTCATCCTCTCAGCTGTTTGACATTTACCATGTTGAGCTGGTGATAGTAAGAAGGCTAATTTAATTTAAAAAAACAACACAAAATCCCCCTCTAGTTTATGAATGTGGGGTACCATGCTTTTGTATCTACAATTCAAAATGCCAAGAAATGGCTCCAGTATTGCTGCACAATATTGTGCCCTCGCTGCCAGCAGGAAAAAGGATGCCAAAGTTTACATAGGACAGCCAGAATGTTGATGACACCTACTGTATGTCAGCCGTCAAGATGGTTGACAGGATACAGACTCCTTTTTCCATCTGTTAACCACTTCTCAGTCAAACATAAACCAATTGTCAGGGCTGTTTTTCAACAGCTTCCCCAGATATCTGTCTTTCATTCACTGTGCAGACCAAGCTTGCAAGTTTTATAAAGTTTGGTTGTTGTGGGTTTTTCGGGCTCTTTGGCTGTGTTCTGAGGGTTGTTCTTCCTAACGTTTCGCCAGTCTCTGTGGCCGGCATCTTCAGAGGACAGCACTCTGTGCTCTGGTCAAAAACCCACAACAACCATTAGATCCCGGCGGTCAAAGCCTTCGCAAATACATTTTTAAAAGTTTATTTAAAAAAATCACACACAACAACGTAGAAAAGAACTTAAGGGAACCAAAAAGGATATTACCGAAAAAGGAAAACTTCCAGAATCACAAAATGATGGATACAGAGTTCAACATGTGACCCAAAATCCTCAGCAAACTCTGAAAGCAGGCTCATTCACTCCAGCAAATATGCTGTCTGATCGCAGTCTTTAGGCACTCAGAAAGTACGTGAACCAGCCCATCCATGCAGCAGACCAAACAGTGGGCTAAATGCCCATGTAGCTACTGTCTAAGTTTTTACTAGGTTTTTGTGTGTGTTTTTATACTGTTAAATTGTGGTGGTGGTGGTTTTTAATTAAAACAGTGAGGGCGAAAGGGGTTGAATGGTGGTGGAGGTGGGAAAGCATGAGTATTTCTCAGAAATCAGAACAGGGACATAATGTCAAATTGTTTGCAAAGCTTTGTTTTAGATTCAGGACCCACTGCAGACTTGGAACCTCACTAACTAACTGGTCATCAGCTCTGAGAATCATTATATGGTAACAGGGAAAGCTGGGCAGCTATCAGTAAAATGGGCTCACTGAACAGGACAGAGTTGAATAGTTAAAAAGTTAAACAGCTAGAGACTGTAGCAGGAAAGCAGTGATGAAATAAGTGTGATCCTTCTCAGGGATCAACATATGTTTCTTAGTTTCCAAAGAAGGAAACTGAAGTGAAAGACTGTTGTTCTAATTACCTATAAAAATAAGCTTTTAAAGTTGGATAGATTCAGCACTTTGCAATCCTTGAGTTCTGTAAGCTATGATACTATATAGAGAAAGCAAAATAACCTATTGCCCAATTTTAAAAAAGATTATAAGTCTTCCTTCAGAGCAAATGAAAAAAAAATCTCATTAGTGGTTGTGAATTATGACAACAGTTTCTAATTCCAGCAAGTTTAGTCTTTCTTGTTGCCATTTTTCAACATTTCTGTGCAGTCACTTTCAAATGTTATTGAAGGCCAGGGAGACCCTTGTTTAAATCTAACACAATTTAATGGGTGATGCCAAGACAGTCAATATCTCTCAACCTAATGTACGTTGTTGACGTTTCTTCTTTTCTTTTGTTTTTACTTTTTGAGAAACGTTTTCAGTGCCTGACCGTTGTTTAATGTTTGGTTAGTGCTTGAGAGTGTAATCTAGTCTAGTCCAAAACACTGTTCTTGCCTAAAAGGAAATTAAACAATCAAACAGAAAGATAAAAAATATATACAGAGTTAAATCAATATAAGAAACAAGGACTGAGATCCTGGTTTGGATCCCTGCTCAGACATGGAAACTCAGTAGGGTACAGTAGAAGTAAGACCATCCTTAATTTATCCTTAATTTGTTAGGGTCACTATAAGTCAGATGTGATTTAATGACACATGGCAACAATGAAAGGTGGTTACACCTTCTTTTCAGATCTGTACCGATGGAACAATTGGACATGGCAAGGCAATTCTGGCTGATAATAAATAAATAATGCAGTCAGTAATGGCTGAATATGGCTGCAGTCCTTAAGGTAGGTAGGCAAAAAGCAAACATACACTTTCCTTCTTCTCAGTTTCAGTTTCCAATGTGTGTGTGTGTTTAGTCGTTTAGTCGTGTCCGACTCTTCGTGACCCCATGGACCAGAGCACGCCAGGCCCTCCTGTCTTCTCAGTTTCCAATATGTGTAAGATATTCAATGGGTGTTTTTTTTCCATTTCCCCCCTCCCCAGTTTCCGTGGACAAGTAGGGGTTTGAAACCAAATCTCTTGAGTCCTCCTCTGTCCATTACATCAAACACTGGCATCTCAATGTAAATCTTGAAAATGCTTCACTTCAGTGGAACGTGTGTTTTCCCCTATTTCCATAGGTGCAAGGAGTTCATATGTTCTCAGTGTGACAGCAGTAGTGGCCATGTTAAAATAACAAACTACAAGAATCTTAGATAACAGAAATTGCACCTACAATGTTAGAATTATATAGGTTCTTAATGCACAAATTTAAAATAACTGTTTTGCAAATTCTGCAAAATCGACAAGTTCCTAACAGGTCTTTTCCCCACTGACTGTCAAGTGCACCAACAAAGGTGTCTTCAAATTACTGGGATATCCTTCAAGTGCTAAGAATGTTTGTGTATGAGCAGGGACCCTCCTTACACTTTGGGATATAGACAAAATATGTTAATTTTTATTCTAAACTTTCTAGCCAGGCCATTAAAGTTGAGGGGATAATCATCCAGTTAGAGCTTCTGAGAAGGGTTGTAGGTGTCAGTAGGGTTTGGCATCTTATGGTCTTATCCATGACCTGCTGTATACATTTATGTGGGTATCTGTTTTCCCTCAGCTGAATCATCAGTATTAAAGTCTGAAAAGTCCTACCCAGCCTCAACATTTTAAGGTAGTAAAGATTAATTTTGAAATGATTACAATGGAAGGTGTCATTTACTGAGTTAGCTTTGGACCCGTTTCTGCATATTGTCGTCATTTAGTCGTGTCCAGCTCTTTGTGACTCCATGGACCAGAGCACGCCAGGCCATCCTGTCTTCCACTGCCTCCCAGAGTTGGGTCAAATTCATGTTGGTTGCTTCGATGACACTGTCCAACCATCTCGTCCTCTGTCGTCCCCTTCTCCTCTTGCCTTCACACTTTCCCAACATCAGGGTCTTTTCCAGGGAGTCCTCTTCTCATGAGATGGCCAAAGTATTGGAGCCTCAGCTTCAGGATCTGTCCTTCCAGTGAGCACTCAGGGTTGATTTCCTTTAGAATATTCCTTTAAAATATTCTTTCTGCATATCAGTACAAATTAAATGGCCTCTCTTTTAAACTTAACATCTGCCTCCCCAAAAGGAAATGTCTGCCATACTTTTATCTCTCAGCAGGTAGTCCTGTGCATCTAATCTAAATTAAGACATTTGGTTGAATAGGCTGCCCTCTGTATATTCTCAAAACCAGGCATTTATAATAAGTCAAAATTTCCCTTTTGACACGAAGTCTGGATCTTTAAATCACTGTGTTCAATTTGTCGCATTTGGCAGAGCCAGCAGCTGATCTAAGCCTGGAAAGTAAATTGCCTCTCACCTCCCGTAGAGAATGTCTCTATGGGTCAGGGTTGAAATCCTTGGCAAAGAGTGCAAAGGAAGTTTCCATCAGAGTTGCCTCCACCACATCTGGCCTTGTGAATAAATACTACATTTATTTTTCTGTGTAGCCAAATATCTGACATACAAGACTGCAAATATTCACACACCCCACTGTTGCCCCCTGTGTCTCAAGTATTTTTGAGAGTACTTTAAAAGTCAACAAAAAAGAACAAGTTACCATATTCACTGGGCTTCTGTAACAAATTTAAGAAAAAAAGACCAAAGAGACTTTTAAAATATTATAAAATATGTGTTTGTAGCTGATTAGCTGCATAGCTGTTGCTTTACATCCAACAACATCTGTCCTGTAATTCAAACACCCTGGGAGCATTGTATTCTCAGCTTGAGGTACAGCTTTTCTCTAAACAAATGTTGATTGTTTCCTCAAGCAGCATCCACATGTCGTTCTTTCTTAAATGGTGTTATACTCTACTTCAAAGGTGTGCTGGTTTTGGAGGATGACTGAAGGAGATCCAAATATATGTAAATAATTTATTGAGACAAGCCTAGATTTTGTTAATGATTCATTTGTGGTGCAACATCATGGAGAGAAAGAAATTTTGATGGTTTTTTAATTTCTTCCCAATGTGTCTAGGCATTCAATTGCCTCTTTAAATAACACAAAACAAAATACCTTACAAAGTACAAATTTACTTATTTATTTACAAGTTGCTCTGTAGCCAATGTTTTGAGAGAGTGACAAGTAGAATAAAATAGCGTAATAAAACAAATAATAAAGTCAAAACACCACTTTAAAACATAGATTAAATTTAAAGTGACAGTAAAAACTAGCATATGAGAAGTATTCAGTATCAGAACAGCATTTTAAAAAGCAATTGTAAAATATATATTTAAAGTTATTTTAAAAGGCAAAAATAAAAATCTGTTTTCCTAGTGTCAGAAAGTCAATATGGATGATACTAGAGAGACTACTCTAGGCTGCTTAGGGGTCACCACAGAAGAGGCCTGTTCCTGAATCTCAGCATGAGACAGGCAATTGGAGGGATCTCTGATGGTGATCTCAAGGCATAGGCAAAAACATGTGGGCAGATCTTATAAAGCTTTTCCAGATAGTATGGCCTCCAGTTATAGTTTAAAGCCAGGCTTTGAAATGACCCTGGAAGCAAACCAAGAACCATTGGAGACGCGGAGTAATTATAGTTGTTGGTTCCAGTTGATACTCTAACTACTATATTTTGTTCTAACTAAAATGTCCAGATGCTTTAAAGGCAGCCTGATGTATAAGCCACCCAGAGACCTTTGGGTAGTGTGAGCGGTATATAAGTTAAATAAATAAACAAATAAATAAACAAACAAACAAACAAACAAACAAACATACAAATCTGACTGGGATTTATGAAAGCATTAACTGCTGATGTCTTGCTGTAATCAAGGTAGGGTCATAATTGGCAAGAATTACAACATTCCAAACTATCTCTTTAAAAGAGTGTAATGAAATTAAGTGCTGGTAATTTATCTCACTCTTAAGTCTATCTTCAGAGAGCATTTTCCCTAAACAGCAACAGTTGTCCCAATAACCAGTAAGTTTTCTCCTAACTAAAAGAACAGTACTTTGTTGATCAAATCATCAAATTGGTATCAGCGACTTGAGAAAATGACAGGAATAATAAATAATGAATAATAAATCCCATGGATTCTGAGATGTAGGGACCTCAACCAGTGAGATATTGAGCATGAACATTTCCGAAGCAAAGAGCTGCCAACAGCAAGCAATGCCTATGGATGTGTATAAATCACTTCCAGATAGCTTATGTAATGTACATAACATCTGAAAATGCAGAAGTGTCCCTGACACATCCAGTTGGAACTACTTGCTTAGTCCCCCAGAATTTTGGATTTAGCCAAAGAATCCTGTTAGATCACTTGTCTCTCCTGAATGTTCAGTTCTGGGCTAAGAGCTTTGGGATCTGTGCCTATCCCTTGCACTGCTTCTGCAAAACTTACAACACTCCCCAGCATCTCTTCAGAACAACCTTATGAGACAAAGGGTAGGTTTGCTCCAAAATCTATCTTCAGAGAGCATTTTCCCTGAACAGAAGCAGCTTCCTCATCTGTTTTTGGGGTGTGAGTGATTAAATGTGTGGTTAAGAGTCTCTTTTTCTTGTAGCACACTCTGCATTCCAGTTTTCTTAGTTCCAATCCCTTCTACCTCCTGGAATTTGAATCTAATCCATGCCTTGTAGTATCAACCTGGATTTTAGAACCCTTTTAGCCTTGTGAGTTTGCTTCATTTCAGTTTATTAGTTCTCCATTATATTTCCGAAGGAAATGTTTTCTATTATCTAGTCACTTGTTTATTGGCTGGCATTTATACAATTCTACTGTAATCTTTGCTATTCCCCAATGCAATCATCATGTATGTTTTTACTCTTGTGTGTCAAGTAAAATTCCATTCTTAAAATAGCTCTGAGTGAATTTGATTTAATAAACCCAATCTGTGTTAAGATACATTTCTGCTGTGGTTCAAAGTTCCCTGGTAGATGTGCATTAAAATATGTACATGTTTATACATGTGCGCTGAGTGCATATCGGATAACATTGTTTTACATCCTTCTGTTTTCCATTCCTCTTCTCTAATTTTCTCTGATATCTTTTCCTTTGAGGCAAAAGAAAATACAAGACAGTAAAACAGAAGTAATCAAGCAAAAAGATTTAATTTCCTTGGATTTAAAATAGTCGGAATAATGTAAATAGCTGAAAGCCAGTAGTAAGTCACAGCTAAAGTAGGCCCATTGAATAAGTAGGGATTTGGTGAGTCACCTCCTCTATCAGTTTCAATGGTTCTACTCTAGTTGTGACTTACTACTGGATTTTGGCCAATAAGTCACAACCATAGCAACTTATTTAAAATACTATTTTAACAGTCAGCACAACCTCTATAATTACCTCCTCATTTCTGCTAGAAAAGGGAAACAAATTGTATAAATCCTACACAAACATTGAGCATTCAGTGGCAAAAATGACGTATCAAAAGCTAACAGTGCTGAATATGCTGTTGTATCCATTGACATGCACACATGGATAATTAAGTATATATGAACAGCTTGTTCAAAATGTGAATACTGTATGAAATGATATTGTATGAAATGTGCACTCAGCCTGTATGATTATTTGCCAGAAGAAGAATCACTGCTAATAGTGCTGTGTGGTACAATGTAATCCGGGCTGAGCATTTTTATGACATAAATTTTATTTGGAACTGACAAGAGTACTCGCGCAGATAAATGTTGTAAGAAATCAGTTTAAAATTTTGTATCTGACATTGAAAAACTGTTTTAACAGTAGCATAAAATGACCTTAGACAATAGATATGGTATATGCAAAATGGGAATATACATTGGCGGCCACCTGTCTCAAGATTTGAAAGACAGACCCAGTTTGTGAAGGCAGCTTCCAACATTGGTATTAGTGTCTTCATTCTCTGGCTCTCTCTTTCTTTCTCTGTTGAAGTGGAAGTTATAGTGGATTTTTGTCAGACTAATGTGCATCCAAAGGAAATCTGTGAAAGTGAGATGAATTTCCTCTTTTCATATGTGCTTTTACATTACCGTTTAACTTTTTTCTCTTTGTCCAATTAATTGTCTTTAATTCCTGTTACAATCAGCGTAGCGATTTATAACATGACTTCAACATTGGAAACATCAACTTCTGCATTAAAAATTGTTATATATAACATTGAAAAACTCCTGCTGTTTTCTGTTACAATAAGTGTAGCAAACTACAGCCTGAATAATTTCAGTACTGAAATATTAGAAATGTTGTGTTCTTTTGTGTTTTAGATTTAAGGACCAGAGGTAGGTGGTGCCTGCAGACCTCGGTATGTGGAACCAAAACAGTGATAGGTCAAGTCTAATTATTCTGGCTTTGTCATCAGTTTCCTTCTCCAGATCACACTAAGAACACTGTGGTTCAATTCCTTAACATCTAATTGAATTTAACATTAGTCTGTTATTTAGGTTCAGTTGATCCCTATGCTATTATACATCAGCTGGTGCAAAAAATGTACGTCGTCATTTAGTCATGTCCGACTCTTTGTGACCCCATGGACCAGAGCACACCAGGCCCTCCTATCTTCCACTGCCTCCCAGAGTTGGGTCAAATTCATGTTGGTTGCTTCGCAGACACTATCCAGCCATCTCATCCTCTGTCGTCCCCTTCTCCTCTTGCCTTCACACTTTTCCAACATCAAGGTCTTTTCCAAGGAGTCTTCCCTTCTCATGAGATGGCCAAAGTACTGGAGCCTCAGCTTCAGGATCTGTCCTTCCAGTGAGCACTCAGGGTTGATTTCCTTCAGAAAGGATAGGTTTGTTCTCCTTGCAGTCCAGGGGACTCTCAAGAGCCTCCTCCAGCACCACAATTCAAAGGCATCAATTCTTCGGCGGTCAGCTTTCTTTAATGGTCCAGCTCTCACTTCCATACATCACTACAGGAAAAACCATAGCTTTGACTATTCCCCTCCGTCTACATCCCTGAAATCCACAGCAAGTTTAAAAAAGCACATGTTTCTTCCTCTCTTCCAGCTGTAGTACAATAGAAAGAGAGCTGTTCCAAGCAGTAGCAAACCAGCAGTCTGCGCAAGCTAAACTGTGGCTACCCACCTAGAATAGTATTGGCTTGATTGACCAGAAACCACGTTGCCCTTCTGAACGCTTGGTTGGTCAGTGAATCCCATGAGAATTCACTAGTCAGGTTTTTCAGTCTTTCTATCCCACTATCTTTTCCCTACTCCAAAGGTAAAAGAATGCTGCATCTCTGTAAGCATGCGTAGGAAGGGGATTGCCCACTGAATTCCTGTAAGAAGACTGGGAAACAAAGGAGAAGGCTGACTACTAACATTTCCCCACCACCACCACTATTTTAAAGTAAGGACATAGGAAGCAGCTGTGTGTGGCTTGAGTCTGGTGAGGTACCATAGGAGACAAACCTCCACTGCTAAGTAGTAAATCACACAGTCTACCAGAAGTGTGAGAAATCCAACAGCCTCTGCCAGGTGCAATCTGGAGCAAAGAAGAAGTGTGAACCTTATTTTTTTTCTCATTGGCCATTTCCTCATGATATACCTTCACCTCCCTTCCCCAAATCACTTAACCCTTTACAGTATATATATATATATATATAGGAAGACATTGTGAAATGGTGTGTCCTGTTTGTTGGGTTAAAGGAGGATACGAAAGTCTACAAAGGCACTTGTTGATAGACCAAGCTTTCCTACACCGTGTGAAGGAAGCAAATACCATCTATGCAGTGCTCTGTGATACAACTGGTTCCCCAGGTCACCTACTCAAAGTGCATGAGCTCTTTTTAGCCCTCCCCCCTTTTGGGGCCCTGGATTGAACGGAATGTGGAAAGAGACAGTGCCGTACAGCAGGAGTGCACTCTGAATGTGAAAGGGTTTGGACTACTGCCTAATTTCCTTCTCATCTTTCTTTTTCTTATAGAGGGAAGCAGCTATAGGTACTGTCACTTGACACTGACAAAATTCCCGGCTCTTGAGAGCTGGAAAGAGTAGCTAAAGCATTGCGGAGTGTGAGGGGTGAGTGGAGTAAGGAGCAGTGAATATGCTTCTCCCTGTGACCCCACTACCTGAGGAGACCCTCATCCAGCTTCATGGTCTGACTGTTTCTGCAGTTAGTTGCTGTCTTTGGTCACAGAATCTCATGAATCCCAGATGTGTGTGTGTGTGTGTGTGTGTGTGTACACAATTAACATGCTTGCATATTATTGGGAGGAGGCTCTCTCTCTCTCTCTCTCTCTCTGTGCTTTGTTAAGCATTCTGGCACTAGATTAGACTGTACCGTGAAATGGGAAGTCTTCTTCAAAAGAGGCAAGAAACATAGGCCTTGTCCACCCATATATAACCTGCACACTCAGTGTGGAATGGGAAGGGAGAAAGGCAGATGATACAATGCACTTTAAAAAAGCAAACAAACAATCCAGTACACTTGAAAATAAAACACCATTTCAAACAATGGTTTAAATTACCCAAACAATGGAGGATTTTGAGGTGTGGATTTGTATTATTCTTTTTTAAAAAAAATATTGTGCCTTACTATTTGAATCCAGATGTCTGCTTTAAAAGCTGTCCATTGTCATCATCATCACAGGGAGAGAACTGTAAGTGTAATATGATGGCGGAATGACAAACACACATATGTGTATGAGATACTTGTTAGCTATGTGATTCTCAGAATGTAATTAAGTCCTCCCAGCCCTGTGCTTGGGGGCCCACAGCGTGGGGGGCTTCTCTGTGCTGTACACACTAGAGAGTGGAGTCAGTGAAGTCTGAGTGTGGGAACTGCAGCTTTAAATTCTTTACGTTTAAATCCCCCAGGCTTCTTACCCACAAAACCTCGAGCATTATCATTAGGGGGTTATGTCTGAAATATTTTTGTTTGCTGGAGGGAGTTCTTATGATTAAAGGGAGTAGCTCTCAATGAGCAAGACAAGTTCTGATCTGTCCCTTTTTTCACCTCAGCTCGGGGCAAAGACCAGCAGCTTGAGGTTGACCCCGTGAAGAAGCTTGTGCTGTAAAAGAAGATGCGAAAGGCTGGAAATGCTCTTTCTAACGCTCAGCAATGGAGCCAGGAAAAGGCAGCTGTTTCTGGCCTTTCTATTTTTTTCCCCTGATAGCTGAGAGCTGGGCTTGTTGCCATATCTGTTTGTCTGTCTGTGTCTCCTTGTTTTTCTCAGAAAGCTTCAGAGGCCAGTTGCCCGTAGCGGGTTGCTGGGAACAGAGGTCGCTCCTTGTATCGTCTTAACTCTCCATGCCAGAGCCTTCATGCTTGAATAGGAAACAGCAAGATCTGTCCATATAGGCCTTTTCTTCAGAGCTTTGAGTCTGCATTCTCCACGGCCATCTGTTCCCTTTCACCCTCTTGGACAATGTTGCTATTTGAAACTTCTCTTCCTCCCATCTTCCCTCCGCCTCCCCCCTCTTGTCCCCAGCCCTCCTGCAAAAACAACAACACAAGTTTCTGTGAAACCGTATGGCCTGTAACTTATGTAACTATCTCATTTTTTTAAATTTAAAAAATGACCTCCTTTTTGTTCTTAATTTCTCATTTCGGTGTCAGGGGAGGGATGAACATTTACAGAACAAACAAGAACAATATAGTCCAAATATTCTTTTTTTAAAAAATTCCATGTAGGTAATAGTAACCACTTTATTTAACAGTTATGATTCTTATTCTGCTTCATATGAGTGTGTACTTGTTATATGAGGTACAGCACCCATCGTTATGGAATATTCAGTATATGTGTGATAATACTGGCCACAGTCTAACTTCTTTTCAAGTTCCAAACCACCCAACATTTTTATACTTCTGTTGACTGCCTTGTTGGATAGTTCAATGTGCATTATGCTGAAGGGTGTTTCCTCATAGCTATATATTATTTCATTTTGTTACCTTTATGTTACCCCATTTGTCCAGTCAACCCAAAGTGTTGCTCTCCGGCACCCCATTTTATAATCAGTCCCTTTGAGAATGGTAGTAATAGGTTTCCTATATGTGGATGCTCAATATAGCTTCACTACTATAAATCCATGTGGCCTAACTGATACAGAGTACTGTTTACTGGCTTGGATTAATTATCTCTATTCATAGACGATAGTCTGATCACTGTGATTCACAGTCTGGTTAACTTTCAGTGTGAATTACTATAATGGATTATATATGGGGCTGTCCTAGAAGACAGTTCAGAAGCTCTGGTTAGTGAAGAATTCAGTTGCCATGATTGTAACTAGCATAGCACAGTTGGTCATCATCATTCCTATCTGTACTCGTTGTCTGTTTCTTTTCAAGTCTAGTTGGAAGTGGTTGTATTTTCCTCTAAAGCTTTAGATAGCATGAGGTACTTGAAGGCTTTCTACATCAGCCGGTCCCTCTTTTAAATTCTCTCCTGACACCCTGCTCCAAGTGTCTTTCTTGTTAGAAGTGTGTTATATGGCCACAAGAGCTGATAGCAAAGCCTCAGATTTGAAATGCCTTTCCTTAGGCATGAGTTGTACCTACTTTTAAAAACCAAACACATGGTTAACATACTCAGGCTTTTTAATTTGGATGGTCCCCGAAACTATGACAAAATGGCTGAATTGCTGTTGGCAGTTGAAGTTTTATTGTACAGTGGTGCCTCGCTTAACGTTTGCTTCGTTTAACGTTTTTTTCGCTTAACGTTTATTTTTTCAGAGGCAGATTGTGCTTCGTATAACGTTTTTCCCTATGGGTGATTTTCGCATAGCGTTTTTGGGACCATGCTTCGCTTAACGTTTTTGGTTTTAGGTCCCCTGCTTCGCTTAACGTTTTTTTTGTTTTCAATTTAAAAAGTGTCTTAGAAGGGTCCAAAACGGTTCTAAATGCTTGGATTCGTTAGAGGACCCCTTAAGTCATGTGCAAACCTGATTTGGCTTTGATCTGACGTTTCGTTAATTTTTTGTGAATTTTTGTTTTTTGGCCCATAGGAACCAATGGACCTGTCAAAATCTGACAGCTCCATGCTTTCCTATGGGGGAGAAAACAATTTACAAAAAATTAACGAAAGTTCAGATCAAAGCCAAATCAGGTTTGCACACAACTTAGGGGGTCCTCTAACGAACCCAAGAATTTAGAACAGTTGCTGAGTCTTCATTAATTTTTTGTGAATTTTTTCTTCCCCCATAGGAAATAATGGAGCTGTCAGATTTTGACAGCTGTCAAAAGTTGGGGGAAAAAAATTCACCATTAATTAACGAAAAGTCAGATCAAAGCCAAATTAACTTTTGCATCCGTTTTAGAGGGTGCAGAAGCTAATCCAAGCATTTAAAACCATTTTTGACCCTTTTATGACACACTTAATTTTGCAAAAATTGACTTCGCAAAGCCATTGAAACCTATTGAGTCAGCTACAATACATTCCAATGGAGGATACATTGTATCGTTTAACGATGTTTCCTATGGGTTTTTTCGCTTAAGGACGGCAATCCGTGCCTATTGGAACGGATTAACCGGTTTCCAATGCATCTCTATGGGAAATGGTGTTTCGCATAAAGTTTTTTTCGCATAAGGTTTTTTTTTTTGGAACCAATTAAAAACGTTATGCGAGGCACCACTGTACTAGATTTAATATATTTCTATTGTCATACATTGCCCTGGAAGCTCATTTGGTGAAGGGAGGTATATAAATGTTTAAGTAACTGAATAATCTCTTCTTGGTGTTGATTGAAATAATTTAGAGCATATACAGTGGACCCTCGACTTACAGACGGCTCGACTTACAGACTTTTCGAGTTACAGACTTCTCTGGCTGCAAAATTTAGGTGCGACTTGCAGCCAGAGAATCGACTTACAGACCAGAAAAAAAATGGAATAAAAATAGAATAAAAACCACTGGTTTTGGGATTAATCGGTTGTCAGTGCATTGTGGGTCAATGGAGATTCGACTTACAGACTTTTCGACTTGCAGCCACCATTCCAATATGGATTAATTCCTTAAGTAGAGGGTCCACTGTAATCAGAAAGAGCAAGATACACACTCCTTTCTGCCTTTCTTTAATGACCTCATGGTGGTGTACATAACTTTCCTTCTCCCTATTTTATCCTCACCCCTGCTCCTGAAAAAAAGAAAGAAAGAAAAGGGGGGAACCTTAGTTGTAAGATAGATCGGGCAGAGAGTGTGATCATCCTACGAGTTTAATGGCCCAATGGGGACTTGAATTTGGCTCTCCTAGGTACAAGTACAATATTGTATTGTATACTCAGCTTATGATCCCTTATTCCTACATAACTAAAGTAAAATTTGAAATGGCCATGAGAACTGCCACCATATTGTTTCTCTTTCTTAAGAACCCATCAAGTTCTAAATGTTTCTTCCTCTTTTCTCTACCTAGCAGTTAAGATGAAGGATATGTCCAGGAGGGCATATAGCTCAGTATTTGGATCATTTTTGGTAACAATGCCCCCACCAATTTTCATCTACCATTTTACACACACACACACACACACACACACACACACACACACACACACACACACACACACACACACACACAAATGTATCCCATTTATCAAAAAATGCTGCATCAATAGAAACGTGCGTGTATACACACATACACACACACATTGGCAGTGGTACATATACAGTGCTAGTTAGATGCATTGCTGTTGCACTATGTCACTTACATTAGTTAACAAAAAAGTGAGAAAAATTGTTGTCGCCTGCTAAATGACAGCTGTGGGAAAAGGCTGGGAAGCGGGTAGGAAGGGAGTGTAATTTACTGAAAGGACAAATTGGAGTGATCCAAAGACCAGTCTGGACCCATCTCACAAGAGAAAAAACACTGGTCAGTGTTAACAGAAGGAACACTGAAGTGAGACAAAATAGATTGCACTAAATATAAAGGACCTTTTAAGTACAAACTAGAGTGCCCCAACTTCCCTTGTCTTGACATGCCACAGAAGAAAAAGGAAATGATTTGTATGTTAGAAGGAGGCAAGTAAGTTTGTCTTGGAGCACAGGCAAAGTCCCTGAAGACTGGAGGCAAGCAAGTGTTGACCTCACTTCTAGAGGGGTGGGGGGAAGAGAGGATTTGGGCAACTATAGACCAAGCCAGATCAACATCGACACCAGGAAACATTCCGGAATAGATAACTGAACAGTCTCCTTTATTGCAGATTTTAAAATAGATGGCTAGTCACTTTTTAAATTGCATTTTATATATTTTAGCCGTATAATATGTTTTATGAGCTGGTCACCTAACCGTAATAAATAAATTAATTCAAAATAGATGGCTTCATGTTAAGAATATGTTAATTGTAGATCTCTTGTTTTAGCAGTTTATTGAACTGAGAACTTTATGATCCTTATGGTCTCTTGCAAGTTATACAGTTTTGTGATTCTGTAAATTTGGAAAAGTACTTTGTGCTAACATTCTCAGAATCCCATCGAGTGTAACCAGTGATTAGCTGTAAGATTCTAGAAACTGCAGTTAGGAAGTAGCTGTCCCAGGTTCTGCTTCTATTCCAACAAGCTATTTACTTGTTCCTCATTGCAAACTGTTCTACATTTGCTTGGACGACCTTTGTGAAATTAAGCCTAGCTTACAATTTCATATAAGCCCTCAATAATATACTTTGGGCTGACTAATTTTGCTAGAAGGAGACCTGACTTCATGGGGGATACAAAACCTTCAGTGCATGATGCCAGTTGATGAGATTCTATGGGCTACTATAAAAAGAGCTTGGAGTGGTTGTGGGACACACTAAAAATGAGGATCGCACAGCTGGCACCTCCTGGTCACCTTGTTATACTGCTTACCAGAGAAAAATCATGAAGGGCAATTTCCTATATGATCTGTCTTGAAGGATGGGCCTAGAGTACAAAAATTACCCTCCCAGCACAGGTTAAAGCCATTATGGAAGTGTCTTATGAAATGACTGGCACATTCATTTTGCTCTGCAATGAAGCACAACTTGGATATTTTCAATAGTTTGATTCAACATGTTTTCAACCATGAGTGCTGTGATTAGTGATAATACAATTATTAGTATCAGTGTAACCCATATTTCCTTCAAAAAAGGAGATCCACACAAGTTAAGAGCATAATTATTTATGTAGGCATTGAAGCCATGTAAGCATTATGCAGCACCTTTTCCAAGAGGACATAATATACACAAAGAAAAGACAAAGTTAAAATCTTCCTGTTATCTAGCCTTCATGTTTGCTGTGTGTGTTGAGGCACTTTGTGAGTAATATGAATTACTGTACTTTGTAAGGGAAGAAGACTCTAAAACCCTGCTGATTTTAAATAACAACCATCACAGCAGACATTTTTTTTTCTCCAATGATAATGCACTCTGACCTCAGCCCTCCAGATTTTAGCTCATGGAATTTGCGGAGTGGGGGTAGGATTCCAGATGATGGGTGAACAGAAGCAAAGAATGACATAGTGTAACAGCTGAGAGCGACTGGCGTGAGAAAATGAAATGCTTTACCCTGAGATTCTGAGCGTAGTATACAGAGCAGCTTGCGTTTGCACTGTCCGTTTCAAATATCCCTTGTTTTTATTTAAGCCTTATGGAGCATAAAGACAGGTAATTCAAGTGTTCCACCCCTCCATTCCCTCACAAACAGTACAATGTGGTTACTGACATTTTATTGTCTTATAATGAGATAACTTTAAATGTTAACACTATTCTAGATACAGATAATAAACTCGGTTCTTTGAGTGCTGCTCCAAAATAGTACTATTCACACATAAGGAGGTGTTAGCAGATTTGGTAAACCTAGAATTTGGTAGAAATACAGAAACTTAGAGGGAGAGACCCAAAATCTAAGCATGTTCAGTAGGTACGAATGTTGGTGGAAGGGGATGGGAGAATGAAAACCAAAGAGGGAAACAAAATGGAATATCATTAAATACGACTTGGATGTTTCTCTTTTCTGAAATCTCAGAGGAAAATTTTTATTCAGCAACATGTTGTATGTCTCAATTATTATTTTTTTAATCTAGAAAGTCAATATTTGGGCAAGTACAATTTAAAACCTCTGTGACCCACCGTCATTCTTGTCTACAGGCAAGAAAGAATTCTCTTTATTAAAGGCTCAACGTAAATATGATATTGGTCATAGGAAGTATTTTGTTAGACAGAGGATTAAAAGGCCAATATCTTGAATCAAGTTTTGATAATGAACTTTGCAAGGCAAAGGATATATAAATGGGAAAGAAAATAGAAGCTTTACTGATACAACTTTGCAAAATTATGGTCAGAAGAGATAATTTTTCAGCTATGGGAAAAAGCTATGGATCATAAGCACTAGGAGTTCTTGATGACAACAGATAATGGGTCCTCTTATACATTCTTGTACTCCACTGTCTCTACTGCAAAAGCAGCATAACAAAATATAATCTTTCCCAAAAAGGAAAGGTGTGTCAAGTAGTGGAAGCTTAAATATTTGTTACAGTAGATTCAGATAATCATCTGTTTTCAATGGAGGGAGACATTTTCGTCAATGCTTTAGGTTTGTGGTTTTCTACAGGGTCTTATCTCATCCTGTCTCTGTTGCTATAAAACAACCAGCTGCCTTCCCATCTCCAGAGCCTATGAAACCTGATCATTTTATTCAGGGCTGATGCATCTTGTGGATCATCTGGACAGAATTCAGAACAGCTGGATCATTTAGTAGACAAGAGCCAAAGTATGGGCTTAGGGTGTTTTTCACTTAAGAGTTTAAAAACAACATGGAGTCAGCATGAACCCACTTATGGCAGCAGTTCAGATTCCCCAAGTGCAAAGGATATTGATGACAATAAACCTGCTGGCCCATTCCAAGAGACCAAAAAGAAAACACTAAAGCAATCAATGTTAGTCTCAGTGGGTTACTTGCTACTGTTCTTGATACTAAATCAAAATTCCAGTATGTTTCTCCCAGTGTGGCTGTGGATTTCCTTTATCAGCAGGGTGGTCAGCCAAATTACCCTTGAGCTCCTTCTTAGCCATACAGTTCTGTAACTCTTATTATCCAAATTGTGATGAAGTTAAGTGTGGAGAAATTTGTTTGCTTCTTCAATATGTGCTGTCTAGGGCACTTTTTTGTGGGGTTTGACCCCTGAAAGAACCTATGAGGTTGGCTGCTGGAAAGCAGAAGGGGATGAGTGCCTATGGTTGGGCTTTGTTCAAAGCCTATGGTTGGGCTTTGTTCTATTCCAGATGGGGAATAATTAGAACAAAGGCCCTTTCCTGGGGATTGGTGCTTGGATGTTGTGCAGTTTGGTGACAGCAAATGTCTCGGAGAACTGTTTGCATATATGAGCAGTACACCTCTGAATTGCATATCTAAGAATTATCATGAAGCCATTTTGTGCTATTTAGGATTGACCAAGCCTTGAGTTAGAAGAATAAAATTATCTAGAGTTTGCTCTTCATTGTAGCCGTGGAACATAGCAGATTGTCCACAAAGCAGGTGATGTAGAAACAGGCATTCTCTACAGATTCAGTTTATCTGCACAGTATGTGCATCTTTATTTATGCCGTCAACTAATTTCTCCTTCCCTCACCCCCATCCCCAAAACCCCGTGGGCTTTATTTTTCACAAGACAATGCAGTGGAAACTGGCTACATATATATCATTTTATAAAATGTTGGCATTTATGATTGAATAAGTCTCAGCCATTTGTTATTAGTTACACATGGGCCGGCAATAAAGCCTGTGCCATGTAATGGGTACGGAATGCACCTTGGCCAGCCTGTCCAGTGAATGATCTCATCCCTTTGGATATCAAACCTGTCAAGTTTGCCTCTTGATCAAAAACATAAAGTGGTTGTGAGCTGGAAATGAGCTGAAGTGTGGGAGGCAAAAAGAATGTGAAAGGGCATTACCTTTATGTAGGCATGTTTTCTTTGGCGCTTTAAAAAAATCATGTTATTATTTTAATTCAGACTTTTAAAAAATAATGGTAACATTGAATACAGGACCTGTACATCACTATTATATTTATTTGAGAGAGAAACATGAGTCTGTAATGAAAACTACCTTACCTTATTTGCATAGTACACTAATTGCCATACTTTTGGACTTATTTTTTGATTTTTAGTCTGTTCCACTACTTACCAGCTTGCAAAACAAAACAAAATAGATTGTGGCAACTTTAAAATTAACAGACTGATTTCAATATGAGCTTTCATGGATTACAATCCACTTGTTAATGCATTAAAATATTGAGTCCACAGTTTTAGGTATACAGTGTACAGTACATGATTGTTGGAGTAGGAAACTAGCAACATTTTCACTGTATAACAGTGTGTGATTGGGTTCTTGTTCCAGATTAAGCAGTTCCTCCTCTTTAATGAGATTTACCACAGATGTGTTAATATTAACCAAAGGTTTAATCTTTTCCAATGGGGAGGGGTGTACAACAACTTCAGTGTGTCCAATGGGGATCGACAACCACAAACGTTTCAGGCCACATTCCTTGTAGGCCTGTCATAATCAATGAGTCCTTCAATGGGATGGGGTGGGGTAGTCCCCTCAGTGGTTGACTCCTCACCACACAAATAGTCCCACAACAAGGGTGTCAAGTCCAGTCTCCCTTGGGAGGTGTCAGAGCCGTGGGGATAGGATCCAGATGCACTACCTTCTTCCAGAGACCCTTCCCTCACAGATAAACATAAACAGTCAATTCCAATGGCTCCACTTCATCCCTGTGCTTCCACGTCCTCGCGAGGTGTCCTTTGCTCTCTCGCTTTTTGCCTCTCCCTTGTATGGAAAGGGGAACACATGAGTCACTTCCTCTCCCTTAGACAACAACTCTTCTTCCTTCTTTTCCTTTATCTCTGGACTTTCCCATTCCTCTGAACCCCATCTCTTCTTCCTTTTCTTCCATCCCCCTGAAGGACAACTCAACTAAAGTGTCATGCTAATGTGTGGTGACAGTGAAGAAGGCCAGTTCCATGCTAGGTATCATTAAAAGTGGGGTTGAAAATAAAACAGCCAACATTCTAATGCCATTGTACAAAACACTGGTAAGGCTGCACCTGGAGTATTGCATACAGTTCTGGTCGCCGCACCTCAAAAAAGACATAGTGGAACTGGAAAGGGTGCAGAAGAGAGGGACTAAAATGATTAGTGGGCTAGGGCACCTCCCTTATGAGAAAAGGTTGCAGCGTTCGGAGCTCTTTAGTCTAGAGAAAAGGCGCCTGAGGGAGGATATGATTGAGACATCTAAAATTATGTGGGAGATGGATAAAGTGAATAGAGGGAAGCTTTTCCCCCTCTCATGCAATACCAGAACCAGGGGACATCCACTCAAATTGAGTGTTGGGAGAGTGAGAAAGGACAAAAGAACATATTTCTTTACCCAATCGATGACAGGCCAGAAAGTGACCATTTCCTCCTTAGAGTGTCTTTAAGATTCTGGCAAAATCAATCAGCATTTTCGTGCCCTGCCCTCGCTTACTGAGGGCGCAAAAATGGCAGCGCTATGGGGAAACTTCGCACAACGGTGAGTTTAGGAGCCATAGGAACGCATTAAACTAAGTTTAATGCGTTTCTATGGCGTTTTCGGTTCCGTATAGCAATGTTTCCCCATAGCGACAGTTAATCCGGAACGGATTAACCTCACTATGCAGGGCACCACTGTAACTTGGAAACAAACTGGTGTTCATCAGAATTTGATTCCCCATAATCTGTCTGCAGCTAAAAGACTTGTATTACAGCATAAGAAGGATGAATGGCTGCCTTCTACCATTCAAAGGATTTAGGATCTTATAACCTTTTAATATATGAACGTGCAGCATGTAGATATCAATTTTGTATGGATTTACAGTATATGTGAATATTTTATAATCTTTTCTTGAAGTCTTTACCTAAAAGCCTTCTCACCTTTTACAGTGATATTTGTATTTCATTTTCTGTGTTTTTATCCCTTGAAATAATTTTGGTATGTTATAATTTTCTTGCACTGTATTTTTTTTAAAGGAACAGGAAAAGATTTTTCTCAGGATAAGAGGAAACTCCAAATAAGAAATCCTGTCAAAGAAGCTGAAGACTGGGAGTGGGGAAAGGGGTGTGTCTTCAAATACACTAACCTCTGTTTAACTTTTTTCATGGCCTTATTAAAATTCATTTTACAGTGAAAATAATGGAATACTTTTTGAAGGAGAACCTGTGAGCTCCTATCTCTTTTCCTGCCATTTCAGATTTCCTGTTCAGAGACGTCTGCGGTCTTCTAGATTTCAGTGCTTATAGAAGCAGCAAAGTATCTGGTTGTCAACTGCCACTGAACTCTCCTGGGGAGTTGATTAGTTTCCTCCATGGCTCACATTACTGCTTTCTGGTTTACCTTCCTCTGTTTTTCACAGCACATGAAGACTGGAGAAGATTTCTAATATTTCACATTTAAATATAACATTTCCACTTCCATTTTAAAAAGAAGGTTTTTCTGCTGAAAGAATTCTGTTGCACTACAGCATATGGATGTGTAACTCAATGGAAGGGAAAATAAAGTTGTGTGGTCCTTAGGTAACACAAAAGCAAGGGCAAGTTATATCTCTACTATGTATGTATTATGTGCTGTCAAATTGATTCCAACTTATGATGACCTTTTTCAGGCTTTTCATGGTAGAGAATACACAAAAGTGGTTTACCATCCCCTTCTTCTGGGGGCACCCTGGTGACTGTACAGCTTGCCCAAGGCCACACAGGCACACAGTAGGAAATCAGACTTCCAACCTTGGGCTCCACAGCCAGATACCTAAACTATTGAACTATCCGGCCAGCTGATATCTCTGCACCTAAAAGCAACAACAGCTAGCTTTAGGTTTTTACCGCTCTTCATCAGGCTATGCTCCAATATATTGCAGATAATGTAGAAAAAAAATTGAAAGTCCTGAAAGTCATAGAAGATGTTCATGCCAGGTCTTTTTCTTAAAAGCAACTTCCAAAATGCAGGCTGCAAACATGAATCAAGTGTGTAGGTTTCAAATTCCATTCCTGGTTTACCTTGATTAAAATTTCTCTCCCAACCGACATCCAACCAACCGAAATCCAAATACCACCTCCCACCTCTCCTCCTGCCCTTTAGAAGCACTTGCCTACATTGAAAGACATCACCACAGATGCCTTTGTACTCTTCATCATAAGAAACAGGTACCATATTGAATTCCACCAGCTTCCTCCACAGTCACACCTCCGTCGCAAACTCTACAAGAAGAAATACAGTCATTACTAATCAAAGACTCCATAGAACCAATACCACTATGACACACAGTCATACCTTTTTTCTCGCGCCATTTTACCATCACCAAAAAAATTTAAGGCCTTTGCTCCATCCTCGACCTCAGGGAGCTAAATCAATACATCACTACCACCAAGATCCGCATGGTTACCCTTGAGTCTGTCCTCCCATTACTCTGCAGAAAAGACTGGTTCGCAGTCATAGACCTAAGAGAGGCCTATTTTTCATGTCTCCATTCATCCTTCTCACGGGCCCTACCTATGCTTCCAACTTGAACTCAGGCCTACCAGTTCAAAAGACTTCCATTCAGTCTCACAACAGCTCCCCGAGTATTCACCAAATGCCTGTATTCACCCTGTGGCAGTTTACTTCACATTTCACAAAATCCACATCTCCGTTTACATCCATGCTCCCATCACAAACCACGAGGCATTCGCTTCACTTTGTCTCTTCTCCAGGATCTCGCCTTTGCAGTAAATCTACACAATTCTCCACCAGCTGTCATCCATCATTTATCACCTGTCCCATCTACCTCACCTCATACAGAGGTCGGTTGATTGGATTCAGAGGAATTAGAGAGGGGCTCATGTGTAATGTTTTTATGAATAATACCCCCAAAAATGCGCTTGAAGTGGGAGTCCCATACCTCTGGCGTGATGGAATTGGCAATCTCAAAGGCTTTCTGTAAGAAGTCTCTTTCTACCTGCTTCCAGAATTTGGGGTCATTACCCTCAATGAGGGCCTGGCCCAAAGATTTCCAGTTATCTGAGTAAAGCCTTCTTTTTCCCTCTAAGTAAAGATTTATATTCTCTCCGTAGATGTTGCAGGAAAGCTGTAGCTTCATAGGTACCAATGTTTCACCTGTCTTGTTGCTCTGCTCAGCTCTTTTTTCTTGGTCTTACATTCCCTGTCGAACCAGAACCGTTAAGCTTCAGACGTTCTTTCTGGGTATGTAATGCTTAGGTGTGGTCTAAGTACAATAATTATATCCTGGTAGACCTTCCAAATGTTCTGGGTCCACAGAAGAGCATGCTGTCGTAGCTCTTTGAGTTTATTGGTGTTCAACATCTGCCTTATACTGTCATCAGTTTTAATAGACCATTTAAGCCTTTTCTCACCTAAAATGTGGCCCAGCATTTTGTGGTCTGTTAATACCCCTGATTGATTTTGCCAGAATCTTAAAGACACTCTAAGGGGAAAATGGTCACTTTCTGGCCTGTCATTGATTGCTAGGGAGTGTACATAAGGGAGAATGGCAGAAGATCCTATAACATAGTCTACCACACTAGCATCCTTATCTGTTAGAAAAGTGTAGTAGCCATTTGAGGTGTCCATGTGAGATCCATTTAGGCATACAAGATGGAATTTGTAAATCAATTGAAAGAGGAATTTGCCATAGTTTTTGATTACCTTGTCTTGGGAGGTTCGGGAGGAGCTTTTATCCTCTTCAAGCTCCAAGCCAAGGGCTTTTTTCATCATACAAACACTGTTTCCTATTCTAGCATTAAAATCACCACAAATTATTAAAAAATAGTTGGGATATTCAGAAAATAATATATCAAGAAGGTCCTCCAATTTAGCCCAAGCCTCTGAAGCAGTACCAGTTTTTCTCAGTGAGAGATAGATGTTGACACAAATCAAAGGACCTGGTTTGCAGCCATGTGTTGTTAGAACTTGCCAGTAGCTAGAGTTTAATTCAGCTATCTCTGTTCCCTTCAAGCCAGTAGTGGAGGAAATTAAAATAGCCAGGTCCCCACTTCCTCGGCCTGAAGTTTAATTTTTTGAGCTGGGAATTCCCATTTCCTATATCCCTGTAAACTTAAAGAGTCTTTCTTCTTCGTGGCCTCTGTGAATACACACATATGGGTTTAGTCTGCGCCTGCGCTGACATTCTCGGAGCATTCCAGAGCTAAAAGTAACAATTTTATGGTATGATCCCCCATGAGGCACAAGCTCCTCCCACCTAAGATTCCCCTCAGTTCCTTTTTTCCGCCGTGCTGTAAAGTTCTACAGAGCATAGAGCTATTTCCTCAGGGGTTTTTCCCCTTAGCTTATTGATCAATTCCCTCTAAATTGGATTCTTTCCCTTCTCAATTATCTAATCTATGATCCCCCGTGAGTTGTTTTCTTTTTTGCTTGCCAGCTACTTGGCTTACCGCCCCCCCCCCCCATACACACACATTTCAACTGTTTGCTTCTTTCTCCTTTCCCGCCTTTTTCGGCCTACTCATTTTGACTCTCAGGCACATTAATGATTTTTTGCCTGAGTAAGCTACATCTTACCCAGATAGGTGCAGGCCGCAGTAGGGAACCCGACAATACCAAGGAGTCCTTAAAATCTAAGTCTACATCAACAGAGGAATCCTCACCAGAGGCTAGCGAATTTGCCTCTGAGGAGACGACGTGCCAGCTCTACCTGCACAGACTCAGGGATCTCCTGATAGCCTCTGCTCCAACTGGCCATTCAGTGACTGCGCTACCGTCCAGTCCGGCCATGGCCCTTTTAGCCCTACATGAGGGTGGGCATTTGACGTTCCTGAGTTGGAGCTTAAGTCTCCCTATCTCATGAGGAGAGGAGAGTGAAAAGGAGGCATGTCTCACCACAACCTCTCTCTGAGCAACCATGAGAGAGACTGGTGAATCATCGATGGATGATTGTTTCAAGGGGCTTGTTCATACAACTGATTTGACCCCGCAGGAGTTAGGGCTCTGTCGCCCTGTCCCTTGGAGAAGAAGGGCCTCCTGTTGCCCCGGTCACCTTCCCTGACTGTCAGTGATTCCTCCTGACATGGGAAGCGCCTCTGTGTGTGAGTGCTGCACACCAACCCTCCTTCGTGCGCCTGCTCATGTAGCTGCGACTTCTGGAGGGAACTGCACGCTGAGGCTGCAGATGTGCCTGCAACATAAGGTAAGGCCTGGGTTTCCCTTTGGGGATGCAATGGGCCCCTTCAGCTCCTGCTGCTAGCCCTGCATGTCAGTGCTTTGCCTGTCTAGGGTAACGCCCTTGGGTGTTTGGTATATTGGGCCTGATTTATCAGAGGCCTTGTTCACGTGGCTGCTATTTCCAAAACCAAGTGCCAAGGCGAAAGCTTTCTGGCAGCATTTGACAGCCCTAGTTTGCCTCTGGAAGGGGGGGCTGCAACTCCCACCACTAGCCCTGCTAGTCGGTGATATTCCTGCCTGGGGTAGCACCTGCAGGTGGCTGTTAATTTGGCACAAAACAGCCCTCTTTATCAATGGGCTGGCTCACAAAGTAGCCTGCAGCCCTGTCTCAGGTGCCAGTGCCTGCATAGGCTCATAGGGAAAGGACTCACAAGGGTCCACCCAAGAACCCTGCCGCTGTCAGGTAAGTCTGGAGAATTTTCCTCAGGTAGGTCCTGTCACGCTGACAAAGTTGCGTAGGACCAGTCCCTTTTGTTTGGGATAGGAGCTATGAGCTCTTGGCCACCATCACCATCCCGCTCTACCTGGCATCGTTTTGACCCATGGGCTATGGAGTGCTTTATGCCTCCACATAGGCTTCACAGGTGTAGTGCTCCCTCGAACTCGGTAGCACAATGTTCGCAGCTTTGACCGAACCTGCTGTTAATCCATTCGGCCTTCTCCGTTCTATGACTGTTGAGCCTGTGCTTGGTCAGGCTCGTGCTAGGTCAGTCTTCTCCCCTGTTCATCAGGAGAGTTTTCCTTATTCAGGATTGGGACTTACATGAGTCACAGGGGGGTGGAAGAGTTTCCAACCAGTCTTCCTATACCCCTCTGGGTTGTCGCAGATGGTCGCACTCTTTTACTGTTAACAGATGAGGAGTTCTTTAATTGGCGTTGTTACTTGTTTTGGGGTGCCATGTAGCCATTTACTCCTCTGCCATGGGGGATTATCATCACCACTTATGGAGTTTGGTGGTGCCAACCCTGTGGGTAGCTCCTGTGCACCCTTACAATTCAGGCCTCCCACATTACTAGGAGGCACTGTTGCAGGTGCATCACGAGTGCACTGCTGCTCAATATGCCTGAAAACCAGTGTCTAAGCAACTGACAGGTTAGGACCTGCCATTTATTGGTGTATGGCTTTTTAGCCAGAAAAAAAGTTGTTATTCTTTATAACCTGCTCAGTCTCTACAAGGCGACACAGTCATTGCGCTGTAACATCTGCAAGAGCCTGAAGATGTTCCCATCTGCCTACAGCATTCTGGGAACATTAAAAGCCTCAGCCCCAAAGTTACCAGCCGCTGCCCCTAGACATGTGGGAGGCAGTGCCTTGACCGGCAGAACTGCAGATAGGACTGCAAAACTGAGCGGTCTTTTTACTTCTCTGTTGTTGACTAATCAATCTGTTTGACTCATTTCTATTATAGCTACCAGCTTTGCCACGATCTTCGATTTATGTTGAATCCATTAGGATCTACCTCAACATGGAGAAGATTTTTGTTCTTGTTTTTTCGCTACCATATCTACACTTCGGCAGGAAAGATGCTTTCCAAATTCCAATCCATCTCATGTCGAGGCCCATTATGATCAAGCACGACCGGTCCCGGCTTCGAATTGACTATCTGCCAATTCTGGGCATATGCTCGGATCTCACTCCTTGAACAAATCTCCATCCAATATGATGTGATCCATTATCATCCTCTGTCACCTTCAGTGTGCTTCTTTTCATTTGCACAGGTCACTTCGCGGTTCACCACATCCCGTCGATTGGGAATGTAGGAACCGCCTTTTCCAGACCCGGCCATCACTTAGCTGAGCACTTGCTCGATGTGGCCAACTATCAATCACGATAGGCGCCTACCTAGAGCAATTATGGTCTAAGATTCTACCTCACTTGGAATTCATTAAAACAGCTTAGAAATTCTCACTCTGAGACCATGACTCTAGCAAAGAAACACAGGATTGCTGCTAGACACGCAAAGAGCTTCAGCTGCTGTCGCATCCTTAGTATCTATAGAAGGCTCGCCTAGTCAGGATCCACTGGCTCATCAAGAAGGCAAAGGACAGAATGGAATGTCTTCCATTACATGGTACCAGTCTCTTCAGTCTTAGACTGGTGACACTAGAAAATTTTTTTACACAGAATAGGAAAACAGCTAAATTATATACGGGCCAACAGCCCTTTCGTCCTTCTTTCGGTTCTACCCATAGTCCATTCAACTATATCTGGAGTTTCAGCCTCCCAGACATTTCGGTTCATAAAAAATGTCACCACATCTCTCAAGGTTACATTATATAATTGTCTTTGTTCCTCTTTGAGTAATGTTAGACTTACTCTTTTGTCTATATCCTCCCGGAAGAGACCTCTGCCTCCTGAACAAACATGCCATATTCCAAGTTCCTACATCTGGCTTATGCAGTGGCTTCTACTTCTGTGCTATTATATACATAAAAAGGACAGAGGCATCCGTCCCGTCCTTGGTCTCAGAAATCTTTTCATGTGTATTCTACTGTAGGTTTCAGATTCCACCCTCAACACTATTATCTAATCAGTAATTCCTAAGGTTTCACTATCATTTGATTTTTCAACATATGCAAGGTCTTTCAGATGGTACAGGGCATCAGTTTGATAATAACCTTCCCCTGCAAAATATGGACATCTACCTGTACTGGTACTATGGCGTATATTTTTCTTTAAAAAAAAATACTAGCAAACATCTCCCCAGATTTATGACCTCCACGGCTTCAGTGCTAAAGCAATACAGACTCAGCCTCGAACCACTCCAATAGTTCGAACCACTCTTTTGCTGTTTGACCAAGTAGAGGATCCCTAATACAAGTAACTGCAAGTTCGGTTCTGTCACCGTTGGGAAGTACCGACCTTCGATGTATTCACTGGGGTCCGTACGCCGACTACAGGTTTTATTGCTCCTGTGCAGGTGCGGATGGAAACACTGTCAGGGACATTTTCATATGGCAGTGACAGGGAATCTGCCATAACTCTTCCCTCCGATACCTTTTATTCTATGGATTTTCCATCACCATAATTCCTAATCAAATATGATCCAAATACCTCTTTGATGACCAAGGTAGTTCTAGTTCGCCTGTCTCAGATCGATATAGACAGGAACATGTGAGTTCCCTCTGGTGACTTACCTCCTATCTTCGGAGGGAAGGATGGTCTACCATCCGCATCTATCAGCCATGAACTTGCCAACCTGGAAAATACTCCCACTTTGGCATCAGTGCTCGATCGAGCTCGAAAACCATAAACTTGATGTCGATTTGTAAATAAATGAAATCTTTATTAAATATAATGAAACAAAGAACTACCTTACCAACTTTCTTTGAAACTGTTGCCTACTTGGCTTTCTATTTATGCTTTAAAACGTTATATATCTGCTACTGCTGCCCATTAACCAGATGATTCTGGTACGTAGGACTTTTGTCTCATTCTAGGGTCAAACATCTTTTCACAGGACTCAGTACCACCTGTCCTCCATGTAAATGCATTGTTCCTCAATGGTCTATAGATCATTCTAAATTCACTCATGTGCCCACCATTTGAGCCCATTTTCTCTTCAAATGCGAAATTACTTACTTTGAACAGCCTTCCTAGTGGCTGTCATATCTGCCAAAGGAACATGGGAAATAGCTGGATTGTGATTCGATCCACCTTTTATTCAGTTTTCCTGATAAAGTGACTTCCTACCTTAATGCCTCATTTCTGACCTATTCGACTAGTTTTCATGTTTATCTGTGCTTTATCTTACCATCATTCTTCAGATCACCATCATCTCCTCTAGAGCACATGCTCCACAATAATTATGTAAGACGCTCACCAGCATTTTGTCTGGACACTGCCAGAGCTTCTAAACAGATGACAGGCTCTTTTTATGCTTTCATTCTTTTAATTTCGAAAGTCCAGTTTCATCCTATCCATCTCTAGATCGATGGTCCACAGTATATCTATGGCTTGCCAGTGGTCAGACGAGTCACCGTCTAATCAGCTTTAGCCTCGCTCCATGGAGTGCTGTCTACCTTGGCTGCATCCAGAGTAGAATCGAGATTCTTGACATTACCGTGCAGCAATATGATCCATGCCATCTACCTTTGTGGGGCACTACTGGCTACATGTAGGTACACGCAGTAACACTGGATTTGGCAGAAATGTGTTGGCATCCTTCCTACCGTGACGTCCCACCTGCCAATAAGTAAGCTTGCCAGTCACCCATATGTGTGTATTCACAGAGGCCACGAAGAAGAAAGAAAGGTTACTTACCTGTAACCATGGTTCTTCGAGTGGACCTCTGTGAATTCACACTACCCGCCCATCCTCCCCTCTGTCCGTCACGGGTATCTTATTGTTGTATAACTCTCGTGCCCGGCGGACAAATTGCAGGAACTGAGGGGAATCTTAGGTGGGAGGAGCTTGTGCCTCATGGGGGATCATACCATAAAATTGTTACTTTTAGCTCTGGAATGCTCCGAGAATGTCAGCGCAGGCGCAGACTAAACCCATATGTGTGAATTCACAGAGGTCCACTCGAAGAACCATGGTTACAGGTAAGTAACCTTTCTTTCTCCAGAAGCCAAGTCTCTTGCAGGCAAATTATGTCAAATGACTGAAGGTACTGTATGAAATCTGAGCCAACCAATTTATTCTTCCATCCTGCAATATTCCAAGATAGAAAATTCAGAGGCTGACTTTGTATCTTATCTGATGTTAGTCAGTCTTGGGAGAGGGCTGCTAGAGGGGCATATCTGTTGTCCAAGTGCCATTTAGAGTTAGACCTATTGGATGTTTTGCAGTGACTCGGTAGGTGGCTCTTCCCCTTGGGGGGTTGATAAATTCTGTGACTGCTCGAAGACTTGTTGACACCCATCTTTGGAGCCTCTCTTATTTGTGTTCTCTGGTTGTTACATATGTTTATGAAACCACGGGGTTGATTAATCAAGATATTATTGGGGGCAGATACAAAAGGTGGGCATACTTCTTTGCCTCTATAGTTTAAGTTAGGATCAGGGGGTGCAACACCAGCATGGTTGGGGGCATTTCCCCCACACCTGGACTACATATAATAAGAAGAGAGCTCAACAGTTCTATCTGATTTTCCACGTGGTATTGGAATCCTTTTTAAATTTACATGTGTCCAAATTCATCAGCCATTACCCTCCTATCAAAAGTACCCAAGTGATTCGTGGCATATGACTGTCTGTTTGTTTTGAATGGTCTTTGTAAGTTTCGTTTTACAGTTGACCTGAAATTATGGTGTGTTATACAGTGGTGCCTCGACTTACAAACTTAATCAATTCCAGAAGATGGTCCTAACTTGAATTGGTCATAAATCGAAGCACCATTTCCCATAGGAATGCATTGTAACCCCATTAATCCATTCCGGCCGGGGGGGGGGGAAATCACCCAAAAAAATCACCAAAACCCACAACACCACAACAAGCCCCATCGGAACACGCTGGGGCCAGGGGGGGGGGAATGCCAAAAAAGAAGCAAACAGAACAAGCCCCATTGGAACGCACTGGGGCCAGGAAAAAAAACACCAAAAAAATAAAAAACATCACAGCACAGAAACATAAGCCCCCCCAGCTCAAACCCATCCTGCAAAACCCTGTACTCACTCAGAACAGGCATTTTAAAAAGCAGAAAGCAGCACCAGACAGTCCGAAGCCTCCTCCGATGCACTCTCTCTAACTGTTGGGACGAAAGAGCTACAAAGAAACAGCCTCTTCACTGACCAACAGTTAGCAATTTAAATTCCCTGCCTTTCCCCCCAACTTTTTTCTGATTGTAACTCAAAGCTCCGGTCGCAAATCGAAGCAAAATTTTGCGGCCGGAGCTGGTCGTAACTCGATTTGGTCGTAAGTCTGGACCTTCGTATGTCGAGGCACCACTGTATGTGTTCCCCATTTGAATGATACTGATACATCTTCAAGCTTATATATTAAGCTCCAAAAATATCAAGCATATCCATTTTCTTTAAACGACAGATGCACCTTCCCCCTCCCCATTTCAGATGTTATAGGATATATAACATTAAAGGATCCCAGTCTTTACCCAGAATGTCCAAAATATCCTGTGTTACATCAGTGTTAGTTTTCCATGTATTATTTGACCTTATTAAAGACCAGTTGTATGTGGTAATATGACTCACAGTGTTGGATGATGAGACTGTAGACTGTGGTTTCTCTATTCTGGAGTCTACTTCCATAAGAAATTGTAGGTAGGCATTGTCCGGCAGTATGTTGTTCCTATCTGTAGGAGCTATAAAAGAGGACCGTGGGCCATTTGTGTCTTGGAAAATATCTTGCCATTCATCAGTTACTATGAAGTCTACATTTGAAAGGGTTAAATTCAGGCCCTCGGCATCTTTTCTTGAGTTACAATTATCGGCCTGAGTTTCTGGAACCTTTTCAGAATTTGCGGCCAACTCTATGTCCTCTATGTATAAGATGCTGTTCTTTTCGAGGTAGGCAGGGATTGTTCTGGTTTGTTTCTAATCTGTGACTCTCGCTTCCTGGTTGGTGAAAGTTTGGGTCTGGGTTAGGAAATGTTCAGGGGGGTGCTGCTGTCAAAAACCCTGTTTTTATCAGGGTGGCTATGAGTTGGAGTGTTGCTTCCAGGTCGAATATTTCTTGATGTAGTGCATGTAGTTTATCAAAGATGCTTTGGATTGATTTGCAGATAGGAAGCAGTGGTCACATAATTTAATGTAGATAATTTTGATGTCTTCATTATCAGCCCCATAAGATTTGTCTGTTCTTCTATGACTCTATTCTTTGGTTTTAAGGTAATTAATGGTTTTAATGGTTTTAAGGTGATTACCTGCTTTATTTGGTTTTATATGCTACAGTAGAGACAATATTTTAAAGGTCTTTGGCCAGAAACAATAAAGTTTATATGTATTCTATTCTTTGGATTGGTGTTCGGTAAGTTTGGATTTTTGTCAGGCAAGTCCATTGATAAAATTGATGACCTTTCTTCTAATCCTGGATCCACTGACCAATTGCCAATCAAGTAGCCAGAAAGGTCTTCAGCCACATCATTTCTTTGGGAATCTCTGATGATCACATTCAAATCTTCATTGTCTAAGATAGATGAAGTACTTGACAAATTCCCTAGAAAACCTTTTCCCAGCAGAACCGGAAAAGTCCTGTTGACTAATGGAGGTTAAAGGCATGCAGAAATCTACTATACCCCTCTGACTTTTACTTCTGGGAGCATTGTTAGTCCCAGCACGAGTTTTCTGGCCTCTAGTAACGACCATTGGTAGTGTTTATATGTGCTGTTGAATCACACCTGCAACCAGGAGAGTTAGAGCCTTCTGCAAATCCTAGTGCAGATCCTAGTGTGGTTTCTTTATTTATTTATTACCTTGCATTCTGTGATATCTCCTTATCAGACAGCTCAGGCAACTCCAAACATTTGACTTCTAAATATCTTCTAAATAACTCACAGTATTATGACGTGGTTCTTGTATGGCCTTGAATTTTCCTCGAAACCATCTCAGTCCTTTTCAAACATTGTGTTACTGGAAAACTTCCCCAGGGAAACTCCAATGCTTCTTGCTCTCTTTGGTTCCAGCCACCACCGGGAAGCAAAGTTCTTTTAATGAATCAACTTGAGCAGTTGAATACAGTGGTGCCTCGCTTAGCGAGCGCACCGTACAACGACGAATCCGTATAGCGATCCCCTTTTTCAGGATCGCTATACGGAGCACCCAATCACCGCACCTCGCTTTGCGACGATTGGGCGTCCCGCGGCCATTTTGGAGCCGCCGATCAGCTGATCGGCGGCTCCAAAATGGGCGCGGGAGGACCCGAAATGGCCCCGCGCTGTGTTTTCGCGCCCTCGGCAAGCGAGGGGAGGGCGCGAAAACGCGGCGCCATTTCGGATCCGTTTTGAAGCCGCAAAACAGCTGTTTTGCGGCTTCAAAACGGCCGCGGACGACCCGAAATGGCCCCGCGCGGCGTTTTCGCGCCCTCCCCTCGCTTGCCAAGGGCGCGAAAACGCCACGTGGGGCCATTTCGGGTCCCTTTTGAAGCCGCAAAACAGCTGTTTTGCGGCTTCAAAACGACCCGAAATGGCCCCCCGCGGCGTTTTCGCACCCTCGGCAAGCGAGGGGAGGGCGCGAAAATGGCTGCCCGGGGCCAGGAAACTTCTCTAAGTGGGAAGTTTAGGGCCGATTTGGAACGCATTAAATGAAGTTTAATGCGTTCCAATGGCTTTTTACTTCCCGCTTAGCGAAGATTTCGTATAGCGAAGGTTAATCCGGAACGGATTAACCTCGCTATACGGGGCACCACTGTACTTTGTAAGTATTTAAAAATAAAGATTAAAAAGCTTGACAACAAACGCTGTTCCTCCCTCAGACTGGAACTGGAAGCTCCTCTTATTCAGTATAAGTATTAATGAATTATTGCCAATTTAAACATCCTTGCATAAGCAGCTATCCACAATAAGTATATTCAGCATAGTATAATTATATTATCTCATGCTCTGGTTTGATTTATCTTTGTCATGTCATCTTGGAGAATACATTTATTCCAAAGTATAAGCTTTAATCTTAGTCTGTTTACAAGAACATAAGAGTAATGTTTCTATCATTTCTATTCTAGGATCTTCTAGAAAGAGAGAGGGAGGATCTGGTTATGTGACCACAGCACTGGGGAACACTTGGAGTCATAGTGTAAATACAAGACTCATTTTGCAATATCTGGATTCAGGGACAAGACAGGTAAGGAACCAGGGGAGTTATTCCTACAGTCATGTGTCCTTGATTCTGCTTCAGGCCTGATTCTGCTCAAATCTCAGTATTTTTAATTTACATTCCCATAATTTTAGTAGATGCAAGTGGGATCTCTGTAGGAAGAAGAAGAAGGAATGGGGGGGGGGAAAGGGTCATTCTTTGCTCTGCTTTCCCTTCCCTCAATGAGTCCATCACTATGTGGGTTGTCCTCAGAAACCAGTTCCTCCTCATTCTCACAAATACTATGTCAGGAAAAAGAGGATCTGGTGTACATTTGGGGGTAAAAAAATAACTGCAGGAAGGAACTAAGAACCAGCATAGATGAAGGGAAACCATACTATTGCTGGGTTTCTGCCATTTTCCTTAATCCCTTGAATTAGAATTGGAGACTGGCAGTTGGGCTCTATGAGCAAAATCTCATGCCAGTGAACATTTTGACTGCAAATGACTCCCTCAGCCTGTCTTTTTTCCCTAGTGATGGCTTCCATGTCATAGTAGATGAGAGCTATCACTTACATAATTTTCTCTGTAACGTGGGCTAATGGAGCATGGTGCCTTCATGCACATCTCTTGGTTAAGAGGATGTGGAGGTCATGGTTATCACACCATTTTTTCTCTCTCTGTCATTGGTAGAGACTCCCTCTTGTCCACATTCCTTGTGTGGTCTTTCAGATATTATATGCAGATACTTTCTTCACAAGAAAATGGGATATACATGTAATGGCTGACAAACAGGAAAGGTAACAGGTACATCTATGTCTGGGAAAGAAATGGATTTAAAAAAAAAAGAAATAGTTTCAAATTATTTTTCTATTGTAATGCTTTTATGCAACTGAAGCATTCATAAAGTTAGATTCTTCTATATCCAGTACGTCACTATGGCAAGTGCTATTTTAGCTTCTTAGGATGTAGTTTCTTTTTAGCCTCTTAGGATTTAGACTATTAATTTGTAACTCCTAGAACTATATCCAGTGTTGTGCAAGATGATTTCCACTTGCACAGCAGTTCATACCCAAACTTGGCAGCCTCTCGTGTACCTGCCGAATCTGCAGAATCCATCAAAACAGATTTGAAAGGGGCAAGTAAAAAAGGAGTCTTTTCAAATATAAGATTCCATTCTGTCAACAACATGATCCAAATGGATTTCTCCCTTTTCTTCATTGTGATAGTTAGGTAAAAGTAAAGGTTCCCCTTGACAATTTTTGTCCAGTCGTGTTCAACTCTAGGGGGCGGTGCTCATCCCCGTTTCCAAGCCATAGAGCTAGCGTTTGTCCGAAGACCATCTTCCGTGGTCACATGGCCAGTGCGACTTAGACACGGAACGCTGTTACCTTCCCACCGAGGTGGTCCCTATTTATCTACTTGCATTTGCATGCTTTCAAATCGCTAGGTTGGCGGGAGCTGGGACAAGCGATGGGCGCTCACTCCGTCGCGTGGATTCGATCTTACGACTGCTTGATCTTCTGACCCTGCAGCACAGGCTTCTGCGGTTTAGCCCACAGCGCCACCACGTCCCTTCATTATGATAGTTAGAGACATAAATATTTAGCAGGTCCAACATTTTTTGTTTTCCTCCTCTGTAATTTTATATAAAGTGCCCACTTTACATTTTAAGAAATAAATGTTTATCTTTCTGTAGCTATTTGTGAATAGGGTTTTGTCATCCGCATCTGCCAACGCAGCTTTCCTTTCCTTCCCGTAATAAACATCTCTCAGGAATTAAAATACACCCACCAATGTAAAAGACAGATCTCACACAGTCAAATGGTGTATTTCAAAATATTTCACTGGATGATTGGGAGTTTGTGGGGGAAGCTATTTTTTGGAAAGAGCTATGAGGTGACAGGGACGTGGTGGCGCTGCAGGTTAAACCGCAGAAGCCTCTATGCTGCAAGGTCAGAAGACAAGCAGTCATAAGATCGAATCCACGCAATGGAGTGAGCTCCCGTCGCTTGTCCCAGCTCCTGCCAACCTTGAAGTTCGAAAGCATGTTAATGCGAGTAGATAAATAGGTACCACCACGGTGGGAAGGTAACGCGGACACGTTCCATGTCTAGTTGCGCTGGCCACGTGTCCACGGAAACTGTCTACAGACAAACGCTGGCTCTACGGCTTGGAGACGGGGATGAGCACCATGCCCTAGAGTCGGACACGACTGGACTAAATGTCAAGGGGAACCTTTACCTTTTTATGAGATGACAGTAATGCAAGCACATTATTTCATGTTCTTTCACTATATTTAACTGAAATCTCTCTGTCATTGAGCAGTTTATAATCCTGATCACCTCCTAGTTTAGAGAACACTGTATTAATCTTATAAATAGATGGCACTTGGCCCCTCGTCAATCAATTATATCAATAAAGGTTTGGGCCTCATTGGAGAAGTTTGTGAAGTTGGAAACCTGCAACAAGTCATTTCCTCTGGTACATTTATTCTGACCAGCAGTATCTGATAAAATGATAAAGATTTATTGAGCAAGCGATTCTTGCTCAATAAGAGCGTCGTGTTGTGGCGCAGTGGTTAAACCGCTGTATTGCAGCTAAAACTGTGCTCACGACCTGGGGTTCAAATCCCAGGTAGCCGGCTCAAGGTTGACTCAGCCTTCTATCCTTCCGAGGTCGGTAAAATGAGTACCCAGCTCTCTGGGGGGGGGGGGCAATGTGTAGCCTGCATAATTAAATTGTAAACTGCCCAGAGAGTGCTTGAAGCGCTATGGGGTGGTATATAAGCAGCACACTTTGCTTTTCTCTCACACTGGATCTTCTCTCAGTGTCTTTGGATGATACGAATATATAAATAACTAATTGTTTTGTTTTGCTTGTTTAGCTGCCTGTTTAGAAATCCCATGCACTGGACAAAGATATGAAATCTTCAACAAATAGGCAAACAGGTTATGGTCTCTAGCCCTGATGGAGAAATAAACATAGGTGATAAGGAATACTAAGAATGCTCAGAGCAATAACTTTTATTCAATATGGTACCCTTCAGTTAAATACTGGAGCAAAAATTTTCAGCCTATCAACCACTGAAATCCAATATTTGTATATGGAACACCATTTTTAATTTGCATACACATGCTGTAGATAATTAATTTGATTTTCCCCCATGGTTTCAAAATGTTTCGAAACATTAGTCTGTTTTTTTAATTGTTTATTTATTTATTTTAAAAAACCATGCCACCATCACCCTTGGGACCAGATAAACATATATATTCTTAATCTCTTTTCATTCCATTCCACTCCAAAAATACATTGATTCTTCTACTAGCTTATGACCTTTCCCTTTTACAAAAACATAATTCAAATATAGATTCCATTCCTCTTTAAAATCATTGTATTTTGTCACTCCCCTTCTTACCTTTATTTCCTATTAGTTTATCATTTATCGCTAAACTCCACATTTCTTTATACCAATTTTCAAGATTAACTTGTCATTTTTTCCAGTTTTTTGCAAATATTAGTCTTTCTACTGTCACCATTATAACTATTAGTTCTTTCTGTTCTTTTTAAAGATGGTCATCCTTGATTAAAAGGGCAATATTTGGTGATATTTGACTATTATATTCAATTATTTCTCTGATTTCTTTGAAAACCAATGTCCATTCTTTTTCGCAAGTCCACCACATATATAAATAACTTCCTTTTTCCTTTTTCCATCTCCAGCATTGTAATGGTACATTTCTATTTATAATATTCAGTCTTACTGGGGTAAGTTACCATCTCAATGCGACCTTATAACAGTTTTCTTTTACCCTTATAGACATAGTCTTCATTATTCTTTGTGACCATATTTTGTTTCAATCCTCACTTTTAACCTCTTCCTCCAAATCCTCTTGCCATTGTTTTTTCATCATAGCTTTTTCCGTATCCAACATTAGAATCTTATAAATCACAATTACTGTTCCCTTTCTTTTATTTCCTTCCTCTTGAACTTGTCTTTGCTCTATGGTCTTCTCAAATGTAGTCAATTTTCTAATTTCTCCTACTTTTCTTGTCCACTCCCTTGTCCAACTTTCCATTTGGAGTATATTTAACCATGAGTATCCCCTCTTCCTCTCCCAAAGTTTCCTTTATAGTATTTTTATCTTTCATCTTTTTCATCCAATCCCTTATTGTATTTAACCCTTTTCTACTAATACTTTTTTTAAGTTTAATTTTAAGGATTTGGGGGAAGCTCTGAGCCTCCTCTACTTCTTGTAGTAGTGAGATATGTGGATTCAATATATATCTAGTCTCGTTATTTATAAATAATTTACTTTTTTACCAGCAAAATCTTAATTAGAAACGTGTTTACTTTTTTTTTTTGATCACCTTACTGCCTATCCATCCACAGTCTTTTAAATTTGGGTTTCGTTTCCTCTTCACTTGTATATGTTGATTTGCAGTGTTTCTATGAAAGGCTTGGTTCTGATGGACATTCATTCATCTGTCGGATGAATACATAAAACTAATATTGATAGAGCATTGCTAGATGGTTGGATGTATGTACCCTTCTTTTCCAGAAGAGTTTTTCATAGAGGAAATTTTTTAAAATTATTTTTGATTCCATTACTCAAATCAGTAGCGAGTTCTTTATCAAAACAAAATTATATACTGCACTAAATAGAATACTATAGTGCATAATCACTTCATGCAGTTCTCTCAATTTTCTAAGCCACTATTCAAAATATAATTCAAAAGGCAGCTTGCAAGAAATAAAACTCTGTTAAACCACCATGGAAAATTGCAGTTTCAGTAAATCTGTGCTTCCACTCTTACTAAAAATAATCTGAATTTTTTTTTCAAGGTCTGTCTGGAAGAAAGAGAGTGGGTTAACTAGAGGTAGAAATTTGTCAGTGAAATAATTTTTAGAAAGCGGTATATAAATCTAAGTGTAACTGTTGTTTTTTTAATGGAACCTGGTTTCAGGCAATTTAGAGATTAATGCCAACACATTGAATAGATCTTGAAAGTGAGCAGCCAACCAGTGCAGTTATGCATATTTTGTGGAATATGGGCCAAAAATGTTGGCCCATCAGTATCCGGGCTGCCGTATTCTGCCTATACTGAATCTAACTCCAAAGATAGCTTCATGTGGTATGAATTACAGTCATCTAGACCACTGGTTCTTAACCTTGGGTTACTCAGGAGTTTTGGACTGCAACTCCCAGAAGCCTTCACCACCAGCTGTCCTGACTGGGGTTTCTGGGAGTTGCAGTTCAAAAGCATCCAAGTAACAAAGGTTAAGAACCACTGATCTAGACCAGTGGTTCTTAAGCTTTGTTACTCAGGTGTTTTTGAACTGCAGCTCCAGAAACCTCAGCCAGCAGAGCTGATGGTGAAGGCTTCTGGGAGTTGCAGTCCAAAAACATCTGAGTAACAAAGGTTAAGAACCAGTGATCTAGACCTAAAGTTCTGTGTGATGCTGGCGTATTTCAAGGTCAAATTTATTACATTTGAAGTTCTCAAAGCATTATAATATTAAATTATAACACTCCTTGATAGCTTGAGTCTATGGGTTCATCACAGATGACATTTTTCCCTTAAAGGAAAAACTTCATAAATTATATCAGTGTTCATATTGGTATCAAGGTACAAGTAGTTTAAATGGTCCGCCTTTCTTCAGAGGATGAGAATAAACCATTGTTTAACTCTTGGTGAAATAAGTTGTTCTCTAGACATCCACATTTTGCTTTTTCCCAGGTAGGAAAATTATTCACACAAACCAGCTTGCCTGTTTCTAAAAGCTTTATTTATCTAGTTGATTCTATACATAGAAATTCAAAATTCCCAATTGTTGGAAAAATGTAACTTGGAAATTAAAGATGCTCTAACTTCATTTTATGAAAGATATTCTCACAGCTATGAAAAAGCCGTGTAAAATTACTGTTAAATTATGTGAAAGTCATCCACAACTCTTACAACTATGGAAATCTGCAAGCTTCAGAAGTACAGTCAAAATATGAAGACAAAGCTTAGGTGGTAGGCAGATACTTAAGTCATGATTCAAAGGCAACTAAAAAGTACAGAATCAGGTGATTTGTATACATCCTGACTGTTCCTTGGATTACAGTTGCTGGGGTTGCCAGTGCTGCTTCTAGCCTGCAACTAGACTTTGAAATCACAAATTTAAATCTAAGATACAAATAACCAGAACCAATTTAAATCAGTTTCATCTGAGACCTCCTGTGTGAGGGTTCATAGGTGTGGGCTGTCTTTTCTCCAATAAACGGACGAGACTCTTGAGGAATATCAAACGGCAACGTATTTATTTCAACTTTAACATCATCGGTAACTATACCCATGAAAGGGTTCAGGGACGTTTGGAGCCCAAGGTTCGGCTTGGAAGGAGTCCACAAACTATGTACAAATGGGTTAGAGTTCTCTGGGTTCCAGGGTCCTGTTGAAGGCGGCCCAGGCCCTGGCCCAGGGTTCACTTCTTCTTCCAGGGAAATCAACGGTAGGGTCTCCTCGTCTCCACTCCAGCCGTCCCAAGAGGATCCGTCTTCTACTGTGAAGCCCCAGGGGCCGGGTAACCCCCCAGCTTCCTCAACTCGGCGATGTGCCATTGGCGCTTGCGTTCCAATTCTCTGGCAACCGCCTCTCGCTCCTCCCGCAGTTTCCTGCGCCACTCTTTCGCCTCCGTCTCACCCCAGTAAGACGGGCGCGGTTTCAGCCCCAGTTGGCGGCGTCTCTCTGCCTCCTCATGGGGTACTCTGACCTGCTCCCACTTGTGGGTCCAGGGGTCCTCCATCCAGACCCACTCCCAACCGCCTGGAATATCCTTCGGTCTTCCCCTTATATCCCCCATCCCAGCTTCTATCTCCTCCCCTCTCTTTCCCGCCTGAATCCGTCCCGTTTCGCGGGTAATCTTTAACCCCTTCACTTCCTCTTCTAGGTCCCGGGTATCTACCCCCTTGCTCAGGGTAAGGGTTCCGCCGCACTCTGCTCCCCAATCAGGGGTTTCCACTCCTTTCTCCTCCCGTCGCGGTGGGGATGGTGGGGGGGAAGTCTGGGTCTGGCTGTTATTCTTCGGGAGCAGCGGCACTCCAACCATGGCTTCCACTTTGGGAGCCTCACATACCCCCCCATCCGAGAGTGCCGCTCGCTCCTCCTCGCTCCGCGCCCACGGACCCTGCCGGGAAAAATAATCTACGTTAGAGTGTTCTTTACCCTTGCGATACTGGACCTTGAACGAATAGGGTTGCAAGGCTAGATACCATCGGGTGAGTCTAGGGTTAGTCTCCTTCATACGGTTCAACCATTGGAGAGGGGCATGATCTGTCACTAAGGTGAATGGGGCCCCTTGGAGATAATATTTCAAGGCGTGGGTGGCCCATCTTATGGCTAACGCCTCCTTTTCTATAACTGCATATTTTTCCTCCCGAGGCTTCAACTTTCGACTCAGATAGAGAATAGGATATTCGTTGCCCTCCCTCACCTGGGACAACACCGCCCCCAGACCCCGATCCGAGGCGTCGGTGAATAGGACAAAGGGGCAGTTGAAATCGGGGGAGAACCTGATGGGTAGTTCGCATATTATCCCCTTCAAGGTCTCGAAGGCCTTTTCCTGGGCTGTGCCCCATTTTACCTTAACCGAAGCCCCCTTCCTGGTAAGGTCGGTGAGAGGGGCAGCTATAGATGCGAACTGGGGTATAAACTGCCTGTAATAACCAATCAGGCCCAAAAACTGCTGTACCTCCCTTTTTGTCCGAGGCCTATACCATTGTGAAATCTTTGTCACCTTCTCTTCTTGCGGTTGCACCTCCCCCTGACCTACTTTGAAACCCAGATACTCTACTTTATCTAAACCAATTCTGCATTTTTTGGGGTTGACGGTTAACCCGGCCTTTTTCAACTCATTAAGTACTCTCCTTAAGTGAGTTAAGTGCTCTTCCCAACTGGCGCTGAAAACAATGATGTCATCTATGTATGCCGCCGCCCACTCCCTCTGAGATTCTAACAGCCGATCCATAAGCCTCTGAAAGGTCGCGGCTGCCCCGTGTAGCCCGAATGGCATCTTAACAAATTGGAAGAGCCCCTTGGGGGTACGGAAGGCTGTTTTCTCACGATCCTGAGCCCTTACGGGAATTTGCCAATATCCCTTAGTTAAATCGATTGAACTCAGGTATCGGGCGTTCCCTAATTTATCCAGCAGGTCCCCCACCTTGGGCATGGGGTACGCATCAAATTTGGAAACCGCATTGACTTTTCGAAAATCCACACAGAACCTTAAAGACCCATCAGGTTTGGGTACAATGACCGGGAAGCTGCGCCATGGGCCCTTGGCGGGTTCTATCACTCCAATGTTCAACATGTCTTCTACTTCCTTTTCCATTAGAGCCTTTACGTGATGGGGCCACGTTCTACCATTCTCCCTTACCACCACTCCGGGGTCGGTTTCTATGGTGTGCTCTACCAGATTCGTTTGGCCCGGGACCTTGGAAAACACCTGTGGAAATTCAGCTTTCAGGGAGAGGGCTTGCCCTTTTTGGGCGGGGTTCAGGAGTTCGCCCACAGTAATGTCTTCTTCTTCCCGCATCTGCCCCACCTCCGGTCCCAATTCCTCATCCGTTTCCCCATCGAAGAAGCATTCACGGTCTACCCACGCTTTTAGTAGGTTCACATGAAAAACCTGCCTTTTTCTTTTTCTATCTGGGGTTTCTACTTCGTAGTCCACCTCACTGATCCGCTTTAACACTTCATAAGGCCCATGCCATTTTGCCAGAAATTTGGAAGTCTCGGTAGGCAACAACACCAATACTCTCTGCCCTTTCTCAAATTCCCTAGGCTTCACCTTTCTATCATAGCGTTCTTTCTGTTTCCCCTGAGTTTGGGCTAGATTTTCCTGGGCCACCTCCCAGGCTAATTTCAAATTGTTCCTCATCTCTACTATTTGCTGCAGGGCATTCCGTGATGCATCTTCTCCTTCCTCCCACTTTTCGCGGATTAGGTCCAGCACTCCCCTCGGCTTCCTCCCATACAACAATTCAAATGGCGAGAAACCCGTCGAGGATTGAGGGGCTTCTCGCACTGCAAACATTAGAGGGTTAACAAACATGTGCCATTTTTTGGGATGTTCCATCGCCACCTTTCTCAACATTCCCTTCAGAGTCCGATTGAACCTTTCCACCAAGCCATTGGCCTGGGGATGGTAAATGGAAGTCCGGAGGGGTTTGACCCCTAATAGTTCCCACATTTGCTTGAACGTTAAACTCATGAAATTGGTCCCCTGGTCCGTTAGTACCTCCTTCGGGAACCCCACCCTCGAGAATACCCCCAATAGTTCTTTAGCCAATACTTTCGCCGTGGTTGACCTCAATGGGAGGGCCTCCGGGTATCGTGTAGCATAGTCAATTATCACCAACACGTATTGATGCCCCCCTTCAGATTTGGTCAGGGGCCCCACAATGTCCATGGCAATTCGATCAAAGGGTCTATCCACCAACGGCATAGGTACCAGGCCCGCCCCTGGGCCGGTTTTGGGTTGTGTTAGCTGGCATTTTGGGCATGATTTACAGTATTCTTCGACGTGCTTCACCATGTCCGGCCAGAAAAACCTTTGGCGGATGCGGGCCAAAGTTTTCTGTGTGGCCAAATGTCCAGCCACTGGCAAATCGTGGGCCCAATGCATCACCCAGCTCCTCAAGTGGTCTGGGACTACCAGGGTTGACTCCTCCCCCTGTTCCCCTCGGCGTATTTGGTACAGCAGTCCCCGTCGCACCTCAAACCCTTCCCCATTCACCGGGGTCTCTCCCTCTGGGTTGGCTTTTTGGAAACAGGACTCCAGGGAAGGATCGTCTTGTTGCAGGCCCCTTACTTGATCTCTGGACAACTGCATTACTTCTCCTTCCCCTTCTCCCTCGCCTCTTTCACCAACCAATCCGTCTTCTGCTCGTCGCGCCAAATCCTCTAGGCCTGGCCAGTCCCTGCCCAACAGCATCTCGCGGGTTAAGCCAGGGACAACTCCCACCTCCAAGGTTGCCTCCTGAGTTCCGATAGTCACGTTTGCCCTGGCCGTATCATATTCCTTGGCGTCCCCGTGGATGCACCTTACTACCACCGTCTCCCCTAGTCTCGGTCCTTCTAGTTCTCGTACCAACGATCGGGTGCACCCAGTGTCTATTAAGGCCCTTTTTCTCTGGCCGTTGACCTCGGCTGTTACCACCCACCCGGGATGGAACTTCTCACCCACCTTAGCGGCGTTCGCGTAAATGTTGGCCCATGCATATTCTTCTGCCGGGCAGAACTTCCGGATGTGGCCGAACTGGCCGCAGCCGAAGCAGGCGGTCATCTTTTCCTTCGCCTGGTTCCAGGTGGGCGCTAGCTTGCTCTTTGCCGGGTCCGTCGTGATCGTCGGGCGGGGGATTCGCGACCCCGTTGTATTCACGTACTCGATGCGGTCGGGGCCTTGTTTTTTAGGAGTCGTCATCTGGGTCCCTCGTGGAGCTCCTGTGATCGCTGCCTCCGCCATCTTGTCTTTGCTCCGGGGTTTCTCTCCCCCTGCCGCAGGGCGGTTTAACCATGGATCTTCCGTTCCTAGATAGTCTTCCAGTAGCGTAACAGCGCCTTCTACCGACGTCGGTTTGTGTTTCACCACCCAGTTCCTGGGTCCGGGGTTCAGCGTTGATACTAATTGCTCCAGTATCATTAACTCTAGCACCTGTTCCGCCGTTTTTCCCTTTGGTTGTACCCATCTCGTGGCGTTCACTCTCATCTTTTGCGCCACCGTTCGTGGGTGTGTGCCCGGCTTCAGTCGTAGCTCCCTAAATCGTCTGCGATAGGCTTCCTCATTCAGATTCAGCGTGTTAAGGATTGCCGTCTTGACCTTTTCGTAATCTCCCGCGTCTTCTGGGTCTAACGTGTCCACTATTTCTTGGGGTAAGCCCATCAGGTAGGGCGTCACGATAAGGGCCCACTGGTCCTTTGGCCATTGCGCTGACACCGCCACACGTTCAAATATGTTCAGGAACGCCGCCGGATCGTCTTGGGGACCCATCTTTTGGAGTTTGATTGGTGGCCGGTGTGCGATGGCCCCTCTTCCTTCCGTTACTGCCGCCTTGGCAGATAGTCCTATTTGTGTTCTACTTAGTTGATCTATGATTAGTTTCTGCTGGTCCGCCAGTTGTCTCATCAGTGCCTCTTGACCTTCTGTTATTTGTCGTATCCATCCATCCGTTTCTTGAGGGGCTGACAGCCCCCCGCGTTGGGCGCCAATATGTGAGGGTTCATAGGTGTGGGCTGTGTTTTCTCCAATAAACGGACGAGACTCTTGAGGAATATCAAACGGTAACGTATTTATTTCAACGTTAACATCATCGGTAACTATACCCATGAAAGGGTTCAGGGACGTTTGGAGCCCAAGGTTCGGCTTGGAAGGAGTCCACAAACTATGTACAAATGGGTTAGAGTTCTCTGGGTTCCAGGGTCCTGTTGAAGGCGGCCCAGGCCCTGGCCCAGGGTTCACTTCTTCTTCCAGGGAAATCAAGGGTAGGGTCTCCTCGTCTCCACTCCAGCCGTCCCAAGAGGATCCGTCTTCTACTGTGAAGCCCCAGGGGCCGGGTAACCCCCCAGCTTCCTCAACTCGGCGATGTGCCATTGGCGCTTGCGTTCCAATTCTCTGGCAACCGCCTCTCGCTCCTCCCGCAGTTTCCTGCGCCACTCTTTCGCCTCCGTCTCACCCCAGTAAGACGGGCGCGGTTTCAGCCCCAGTTGGCGGCGTCTCTCTGCCTCCTCATGGGGTACTCTGACCTGCTCCCACTTGTGGGTCCAGGGGTCCTCCATCCAGACCCACTCCCAACCGCCTGGAATATCCTTCGGTCTTCCCCTTATATCCTCCATCCCAGCTTCTATCTCCTCCCCTCTCTTTCCCGCCTGAATCCGTCCCGTTTCGCGGGTAATCTTTAACCCCTTCACTTCCTCTTCTAGGTCCCGGGTATCTACCCCCTTGCTCAGGGTAAGGGTTCCGCCGCACTCTGCTCCCCAATCAGGGGTTTCCACTCCTTTCTCCTCCCGTCGCGGTGGGGATGGTGGGGGGGAAGTCTGGGTCTGGCTGTTATTCTTCGGGAGCAGCGGCACTCCAACCATGGCTTCCACTTTGGGAGCCTCACATCCTGGTGTTGAGAAAACAGCACCCTGTTAATCATTTTGCACTGAAATAGAACATTTGAATGTGAGTGACAATTAACCTGGGCCAAAGTTGGTGTTTTCTGGAAAGTTCTCACCACTGCCCTATTTAGACTGTACAGATACTTTATATGATGTAGGTTCCAACTCTTGGAAATAGTAGCTGAGGTATCTTTGCTATGAATTATAAAAGTCTTTGCTATGGATTATAAACGTATCTTCCTTTTTCAATTTGCCTCCATGAGGACTATTTGGTTAAAAGGAAGAACAGAAACCCATTAAGTTATTCTTCAGTGTAGTTCTAGACTGCGACTGTAACCAGCACTTATATCAATGTCTGGCATACTGTACATGGACAAATGTGAAACTTATTGATTTTCTTACCATGATATCGTTTTGGGGCCAGAAAACCTCTGATTTAATTTTCCTTTGTGCTTCTTGAAATTCTGTGTTAAATTTGCACTATGAGCACCACATCAACTATTTATTTTTCTCCTTTTTTTGCCTGGTGGGACCTAAAGCACATTCCATTCAATCCTGATAATATGTGTTTTTTAACATTCCTATATATATTTATTTGTGAAAATTAAGACATGAGGATTGCAGTGGTGGTTGGAAAACATCTTGTTCTCTGTTAAAATTATTATGTAGCCGGGGCTATGGGAGAAAATATTCACGCTGTGGTCTAGAGCTTGGATAAGCCTCATATTTACTTGGATGGATCTTGGGACTTTCTAGTTTCACACACTGTTATTAGTTTAGGTTAGATACATACTCACACATGTGTGAGTAAAAGAGTGCCCACTCCCCCTCATAAATTAGTGAGGAGGAGAAACCCTGTTAAGATTTATTTCATGTTTATCAGCCTAGCTGTCAACCTATCAGCACATGAGTAACTCCATTGCAGCTACAGTTTGTGAAACAGAACCATAATATGACTGCTTAGAGATTAAAATCTTGGAATTGATAAGGAATTGATTTTCTTATATACATTTATTGTCATCCAGTAGAATTACATTTAGAAATGCCAAGTATAAACTGACAAAACCTCATCAAGATAGAGGGAAAAACATAGAAAACAGATAGCTGTAACAATGTCTGCAACTTCACATGACTTGAACAAAAGTATCTCTATACAAATATGCTTACTTGCAAGCATGGATATCTTCTTGTCTTGTACAATATTCTTGGACTTTTACTTATGGGAAGAGGAAAGCTTATACCGTTTTTGGACTTACATTGGCTCACTCTGTGGAGAGAAAGGTGGCATATAAATAATTTAAATACAATTAAATAAATAAAAATATCTAGGGAGAATATACTTGAACCTGTTTCTTAAATAATTATTTAATGGATAGTATACTTTACTTTATTTGCACTCTGGATCAAAAAGTGTTGTTGAGACAACTTTTCTTCTGGTTGATTTGCACCCTACTTCCAAAGCAAGGGCTGTTGGCTGATATCTAAAGCAGGCCCATTGAGTCAGTGAGGATTCAGTGAGTCAGCTCCTCCATACCTTCCACTGATTCAAATGAGCCTACTCTAGTTGCAGTTTGCTGCACCAAGACTAAGCACTTTTTTCTAAAAGCAAAAGACACTAAAACATCCCCTATTATGGACAGTCAGAATAGCAGTCTTTGGAAAACAGGTTAAACAGCAGAAGATGGTGCTGTAGTCACCATGTCCCCAACTTAGGTTTCATGCACTTGTGGGAAGGAGAGTTGGGCTGTTTGGAGCAGGGAGTAATCTAATTTCTTGCTAGGCTAGAGAGTTAAGAAATTAATGGCCAAAACCTTGCTGGACAGTGCCTGCCTGCACAAAGAGAATGACATCGCTGGTGGAAGCAGATTCCCACTGGTTAGAGGCTTCCTTTTGTGACTTGAGGATGCTCGTTATTTTGTTGCATTGTGTGCAAACTGTGCACACCCTGAAATCTCAAGGAGATGCGATTAATCAGTAGAAATCTAACAATGTCATTCCCATTGCACAGGTGGACTTGCATAACCTGACTTCAGCTGTTATTTGAGCAGAGCATTCTCAGCAAAAAGCATTATGCAGAAACACAATTCATGTAATCTAAGTTTTAAGAGCGAGGGCAAGGAAAAATGGCAAGGAAATATAGTCATGGATTTCTAGAGAAAGGGCCACTTCAGAGAGTTATGTTGGTTCGTCTTGCTTGTGTTTATTCTGATTCGTGCCTCCTGAAGTGTTCTTGTGTGGGATATGTACTCAACACAAATGCCGCCTGTGTACTGTCTTCACTAATTGGACTGGATTTATGGCCCACTTCTCATAAAGTGCCCCAAGCAGCCATTGCTACTGTTCTATAAAATAGCAGAGAGGAAATCCCTTTCTAAGCAGCTTCCGTTGAACAGGATTTTCTCATGGGGTAAGGGGAGGTATGTTGCATTTAGATTGTTCTATAAAGAGTTTTATTGAATTGTGACCCATTAACCTGGTTTTAATTAAAATCCCTCTCAAACTTACTGCTCTTTGGAGGTCTGATTTTTCCATTGCAGCACACTCAAACTGTGTGGATGTTATTGTTTGGAGACTAATTCTGAGCTGGTATTTTGGAGAAGGAGACATTTTTCACAGTATATTGAACAGGACTATAGAAATCATGCCACCGGTGTCTGCCGGTATGCCTTCATTTTTGTTATAATGTGAATTCATTTCTACTAAAACCAAGAGTCTTCTTTCCACATAAAGAAAATGACAAATTCATTTGACTTACATGGTTTTTCCCAATCAGTCTTCCCCCCCCCTCAACTATCTAAGAAAAAAATCATTAATCCCTATTGATGGAGCTGCTGAAGACAAATTGCCCAAGCCTTTCTGCCACCTTTTTTTGAGGGGGACCGTAGGATAAACAATCAGATTGATCCTACTATGCTTCTACTAATTTAATTGCTTGAGCCAAAAAAAACCCTGATGATTGATCCTTCATCAAGATTTGGCTTGTAAATAAACTGATCCAATTCTTCTGATTTATTAATGTGGGATATTGTGCTTCTGTACCTGTGGTTCAAAACGCCAGGAAATGGCTCAATATTGCTGCACAGTATCATGCTGACAAACTTTACATAGCAAAGGGCAGCCTGAATGTTGAGGACTCTCGTGTCAGCAGTCAAAAGGGTCTGACAAGTGCTCTGTGTTTGGATAAGAAGTGGTTAACTGATGAAAAGGGGAGTTAGTTTCTGAGATATCCCCTTGCTTGGTTTCTCTTTGTGATTGGTTGTGAGCACAAGAAGGTATGCTGTGTGGACTGTCTTTTCTGCTGACAGAGGTGTCATCCTGATTGCTAATTGTTTCCTAATCTTGATCAATCGGGTCAAAAGTTCAGATTGCCCCAGACCTGGAGTTGATTTCCCCTTTGAAAACATATGTGAGGAGACTATTTGGTCTCAGAAATCCTGAGAGAATCCTTACTGAAATATCTCCCTCCACCACCTACAAATATATGCAGTGTTTCATTTTATGAAGCTTCTGCTGGCAAGTCTGTGCCATGCATGCTATGCCTTATATGCCTTACAAAGCAAACAGTTTTCCTTTTTGAAGTGCCTTTATGGGGGATCAGTATTTAGATCCTTGCAGTCTGGTATATTTTTTTTCCAAATAAGAAATGAGTGGGGCCAGTCATTCTACTTCAAGATAAGCAAGAGTGGTCCTTTCAATTTACCTATATTAACTATTTTAAATCTGAGGACATTTAGTGTCGCCTGCTTCTGAATGGGGGGAAAACAGCTTTTCTTTTACAAACTCATAACTTGAAAACCCTTCGCATGAACATACCCAAATTTGGTACAAAAAAAAGAGAGGACTGACTGCTACAATGGTGTCAAATTTGGTGCCAATCTGAAGCCCAGTGTAAAAGGTTTGGTTGGGCTGCCTCCATTTTTAGAATTGTGCTACAGAATTTTGATTTGCTGTGCCAACACAAAATCATTGCTACAGACTTGTGAAGCAACAATCATAATTAAATAGCATCTCAGTCAAGATTCTTCTAGATCCCTAAAGAATACAGTTAATCACTAAACACATAACAGTGACTAATGAGCAGAAATATTTAAAGAAAATATTTTAGCTTTTGCCTTCCTCAGTTCCACTGGTAAAAGTACAGTGCCTCCCAGGTGGCAGATATAGAATGAAAAGACAGGGTATTCCAATGTAGATGAATGATATCATGCATTGCCTTCTAGGTTCAGGCCTTAAGATGTTAAGATAGCCAGTCTGTAGCTCCAGAAATTCTCCTTCACCTCTGTTTTTTTTGGATTTGATGATATCTCTATTCTGACCATATATAAGTCAAATGTTCAGAGTATAAGTATCTAGACACTGGTTGTTCCAGCTTCTTAGTCAAGATGGCAGACTTATGATTTTTGAATCTGGTACATAACCCTGTTGTTATTTTGCTTACATAGCTTACATACCGCAGATGACATCCTTGTTGCCTGCACTCAATGGGATAAATTATACTGTGTGACCTATGGATTATGTTTTATTTATTTATTTATTTATTTATTTTATTTATTCAATTTATATGCCGCCCAAACTACCCAGAGGTCTCTGGGCGGCTTACAATAATTAAAATTCAATATAGCAAAAGATAAAATAATTAAAATACAATTAAAATACAATTAAAATTGCCATCAGACCCACAGTTTTGTCTAATATAGTGGGTTATGACATTCATTATGCTAGTAAAAAGAACTGTCTCCCTGAGAATCACACATGATATATGTTGTTATACCTTATACAGCATTTGGATTCGTGAGGGTGTGATCCAGGGTTGCTGACTAGTGGTTTGGGGGCAGCTGCTACAAGCAAGCTCTGTAGATTTGGTAGCTGGCAGACAGCTATCATGAGAGGATTGTTGATGGCTTTTGCAAAATGCTTCAAGTTTGCTAAGAGTGGATAGCTTTCTCTAATTCCCTTGCTATAATTTGGAGATGTTTGATGTCCACCACAAAAGGAATGCATCATTCCCTGTTAGATTCATAATTCTGATGGAAAAGATTTCCCCTTGAACAGGAAGTAGCTCTTTTGATGATGTCAGTGATAATCAGAGAATTATGAAGCAGGTGTTTCCTAAGTTCATGTGCTTTTAAAAATAATTTTAGCCTATGTTACAAATGCATCTGATTTTAAAAGCTAAGCTCTATATAATATTGCTTTTTGTATGAACAACTAGCTAGATAGCTCCAGGAGTGAGGTACAGTATATTACTACAGAGCCAGAGGTTGAGAGTTCAATTCCCTGGTGAGCCTTCCAGGATAAGAGCCAGCTTGTGCAACCTTGGGCAAGCTGCTCAGTCTAAGGATGCCTCCAGAAGAAAGGAATGGTAAACCAGTTCTGAGGACTCCGTACCTGAGAAACCATACATCAGGTTATAATGAATTGACTTAGCACCACACAATTATGTCTACGGTGGCAGGATTTTCAGTCAAGACACTTGTGGGCATCAGTTGGCTTGTTATAAAGATCAGAGGCAGTTTTTTTAAGATGGTAAGGAGGATATCAAAGAAAGGGAGATGGATTTTCTGTGGTGCTACTAGATGTAAATTTGATTATGTGATGAACAGAGTTGATATATTATTTAAATTTCTGTAGGCATTCCTTGCCTTTCATCCAGACCATAAAGATATCATCAATGTATCACCATCATATAAAAAGTTTGCCTCTTTCAGAATGTTTTCTTCTAATTTGCCCATAAACAGATTTGCATAAGAAAGAGCCATGAAAGTGCCCATTGCTGCAGTTGTAAGTAGTGCTCTCCATTAAATACGAACTTTTCACAAATGACAACTAATCCTGCCAAACTGGTAATCTCTGGGGGAAAATTAAGATTCCTGGTGTTAAATAAACTGTTTATTGCTTGAGGTGCTACAGGTATAAATAGATATTGTACCCATTTTAATAAAAAATGGCATCACTATGAAGTTGATGTTGCTTATTCAAAATCTCAATTCAGAGTAAGAAATCATTAGTGTTTTTGATATAGGATTGGGGACTTTCTACCATACTTTGTAAATGTCAGTTAGTATACAGAGATATCCTCTCAATAGCTCTTATTAGCTGAAACAATAGGGTGTCCTAGGTTGCTGACTTTCTAGATTTTAGGCAACATATAAAAATGTCTAGTAGTAGAAGTTGGATTTATAAGATTAGCTGCCTTGTTGTAAAGAAGTTCTCTGCCTGTGAGGTTTTGAAAAGTTTTCCCTCGTATGTATATGTCTTTGAAGATCTTTCTACTAAATTGAACCCAAGGGATTTTTGCCACTTTCTCTGTTGTAGTATTAGTAATTATGTGCTGTCAGGTCAATTCTGATTTATTGCAACCCTCCCAGGGTTTTCTTACTCAGCAATTGTTTTTACTCTGTGCTTTTATACTGGACCATCAGATTAAACCCCTACATTGTAGAGGAGATGTGAGCAAACGGGACAATGAAGTTCCTTGAACTGATGCAAATGCCAGATGAGTTGTTTTCCCCACTGGCTCTTTTCCTGTTTCCTTGAAACAGCTGGAAAAACAACTTTTATTCAAGTAGAATAAGAACAGAGATTTTGGAATACAAATTGTCTGTTGCAGACATTTGGCATGATCAGAGGAAAGAGATGTTTGCTTACCAAGGGTTTTATTAGTACATGAATATAATAGAACATACTAAGATCATCACATCCCTTCCTGAATGACTGTGGTAGTTCAGTTCTCTTCTTCTCACTTTTCATCTATTTTCTCCTGCAAATACAGTCACAGAGAAGATAATTATAGAGTTTTGCTTGAAATTAAAGATCATAAAATTATGTACACCACCTTGGGCAATTTGCTTTAGGTGAGCGATTTTGCTAACAATAATGTTAACCATGCTAGAAGAAAATTGTTGTAGCAGTTGAAAAGTAATTTTACACAAAAGCAGGTGAATTATTCCATGGATTTTGAGTATAGGCCTTTGTTATTCTTTATCTTAACAGTCCCACGCATGGACTCTAAGTCTCCACAGAGCAATCTTCTAAAGCTTTAAACCAAGGCTCAAAAATCACTTTCCCCTCCTAGGTTGTATCCAGCATGTGATGACTTCCCACCTCTGCTTTGCCGTGGCAAGCAAATCAGCAGATTTATCTTACTTTGCAAGTATTACACAACTGCCTGCTTCTTATGGAGAAACGTTCTCACCAGAAAATCTTGCTGGGTGTGTGCGTTTAACCCTCAGAAATCCTTCTAGGATGGGAAGTGTTGCATTACAGGTTTTTTTTTTTCATTGCAAGGGATTTTGAGAATGGAAGTCCTTGAGGTTACCCACTTCTGCCCTCTTCCCTCCCGAAAGATGTTTTCTAAACAGTTGTTTCTCGGGATACCACTGCTTGTCTGCTTGCAGCCAGAGTTCATTTTTCTCTTGTAATGCAATGTTACCAATGTTTTATGTTGACACCTAGAGAAGCCTGCAAAACATCAACCAGAAATCAGGCCTTCTTGGCAGTGGTGCCCTCTGTATGGAATTCCCTCCTGCAGGAAATATGCCAGACACCCTCCCTCTGTACTTTTAAGACGCTCCTGAAAAATGAGCTTTTTAGGGAAACCTGTGGGAGGTCCTTCTCAGTTAATGGTGCATAGAAAGAAAGAAGAAGAATGCCAAATGAGGGAAACTATTGTTGTTTTCTTTTTCTTTTTCTTTGTTGCTTATCCAGCTATGTGTAATTATTGTTACTTTAGTGGTTTTCTGTAGTTGATTTTGTAATATAATTTTTGCATTTTGGCTGTACACTGCCCAGAGTAGCAAATTTGCTTGAAGAGTGGTATAAAAGTCGAATAAACAAATAAAACTCTCTCTTTTCACACGATTTCTCTCTGACTCCACACCTTACAATCTCAATCTTGCATTCTCTTTGTCCTCCACTGTCATGGTCTTGCTCAGTTCATTTTTCTGCTTGCTGGTGTCTGACAATGGCAGAATAATGTTCTTAATCATTCCTGAATCTGTGCAGGCAATCATAGGCTCAAAGAACAGAAAGCCAGATTTTGGCTATATATTAAGGAAAACCTACTAACTGTTAGGGCACTATGGCAATGGAACCAATTGCCTGGGAGTTGGAGACATTCAAGAGAAAGCTAGCCAGGCATCTGTCAGATATATTTTAAATTAGGTTCCTGCATTAAGCAAAGGAATAAGCTCTTTGCCCCTTCCAATATTATGATTCTATGAATGGAAGGGAAATGAAAGAGACGCAACTGCTTGTGTGCCTCTACAAGATACTTCTCACCTGATGGCTCTTTTGAAGCAGTACTGCTTGCTCCTTCTGCATATCGAGCCATGTAACTTCAGCAAAAGGGATTTGGAGAAGAGTTGATCTGTGGTGGAAATGGGTTAACATATTCACTTCCAAAAAATGTAATTGGAGATGTTCTGGGGAGAGGAATTGAGGAGAAGGAATGTGAACCTTCTCACTACTGACCCCAAGCACCATGGCTTCCAAGCTTGGGTAACTCAGGTGTTCTTGGACTGCAATTCCAAAAAGCCTTCACCAGCAGCTGTGCTGGCCAGGGTTTCTGGGAGCTGCAGTACAAGAACACCTGAGTTACTCAAGGTTGGGAAGTACTTCCCTAGCAAATCCAGAGGAATATGGGACTGAATGGGGGAGGGACTTTTTAATCTCTGCTGTAAACACATGAAAAAAAATAGTGATATGATAACTTACCCCAGAAGCAAGGTCATGTGTCAAATGAGATAGAGCTATAACCTTAGAACTGCTTTATTCTTTTCTGATTGCCCTGGCAGCACCGTTTGGGACTTTCTCTTCACCCAGTCCAAAACTCAGTTAAGCCTTGATTTGGAGGTGGGGTCTCTTTTTCTTAATTTTCACTAGTATCCTGATTATGATTTTGCATTTCCTGTTCAACATCCATTTCTCCCCTGCCAAGGTGCCTGTGTAGGAAACACTACAGAAGTGTTAGGCCTTCCTCCTCCCACACACACAACATGCCAGGTACAGAAGCTGCTAATTTTGCCTTGATGAGTAACATTGCACCACTGCAGCATGACAGCTTGATAAATGCTTTTGAACTTAATTGCCACCACAGTGTGAAAAATCACAAATTATACCCTGCACATGATTATGTTTTTCTCTGAATGGTTTACAGACAACCTTAATAATTAATTAAAGCCAGCATGATTTTCCTGGTCTTACTTTAGCCTTTTTTACTACAATTCTATGGATTTCTTTGATGTGCCTTCATAATTGTTCTGCTCACCCTGAAATGTATGTGCTTTCTGTCTTAATTGACAAGAACTACAGTTTTAATTTCAGGCATACCATTGTTTGGCCCTTTCTAGAGAGATTATTAAAGCTGTGATGATGTGCACAATTTCCAGGATTAAATCCTCTGTGAGTTGAGTAAACATATATAGAATTGCACTGGAGGATGGCTGGATATGATGATAAATGTCTTCTGTTTGCCTTTGTGTAAAGTAGTTATGAGCTGAAATACATATTCAGTAGTGGTGTAATCCTGCTGGTACTTTTCCACTTCAACCTGCCATTGCATAAGTGCATATTTGAATGGCTCCACTACATCAAATCATGCCAGCAACAGCTACTAGCAACATGCAACTACAGTGATGCCTCGCAAGACAAATGCCTCACACAATGAAAAACTCACAAGACAAAAGCATTTTGTGATTTTTTTTGGTGACTCACGAGGCAAATTTTTCTATGGCCGTGCTTCGCAAGACGAATAGGAACGCATTAATTAAATTTCAATGCATTCCTATGGGAAACCGCGCTTCGTAAGATGAAATTTTCGCAATACGAAATGACTAGCGGAATGAATTATTTTAGTCTTGCTAGGCATCACTGTATATTCAGTGCAGCTTTGTATCTTAAGATGCTATCAAATTTAATGCAGTAATCAAAATAGTAATAAATGTGGTACATTATTCCACTTTCCATTGTATAAAAATGCATTTTGAGTCCTGCTACCATGCAGGGCCATCTCACATGAAAAATGACTTTAGGACTTATAAAGTTTGTAGAAAACTACATGCCAACCCCGTAGCATGGCCTGTTAAGTGCCTGACAGTCTCTCTGCTTTCTAGTCCCAGATAGAGAGGCAATTTAAACAGTTATGTTGAGCTCTTGGGGGTGGCTGGAGGGCTTCCATACTTTGAGAAAGATAAAACTAGGTACCAAGGCAACAATGTGTTAAGTATTCTGCAAACTAATGATTTTACGTGCATAGCTTGAGAGACTTCTTTGAGGCTGTAACAGAAGGAGGCCATGGACGCAGTATAAAACACAGCTGTTCTTCCACATTAGAAGTAGCAAAATTCGACTTCCAGCTGCTGCCGGATTGTAGCTCCCACCCTACCTCACTGTTGGTTATTCTGGTTAAAAGTTGCAGTATAACAATATTTTGAGGGCTACACTTTACTAGCCCCCTGTTCTATATTCAAATTCATTTAGTGTCTCAAGCTGGGTTTGATTCTCTGCCAGGTTATTGGCATTGGTCAAGTCTACTAAAGACTGGTAAATCTGAAAACAGGGCTGGATTTGTGAAGTTTATTTGTTTATTTGTTTATTTGTTTGTTTGTTTAATTTATACCCCGCCCATCTGGTCTAAAAGACCACTCTAGGCGGCTAGATGAAGTTGACTAATGAACCTTGAAAAATTATGTAATGCAAATGACGCTTTGTATGCTCATGTCTATGATGCAGCCTGCCTCCATTGTGGACACTGTACTGCTTAGGACAAGTATGATCCGAAAATGTTAAATTTTGGTTAATAGTCTAATAATTCTTTAATAAATTGTCATTTTGTCTTTATATTTACCAGATAGCAAAAAAGAAAAGAAAGAAATGTTCCCTTTTCATTTTGTTGCTTGCAACCTCAGGGACAGAGTACATTGTAGCCCCATAACAAACGTCCTCTTGGGGGAAAGATTTCTGCACAGTCCAGGAAGGTTAAATGCAGAAAAGGGAATTTCATTTCTTATGACTACAAGTGACATTCTCCCTCTTCCCCCAGCAGCTTTTTCTTACAATAAGAACGGTATCTTATACTGCGGAAGGAAAAATGCTTTGATTGCAGATTTGCACCATGAAACAGATCAACAAGTTCATATCTCATTGAGAGATAGCATTGCTAGCATTACATTACACAGAAAAATGAAACATTGACAGTGACTACACTTCCTGTGTTGTATGTTTGTCATATAGTTTCATGCCTCAGTAGTTACAGAAGATGTGTATGCATGAGGAGGTGTGATATTTTAATTAGAAGAAAGTATATTTAAGTCAGACATATCACAGATTCTTCTGTTGTTGAGTCAACCCTTGCCTTCATAGTTTCTTCTACAGGCATACTTATTTGCCATTCAAATGTGGATCTCAGCCTTTGTTATGTTGTCCTTCTGTCATCTTCAAGTGGACTGTCTCCCTTTTTGAAAGTGTATTATAAATGTCTGTTTATTCTTCATTCTCCATTTTTAAAAAAGGAAAATAAACTTTAAAAGAACTTGAAGGCTTTTCTGTATGTTAGAAGCAGGAAACCTGCCAGATAATTGGCGGGCCCTCTGGATGGTGACGGAGGGAAAGGGGGACTTGAGATTGCAGAGAAATTCAATGAGTTCTTCGCATCTATCTTCACCACAGAAGACCTTGGGCAGATTCTGCTGCCTGAACGGCCCCTGCTGACTAATGAATTAAATCAGATGCAGGTTAAAAGAGAGGATGTTTTAGATCTAATTGATAACTTGAAAATCAATAAGTCACTGGGCTCAGATGGCATCCACCCAAGGGTTATCAAGGAATTGAGGAATGAAGTTGCTGATCTTTTAACTAAAATATATAACTTGTCCCTTAAAACAACTACAGTTCCAGAGGACATGTCACGCCAATCTTTAAAAAGGGAAAGAGGGGTGACCCGGGAAACTACAGGCTAGTTAGCCTACCATCTGTTCCAGGGAAGATGGTGGAAAGCTTCATCCAAGATAAAATATTAAAATACATAGAAGGATAAGCCTTGCTGAGGGAAAATCAGCATGGCTTCTATAAGGGTAAGTCTTGCCTCACAAACCTTTTAGAACTGTTTGAAAAGGTCAACAGGCATGTGGATGTGGGTGAACCAGTGGATATTGTCTATCTGGATTCTCAGAAAGCGTTTGACGCGGGCCTTCACCAAAGGCTCCTGAGAAAACGCCACTGTCGGGGGTAGATCCTCTTATGGATTGAGAATTGGTTGAGAACCAGAAAACTGAGAGTAGATGTCAATGGACAATTTTCACAATGGAGAGAAGTGAAGAGCCATGTGCCCCAGGCATCTGTCCTGAGCCCGGTGCTTTTCAACCTGTTCATAAATGACCTGGAGACAGGGATAAGCAGTGAGTTGGCCAAGTTTGCAGATGACACTAAACTAGTGAAGACCAGAAGGGATTGTGAAAAGCTCCGGAAGGATCTCCCCAAACTGGGAGAATGGGTGGCAAAATGGCAAATGAGTTTCAGTATAAGAAAATGTAAAGTAAAGCACATCAGGGCAAAAAAAATCAAAACTTTATTTATCAGCTGATGGTTTCTGAGCTGTCCATGATGGATCAGGAAAGAGATCTGGGCGGGCAGCTTGATGAAATTGTCAACCCAGTGTGTGGCAGCAATGAAGAAGGCTAATTCTATGCCTAGGTATCATTAAAAAGGGGATTGAAAATAAAACAGCCAACATTCTAATGCCATTATACAAAATGCTGGTAAGGCCGCACCTGGAGTATTGTGTACAGTTCTGGTCGCCACACCTTGAAAAAGACATAGTGGAACTGGAAAAGGTGCAGAAGAGAGTGACTGAAATTATTAGTGGGCTGGGCCACTTCCCTTATGAAGAAAGGCTACAGCTTTTGGGGCTCTTTAGTCTAGAGAAAAGGTGCCTGAGGGAGGATATGATTGAGACATATAAAATTATACATGGGATGGATAGAGGGAAGCTCTTTTCCCTCTCATGCATATTCAGAACCAGGGGACATCCACTCAAATTGAGTGTTGGGGAAATGAAAACAGACAAAAGAAAATATTTCTTTACCCAGCATGTTGTTAGTCTGTGGAACTCCTTGTCACAGGATGTCGTGACGGCATCTGGCCTAGATGTTTTGAAAAGGGGATTGGACAGATTTCTGGAGGAAAAGTCCATTGCAGATTACAAGCCATGATGGGGATGTATAATCTCCAGGCTTAAAAGGAAGGTACCTCAAAATGCCAGATTCAGGGGAGGGGTATCAGGAGACAGGTATCTAGTTGTCTCGTGTGCTCCCAGAGGCATCTGGTGGGGCCACTGTGAGATACAGGAAGCTGGGCTAGATGGGCCTTTGGCCTGATCCAACAGGACTCTTCTTATGTTGTTTTATGTCTTTGTATGCTCTAACCAATATACTCAGACTTCTGCTGTGAACTGGCAAAATTGGTTTCCTCTGAGCAAATTCCTGTGCAGGAATTATATGTTTCTTTATACAATAACAGAGTAATGGAATTACGTCTTTGGGTTGTATTGGGTGAAGTATTCTCCACCACAGCTTCTGCCTATAATGGCTGTATACACTAAAGCAGTGATTCACAACCTTGGGTCCCCAAATATTCTTTGACTACAACTCCCTAGAAGTCTGGCCAGTTGAGCTAGTGGTGAAAGCTTCTGGAAATTTTAGTACATGAAAATCTGGGGACCCAAGGTTGGGATCCACTGCTCTCGGGATTAGAGTGACAATTCCAAAATCACACCATCCATGTCAATCTCTTTGTCTTTTGTTTTGCCACTTAGTGCTTTAACAAGGATTAAAATTATAGAAGTTTTGATTTTCAGGTTCTTTATGCCTAGGAAAAATATTGTTAACTATCAGTAAATATTGTTCAGATTTCAGAATAGATCCAAATTAAAACTCTGCATGTGTTCATTAACTAGAGCAGTGGTTCTTAACCCTTTTGAAAGAAACGCCCCCTTGAGTCATTGAGGAAGTTATCATCGCCCCCCTCCCCACAGTGATGATATCTTTCTTATTTATTTATTTATTTATTTATTTATTTATTTATTTATTTATTTATTTATTTATTTATTTATTTATTTAAGACACTTAAATCCAATGACCCCTGAAAACAAAATTCAATTCCAAGAAAATGAAATGCCCCCAAAAAGTAACATTTAATGATTTAGTTGCAAGCGAATTTTAAGATGCAAAAAGAAATATAAAAAGGGCATAAAAACAAACCACAATGCAGGAACTAAAAATTTCAAGACGAAAACTCTGAAACTAAATTAAGATTGGAGGAAAATATATATTCATGCACACTGTAAAAAGGCTGCAGCCATCTTAACAGGTTTGGCTTGCTCCAGCGCCCCCCTACCGCCCCCTTCTGCTCCAGCGTCCCCACGCTGCCCGTTTTCGTTCTACTGCCCCCCCGAAAAATGAAATCGCCCCCTGGGGGGCATTATCGTCCACGTTAAGAACCACTGAACTAGAGGACAAAATTTTTAAATGAGAATCTTGTTAATGTTCTCATTTTGTCTGATATAGATCATCCACTTCCATCCACTACATTATATCAGTTGTCTGATGGCCCTAAAAATAGACACATGGAAATAATTATACAAATATTAAATATTTTTCTTTTGTTGCAAATTCCAGATTTTGTCCATTCCTTCCTTCCTTCCTTCCTTCCAGAGCACTGCACAATTTAATGTCATGGATGCATTTGAACTATGGGTAAAAATTACATACAGATTAAAATTTTAATCTAATTATACTCTTTTTGACCAGAAGCAGGTTACTTCAATAGTGTTATCTCAGTCATTTGCTAGCTCTTCTTTTATGCAGTGGGGCATACATTGCATGCACATAAGTGCTGCAGTGATTTCATTTCTACACAGTCACGGAAGATTTCTCTTATGTCCAAGAGGCCCCATTACTTCACTTTGGAGTATTATCACACAAGATTCTACAGTGGAATTTCAGAATAGCTCAACACCTTTGGTTATACTTCAGGGTCCACAAAAGACTGGTTCCTTAAACATTAGTTAAATACTTTGTATAATAATAATGAATTTGCATGTCTAGCACTTGTTATTTAATTCAGTATTGTTAATGAACCCTGGTTTAAAAGAGTTGTAAGATGCAGAAGTGGAAAAGTTTAATTCTTTGACAGAAGAGTGGGCCTGACAGTGCTTTTTGAAGGCCTTACAGATACATTTTGGACATGCATGTACATGCACACATAAAAATGAAAGAAGCATTTGATGTTTTTTTCCTGGGCCTTGGTAAAATGGATATGACATCACCGTAATTGAAACAGAGCTCTGAAAAGAACTAGAATGTGCTTTGGATCAGCAGCCTTGTTAAGTGGTGCCCTCAGGGCTACAAAGTTGGAAATGTCGCTGTGAAAACCACAGACTGGGAAATTGCTTTCCAGTTCCTTTCCCTTTTTATCCTGGGGCAGAAACAAAGGAGGAAATCTGCTTCAAATTTGGATTACAGACATGTTTTGCAGGAATGGCAGCAGCAAGCCCTCATATTTTGATGAAGAACTAGCATCAGCCTGGAGTTCCTTTGTGCAAATCATAATGGGGGTGGGTGGGCTGGTTGTATGTTCCCATTTTAGCCTCACAATGTAATGTTTTATACTATGAATGATTTTGTGAAATGCAAACCAACACATATGGAAACTTTGACTAATGTCACTTGGGAGCAGTTCTCCTTTTTTTAAAGTGAAGACGCATGTGTATTTCTAGGCCATTGTGCATCTTCTGTACTTCTGTGACTCCCAGAACATAGAAATCAGCCAGATGTTTGGAGCATTCTCTGTTTCGTGGAATACTACAATTGTAGAACTGGAAGGGGGTCTCAAGGGCCATTGGATCTAACCTCCTGCTGAAGCAGGAAGTCCTAACGTTTGTTTTAAAACCTTAAACGTAGGAGAATCCATTACTTTTCAAGGCAGTCCATTCAGTTGTGCAACTCTCTCTCTGAGTTCTTCCTGATGTTTAATTGAAATTTCATTTCTTATGGTTTGAATACATTGCTTCGGTCCTCTTTGAAACAGTAGAAAACCATCTTCCAGGTGACATTCCTTCAAAAATTTGAAGATGGCTGTCATATCAGCTCCTCTTCTCCAGACTAAACATAGCTGTCTCAACCCGTCTTCTTAGCACTTTGTTTCCAGACCTTTGCCATCTTGTCTCCTTCTTGCAAAAATGTCCATTGGTGCACAAAATAGGGCATAATATTCCAAGTGAGGTCTGACCAAAATAGAATAGAGTTGTCCTATTACATACCCTGTCTGTACACTATATTTCTGTTGATGTGAAGTGTTGCACTAGCTTTGTCTGCCAGCAGATCATACTTTTGCTTCATGTTTAGCTTATAGTCCCAATCACTTTTATTTGTAATAATACCAAACCAGATATCATTCATCTTTTATTTGTGCATATAATTTTTCCTTCCTACAGATAGAACGTAACCCCAAAATCAGACTAGAGCAACAGTTGTAAATATACAAGAGAAAAAAGAGAATGCTGAAAGTAGAAAAAATACCAAATTGTAAAATATACAGTGATGCATACAATCTAAAGTATTCTAACAGTAGATAAAATTTGTGTATTATACCTAAGGTAAATTACAAAGGCTAGGATCCTCTTGGTAATCTGGGAATGCATAAATTAATTTATGTAGCCCACTGTGGTCTGTTGCTCCTAAATAACAAGACATCAGTCATGTTATAAATGCATGCCTGATTGCACAACGGATATGCCTAGTAATTCTACCAACATGTTGTTAATTGGTAGTAAATTCACCATGGTGAGTTATACAATTTAACTTACATACATGCAAATCAGTGACAGGATCTTGGCCAATATCAAACTTGCATGTGTTTTATCCATACAAGTGAATGCTTGCAGTTATAAAACAATCCCAAAATGTTTGTGTCACCAAGCAACAAGGGAGTGCAGGCAGGCTGAGATGCAATTCCCTGTTGTAAAGAATTTTCAGTTTTTAGAGCTGTGAGCATTCACCTCATAACATTCAAACCATCTGTGCCATGTGTGAAGTTTTCATTCTGAAGAATCTGAAAAAAGATTGCATCCAGAGGTCCTGTCAATGTTGATTAACAGCATACTGGATAGATATTTTTATTATTTACCTAACACAGTGTGTGCACATTTGATACTGATTTTTAATTTACTCTGTGTATAAATGTAGCACTAATCTTACTTGTAATACTTTGTATATTGACCAAAATCCTCATACAGTATATATTAACACCACCAGACACGAAATTGCGTACCACACGGCAGCAAAGTAGCATTCATTAAGAAGTTGCTGTTTGGATTCCTCATTATATGCCAGTTGGATGGCTTAGTGGACAACCAGAAATCCATATTGGGACATTATTTTGCAGCAATTTGTTGCTACGAATTATACTATTTCTCTTCTATTAGTATAACTGATCAGGAGGATTTGGGCTGTTGTATAATCCTTATACTGTATATAATATTGCATTGCCACTGTGAACTTTTAGTACTCCAATTTTCTCCTTTAAAATGTAGAACCTTGCGTTTTTCCCTCTTGAAACTCATTTTGTTTGCTTTGTCCTAGTTTTCCCATCTGTTAAGGTTATCTTCAATCCTGATTCCATCTTCTGAAATGTTAGGTGCCCTGCCCCCATTTGGTATTGTCTGTAAATTTGATCAGATCCTCTTTAAATCTTTCATCAGTCATTTGTAAGGATGTTAAACAACACTACATCCAGGACAGAAATCTACAGGACTACATTGTCACTCTGTATAAGTGAACACTCTTTGATAAATAGCTACAAATCAGCATTATCAAGCCCATATTTTATCTGACTTATCCGACTAGAATATCATGGGGAACCTTGCTGAAAGTACTGCTGATATCACGACACATGATTATGATATTTACAATATTTCCCTACTCTACCAAGCTCGTAACTCATTAAAAAAAATTTAGTCTGTAACTCTTTTGAGAAATTCATGCTCAGTGTGCTATTTTCTAAGTACTCAAATACTGACTGACTGATTTTCTTTTCTAGAATTTTTCCTAGTATTATGGTCAAGCTGATTGACCAATAGTTGCCTAGATCTTCTTTCCCCACCTTTAAAAAAAAAGGAAATAACCATTGCCCCCCATCAGTTCTGAGACCTCATCTCTTCTCCAAGAATGTTCAAAGACTGTAGACCATTTGAAATTGTGTCTATAATGTATGTTTCTTCATACTCTAGGATTTAATTCATCTTGCTGCGAAGACATGAATTCATTTAAAGCAAAGAGGTATTTCTGTACTGTCTCTTTATCTATCTTGAGTAGTCCAGTGGGGTCTCGACTTACAAACTTAATCCGTATTGGAAGGCAGTTTGTAAGTCGAAAAGTTTGTAAGTCGAATCAGCATTTCCCATAGGAATGCACTGTAAACCAGTTAATCTGTTGTGGCTGTTTTTGGTTCTTAGGTTGAGGGGCATTTCCCATAGGAACTAAGGCAAAGCCGGTTAATCCGTTCCTACCACTAGGGGCAGAATTTCTTTCTTTTTTTTCTTTTTAACCTAAGATGACTTAGGTTAAAAAAAAAAGGAAAGAAATGAGGGAGAGAAGGAGGGAACAGACACCTTTTCAACAGAACACCCTGAAAAGCACATTTTCAGCCAAGACAAGTACCTTCTGGAAAAAACCAAGCACCTTTCAGACAACAGATCACCTTGAAAAACACCTTTTAAATCAAGACAAGCCAATACAAGCACCTTTTGGGGAAAGGGGGGCAGCAAAGGAGGGAGGGAACACCTTTTAAAAATCCAAAAATCAAAAATTAAAAAAGCGCCAAAAAATAAAAATACAGTCCGTACCGCACTGTGCCAGGCAATACCAGCAGTACCAGGCAGTCTGAAGACTGTCTCCAAATCCACTCTCAAAACGCTGGGAAGAGCGAGGAAGCAGATAAGCACCCTCTTCACTGGCCAATGGTTAACTGAAAGTTCAAACTTCATGCTTTCCCCACCTCAAACACGTTTTTTTTTGGTTTGTAACTCGAATCTAAATGTGCAAGTCGAGTCAATATTTTTCTATCAGAGTGGTTTGTAAGTCGAAATGTTTGTAACTCAAGCCGTTTGTAAGTCGAGGGTTGACTGTAATCCTCTGAATTTTTTATTTTACTTATGCTTCATTGACCACTGTTTTCCTTCTGGGAGAAGACAGAGGCAAAGTAGGTGTTGAGCAGTTCAGCCTTCCTTTATCAACACTTCTCCACACTTCTACACAGTGGGTCTACTGCTTCCTTGCTCTTTCCCTTGCTCTGAACACAGCTCAAACATGTGTGTTAGCACAGACAACTGTTTATTTTATGAATCTCTTTTGCAAATCTGAGCTCATTCTGAGCTTTAATCCTTGTGACTTTTTCCCTATAAATATTGATTACTTATTTAGACATTTCCTTGGTAATTCTCTCTTCTGTTTCCTATGTATGCCCATTTCCTGTGCGTCTACTCTGAAAGTTCTTTCTACAGTCACCCTGACTTCTTTAAGAAACTTCCATCATGAACTCCATTACCTTGAGTATTTCTCACAACTCATCCAGTATTTCCTTGAGGTTATAGAAATCAGCTCTCTTAACGTGCAGAACGTATCTTGTACTACCCTCAGTTTTCCTTTTCCTCAGTAAGATGAATCCCAAGAGGCATGGTCATTTCCATCCAATGGTCCCACTATTTCTAACTTATTGACCACTTTATCCTGGCTGATGAGGATCAGATCTATCAAAAGCTGATCCTCTAGTTGCTTCTTCTATCTTCCAGAAGATTAAGCTGTCAGAAAAACAAATGAGGAATTTGTTGTACCTTACATTCTGAAGAGGGTTGGACTTTGAACAGATAGCAGTTTCAGATTTGAAGATACACAAGGAAGAAGAAGGGCATGTCGAAACAATATGAAACTTTGGAAAATTTGAATGTCTGTTTTGAACTTTAAAAAGAAAAGCACATTTTTGCAAATAAATTTGATGATAATGTAAAGTCTTTGTAGATCTGTTATGGGAAAGTGTACTAAAATATTTGTTGCTACCATTGTTGATTTGCTCTGTAAACTAGTATTGTAATTAGCTCACTGTAGGAATTACTGTTGCTTTTTGTCTTTGTTTCTGCAGCTCCTGGTTGCCAAGTCTCCCATTGCGCCATTCACATCTTTCTTATATGTAATTGAAAAATCTGGCCTGGTTCTCCAAGGTAAGACCATGATGTGAAAATCAATTTTGTTTTACCAGTAAGATTTCATTTCAGGTCTATTAAAAACAAACAAACAAACAAAACCCTCAGTGTTTCAAACTATCTTGAATCAATATACCTGTGATGATAGATGTTAACACCTGAAGTCTTAAATTACTTCCCGCATGTGTATTTTCCATATCAGGTAGACTTCTGTTTGAAATAATATCTTTATCTAATAGGAATGAATGTATGCCCAGGCAGATCTCATGTTCTGTCATCAGCTGTGCAAAGAGAAACAATATTTTATCCCCTCATTGATATAACATTTTGAACAAGTCGTTATACTTTATCTTCCCTGTGTGACTATAATCATCTCCAAAGGCCTGCTAGTCATAAACTTATCTAGTGCTTATGGGATGATCTAATCATCTGCTGTACTGGATAGGTAGATGACATTCTTGAGCTTGTTATGTTAATGGATGTTGAACACTTCGTGATATGACTACTCTTGAAAATTTGGTGACTACGGTCACTGAAAAAAGTCTGGATCATAACTGTTCAGGGACCACCAATGCTGAAAGATCCTAAATGCTCTATGTTGCTGTATCAGGCATGCTGAACAAGCTGATCTTACAATGATTGGTGAATAAGTGTACAGGCTCAGTGGAGTAGCACATGTTGATGGGAGAAGGGAGCCTGCAGGAAAAAAAATTTTCCATAGCTCTGCCTTGCTGTTTCTTGGGAGTGAGATGATTCAGACATTCAGAAGAAAAGTCATTGTGTAACCTTCCGTGAACTATATTTTGAATCATTGCCATGTAACAAAACCAACCAGTGCAAAACTGTATTACTGCAATTCTTCAGAATTCTGGAATAACATTGCTATAAGAAGTCTATGCAACATACTGTTTCTTCATTTATTTTATGAGATGTACTTTATGTAGGCTCACTGTTTCTACAAATATCGTTTTATTCTGTATTTCAAAATTTTATTTTACCTTATTTGGATTTAGAAACCTAGCAAAGGTCTATGGAGATGTAACAAGATGGTTAACCAGACATTTCTGGATATTGCTGCACTCCAGCCTGTCAGTGTGGTACAGTCAGGAGCTGCTCATGTCCCTGCCCCTTTTAGCACAAGTAAGAAGCAATACCTCTAGGAAGAATGTCTATACAGTATCTGTTTGTGTGATTTCCCTCTCCAATGGGAACCATTGCATGTCCAAGCAGAGCTTTTATTCATATAAAAGTGATCTCCGTCTGCTGGCCAATAGAGTGTGGGTGAAGTAGACAAGCTGATAATCAGTGCTGTGATTATTTTCTACTGGAGACTGGCCATGAAGATTTGTGTTTATCGGTACCTAGATAATTCAATATGGTATACTCTGGGATGTGTTCTATTGTTAACTGAAGAAAGACTATTTTATATTGCATTAACTAGTGATAAATGTTGGTGATGACACAATGAGCAGAATGGGATGGGGAAGCAGCGTACCCAGGCCCCAAATCTGTTTTGAGCTGAGCTGAAGAAGTGCAACATCTAAAGAGGGCCATGTTTGTGTCTCTTGAGACAGCTAAACTACATAAAAGAGAGAATGTTTTTCTGAAGGGAAGGTAACTGAGTGCTGTCAGGTAAAGGATGGTATCTACGCTGGTGGCAGAACATTTGAGTGCTAATGAATGGGCCCTGTTCCATAGTCTGACTGTAGAGGCAACATTTCCATTCATTCTTTATTGTGTGAGGCAGTCAGTGTCAGGAGGAGTGCACATTCAGAGTATGTGACAAGGGAACAAGTGGATGAGTGTGGGAACCAGTGAAGAACAACAGCTGTCTGAAAAATGGGACTGGGAGGGGGAGAGGGAGGGGAAATCTCATTGTGACCCTGTTAACCAGGAGGCTGTAAACAAATTCATATTAGAAAATGTACCTGGAATCTCTTGTATTGTAGAGGGCAAGCAGAAACCCCCCCCCACACACACACACACGGAAAGCATGAAACACGCACCCACGCACAGAGAGAGAGAGAGAGAGAGAGAGAGAGAAAGCGCCTTCCATAATGAAGCAGTTTCCTTTAGCAGCTCTGCAGGCAATTCCTCTTGCCATCCCTAGGGGATTAGGAGTTGGGGATACAACTGAAAGTCCAAGTTGTTCTCCCTCTTTTGTTCCTTTGGCCTGGTGGTTAATAAAAAACTGCAGGAGTGGATGGTTAGTTAGGGATTTCACTGACTGCTATTTGATGCAATTTAAAGAGCTCCTCTGCTATTGTTACAGTTAAAATGGAAAGCGGAACTGTTCTCCATTTGCAAAAGTTTCCAGCCTCCTAGTCTGAGAGTGAAAAAGCTATTAACATGGTAATGCCACCTCATTCAGAGGAGTGCATCAAAATCCCCTTTGTTGATGTAAATTGCTGCTCTATTGCCTGGTCTCTTTGGATCTCATGGTCTAGGCACAAGCACAGAAAATTGTTTAGCCAGACTTGGGTGGAGGGAAAACTGCACCTCTTATATCATTTTAGGAGATCCCTGAGCTGCCTAAGAGCACTGCAGTGGGAGACTTCTATGCCTTTGTAAACCTGAAGTGTTCAGTTGTGAAAAGAATCCAATTATTCAGTGGCTCTTTTATTGCTTCTTTCATTCTTGAGAAATGCTGCTCAACAATTTGAAGGCAAGGATGGCTGGTCAAAGGATTGACTTAGATTTTGAACCGTGTTTCAAGTACATTGTCCAAACAAGAAAAAAAGACAAGCAAGTCCAACCGAGCCTGATGTGCCTGAGAATCCTGGGTTTTAAATTCTGATTGTATAAATACTGCCATTACAAAAAGTGGCAAATCAAAAGCTTGGATTTGCGCATTGCTACTTATATCCTCATATATTAATCTCAGTTGTCACCAGAATTCTGTGGTGCTACCCAAATACCAGTCAAAGCTGCATTTTTATTAGCCGTGGTAAAAGGCTTTTGAAAATTTAAATAAGGTATCGTATTCCTCTTTGTCTCTCCTGAAGTGAGTCTAATTTTATGAAGCCAAACCTGACGCTCAAATATAGCTTTCCTATCAGAGGCACAAGCCTCAACCCCTAGCCCCAGAAATTCCTTTAAAGTCTGTTTTTATTTTCTATATACATCTCTCCCTATAACTCTCTCTTTCATGCAGAGAGAGAGAAATTTAGGCAGATGCAAGTATTCTTGGAAATACACAAGTAAGAATAGTTCATTTCATGTCATGGTATTGCATCCTGTGTTAGTAGATTGACAGTCGGGAAGAAAGGAGATAGCTATTGGTTGTTGTGGGTTTTTCGGGCTCTTTGGCCATGTTCTGAAGGTTGTTCTTCCTAACGTTTCACCAGTCTCTGTGGCTGGCATCTTCAGAGGACAGCTATCCCTATTTTGAGAGCCCATACTGCATCTTCCAATTGGTACAATTTTCACCAGGATTCCTCACGTCCTATTCACGTGCCTTCTTCCTTCTCATCATCATCCATTCTCTTCTCTTTTTACAAAAATTGACAGGTGATTCATCACTGAATTCATATGGCAAAAATTCCTTCCCTTAAATTCTTCTTATTTCTGTCCCTCACTGCCTCCTCCAGTGATCCTGGTTTATGGCTTTAACTGGGATGGGGAGGAAAAACAAATCAGTGAGCTGCTGAATGTTTCACATAACGCAAGGTCGTTTAATCAACTTGTAGGTTTCTTTGTGCCAGTTTACCACATAACCAGACCCTGCCTCCCCTGAGATGTGATGATACAGCTTAATTCTTTTGTTGTTGTTGTTGTTGATGATGCTGTTGTTGCTGCTCATTCTGGTGCTGGTGCTCCTCCTCCTCCTCCCAGAATGATATCTCTCTAAACCTTCCAAGATGCTATCTCTCTTCCTCCAAGGATCTGGTGACTTATGGGAGAGGAGACTGGGTTCCCCCAGCAGACAGAGTGACAGAGAGGAGCCACCCATCAAAGAATCTCATCCTCCTTCTCTTCCATTGATAAATGGAAGAACAGATTAGAGATTGGAAAAGTTATTGTTCTCTTCCTCACCCCTTCCCGTCATGATTAGCTCGTCCTTTTCTGTGAAAATTGCGATGTCTGATAACAGCAGTGCTCTGAATCAAGATCCTTTTGAATTTTTTTTAAACAACCTTCCATGAAAAGAGGGGAGATGCTTACTGGAAGAGAATGATCTGGCTTACACACACCCCACTGAAAAGGTTGCCATCAAACCCACCTAGGACACATCCACCACTGCCCCTTCAGACTAATATAGGCAATTATAGATGTATGCCAAAAAACAAAACGAAGCAATGTGATGGGAATCACAACAAAAAATTGGAACCCCTTGCCAGCAAAGCAAAATAAACTGAATGACCGTGAAAAATGACTGGGTTTACCTGCGTTTAGTTTGGCATCCCGTAGTTGGTGGGGAAAAACTCAAAAGTGGCCATGGGAATTACTGGAATAAATTGTAGCATAGTCGAGTCCTTAGATGTAAAAAAAAGGGCTGCTTTTGTGGTGCATCTGCAGTAAGAAGAGTATGCAGTAGACAACACTGTAGTCCCAGACCACTGGCAGTTATCCACCCTTCTTTAAGACATGCATGAAATTGACAAATCTCTATAGGGCTACTTTTGCAAGAAGACTGTCCCAGTATTTCCAAAATTCTCCATATCACATATTCTCCATGTGCTTTAATTCAAAGAGTTTTAGTAAAGGAGACTTCAGTCATCTTTTAAAGCTTCATTTTTAATTCTATTATACCAAATGAGGCCCCTTATTAATTTATTAATAGATAAACAGTATTTGCCCACCTTCTCTCTCTTCTTTAGATGCCCATCTTTTCCTTTTTATTTCTTATATTTTATCCTCCTTTTTCTCCTCTTAATAACATTTAAATTATTGTAGCACTGCTGGCTTATTCATTTTGCCTCCAGGTTATTGCCACGAGGCATCAATTGAGGATCAGTTGTAAACCCCATGAGGGCTAGTAGCTGGAACTAAGCAAAAACACAGTAGGGCTCCAGATAGGGCTCCAGGCAATCTCTAAGCTGCTCAAGCTACATAGTATAATATGGTGCTTTGCCTCATAGGTTGAGGTGAAATCGTTTCTTTATTAACTTCTCAATAAATTCAGTACAACGAACATAAACATATAAAAATTCAGACGTAGGAGAAAGCAAAACTAATTATTCTGTCCATTCTTGCAAGTTGCTCCAGTGATGGGGAAAGAGTAAAGAGCATGGCCCCACTTACCAGAATTTCCAGCTTGAAACTACCAGCATCTTATGTAAGTGTAAACTCAACCCATATTTAAGATTGTTGCTATAATCCAGTTACCTGAGAATGCAACATTAGCAAGAGAGTCCTGCTATTCTGATGTATTCTTTTAAAAATCCTTGTAACTGTGCATGTGATTGCTATTTAAGACATGTGTGGAGAAATGCAATATACTGGTTTCCTGCCCAGCCTGAGGAGCAAAATGACTGCTCTGTACAGTGGCTGAGAGACATATTTGTACAGCTGCACCTAAGAAAGTCCAAACAAAGCAGAAGGTTTTAAATACTGGACACAGCAGTTTGGAGCCCCAGGATGGTTTGATCTAGATTACAGTGGTTTTTTTATTATTATTATTTTTGCCTTTTGCTGTCCTGCCAAAGAAAAAAGTTCATTAATGCGATCAATGTCATTCTGTGGAAGGTATTTTGAAATAAAAGAGATGGTTGTGGATTTCAAAGACACATTTTGGTATATAAACTTGTCAAATTCATGAACCCTTTGTCCAGTATGACCTGAGCACAAACCCATCCAGAGTTCTGGGAAATGGGTTCGTCACTGCTAACCATCCTACCTACCAACTTTCCATTCTATTCCAATACTTGTGGAGGAAGAAATAATCAATAGGAGGAGTTTGCTGTAGATCTAGCAGGCCTCTAAGGTTTTGATGTTATATAAACCGTCCTTTCGCCTGGGATACATGATAGGTGCTGCTTTATTGTTTCTTTATTCAATTAATTAAGATCGGATGCATATGGAATTGTAACTTTACTTGGATGGAGGTGTCGCAACAAAGACTTTTACCATATAAAGAATGAGAAATGCCTGATGTTTCAATATGGGTTCCAGAAAGAAAGAGGTCCTAGAGATCATATTACAAATATACAATGGCTATTGGAGTGTACCAGAACATTTCAAATCAATCTAGACTTTACAATGCATCATGTGCCATCAAATATAAGCAGACTCAAATTAACCTTAAGAATTCTTTCAAGACATTTGAGTGGTTTTACCAGTTCTACTCCCACTCTTCCACCACCACTCCCATGACTTTCCATAGCTGAGCAGGGATTCAAACCCAGATTTCCTGGGTCCTAATCTGTCACAATATCCACTACATCATGTGGGGTAGCCTATGAATTATTGACCAGAGCAAATCCTTTGACTATGTGGGTCCTACAATGTATGGATTGTTCTAAGATAAATGGGTGTGTCTCAATATTTGATTGACCCAATGCATAACCTGTAAGCTAAATTGAGAACAAGAAGCTACTGTTAGGACAAAATAAAGAGACACAGAAGGGTCTGTCTTATAAAAAATATGAGACAAGGGTGTATTTTATCTCCCTGTCAGTTCCGTTTGTAAGCAGAACATGTACAGAAAGATAGATTAGGCCCAGATAATTAAAGAGTGAAAATTCATGAAAGAAACACCAATAATTTAAGATGATGCCATATTTACGTGTAGAAAGCAACAGTGACTTGAAATTACTCTTGATTAAGGTGAAAGGAGAAAATGTAAAAGCAAGACTGCAATTGAATATTAAGACAAAAATCAGAACTACAGAAGAATTTCTGAACTTTAATGTTTTAATATACCTTGGTCCAATTATCAAACCAAATAGAAACTGCAGCCAAGAAATCAGAAGAAGACTGAGACTCAGAAGGGCAGCTATGAAGGAACAAAAAAAGATCCTCAAATGTAAGGAAGCATCACTGGAAACAAAGGCCAAAAATGTTACTAAGTATGAATATGAAAGCTGGAGAATGAAGAAAGCTAACAGGAAAAAGATCAAGTCATTCAAAATATGGTACTGGAGCTTTGTGGATACCCTGTACTGTCAAAATGGCAAATACAGTGGGGTCTCTACTTAAGAACGTCCCTACTTAAGAACAATCCAACTTAAGAACAGCTCCATTTGCTAAATTTTGCTTCTACTTGAGAACAGAAATACAAGATAAGAACAGGAAAAAAAAACCTTTCCTGCTCTTTTTTTAACCTTAGGTCATCTTAGGTTAAAAAAAAAAATCTCCCCCTAGTAGTAGAGTACGTATTAACCAGCTTTGCATTAGTTCCTATGGGAACTAATACTTCAATGTACGAACGCACCTCTGCATAACAAAAAACAGCCAGAACGGATTAATTGGTTTTCAGTCCATTCCTATGGGAAATTTTGCTTCAACTTAAGAACGTTTCAACTTAAGAACACCATTCCAAAACGGATTAAGTTCTTAAGTAGAGGTTCCACTGTAGTTGCTATGGACGGAAAAGAGCAGATACGGATTAAATGGTTTTCAATGCATTCCTATGGGAAATGCAGATTCAACATAAGAACTTTTCAACTTGAGAACCACCTTCCAATACGGATTAAGTTCTTAAGTAGAGACCCCACTGTAAGTGAGTTCTAGATTAAATGATGCCTGAACTCTCTCTAGAAGTAAAAATGACTAAACTGAGGCTGTTGTGTTTTGGGTACATCACAAGAAGACTAATTGGAAAAAGGCTATAATGCTGTCTGGCAAGAAAGAGGAAGAACAAATTTGAGACGAATTGACCATGAAGCTCTGGCCATGTGTTTGTAAGAGGTGAGCAGGGTTGTTTTAATATTTTAGAGGTCTCTCATTCATTTGTTATTTAGTCGTTTAGTCGTGTCCAACTCTTCGTGACCCCATGGACCAGAGCACACCAGGCCCTCCTGTCTTCCACTGCCTCCCAGAGTTGGGTCAATTTCATGTTGGTTGCTTCGATGACACTGTCCAACCATCTCATCATCTGTCGTCCCCTTCTCCTCTTTCCTTCACACTTTCCGAACATCAAGGTCTTTTCCAGGGAGTCTTCTCTTCTCATGAGATGGCCAGGGTACTGGAGCCTCAGCTTCAGGATCTGCCCTTCCAGTGAGCACTCAGGGTTGATTTCCTTAAGAATGGATAGGTTTGTTCTCCTTGCAGTCCAGGGGACTCTCAAGAGTCTCCCCCAGCACCACAATTCAAAGGCATGAATTCTTCGGCAGTCAGCTTTCGTTATCGTCCAGCTCTCACTTCCATACATCGTTACAGGAAAAACCATAGCTTTGACTATTCGGACTTTCATTGGCAAGGTGATGTCTCTGCTTATTAAGATGCTGTCAAGGTTTGTCATCGCTTTCCTCCCAAGAAGCAGGCGTCTTTTAATTTCATGACTTCTGTCACTATCTGCAGTGATCACGGAGCCCAAGAAAGTAAAATCTGTCACTACATCCATATCTTCCCCTTCTATTTCCCAGGAGGAGATGGGACCGGTGGCCATGATCTTAGTTTTTTTGATGTTGAGCTTCAGATCATTTTTTGCACTCTCCTCTTTCACCCTCATTGCTAGGTTCCTTAATTCCTCCTCACTTTCTGCCATCAGAGTGGTATCATCTGCATATCGGAGGTTCTTGATATTTCTTCCGGCAATCTTAATTCTGGCTTCAGAATCCTCCTGTCCAGCCTTCCGCATGATGTATTCTGCATATAACTTAAATAAGCCGGGGGACAATATACAGCCTTGCCGTACTCCTTTCCCAATTTTGAACCAATCAGTGTTTCTATATCCAGTTCTAACTGTTGCTTCCTGTCCCACGTATAGGTTTCTCAGGAGATAGATAAGGTGGTCAGGCACCCCCAGTTCTTTAAGGACTTGCCATAGTTTGCTGTGGTCCACACAGTCAAAGGCTTTTGCATAGTCAATGAAGCAGAAGTAGATATTTTTCTGGAACTCTCTGGCTTTCTCCATAATCCAGCGCATGTTAGCAATTTGGTCTCTAGTTCCTCTGCCCCTTTGAAATCCAGCTTGTATTTCTGGGAGTTCTCGGTCCACATACTGCTGAAGCTTACCTTGGAGGATTTAGAGCATAACCTTGCTGGCACGTGAAATGAGTGCAATTGTTTGGTAGATGTAGCATTCTTTGGCACTGGGATTGGGATGTAGAGTGATGTTTTCCAGTCCTCTGGGCACTGTTGAGTTTTCCAAACTTGCTGGCATATTGAATGTAGCACCTTAAAAGCGTCATCTTTTAAGATTTTAAATAGTTCCACTGGAATGCCATCACCTCCACTGGCCTTGTTGTTAGCCAGGCTTTCTAAGGCCCACTTGACTTCACTCTCCAGGATGTCTGGCTCAAGGTCAGCAACCACACTATCTGGGTTGTCCAGGATATCCAAATCTTTCTGGTATAATTCCTCTGTGTATTCTTGCTACCTCTTCTTGATGTCTTCTGCTTCTGTGAGGTCCCTCCCATTTTTGTCCTTTATCATGTTCATCTTTGCACAAAATGTTCCTTTAATATCTCCGGTTTTTCTGAACAGGTCTCTGGTTTTTCTTTTTCTATTATTTTCCTCTATTTCATTGCATTGTTCATTGTATTCTTTGGAAGTCTGCATTCAGTTTTCTGTCACTTTCCCTATCTCTCTTGCATTTTGATTCCCTTCCCTTCACTGCTATTTCCAAGGCCTTGTTGGACATCCACTTTGCTTTCTTTCATTTCCTTTTCTTTGGTATGGTTTTGTTGCTGCCTCCTGTACAATGTTACGAGCCTCTATCCAAAGTTCTTCAGGCACTCTGTCCACCAAATCTAGTTCCTTAAATATGTTCTTCACTTCCACTGTGTATTCATAAGGGATTTGGTTTAGATTATACCTGAGTGGCCCAGTGTTTTTTCCTGCTGTCTTTAGTCTAAGCTTGAATTTTGCTATGAGGAGCTGATGATCAGAGCCACAATCAGCTCCAGGTTTTGTTTTTGCTGACTGTATAGAGCTTCTCCATCTTTGGCTGCAGAGAATATAATCAGTCTGATTACGGTATTGCCCATCTGGTGATTTCCATGTGTAGAGTCGCCTCTTGTGTTGTTAGAAAAGAGTGTTTGTTATGACCAGCTTGTTCACTTGACAAAACTCTATTAGCTGTTGCCCTGTTTCATTTTGAACTCCAAGGCCAAACTTCCCTGTTGTTCCTTTTATCTCTTGACTCCCCACTTTAGCCTTCCAATCCCCTAGAATAAGAAGAACATATTTCTTTGATGTCAGTTATATGAGGTGTTGTAAGTCTTCATAGAATTGGTCAGTTTCAGTCTCCTCAGCATTGGTGGTTGTTGCATAAACTTGGATTATTGTGATGTTGAAAGGTCTGCCTTGGATTCGTATTGACATCATTCTATCATTTTTGAGATTATATCTCATTACAGCTTTTCCCACTCTTTTGTTGACTATGAGGGCTACTCCATTCCGTCTACGGGATTCTTGCCCACAATAGTAGATATGATAATAATCTGAATTGAATTCTCCCATTCCTGTCCATTTTAGTTCACTGACGCCCAAGATGTCAATGTTTATTCTTGCCATCTCCCGTTTGACCACATCCAGCTTACCAAGATTCATAGATTTTACATTCCAGGTTCCTATGAAATAAGTTTTCTTTGCAGCATCGGACTTTCCTTTCACTTCCAGGCACGTCCACAGCTGAGCGTCCTTTCAGCTTTGGCCCAACCACTTCATTAGCTCTGGAACTACTTGTACTTGTCCTCCGCTCTTCCTCAGTAGCATGTTGGACACCTTCTGATCTGAGGGTCCCATTTTCCAGCATCATATCTTTTAGCCTTTTGTTTCTGTTCATGGGGTATTTTTGGCAAAGATACTGGAGTGGCATTGCCAATTCCTACTCCAGGTGGATTGCGTTTAGTCGAAACTCTCCACTATGACCTGCCCGTCTTGGGTGTCCCTGCACGGCATAGCCCATAGCTTCTCTGAATTACTCAAGCCCCTTCACCATGACAAGGCAGCAATCCATGAAGGGGCTCTCATTCATAAATATCAAGTTGTCTCCAATTTATGTAACTCTCATTCATAGGGTTGCACAAATTGGAGACAACTTGATTGGCCCATAACAACAAACACCAGCATTAGGACTATAGGAGTTACTAGATTTTTATAATCTTTGTAAGATGGGAAGTAGATAATAGAAATTAAAAATGAGTCAAGCCTGTGAATGCTATTATATTTACACAACGAAGCCAATTTATAAATCTCACTAGTCAAAATAGATGCACCAGACACAATAAAGAGAGACAGCTGTTTTTCTCTAGATGACCTGTTCTTACATTAAATTTATCCCACTATTACATTGTTATGCAAGCACTCTCTTTTTCCTCATAAGTGTTCTCTAGTACATTATCAAGAATTAGAGCTATGGAAAATATCATTGAACTTTTGCTCTGTAAAAATTTAAGTCTAGAACTTAACTCAATGTGTTGGGTTTCCTTGCTCTCATCTAGGATTGCTGTCAAGAAAATGTATCTGGTAGATGAAATCAAGATGTGCTTAAGTGCTTTGTTGGATAAAACCCAAAGTCCCAAAATGTAATTAAATACTAAGTTTTGTGAACTAATTTAATATAAAAAGGAATGTGTGCATGATTTCACTTTTATTTAGCTAGGTTTCATAAGTTTTTGAGTTGTTTTGTATATGTTTAATGAAGAAAACTTTTCATCCAACTCTTTCAATGCCCATAGGCTGATTTCAAAGCTCCAGAGAACCGGACAGAGTCTGAGTTACGCCCAGGTCACAGTACTGTACAGGAAAACTCCCCAGTCCCGGGCAAGAAAGTATCTCACTGAGCACAAAGAAGCTCTACAACCAAACTAAAGCTTAGATAAAGTCTGTTTATGTACCCTCAACTTCCAACAAATTTGTAACCCATTGTGGGTTATGTTGTAGATTCATCTGCTGCATTGTTTTTATTTGCAGAAGCTTATTCTGTAGAACTTTGGATAGAGGCTCGTAACATTGTACAAGAGGCAGCAACAAAAACCATTCCAAAGAAAAGGAAATGCAAGAAAGCAAAGTGGCTGTTCAACGAGGCCTTGGAAATATTAGTGAGGAGAAGGGAAACAAAATGCAGGGGAGATAGGGAAAGTTACTAAAAGTTACTAAAATTGAATGCAGACTTCCAAAGAATAGCAAGGAGAGACAAGAGGGCCTTATTAAATGAACAATGCAAAGAAATAGCGGAAAATAACAGAATAGGAAAAACCAGAGATCTGTTCAGGAAAATTGGAGATATTAGAGGAATACTTTGTGCAAAGATGGTCATGATAAAGGACAAAATGGAAGGGACCTAACAGAAGCAGAAGACATCAAGAAGAGGTGGCAAGAATACACAGAGGAATTATATCAGAAAGAATTGGATATCCCGGACAACCCAGCCTGGCTAACAACAAGGCCAGTGGAGGTGATGGCATTCCAGTTGAACTATTTAAAATCTTGAAAGATGATGCTGTTAAGGTGCTACATTCAATATGCCAGCAAGTTTGGAACGCAACAGTGGCCAGAGGATTGGAAAAGCTCAGTCTACATCCCAATCCCAAAGAAAGGCAGTGCTAAAGAATGCTCCAACTACCGTACAATTGCACTCATTTCACATGCTAGCAAGGTTATGCTCTAAATCCTCCAAGGTAGGCTTCAGCAGTATGTGGACCGAGAACTCCCAGAAGTACAAGCTGGATTCTGAAGAGGCAGAGGAATTAGAGACCAAATTGCTAACCTGCGCTGGATTATGGAGAAAGCCAGAGAGTTCCAGAAAAATATCTACTTCTGCTTCATTGACTATGCAAAAGCCTTTGACTGTGTGGACCACAGCAAACTATGGCAAGTCCTTAAAGAAATGGGAGTGCCTGATATTAAATTAATCCCACTATTACATTATTATCTATCTCCTGAGAAACCTATATGTGGGACAGGATGCAACAGTTAGAACTGGATATGGAACAACTGATTGGTTCAAAATTGGGAAAGGAGTACGACAAGGCTGTATATTGTCCCTCTGCTTATTCAACTTATATGCAGAATACATCATGCCGTAGACTGGACTGGAGGAATCCCAAGCCACAATTAAGATTGCCGGAAGAAATATCAACAAACTCCGATATGCAGATGATACCATTCTCATGGCGGAAAGTGAGGAGGAACTAAAGAAAACTTGTAATGAGGGTGAAAGAGGAGAGTGCAAAAAATGGTCTGAAACTCAACATCAAAAAAACTAAGATCATGGTCATTGGTCCCATCTCCTCCTGGGAAATAGAAGGGGAAGATATGGAGGTAGTGACAGATTTTACTTTCTTTGGCTCCATGATCACTGCAGATGGTGACAGAAGCCATGAAATTAAAAGACGCCTGCTTCTTGGGAAGAAAGCAATGACAAACCTTGACAGCATCTTAATAAGCAGAGACATCACCTTGCCAATGAAAGTCCGAATAGGCAAAGCTATGGTTTTTCCTGTAGTGATGTATGGAAGTGAGAGCTGGACCATAAAGAAAGCTGACTGCCGAAGAATTCATGCCTTTGAATTGTGGTGCTGGAGGAGGCTCTTGAGAGTCCTCTGGAGTGCAAGGAGAACAAACCTGTCCATTCTAAAGGAAATCAACCCTGAGTGCTCACTGGAAGGACGGATCCTGAAGCTGAGGCTCCAGTACTTTGGCCATCTCATGAGAAGAGAAGACTCCTTGGAAAAGACCTTGATGTTCGGAAAGTGTGAAGGAAAGAGGAGAAGGGGACGACAGATGATGAGATGGTTGGACAGTGTCATCGAAGCAACCAACATGAATTTGACACAACTCCAGGAGGCAGTGGAAGATAGGAGGGCCTGGTGTGCTCTGGTCCATGGGGTCACAAAGAGTCGGACACGACTAAACAACTAAACAACGACGATGCTGTAGTAATTTAAAATCTGAGGGTTTTCTTTTGGCTAAAGTTATACTTGAAAATAATGATAAAATCAGTATATTATTTATACATAAAACATATCCAGTTCTAGTATTTACACACTATTTAGGAGCTCTAACAACAGTTAAAACCAGTGAAATGAAATAAATTATAAGATAATGGTCTAGCAACTGCAGCTGGTTCAGAATTGAACTGCACAGCTGGTGAGTGGTAGGGCCGGTAGGGAACACATCAGGCCACTTCTGTTCAAATAACATTGGCTATCAGTCGCTGCCCGGATCCAATTAAAGTGCTTGTTTTGACATATAAAGCCTTAAATGGCTTGGGCCCTGGATACCTGAAGGACCGCCTCCTTCCATATGAACCTACCCAGCTGTAACCTACCAGCCAGGGGGTCCTCCTGAAAGAGCCGTCAACGAGGTAAGAGGGATGGCTTGTAGACAAAGGGCCTTTCCAGCAGCTGCCCCCAAACTATGGAACCACCATCCAAAGGGAGGGTTGTGTGGCGCCGGCGTTGATGACGTTTTGGTGCCAAGTCAAAACCTTCCTGTTCCAGAAGATTTTTAATTGAAATAATATCAACTTTCTTAATGCCAATTTTTAGAGTACTGTATTTTAATTGTAATTTAATTTTTTTATCGTCATATCTTTTATTATATTTAAATTGTTGTAAGCCGCCTAATGACCTTTTGGTAGCGTGGGTGGCATATAAGTTAAACAAAAAACAAACAAACAAACAAACAAACAAATAAAATAGATACTACAAAAATACAGTATTATAAATTTTCTTGTCAATGGGAGCTCCTACTATATCTCCTCTGCTATCATCTTTTCTTTTCCTATAGCAAATCAGGAAAAGGAAGAGCAATATCAGAGGTGTTGCTGGATGCACGTGAATAGTATCCTGGGCTAGTACCCGTCATGGTGACACCATAGTTACCATCAAGGACAGCTACGTTTGCTGCTTGCAACAGAATGTGTTCTTCATCGTGGTCTTCTGTGAATGCACACAAAAGGGTTAACCAAGCGCCAGCGTTGGTCCTCTCGGAATATTCTCGAGCTGTAAGAGAAATGTAACAATTGTGGGGCTGCCTACATTGCGCATGCTCCGCCCACCCAAGCCTTAGTTCCATTTTTCCGTGTTGCGGTTGGGACCTCTTGTTTCGAGCTCCATTCTTTTTCTCTCTATTTCGTAAAAAACTACCTGGTTTTCACCCGGACTGACTCTTCGATTCTGTCTACTTCTGTGCCCCTTGACTCGGACTGGTTTTTTTTGGACCATCCAATTCGGTTTTCCCTTCAATAGAGCGGCTTCTATATTTTCTCGCTCTTTTCTCCTTTAGTGCAACAGCCATTAATCTAGCCTATGCTTTCTGGGCCCTTTAGCCGTTGTGCGGACTGCGATAGGAAGATTCCCCATCAAGATCCGCACGATCGCTGCCTTTTTTGTCTGGGTGAAGCCCACCAGACGAAGTCTTGCCGCCATTGGAAAACTTTTACTAAGGCAGCACTTAAAGCAAGGCAGCAGCGGCTTAAATTCCATCTGTGGGAATCAACCCTCGCAGCCACTAAACCGACCAATTCCGAAATGGCCTCACCGTCGGCAGCTCTCCTGTCTGAGGCGAGTGTCTCTTCACAGCCTGCACCATCCAAGGCTGTACAGCAGAAAAAGACGATCCCTTCGAAAAAGTCATCGGTGAAAGCCAAGACGAGTTCCTCCTCAATGCCTGTAAAACATAAAGCAAAGGCGTCTGAAAAATCTAAAGACACAACTGCTCAGCTCCCTCCAATATTGCAGTCTCTACCGTCGCCTATCTTAGAGGACTCATCTCGGGATCGAGATTTCTTGTCAGAGACAGCACCCTCTCTGCCTCCTCGACAAGCAGAGCCGACTTTGCCGCGCGGAGAACCCTCTCCGCCGCTGAGTCAACTCGCTGGTGTTACAGCGGGTTTGACGTCTGCCCCTAACAGCCCATCCTCTCATGGGCGGGAATCTCCGGCTCCTTCGACCTCATCAGCACCTTTGAGGTCGAAATCACCTAGAAAGAAGCGTTCCTCAAAGAGGAAGCGCAGCCCATCCAACCGACGGCGAGACAAGTGCTGGCGTCGATGGAGCCCCTCCTCGTCGAACGACTCCGACTCGGTTCGCAAACATCGTCATCGTCGATGCCGATCCAGTTCCTCGACGTCTTCATCAACATCGACAGAGCCGCGTCGGAAGAAGCACAGGAAGATTAAATATATCTACATCTCATCTTCCTCGAGGTGCATTATCGACGCCGACATCGACGTCGGGAGGTCGGTGCCAAGACGCATGCACCACTGCAGCCGCAGTTGCCGGAGCCCATCCCGCCTACAGCTCCCCCTATTACTGCTCCTCCTGTACAGCCGTCGACGTCGGCCCACATTGTGGGGGTCGAAAAAACTGGCCCGAAAAAACAAAAGAGACGTTTTTTTTCGTCGGACCCCAATGAGGCTTCCTCGGTCCTTTCTTCTGACTCGGACCAAGATTTACCAGTGCAGCCTGTCCCTGCCCCTTTGCCTGAGGGAGAAGTGGTTGGGTCTGACATTGGAGATGCTAACGGCTCTTCTCCATCAGAGGACTTTTCATCCTACTCTCAGATGTTGGGAAGACTGGCTCGAGCCCTAAAGTTAGAACTTGACCAACCTACACTCCCTGCAGAAGACCTCATTTTTGGAGACATAAAGGAGAAGTCTCCGCCACCTAGCTTAAATTTTGTCCCAGTGATTATGGACATAATTAAGGAATGCTGGGAACAACCGGCTAATACGCCTCCATTACCTCGCCGTACCGAGAACTTCTACAGGGTACATGGGCCCGATACTAAATTTCTCCTCAAACATCCAATTCCAAACTCTTTGGTTGTAGAAACTAGTTGCACTAAACCTACTGGTAAATCGCATGTTACACCGACAAATAAGGAGGGCAAGAAATTAGAAGTCATTGGAAGGAAGATTTACTCTCTTGTCGCCTTCTTGTTGAAAGTCATTAACTACCAAACTGCTCTCGGTGCTTACCAAAAGCAGCTTTGGATGAAAATCTTGCCTGGCCTTAAACTAATTCACGAGGAATTTAGACAACTGTTCTTGAATTTTTATGAGGAGGCTCAGACAGTGTCGAGGTATCAAAGGCTAGCAACTAGGCATGCGGCAGAGGCCTCCGCCAGAGTTCTTATGTCTGCTGTAACTTTGCGTAGGCATGCCTGGCTTCGGGCGGCTAACATTCTGGAGGATGTCAAAAATAAAGTAGAGAGTCTCTCCTTTGATGCTGTTGGCCTCTTCAATGAGAAAACTGACTCTCACCTTGAAGAACTTCATAAAGCTAAGAAAACGGCCAAATCCTACTCAATACAGCCACAACCTCACTACCAAAAGTTCCAGTGGCGTAGGTCCTATGCGCAATACCAACAGTCATCACAACAATTTAGACCATACTCCAACTTACCTCATCAGAGATCCTCTCAGGCTTCTTCTGTGCCCAGCTACAAGTCCCAGCGTTCTCAACGCGCACACAATCCTTTAAACCTCCTGCAAAGAAAACTAGGCGTTATCTTTGACTCGCCTCCAGGTTACTGTCCATACACAAACAATACAAGACTTTTTCCATTTCTTTCAAACTGGCGTGCGATTACAAACGACACATGGGTTCTACACATCATCGAACATGGTTACCGTCTAGAGTTTACCGAATTACCACCTTTAGGGTACGTAAATCCTACTTCTTACAATGTGGCCCTCGAAGAGGAAGTATTCTCACTCCTGCGAAAGGTGGCCATTCACACCGTTCCAGCAGCAGACTTAAAAAACGGTTTTTACTCGAGATACTTCGCTGTGTCGAAAAAAGACGGAGGAATAAGACCTATCTTAGACCTAAGACTTCTCAATACTTACCTTCGTCCTCGACGGTTCTGCATGGTCACGTTAGACTCCATTCTCCACCTGCTAAAGAAAAACAACTGGTTCACAGTCATAGACTTAAAGGATGCTTACTTTCATGTGACGATCCACCCATCACATCGCAAGTACCTCCGGTTCTTCTTCCAGGACACCATTTATCAGTTCCTAGCCTTACCCGTCGGACTTTCGGCAGCCCCCAGAACCTTCACGAAAGTCATGGCTCCTGTAGCAGCGTACCTAAGGCTCAAGGGTATTCACATCTACCCTTATATAGACGATTGGTTACTGGTGTCAACGTCCAGGAAACAAGCTATCAAGGACACAAAATTTGTCCTACGACTGCTCCCACAACTCGGCCTCACCATCAATCAGAAAAAGTCGCACCTCTTACCATCCAGAGTGGTACACTACATAGGCGCCTGCCTCGATGTGACCAAGGCAAGAATTTTCCTCCCCAAAGAAAGGATAAGAAAGATTCAAAGAGCCATAGTAAAGTTCTATCCAGGAGCGCGTGTTACATCTGCTGGGCCTCATCGCGTCAACTACCTCGACACTAGCTCATGCTCGGCTCAAGCTACGCTCCCTGCAGTCATGGCTGCTAACACTATTCGACCCCATGACAGACAGCCAGCACAAGCGGCTTCGGGTGACTCCCGAATTGGCCAGCCAGTTACAGTGGTGGACTTTTCCTCCTCACCTACAAATTGGCAGACCCTTGAAACCACTGCAGTTGACTATACAAGTGACTACAGACGCCAGCCCCACAGGCTGGGGTGCGCATTGTGCTCACCACAAAATACATGGCCTCTGGTCTCGGGAACTGAGTCTTCATATCAACCACCTAGAGATGCTGGCGGTCATCAAGGCATTACGGGCATTCCTTCCCATGGTGCAAGGTCGTGGTGTTCAAGTAATAACAGACAACACCACGACCATGCACTATATCAACAAACAGGGAGGGACCCGCTCCCAGTCTCTGCTGTATCTCACCATACACCTTTGGGAATGGTGTTACCTCCATCAGGTTTTCCCGGTAGCCATACACGTGTCAACGACGGACAACACACTGGCAGATCGCCTCAGCCGCCTCCCATATCAGATGCACGAATGGGAACTCAACCAGCGGGTGTTCCGCGACCTCTGTTACCTTTGGGGGACTCCTTCTGCAGATCTTTTCGCCTCGGAGTACAACGCCAAGTGCACAGCGTATGCGTCCAGGGCCGGGATCAGCAAGAACTCTAGGGGACGCCTTTATGATTCACTGGAATCTGGGGCTCCTTTATGCCTTCCCACCCATGCCGTTAATACAGAGAACTCTGGTGACGCTTCGACATTTGAATGCGACGGTGATCCTCATAGCTCCTTATTGGCTGTATCAGGCATGGTTTCCGACGTTGACAAGCATGTCCATCGAGTTCAAGAGGTTACCTCCGATTCCAGACCTCTTGACGCAGGATGCAGGGATGGTACTTCACCCAGACGTGGAAACATTACAGTTGACAGCGTGGAGGATCTGCCCCCGATCAAGGAGGTGCTAGACCAAGCAAAAAAGCCATCCACAAATAAACTCTACTCTCATAAATGGAAAGGGTTTGTTAAGTTTACGAAAGACAAGGGACTTGTGTCATCCACTGTGTCTCTTTCCACGTTGTTACTGTACTTACGCTATCTCTTCGATTTCCATTTATCCGTTTCTACAATTAAGGTTTATCTGGCCGCCATAGTGTCATTCCAGCCGAGGAATTCTACTTCGGCAAAACTTTTTTCTCATCCTACGGTTAAATCCTTCGTAAAGGGACTTTCTAACCTACGGCCTCCTGTGAAACCGCCGTTGCCGCAGTGGTCTCTACAATTAGTTCTCCGGGCCCTTACCCGTCCTCCTTTTGAACCTATGGCCACATGTGACCTGAAGTTGTTGTCTTTTAAGACATTGTTTTTAGTAGCTGTTACGTCAGCAAGACAAGTTAGTGAACTCGCTGCATTACGTTCTGACCACCCCTTTTTACAATTTTTCAAGGACAAGGTTCAGTTGTACCCTGACGTTTCATTCCTACCCAAAGTTGTGTCGGATTTCCATCTCAGTCAACCTCTGTCTTTGCCTACTCTGTTTCCTGAACCTACTACTGACATCGAACGCATGCTTCATACACTGGATGTCAGGAGGGCTCTAGCCTTTTATGTGTCTAGAACGAAGGATATCAGGGCTTCTACCAGGCTCTTCATTTGCTATGCTGGTCACAAAAAGGGTTTACCTACAGCGAATTCCACACTCTCCAGATGGCTCATCTCTACTATCACGTTGGCATATGAACTTCAACATAAGTCTCCACCTGACGGACTGCGCGCTCATTCAACCAGAGCCGTTGCATCCTCTACAGCCTTGGCGCGCGGTGTCGATGTTCCAGAGATCTGTAGGGCTGCCATGTGGTCTAATGTTTCAACGTTCATTACTCATTACAGGCTTGATGTCAGAGCCAGACGGGAGACGAGTTTTGGGAGAGCTGTACTAACGTCGGTACTTCAGTGACATCCCACCGTCCGGTGAGTAAGCTTGCTAATCACCCTTTTGTGTGCACTCACAGAAGACCACGATGAAGAAAGAGAGGTTACTTACCTGTAACCATGGTTCTTCAAGTGGTCATTCTGTGAATTCACACAATCCCGCCCGGCCTCCCCTCTATCTGTCACTGTTTGTGTTTACCTCATGTCCAGGTACCAGTGGCGGATAAATGGAACTAAGGCTCGGGTGGGCGGAGCATGCGCAATGTAGGCAGCCCTACAATTGTGACATTTCTCTTACAGCTTGAGAATATTCGGAGAGGACCAACGCTGGCGCTTGGTTAACCCTTTTGTGTGAATTCACAGAATGACCACTTGAAGAACCATGGTTACAGGTAAGTAACCTCTCTTTTTGCACTGTAAAGTGCAGAATGTATCCAAAGTGAAAGTGAAAACAGTTTGGAGGACGAGTTGTGTGCCAGTCTGAACCATTGTCCCATTTTCATTTTCTTACATCTTTTCCCATAGTGCAGATATTATATTTGTTGGGATTAGTTGACATGTTACTGGCAGAGTGCAATAGTTTAGTGCTGAGCTTGTGAATACGGAATAGAAATCACTATTGGCAATAAGGAACAGAAAGAGAGAGAGAGAGAGAAATCAGTTGAGGACAATACATATTTGAAATATTTTTATCCGCCTTTCTCCTTAAAAGGACCCAAGGTGGCTTACATAATTAAAAGAAAATATTAAAGCTAACAAGTATACTCATTACTAAACAATACTAAGAAGGATAAAACAAATATCATACTAAAAGACATAAGCCACGTCAAAACACATTCAAAGGAATAAGGTACAATAATCCATTTAAAAACCTTACTCAGGCAGCCAGTCATTCAGGGAAAGTCTGCCTGAAGGTCTTCACCTGCTTGTGGAAGGACAGCAAAGATGGGGTCAATCTGGCCTCCTGTTGGAGGGAGTTCCAAAGTCTGGGAGCAGCAACAGAGAAGGCCCTCTCCCATATCCCCATCAGATGCACCTGTGAAGGTGACAGACCCAAGAGAAAGGTGTTTGCTGATGATCTTAACACAAGCATACTCATACAACTTACAAAAGCCTCTGGAACATGCATGCAGATCTGTCCATCTGATTCTACTTTAAATGGAGGAAGGAAACCTAAATGTACCAATCTACATGTAAATGTGTAAAAGCAGGAGTGAACTGATCACTACATAGAATGAGGTGTCTGTGACAAACCCAGACCTACTGGGATATGCCACAGTTTCACTAAGCTGCCACCAACCATTCCCTATAAGAAGTCACACAGACCAGGGATGGATTTTTAACAAATAAAAGAACAAGGTTTATTTAAACAACACACAGGAAAAATAAAATGATCAGGTGAATAAGATATAGTAACGTGGCTTAGTCTCATTCATACATGCACACAGTTTGGTTCACACAGAACACTTTACTTGAAGCACAGACCCTGAACCTATCAGTTCTGGCTAACCATACAGACACCTGAACCTCTATCAGGTTGGTACTGACTGACACACAGTAGTACCCTGTCTGACACACAGACTCCCACACCAGCTTCTTCCCAGCTGCTGCTTCTTCTTCTCTCAACTCTCCACACACGCTCCACATATATATACAGTACAGCCCCTCCTCCTGATGTCCCGCCTTCCACTCCCCATAGGATGGAACTTTCCCTCCAAACCCATGACAGACAGGTAACATCAGTGCTGTATGTAACACCTCCCCTCTTTATAAGTTGTTTTGTAGGGGGAAAGCTAAGGTGCTTTTCACCAAAAAACAACCTGGATAAAACACACAACAACAGTTATACATACAATATCATACTTACTTATACTTACACTCTAAGTTAAACATTTACCATATACATTACATCAAGTTACCTTTATTCATACAAACCAAATTCAAAGAAACCAGGTACATTTAACCTTTGGTCACCAAAATATATACATAGTCCATGTTTCTTTCGCCGTCTTCATTCTTCAGGTCTTCTTGACAAGGTGTCAGCAACACAGTTCACTGACCCTCTGACCACCTTCACTTCAAAGTCATAGTCTTGCAGATTTAAAGCCCACCTCATAAGTTTGCTATTGTGGGTTTTCATTGTCTTTAACCATTGCAGTGGTGAATGGTCAGTGCACAGAACAAAATGTCTTCCCCAGATGTAAGGCTTGGCCTTCTGGATCGCGTAGACTATGGCCAGACACTCCTTCTCCACGGTTGCCAGATGTCTCTCACCTTTCTGGAGTTTCCTACTCAGGTAGGACACTGGATGCTGGTCACCATTCTCATCCTCCTGGCAAAGAACTGCTCCTACCCCGCTGTTAGACGCATCGGTGTAGATGATGAACTCCCGGTCGAAGTCTGGAGCATGCAGCACTGGATACTGGACGAGCGCCTCCTTCAACCTCTGGAACGCCTCCTCACAGTCGCTGGTCCACAGGATGCGGTCATCAGCCTTCTTCCTCATCAGATCGGTCAGCGGAGCCGCAATCTCGCTAAACCTCGGGATGAACTTTCTGTAGTAGCCCACCAACCCAAGAAATGATTTGACTTTTTTCTTGGTGTTGGGTCTGGGCCAATCACGAACAGCTTCTATTTTGGCCTCCAGGGGTTTTATCACTCCTCCCCCTACCATGTGACCCAAGTCTTTTATTTCTGGGCTACCCAGCTGCAGTTTGCTCTCTTTGCAGGGCCTGGGCCAAAGCACTCCCTCCCCTGGGTTAAAGTGCCTCTCCCCGGCTTTGTGGTCATACCATGTTTTCTGTCTGACCTTCTGAGCTTGCAGGTTTTCTGCTGCCAGTTCTAGGTTTCTCTTTAGGTCACTCATCAAGGTGTCTATGTATGTCACAACGTCTTGTGGGTCATCCTGGGTGATTTGCTCCCAATTTTGTTTGATCAAATCAAGGGGCCCTTTCACCCTTCTCCCAAATAAAAGTTCAAATGGACTGAACCCGGTGCTGGCTTGTGGCGCTGATCGATAAGCAAACAAAAGGGATTGCAGCTTCTGGTCCCAATTGTTTGGATTCTCTGCCAAGTAAGCCCTAATCATGCGCATTAGAGTCCCATTGAACTTCTCAGTTAACCCATTACTTTCAGGGTGATAGGCAGTGGTTTCCTTGTGCTTAATTCCACAGATTTGCCATAAGCGTTTCATGAGCTTCGATGTAAATGATGCTCCCAAATCTGTGATTATTTCTGAGGCAAATCCCATCCTGGACATATACCCCACCAAAGCATCTGCCACTGTGTTAGTTTCAATGTTAGTCAAGGGAATGGCTTCAGGGTACCTCGTGGCATGGTCCACAATGGTGAGAATGAACCTATTCCCCCTCTTTGTGGCCTTGGGCAAAGGTCCCACAATATCCACCCCTATGCATTTGAACGGAGTGTCAATCACAGGCAAAGGGCACAACTTTGCTTTGGTCCTGTCGCGGCTATTCCCCTGCCTTTGACACACATCACATTGTTTACAGAACTCCCTGATCTGCCTCCCTATGTCAGGCCAGTAAAAATTCTGTGTGATTCTCTGCTGTGTTTTGTTCACCCCTAAGTGTGCAGCAAACATGTCAGAGTGCCCCCTTTGTAAGATCATGGGGCGATACTTTTCAGGTACCACTAGCTGACTTCTGATCCCATCTCCCCCTTTTGAGATATTCCTCAGGGTCTCTATACAAAATCCCCTTTTTCTCTAGAAATCTCACTGGGGTTTCAGGCGTTAGCTGGGCGTCTGTCACCTGTTCAAAACACTTTTGGAGAGTGGTGTCTGCCTTTTGCTCTTGTCCAAATCTGCTGTCTGTGGTTAAGGTTTCCACCACAGCTTCTGAACTCCCCCCACCTGCTTCCGTCTCGGGCTCATCATTACCCCCCTGAGCTGTCCCCGTGGTGGCTTGTGAACGTGTAATCACCAGCACCCGTTTCACATGTTCAGCCAGGTCATTTCCCACGAGCACGGCTGCTGGCAGAGTCGATGAAATCGCTAGCCGCCAAACTCCCCTCCAGCCTTGAAAGTTCACAGGGACCTCCGCTACTGGCAGTGAGATCACCTGCCCCTCAATCCCTGCCACCTTTATGCTCTCATTCGGGATTATATACTCCCTAGGAATAATATCTGGATGGCACAGGGTCACCTGAGAACAAGTGTCCCGTAGCCCCCGATACTGATGGCCAAGTATTCCTACGTCCACCCCTGCTGTTTCAAACAATTGCGAATCTGTTCTCACCAGTAGGCAGCGCCTGACCTCTACAAGAGGACCATTTTCCTCAGCCTGATCAGCAGATGTAGCTGTTCCAGATTGAGTAGCCATGGCAACAGGCTCCCTCAGTGCCAATGAGCCTTGCTCTTTCTGGACACAGAACACAGCTTTTGGCTTGGTTCCACTCAAATCCTGAGGCACAATTCCTTTTAGCTGCTTTAATTTCTCACACTCTGAGATTAGATGGCCCTTTCCCTGACAGAAGTAACATTTTCTGCTATATTTTGAGTCTTTCTCATCTTGTTTTGGTTTTCCCTCCAAAATCTGAGGTCTTGGTTTCATGTCTGAGGGCTTCCCTTCACCATGGGCCCCTCCCCCTTGCTGGCTTTTCCCTGGTCCCTGAGAGTACTTGCTGTAGGTTTCTTTGGGTTTTCCTACAGATTTCTCCTCACCTAAGGGCTTTCTTATCTGGTAAATAAAATCTGCGATCTCGGCTGCTTCTGCCACAGATTTCGGTTTCCTTTCCCTCACCTGGAATTTCAGTTCCCCATGCAGGACTGAATAGAACTGTTCCAGCGCTATCAAGTCTTTGAGCTGCTGAAAGGTCTCTGTCCCCTCCTGAGATAGCCATTTCTCTAGCAGCCTCACCAATTGGGCCCCCACTTGGGTAAAAGTCTGCTCTGGTTTCTTGGTGATTGACCTGAATCTTTGCCTCAGCTGTTCCGCATTTATCCCATGTCTTGCAAACACCAGTTTTTTAAACTCTGCAAAATCTTTCATCAGTTCCTGTGGCATCTCTGAATAAACTTCAGCAAGGCTGCCACTGATTAAAGATCGCATAATGGTCATCTTCTCAGTTTCCCTTACTGAGAAGTCCACAAACGCTCTTTCCACTAGGGAAAAGAACACCTCAGGACAATCTCCCTTGTGGTACACAGGGAATTTCTTCAGGTCAGCTTTAGACAGTTGGCCTCCCTCAGAATCCCTATTGTTATTATTGTTCTGGTTCATCATTTCCAATTTTCTTAACTCATACGCCATCCTTTCTTTTTCCAGAGCAATTTTCTCTCTCTCTAATCTTTCTTCTCTTTCCAATCTCTCTATTTCAAATTGCCTTCTTTCTCTCTCTAATCTTTCTTCTCTTTCCCTTTCCTCCATTTCAAATTGCCTCATCCTCAGTTCATGCTGTTGGGCTATGAGCAATTTTCTGAGTTCTGGGTTCTGTTCTCCCGTGCTGTCACCTTGCACTGAGCCAAATTCATCCTCAGAACCTTGGTCTACCTGGGGGTCTTTCACTTCACCCATTTCTGCCATTTGGCTTCGAGTCAAGGGCATAATCCCCCCCCCAGAACAGGCTGCTTTCAAAAGTCAAGCCTCAAAATAAAGCGACCACTTTTTTTTTCTTTTGCCTCAGAACCAGCTTTCTCTATAGATTGCTGCTGTCCTTCAGCACTAACTTGCAACAGTTGCGAGCTAGAGTCTACCCCCCTCTGCTGGGCCTCTCAGCAGACAAGCTAGCTCACTGCTATTTCACAGTTTTGCCTCAGCTTTTTTCCCGCCAAAACCAGGTTGCCTCAGAGCTCCCTAATCTAGCCCCCAATCTGAGGTTACACGTTCTTCTACTAGTGCACCTCCCCGTGAGGCACACCTAGAAGATTACCTACGCGCTCTCAGATTGTCCCTGACTACACCCCCCTTGCTCTGGGCACACTTGCCAAGGCTTTGCTGGATCGCTGGACAACTGGACCAGTCGTATCCCACACGCTGGACACCAATCAATGTGACAAACCCAGACCTACTGGGATATGCCACAGTTTCACTAAGCTGCCACCAACCATTCCCTATAAGAAGTCACACAGACCAGGGATGGATTTTTAACAAATAAAAGAACAAGGTTTATTTAAACAACACACAGGAAAAATAAAATGATCAGGTGAATAAGATATAGTAACGTGGCTTAGTCTCATTCATACATGCACACAGTTTGGTTCACACAGAACACTTTACTTGAAGCACAGACCCTGAACCTATCAGTTCTGGCTAACCATACAGACACCTGAACCTATCAGGTTGGTACTGACTGACACACAGTAGTACCCTGTCTGACACACAGACTCCCACACCAGCTTCTTCCCAGCTGCTGCTTCTTCTTCTCTCAACTCTCCACACACGCTCCACATATATATACAGTACAGCCCCTCCTCCTGATGTCCCGCCTTCCACTCCCCATAGGATGGAACTTTCCCTCCAAACCCATGACAGACAGGTAACATCAGTGCTGTATGTAACAGTGTCCATCTCAGTTGGTGACACTACTCATTCACTGCCATCTAAATCACCTGTTACCAGAGATCACCTTCATTAAATACTACTTGACTGCCTCCATACTGTGGTAAGTTCTTGGTCTATTTGAATAATGACCTGGCCTTTTGGCAAAAATGCAATAAAGAAGCAGCAACACCAAACTTCAAAATGGCTGGAAGCCCACTTCTGGTTTGGAAAAAGAGTAAAATGTTTGTGTTAAACAGTGTGCATGGAGAGGAGGGAGCTGTGCCTATTTAGAAAGTGAGAAGCCTCTTGGCAGCTTGAATAATGCAGTTCACTTTTTTCAGAGAAAGGGGGTTTCCAGAGAGCACTAAAGACCACAGAAGTAGTTGGTGGGGTGGGGGTGGGCGGTCCACTTCCACCCCAGAGCCCTATTTTGTCCACTGTAATAAAAATAAAAAATGGAATCACTGAAGATTAAAACCTCTGTAATGGGCATTAATGCTGTTCTTCTTCATCAGTTAAACAGTGTGTTCTTGCTATGTGCAACTTAGGTTAATTTGAAGAAAGTTTTCCTTAGTCTATGTTGGGTAAGTTTTTAAGGTTACAAATGATCTCTGTTGGAAGTGTGACAAGCCACCAACTAATTTAATCCATGTGTTCTGGCATTACCCTGTCATCTCACCAGTCTGGAAAGAAGTGGGAGATAACATAAACATTACCTTATCCACAGGATCTAACTGTTACCTTTAATCATTTAATACTTGGATACATATCAGCCATTTGGGTACTCCCCGCAAAAATTCAATTAATGTGATGCCAGCATGGTTTTAGCAGTTAAAAAATTATCTTCCAACACTGAAAAGAAATGAACATTGTTAAAGGTAGGTCAGAAAACAGGCTAGGTTGTTGAAGGTAGGTTGGAAGACATGTTAAATGATGCCCAGTGGAAAGGAGAATAAGATAAAATATAGGGAATTTAACAGTTTAAAATTGTACCAGTTCCTGAAAAGCTGATGATTGGCTGCTAAAAAAAACAACAACCCAGGGCATTGCTCTTCCCTTTCCGTCTTTCGCTTATCATTCCCTATTTTAATTTGGAGAGGATTTAAAGAACTGGGATTGTAGCATTCTAAAATGAGTAGTGGTTCCAAATAGGAAATTGTGAAATGTACATTTCTCTCAAAATGTTCAAGTTTAAAAAAATAAACGGTGGTGACAGTACGGAGCCACATGTTTGGTGAACAAAATTCTAATATTGATTTCATCTGCTTGGAAGAACATGCTTATTTTACACTGGTATAAATGGGCAATTATCTTGAGAAAGTCTTATGCTGGAAGAAAATTCAGTATCAAAATAAGTTTCTCTTTTACTTAGCTTTATAAAAGAAGTGAACTTTCAAACAGTTTGGGAAGAATCAAGTAGATGAAATAATCCAGTAGAATCTGCCATTTTAAAAATCCATGATGACTACTAATTTCCTCCTGTTATCGGAGGATACTTTTTTTTTGGAAGTTTTCAGGATTTTCCTTTACTTTGAGGTGAGGAATATCCTACTAATTCCTAGTTTTCTGAACAAATCTCTCTACAGCAGTGGAAAATTAATATCTGAGAGAGTTTCCCAGGTACCATTGCACTACAAAAACTGAACTACATAGCCTTTCCCCACAAAAATAGACTGCTTCATTTTCATTTCAAAAGATTCCTTACTCCCTGGAGGGAGAACACCCAGGCAATAGGAGAGAGAAGGAAGAACAGCTAGCTCCCCATTTCTCCTCCAAGAAAGTTGAACATAAAGAGTTAATTTCCACCACAAAGTCTAAACAGAAGAAAACAAATGGCAGCCTGCTGGCTGGTCACAGCTGCATGGTTTGGCAGGGACCACACCAATTGATATACCTCCCCCCCCCACATACACACAGGAAACATCAGCACACCACTGTATGTACACAGATCAAACCCATCCATTGAAGGAGAGTTAAACTTGCTTAAAGAGCCCTGGGAATACAATGAACAATATCTTTGCACCCCATTCATTCCTGCCAGATTTCAGCTCTTCTTTCATTCCTGCTTCAGTTTCTTCAGTGTCTTCTGGCACATCCTTTGAGAGAGAGAGGATTCAGAAGGAAGTTCATTAGAATCCTTCCTTACGCAGCCCTTTCATCTATCACTTTTTCTTCCCCATTGCTTTCTAAACTGGCCAAGAAACAAAGGTTTTTGTGTTTATGATTTGTAGTGTTCCTTCGCTATCACTTTCTTCTTCCATACTAAGTTTAGGGTACAAACAGAATGCCCCCCCCCAGTGTACAACCAGTACAGTCCCTGCAAAACATATCCTGCTTTCGTTTTACTGCCTTGCTTACGTGATCTTTAATCTCTTTCCCTCCCCATTTACCAGCAACTCACAAGCCCTGCTAGTATTAGTTTCTTCTTTTTTGCAGTATCCATGTATACAGACAAAATGGGCGTGTGCTCTTGAGCAACAGTGCTTTGGAATGTTCCAGAGCCTCAAAAACGAAAATGCCTCAGTTTCCTCAGTCTTTTTTGGTCTGCCTCTGTGTCAGCATGTCAAGGACTGCCCTGGAGCCTCACGTCTCTTAACTTTTTACCAATAAGTCTTCTTTCTTTTTCTTTTCCTCTCATCCTTCCTTCTCTATTCTCTACTTAAAAAGAAAGCAAGAGTTTACGATTGTGTTCTTCCCCATGGCTCTGTTATCTTCCTATCAACTTACGGCCTCTACTTTCATGAAAAAGTGTGCCACATGTGGCAAGAAAATCCCCCAGTCTGCCTAGGGGAGACTCATTTGTTTCAGTCCTGCAAAATTTGTAAGTTTTACTGCCCTTATGCTTAAGAATCATCAGTCTCTGCTTCAATCCTCCTCCCAGGAGGATTTCAGCCACCCAAATGGATCAGCCAGCTCCTTTAGGGACACCCCAGATGTAGAATCCATTGTTTTGTCTTCTTCAAAACTGCCATCAAAACTGACAAAGAAATCGGAGCATGGCACCCGTAAACATACTGCAGCCCCTAATATCGAAGTGACAAAGAAGAAGAAGAAGCCTGTAGACCCCATCACCGTTATGGCAGTACAGTGGTGCCTCACTTAATGACGATAATCGTTCCAGGAAAATCGCCGTTAAGTGAAAACATCATAAAGCGAAAATAAAAAAACCCACTGAAACGCATTGAAACCCGTTCAATGCGTTCCAATAGGGCAAAAACTCACCGTCCAGCGAAGATCCTCCATACAGCAGCCATTTTCGTTGCCTGTATAGCGAGGAATCCGTCCCTAAACACAGCGAGAAGCCATTTTAATCACCCAGTGGCCATTTTGAAACCGCCGATCAGCTGTTCAAAAAACTTTGTTTTGTGAAGAATCGGTTCCCGAAGCAGGGAACCGATCATCGCTAAGTGAAATTCCCCCATTCAGACCATCGTTTGAAAGATCGATGTTAAGCGGATTCATTGTAAAGTGAGGCACTCGTAAAGCGAGGCACCACTGTATCTGATCCACAGTCTATCTCTGTTCCTATTACTGATGGTCTTGGTCTCAGAGGGCAAATACATGAGACCCTCTGTGCAGAGTGTTGCCGCCTCGTTCAAAGTGCCATCACCTAGAACTCCACTGGGAGAGCAGTCCTTGCTTCCACTGTCTGAAGATGAACGACAGTCAAAATCAACAGTCTCCACAACCAGGATACCACAATGGGAGAGTAGGAGGTCCAGATCGTGATCATTCTCACACTCGCCCCTTCATTGATACTGATTGCATTACTTAAGGTTGCCATCAATGAGTTCTCCATATCGTGATGATGCCTATTATGCACCCGTCTTTCATTCTCTCTATTTCATGTATGGGGATATGAGCTGGCCTTCCTAGTCATAGAGGATCCATTGTCCATCTTGAGAGCACAGCAGGTCTTGATCATGCACACACACTCGTCCTTGAACTTGAGAAGCTTATATTATCTGTCCTCAGACTATTCCCCGGAAGCTATTAGCTTTGTCTTGATTCCCATTCTCATAAAGACCTTCAAAATTGATCTCCACACTGATCTGCTGCTCTTTGCCTTCCACGAGGCCAGCACCGCCACCAGGGATCCCCCCAGCTTCCACCCAAGCCTTAACTCCCCATCCTGCCTCACCTGAGGTCTTGCTGCCTTCTCTTAATCCGGGCTTTCTACTTACCTCTCAGTTACCACCAGGCTTGTGTCAGCTGTTTGCAACTCCTTCTGTTCCTTCAAGAGAAACACAACCAAAAGACAGCTCTGCCAATTCCAGTGAGGAGGAGGGGAAAGACTCTGTCCTTGTCCCAGGATCCTCACCCAGTCCAGGATGCCAGCTCTCTCTCCCCCTCTGAGTATCTCTCGTCATATGACCTGAGAGAGAGAATGCCAAAATCATTGCAGCTTCCAGTCTTTAAACCAGTACCCCCACCTAAGGATGCAGTCTTCGCCCGCATCCACAAAAAGGTAAACATTGAGATGGTGATGCTCGAGACTTTGACAGACCTCACCAGCCATTCCTGGCAGAAACCCTTCTCAAATTCAACCAACATCTCATAGAACTCAAAACCTTTATAGGTTCTAACAAGACAAAGCTAAGTTTCCCTTTAAACATCCAATACTGAACTTTGCTATCATCCTAACTGCCCAAATGAGATCCACATTTTCTGCTTGTGATACCCCAAATAATAAAGAAAGCCATAAACTAAACTTGCTTACTCGCAAGATCTATTCATTGGCAGCACTCCACATGCACATAACTAATTATCAAGCCATGATGGGTGCTTACCATCAGTTCTTTTGAGAAAAAAATTCAAATATCATCACCGCCCTACCACCAGATAAACAAACTCTGCCCATTTCCTTTCAATAAGAAGCCTACGCTTTGGCTGGGCAACAAATCCACTCTACCTGGCATGTGGCAGATTGTGCAGGTAAGAGCATGGCAGCAAGCATCACCCTGCACAGACACACCTGATTTCACTCTGCAGGCCTCCCGGATGACTCCAATCCCATATTGAGGACCTCCCCTTTGATGGAGAGGTCCTCTTCAACAACAAAACCGATGACTTCATGCAAGACCCTCACAAAAACAAGACCAAGCATACCATCTATGGTCCATAGCTGCACACTCCACCCCCCTCCTGTCCCCCAGGAAGGAATTCACACCCTCCTGGAAAAATGAGCCATCTCAGAGGTCCACCGCACTTCAGATGGTTTCTTCTCCCAGTACTTTATGGTACCTAAGAGAGATAGAGGACTGCTTCCCATGCTAGATTTATGTGCTCTCAAAAAGTTTTATCATCCCAAAATTTTTCTGGATGGTAACATTACAATCCGTTCCCCCCCCCTTCTTCACCAGGGAGATTGATTTGTGTCCATAGACCTTCAAGATACATATTTTCATATCTCACTTCATCCACAACACTGTTGCTTCTTAAGCTTCTTCATTGACAATTGGGCCTACAGCTTCCATGCACTTCCATTTGGACTATCCACAGCCCCAAGAGTTTTCACCAAGTGCATGGCACCCGTGACAGCCTTTCTGAAAACCCAGGGCATCATTGTTTTTCCATACAATAAAGACTGGCTCCTGGTGGAACACGACAAAGACACCTTGACTACCAATATCACATTCACTCTGCACTTCCTCTCAAGTCTTGGGCTACAAGTCAATACAGAGAAATCTCACCTCACCACATCCCAAACCATCCACTACATTGGGCCACTCCTCGATGCCACGTGTACGTGGGCCCTTCTGTCTCAAACATGGGTGGACACTGTCATCCAATCTACTCAAAAGCTCATTCATACTCAGCATTCCTCAGTCAACTCAGTCCAGCAAGTACTAGGCCTCATGGAACCCACCAAGGCAGTTTTGGCACACTCCAGGCTGAGGATGCGCCTGTTCCAATCTTTCTACCTGCTGGCCTACAACTACAGAAGGGACCCACCAGACAAAAAATCTATTTCTTTTGCTCCATCTCAGGTGACAGCTTCATTGCTGGACAACCACGTGCCAACTCAACTACTGTGTCCCTTTCCAACAACAACATCCCCCTCGTATTTACAGATGCTAACATGACAGGATGGGGTGCCCATTCCCACCACAGAGATGCAAGCCACATGGTCTGCACACAAAAGAACCCATCACATCAACTTCCTCAGACTTCTGACTATCTTCAAAGCCCTTCAAGCTTTCGAAACCATGATACAGTGACATACTGTCCAAATATCCACAAACAAATCACAGTGAAAGTGTAAGCAAACAGGAAGGGACCAAGTCCCTCCTTACCTGCCAGGGCTAATATGGGAATGTGCTTTGCCCACTGGATTCTCCCTGTAGCAACTCATATCTGAGACACAGACAACAAAACAGCAGACTGTCTCAGCCGCACGATGACCCTCACACATGAGTAGGAACTTTCCCACAAGGTATATGTTCAGCTAGTCTGCTGCTGGGGCAAGCCTACCGCATATATTTTCACCACTGCTAAATGCCCCTATTATTGCTCCCAGGTGGACAGGGGCACAAGCTCCCTCAGAAATGCCTTTACCATCAGTTGCACCAGAACTCTCCTATACATGTTCCCACCCTTTACCCTGATCTAAGGAACAATAATCAAGATCCTCCAGGATCACTCAGAGGCAATACTCATCACTCCGTAGTGGATGCACCACTGTCCTTCTCAAAGCAATCAAGTGGTGGCAACTGCTCCTGCACCCAGATCTTCTCTCACATCACACAGCATGGTACTTCATCTGGTGTCCTTCATCTGAAGCTCACCACCTGGAGGATATTCCCCTCCTTGCAAGTATCTTGAAACAGGCAAGATTCCCCTCCACTTACCGGCTATATGCTTATAAGTGGAAACATTTCCAACTTTATGCATCAGAACAGGATCGGCCACACTCACCAGCAGCTCTCCCCACTGCTCTTACCTTTCTGCTTCATCTCAAACAAAAGGGACTTCCCATCTCTTCTGTTAAAGTCTACCTATCAGCCATAATAGCGCATCAACCAGCTAGCTTCACATCTCTTCAAACATCAAAACATTAAGAAGTTCCTCAAGGGCCTTCAGAATTCCTACTCAGATGTAAAACAACCCCCACAACCCATGGTCTCTCTACCTAGTCCTATCACAGCTCATTATACACCCTTTCGAACTGCTGGCTACAATGGACCTTCACCTACTAATGCTTAAAGTAACATTTCTTGTGGCGCTCCCATCAGCTCACCAGGCTGCTGAACTTACATCCCTACACTATGACTCACCATATCTCATCTTCTCTTGTGATAAGGTTAATCTCCACACAGATATTACTTTCCTACCCAAGGTGGCATCCCGTTTCCACATCTCTCAACCCATTATCTTACTTGCTCTCCCCAGAATGACCTCAGACAGTCCCTTCATTCCCTGGATGTCAAAAGGGCCTTGGCCTTCTATCTGAACAGAACAAATGATTTTAGACAAATAACCAAACTTTTCATCTCTTTCCACTGTCCTAGAAAGGGACACCCGGTCTCTTCCCAGCACTTTTCTAAATGGATCTATCAGGTTATCGCACTGACTTATGAACTAGCAAACAAGCCCATACCTCTGAGCTTCCACAGTCACCCCACAAGGGGAATTTCCTCCTCTGAGGCCTTCATCCGAGGTGTGGACATCCAAGAGATCTGCCAAGCAGCAACTTGGTCCCATCTCGATGACTTTTGTCATACACTATAGATTCAGTCTTAGAGCTCAGAAATATGCAGGATTTGGAGGTGCTGTCTTATCCTCTCTTTTGGCATAACTCACACCTCCAATCTGTAGCTTGCTAGTCACCCATTTTGTGTACATATATGGACACCGCAAAAAAGAAAACTTAGTTACTTACATAACTATGGTTCTTTGAGTGGTTATCCGTGTATCCACACAACCCCCCCCCCCCTCTTGTTATGTCCTTCTGCATTATTTTTTTTGTGGCAGACAACTGGGACTGAGGAAAGTGGGGCTGAGCTTGCATGGTGTAGGCCAGTGGTGGCAAACCTTTTTGGGCTCGCGTGCCCAAACTAGGAAAAGAAACCAGGGGGTGGTGTGCTGCGCCACCGGAACTGGAAGTGGCAGTGGAAGGGGGAATCCCGGGCATGGAGGTGCTTCGAGATCCCACTCCGGATCCTCCGCCAGCACCAGCTGCTCCAGATCCTGACCCGCTGCCTATCTGGGCAACAGCACTGCATTGCAGCCACCTGCTCAGGTTCGGCTGCTGGGGGAGGAGGGGGGAGTAGCGATCCAGTGAATTATGGCTTGCGTGCTGGCAGAAAGTGTGCCAGCTGTGGCACGCGTACCATAGGTTCGCCATCGCTGAGGCACTTTCGTTTTTGAGGTTTGAACTTTCCAAAGCAGTGTCACGCAGGCGTGCACACCGATTTTGTTTGGATACATGGATCACCAATCAAAGAACCATGTTACATAAGTAACCAACTGCTGCCAATTCTCACATTCAAATTAGAATTATTTGGGGAGGGGGTTCTGGCAAAATGAAATTTACCATGTTTTTCATCTTTTTTACCCATTATCAGTGGCCTTTTTGTTTTAAAGGCCACTTTTTATTCTCCAAAGTCCCAGACTCTCTGGGTATATTATGTGAAATGTCCTAGAAATCCTCCCCCTAGTAATCATTCAGGGAGCACTTGATGCTGCAACCTTGGTGAGACTCAGCACCCATAGACCTAGTCAGTCCCTTGAATGGGACACGACTGCAAACTTCTGTTAAGAGCAAGCAGTTATATATAATGCTAAAAGTGCCACTCAAGTTTATTGCCACTTTTAGGTGGCCAGTACAGAAATCTCAAGAATGTGGGAAAGAGTAAATATTAGTAGTAGAGATCCAAAGTATTATTATTATTATTATTATTATTATTATTATTATTATTATTATTATTATTATTATTATTATTATTATTATTATTATTATTATTATTATTATTATTATTATTATTATTATTACAGTGGTGCCTTGTATAACAAGCGCCCCGTTTAACAATGAATCTGCATAGCGAAGGGTTTTTTGCAATCGCTTTTGCGATCGCATTGCAATGTTGCCTATGGGGAAAAATCACTTTGCGATTTTTTCCCCATAGGCCCAATTTTCCCCCAGCTGAGCGGCGGGAGCCTCTGAAGCACCGCTCCCGCCGCTCAGCTGGGGGAAAATGCCGGCAGTAGCCTTGGAAGGACCCTTCCGAAGGGTCCTTCCGAGGCCACCGCCAGGATTCCCCTTCGGAGGGGGCATTTTCCCCGAGCTGAGCGGGAGCCCCGCCGCTCAGCTGGGGGAAAATGCCGGCGGTAGCCTCGGAAGGACCCTTCTGAAGGGTCCTTCCGAGGCCACCGCCGGGATTCTCCTTCGGAGCACTGAAAGGCATCTGGATCCCTCCCACCCTGCCCCTGCCGCCGGGATCCGCCCCACAGCCAGCTACCCCAGCCATGGTCGGGCACCTCCTCCATGGGCTCCTCCTCTGCTGCTGCAAGCACAATCGGGGCAGCCCTTTGGGAGGAGCCAGGCTGTGGGGAAGGAAGGCTGAAGCCGATCCGATCTTTCCCCCCCACCATCGGGCGCAGCGCTTTCAGAGAAGTCTCCCGGTGGGGGGAAAAGACCGGATTGGCTTCATCTTTCCTTCCCCACAGCCCGGCTCCTCCCGAAAGGCTGTCCCGATGGTGCTTGCAGCAGCGGAGGAGGTGCCTGGGGGGGGGGAGAAGGCAGGAGCTGATCTGGCATTTCTCCTCCACCAGGCACCTCCTCCGCTGCTGCAAGCACCATCGGGACAGCCCTTTGGGAGAAGCCGGGTGGTGGGGGAGAAGGCAGGAGCCGATCTGGTCTTTTTCCCCCACTGGGAGGCTTCTCCCAAAGCGCTGCGCCCAATGGTGGGGGAGAAAACCGGATAATCCGTTCATATTGGAATGCATTATCCGGTTTTCAGTGCATCTCTATGGGAAAACGCATTTCACTTAGCGATGTTTTCCCATAGCGATGGTTTTTTTGAACCAATTAAAATTGTTAAGTGAGGCACCACTTGATGATGATGATGATGATGATGATGATGATGATGATGATGATGATGATGATGATGATGATGATGTGTGCCTTCTGGCAGTAGAAAGGAGAGCAGGAAAGAAGCTTTGTCAAAAAATATCTCTGTATTTAGTAATCTGCTAGTTTACCTTCTGCCTTTTATTTCAGTAGTTAACACAAATTTTTTAAAAAGTAATATTAGTCCTATTAAATATTGTTTATTATTGGCAACAAATGGAGCACTAAAAATAATTACAGGAAATCTTTAATTAAACAATGCCTCTGCTGGCTGTGATCATTCAGAAGTGTCCACTGAAGACTTTTGAATATAATGCTGTGTTGTTGTTCTTCTTCTTTAGTCATTAAGTCGTGTCTAACTCTTTGTGACCCCATGGACCAGAGAATGCCAGACCCTCCTGTCTTCCACTGCCTCCCAGAGTTTGGTCAAAGTCATATTGGTAGATTCGATGACACTGTCTAACTATCTCGTCCTCTGTCGTCCCCTTCTCCTCTTGCCCTCACACTTTCCCAAAATCAGATTGTCTTCCAGGGACTCTTCTCTTCTCATCAGATGGCCAAAGTGTTGGAGCTTCAGGATCTGAAGGAGAACAAACCTATCCATCCTAAAGGAAATCAACCCTGAGTGCTCACTGGAAGGACAGATCCTGAAGCTGAGGCTCCAGTACTTTGGCCATCTCATGAGAAGACAAAGACTCCTTGGAAAAGACCTTGATGCTGGGAAAGTGTGAAGGCAAGAGGAGAAGGGGACGACAGAGGACGAGATGGTTGGACAGTGTCATCGAAGCTACCAACATGAATTTGACCCAACTCTGGGAGGCAGTGGAAGATAGGAGAGCCTGGCGTGCTCTGGTCCATGGGGTCACGAAATGTTGGACACAACTAAACGACTAAATGACAATTGTTGTGATAAGGAGGAGAGATTATCTGTCACTGTGATTGATAGGTGTCGTTAGCTGGTCAATTGTGTGTAGTGATCACCGGTCCTTGTGGCTGGATAGAGTTCATTGACCTTTTGCACGCTGCATTTTTCAGTACTGGGAGCTAAGTTTTGTTGAGTTTCAAACTTCCTCTTCTTTTTTGTTGAAATTCTGTAAATGTTTGTGGATTTCAATGGCTTCCCTGTGATTGCTGGTATTGTCCAGCATTTCAGTATTTTGAAATAAAATTTCATATCCTACTTGTTTTAGGGCATGTTCAGCTACTGCCAGTTTTTCTGGTTGTTTTAGTCGGCAGAGCAATAAACTTGTTTAATTATCTGCATTATAAATATTGAAATCTGGAATCTCCGCTTTTTAATAGCATAATGTAAAAGGCAGTCAGTGTAGCAACAGTGTTAGAGTGGGAAAGTAGAAAGAAAAGAAAAAAACCAGGAGAGGGTGAGAGTTTTAAATATTGAAAAACATTGTATCAAATGCCATGTATGAAAGATTGTTTCTTGTCAGGTAGAGGTAAATTGATTTTACACAAAAAGTACATTTAACTTAAATCACCAACAATTTCCCATTTAAAGGAATGGTTGGATAAATATATTTCAGCTGTGGTTCTCTCTTCTGGTGGGGAAAAAACTTTGAAGTATAACTCTAGACATCCTGACCTACAATAAACCTAAAGTTGTTGTTCTGTGTGTACCATGTAAGGCCTGGTGAATGTAATGGGACTTACTTCTGAACTTGCATGCATAGACGTGAGCTCAACAAGCCTTAGAAATAATTATAAAAAGAAATGATGTTATTCATAGTTTCCATGAACAAAAAAACAGGAAAGAATCGTATTAGATATCTAGTTCCACAACAGTGTTGTTTCCTAAGGTAAAGAAGAGGAAGGAAAAGAGTTTTGCTATCAGAATGGATAGGAAACCTTGCAGACTTAGTAGAGGAAGAGCAGCATTCTGTCCTGTCACCTTTCACCACTGCTAACTGGACAAACTCAGAATTTCTGGAGAGTAGAGGAAAGAATACTGAACACCTTACAGAAGACTTGTCTCTCATGTTCCACAAGACTTGTGACAGTCTAATGATTTTCTTACTGGGTTAGATAGACTCTGGACTCACTGACTGACTTAGTGAACTACATATTTGTTTAATATGTATGTCTTTTTCATTAGTCCCATTAGCAAGATATATGCTTCAGCAGTCAAAAGGAAAAAAAAATCAGCATTTTTCCTTAAATTCAATTGACCTGCCTTTGTTCAGGATAGGTTTGAGACTGGAAAAATGAACACAAACATGCATTATAGTAGTTTATACACTGTGGTTCCAAAATTAAAGCAAAGCAATCAGTATACATCATGGGAAGAAAACTCCTGTAAAATGGCACAAACAATGAAAATTACAAAGCCTATGGAGTGTGAGAGGCAAGACCACCCACTGAGGTTTTCTGGAAGGGGGGAAAAAGAAGTTTGTAACATTTTGAAATCTTGATGATATGGAACACAGAATGAACTTTATTTATTATTGATTTATTAATTACATATGTCTCACTTTTCCTCCAGTGCCAGGTGTATGGCTGTCTTCTACCCCATTATCCTTATCCTAACAGCAACTCAATAAGATAGATCAACTGAGTGGCCCAAGATCACCTAGTGAGTTTCATGGATAAGTGGGCATTGGAATCTGGATTTTCCAATCCCTAGTCCAGCATTGTAACTGCTACATGTGAAAACGTCCAAAAACAAAGCAAAAAGCAAAGGATGCTGCTTATGTACCATCCCATAGGGCTTAAAGCCCTCTCTGGGCAGTTTACAATTTAATGACAAGCTACACATTGCCCCTGCCCCCTGTAAGCTGAGCACTCAGTTTAATGACTGCACCATGAGGCTCCTGCATCCAGCTTTTAGTACAGTGGACCCTTGACTTACAGACGGCTTGAGTTACAGACTTTTTGAGTTACAGACTTCTCTGGCTGCAAAATTTAGGTTTGACTTGCAGACTGAGATTTGACTTACAGACCAGAAAAAAACCAAAATGGAACAAAAACGGCCTGTTACGGGATTAATCGGTTTTCAATGCACTGTAGGTCAATGGAGACTTGACTTACAGACTTTTTGACTTGAGAACCGCCTTCCAATACGGATTAAGTTCTCAAGTCAAGACCCCACTGTAGTTTCATATTAGGGCAAAGGAGCCATTTAAATAGGACCAGATACCTAAAAATATTGTGTTTGAAGACCGTTTAAAGTTTAAAGTTAAATGAGATCATAAGGTGCAAACATTGAGGCAGAACAATTTAAAGCCCCTGCAGTAAAGTTACATAGCAAAGTCACAGTATGACAACAAAGTTTCAGCTCCATAAGGAATACATTTCTGACTCTATGTACCAGTATGTTGTATTTTATGTAGATACCATCCTTTGTCCTTGAAGTTTACCTGACTCATATATTCCATATAAATCTGAGCAATTGGTCATTGATTTTTTCCATTTACTCTGTAACACTAGCAGGTACTATTGACAAGAAGTACAGATTTGATCTGTAATTTACATTTAAATATAGCCTTACTGGAATGCCTTAAAGTAACAAGCAGAAATATATGTGTGTGTTTATTAAGAATATACTTAGAATATGACTCAATAAAAGAAGCCACAGTCTTGTGTTTGCAAGAGCTGAACAGAGCTGTTGATGACAGGACTTTTGGGAGGTCACTAGTTCATAAAATAGCCATAAGTCAGAAATGACTTGACAGCGCATAAGAATAACAATGTTTTGAAATTAATTCCCAGGAAACGAACAAAACTTGCTAGCTATAGACTTTCAAAGTACAATGAATGGAAATTACATGAGAAGACTAAAGAAACACTTTAAATGGAAATGTACTTGCAAAAAGAATAATGATTCTGAATAATGCTTAGACTGAATAATGTTATAAATATATGCACCTCCATTCTGTATGACTTTGTTGACTTTGCAGAAGAAAACATTACAGGAAATACATGGTTATACAGACTTCCAAATACATACACATTTTTAGTGAGAAATTAAAGTGGGGACATCAGGCTGCATTTCTAGCTACACTGATTTGAGAATAAGTTACTGAGCTCAGAACTATGGTTACATTCAGAAATATATATATATGTGTGTGAATGGGATGGCATATTTGAATTTTTTTAAGGTGACTACATTATGTGCATAAAAGCATGGATTTTTTGGGGGGGGGGCCTGGGAAGCATGTTTTTTGTTAGAAATTGAGATACTTTACTCAACTGTGAGAGAGTTGTTTATTTTAAATCACTTGTGAAATTGATTTATTTCCAGTTGTCTCCCTCCCTCCTTTGCAAGCCTAGAAGTGCTGATATAGTCAAAATGTCTCTGGTCAGTGTGAGTTGTGGGTCCCATGCTCCCCCCCCCTGTGTGTGTCTGAGAGAGAGAGAGAGAGAGAGAGCAAAGCCTCAATGATTCTAAAAGTCTGTGTAGCTCCCTCAACTGATACTGTATATAACAGTTTAAAAACAGATTAAACTTTTCCCAAGAGGACATGCAAATCTGCCCCAAACCACGTGACTTACGCATGATTCTAAACCACATTTAAAAAAAAAATCCAACACCTGATTTCTTTCAATAATTAACCATGCCCTTAGTGGGACTTATGAATAAATCTACATAGGATTTTACTGTGAAACTTTTACAAGGCTGTTATGAATGCTTTCCCATATCAGATTAAGGAAGATATCCAGTAATAATTATCTTATGTTAATATTAAATACTAAGATATATTTATTATACTAAGACTTGAATTTATCTAACAAATATATCTAGACTTACAAGGCTGCTCCTATAATCCAGGAAGAGACATGAAATACAGCATTATTTATAGTCTGGCACTGGAATTCAACAGCTTCAGCAATGAGAGGCAACGGGGTGAACCCTCAGAAGAGTTTAACATTAATTTTGTTGGTGAGGTACTTCTTGCTACACACAAGACAGAAACAGATGAAGAGAAAGGCTTGAGAATGATCCAGAGTAGCACAGATTATTATATAAAACACAAGCAGGAAGTACAAGTTTCCTTTTGTCATAGATTTTCTTCCAGCTGTCTTTTCTTCCCACAGTCACCCTCACACAGTTAGAGAAACGAACAAATCTTCCACCAACTGCCTGCTAGTTCCATCTCTAATTATGTAAATACTCATTCTGGTGGGGGGAAATGCTCTGTTCTGATGTGCACTATACATATTACCTTGTTTGGAATCTGGGGTTAATTTTGTTGGGTTTTAGTTAAAGAAAGGATTTTGCTGAATTAATAAATCATTTAAAAAAAAGAATGCAGTGTACCTTCAACTGTCCTTGAGAAGATGTGAAGGTAAGATTATATGATTTTATACATTAACATATGTCATACATTTAGTGAAAAAAGTGAAGCATTTCTGTATAAGAAGGATTATCAGGCTACGTGCCATGCCTTGGGCAGTGGTTCCCCACCTTGAATAACCCAGGTGTTCTTGGACTGAAGTTTCAGAAGCCTTGGAATCATAGAATAGTGAAGTTTGAAGGGGCCTATAAGGCCATCAAGTCCAGCCACCTACTTGATGCAGGAATGCAAATCAAAGGGTATCTGCTAGGTGGTTGTCTAAATTTCTCTTTAATGCCCCCAGTGTTGGAGCTCAACATCTCTCAAGGTCATTGGTTCAACTGTCCAGCTGCTCTAACAGTTACGAAGTGTTTCCCGATATTCAGTCAAAATCTGGCTTCATGTAACTTGAGCCCATTGTGTGTGTCCTATACTGTGGGATGATTGAGAACAGATCCTGGCCCTCTACTGTATAACAGCCTTTCAAGTATTTGAAAATGTTATCATCTCACCCCTCTGTCTCTTTTTCTCAAGGCTAAGCATGCCCAGTTCTTTAAATCTTTCCTCATTCCATTTGGTTTCCAGCCCCCTGATCATCCTTGTTGCCCTCCTCTGAACTTGTTCCAGTTTGCCAGCACTCTTCTTGAAGTGTGGTGCTGAGAACTGGATGCAATACTGAAGATGAGGTCTAACCAGTGCTGCATAGAGGGGAACCTTTCTTGTTGTTTAGTTGTTAAGTCGTGTCCGACTCTTCGTGATTCCATGGACCAGAGCACACCAGGCCTTCCTGTCTTCCACTGCCTCCCAGAGTTGGGTCAGATTCATGTTGGTAGATTCGATGACACTGTCAAACCATCTTGTTCTCTGTCGTCCCCTTCTCCTCTTGCCCTCGCACTTTCCCAACATCAGGGTATTTTCCAGGGAGTCGTCTCTTCTCATGAGATGGCCAAAGTATTGGAGCCTCAGCTTCAGGATCTGTCCTTCCAGTGAGCACTCAGAGGTGATTTCCTTTAGAATGGATAGGTTTGTTCTCCTTGCAGTCCAGGGGATTCTCAAGAGTCACCTCCAGCACCACAATTCAAAAGCATAAATTCTTCGGCGGCCAGCCTTCTTTCTGGTGCAGCTCTCATTTACATACATACACCACTCCTGGAAAAACCATAACTTTGACTATGCAGACCTTTGTCAGCAAGGTGATGTCTCTGCTTTTTAAGATGCTGTCTAGGTTTGTCATCACTTTCCTCCCAAGAAACAGGTGTCTTTTAATTTCATGACTGCTGTCACCATCTGCAGTGATCATGGAGCCAAGAAAGCAAAACCTGTCACTGCCTCCATATCTTCCCCTTCTGTTTCCCAGGAGGTGATGGGACGAGTGGCCATGATCTTCGTTTTTTTGATGTTGAGCTTCAGACACAGTCAAAGGCTTTTGCGTAATCAATGATGCAGAAGTAGATGTTTTTCTGGAACTCTCTGGACTTTTCCACAATCCAGTGCATGTTAGCAATTTGGTCTCTAGCTCCTCTGCCCCTTCAAAATCCAGCTTCTACTTCTGGGAGTTCTCGGTCCACGTACTGCTGAAGCCTACCTTGGAGGATTTTGAGCATAACCTTGCTAGCATGTGAAATGAGTGCAACTGTACGGTAGTTGGAGCATTCTTTGGCACTGCGCTTCTTTGGGACTGGGATATAGACTGATCTTTCTCAATTCTCTGGCCACTGCTGAGTTTTCCAGACTTTCTTGCATATTGAATGTAGCACCTCAACAGTGTCATCTTTTAAGATTTTAAATAGTTTTGAACTCCAGGGCCAAACTTATCTGTTGCTCCTTTCATTTCTTGACTCCCTACTTTAGCATACCAGTCCCCTATAATTCGTCTGAATTGAATTCACCCATTCCCGTCCATTTTAGTTCACTGACGCCCAGGATTTCAGTGTTTATTCTTGCCATCTCTTGTTTGACCACATCCAGCTTACGAAGGTTCATAGATCTTACATTCCAGGTTCTTATGCAGTATTTTTCTTTGCAGCATCAGACTTTCCTTTCACTTCCTTTCTACTCATCAGTAGCATGTTGGATGCCTTCCGACCTGAGGGTCTCATCTTCCAGCCTCATATCTTTTAGCCTTTTTTTTTCTGTCCATGGAGTTTTCTTGGCAAAGATACTGGAGTTTCTTGCCAGTTCCTGCTCCAGATGGATCGTGTTTAGTCGGAACTCGCCACTATGACCTGCCCGTCTTGTGTGTCCCTGCACGTCATAGCCCATAGCTTCTCTGAATTAAGCCCCTTTGCCATGACAAGGCAGCAGTCTGTGAAGGGAAGAGGGGAACTATCACCTCTAAAATACCATTTGCCTTTTTTTTCAGCCACATCACACTGTTGGCTCATATTCAGCTTGTGATCTGCAACAATTCCAAGATCCTTCTCACTTTTTGTATTGTTGAGCCAGGTATCACCGATCTTGTAACTGTGCATTTGGTTTCTTTTTCTATGGTTCAATACTTAGTACTTATCCGTGTTGAATTTCATTCTGCTATTTTCAACCCAGTGCTCCAGCCTATCAAGATCATTTTGATTTTTGTTTCTTTCTTCCAGGATATTAGCTATTCCTCCCAATTTCGTGTCATCCACAAATTTGACAAGCACTCCCTGCACTCCCTCATCCAAGTCATTAATAAAAATGTTGAAGAGCACTGGACCTAGGACTGAGCCTTGGGGTACTCCACTTGTTTCCTCCTCCCAGTTGGAGAAGGAGCCATTAATTACAATTCTGTAGCCAATTGTGTATTCATCTGACACGCTCTATACATCCCAAACCTAGTTAACTTACTAATCAGGTTATCAAGGGGCACTTTGTCAAAAGCTTTGCTAAAGTCAAGTTATGCTATGTCTACAGCATTCCCTCTGTATATCAAGGAGGTTCCCCGATCAAAAGATGAGATCAGATTAGTCTGGCAGGATTTGTTCTTGACAAATCTGTGTTGGCATCTAGTTCACCAGCAGCGTTTGCTGGCCAAGGTTTCTGGAAGTTGCAGGAACCACTGGACTAGGGGATGGCCAAGTGTACTTGCTGTGTTGTTAACTTATATATTGTCCCTTAGTTCTAAAGCACTCTCTAGGCAGTTTACAACATAATTATGCAAATAACAACTTTCCCCCCAGCAAAGCTGTTGCAGAAGGCAAGTTTCTGAAAGCCTTCCCAGCTGAACCTCAGCTGAACTCTGAGGCCAGAAGTACACTTCCTTAAGAGGTCATGTCCTGGGGAGGAGATACATAGGGGAAGAGAATAGGATGATTCAGCCTCCCAGTTTATATACCACTACTGTACATCATTTTGAGTTATAATCGGGTGAGATCAAAACACACTCATGGTAAAACCTCAGTCTGCTGTTCATAGCTTGGACTTCAGAGTAGAGCTGTACTAAAAACTTTGGCATCTAATCTCCTACTCACTCTACCCGGAGACATACTTCAGGCCCCACCAAGATAGAGGAGGAACAGAATATGGTACTCCCTAAAGTAAAAAAGAAACCTTCTACTTTCAAAGGAAAAAATGTGTTCAGGATACATTGCTGTTCATTTCTTAACACTCACTAGTAGATTTATCTCTAGATTTTTGGTTCCCTCTCAATTTTAGCAACGTAGGGCAGAGCCCCCATGGATTGCCCCAACCTAGTTATGGGTCTTCTTCAGAGATTAAAGACTAGAGAATTCTGTTGGGCGTGCATGCACACCAATTTAAAAAAAAACATTTTTTTTCAAAAAATGAGACTGACTTCAAAGAAAATCATAAAAACTGTTCTTGTTCTTAGCCTGCCATCCTTTTCTTCTTGATCTTTTTAATTTGGAGAATTTCTTGCCATTTCTTCATTTAGGGGTGTCACATACAGCACTGATGGTACCTGTCTGTCATGGGTTTGGAGGGAAAGTTCCATCCTATGGGGAGTGGAAGGCGGGACATCAGGGGGGAGGAGCTGTACTGTATATATATTTGGAGCTGATGTGGAGAGTTAGGAGTTGGAGTCTGTGTGTCAGACTGGGTACAACTGTTGGTCAGTTAGTACATACCTGATAGGTTCAGGTTTCTTTCTATTTAGGTAGCCAGAACTAATAGGTTCAGGGTCTGTGCGTTACCTTAAGGTGTTCCGTGGGAACCAAGCTGTTGTATGTGTGTGATTGGGGCTATGCCACGTTCCAGTTTCCTATTTACCTGATTCTTTTATTTACCCTGTTTGTTGTTTCAATAAACCTTGTTCTTTTGTTTATTAAAATCCATTCCTGGTCTGTGTGACTCCTTACAGGGAATGGTTGGTGGCAGCATAACTACAGGGTGGGATACTCCAGTAGGTCTGGGGTTGCCACATTGATTGGTGTCCAGCGTGTGGGATACGACTAGTCCAGTTGTCCAGTGGTCCAGCAAAGCCTTGGCAAGTGTGCCCAGAGCAAGGGGGGTCTAGTCAGGGAAAATCTGAGGGCGCGTAGGTAATCTTCTAGGCTTACCTCACGGGGAGGTAGGCTAGTGGAAGAACGTGCAAACTCAGATTGGGGGACTAGATTAGGGAGCTCTGAGGCAACCTGTTTTGGCGGGAAAGGGCTGAGGCAAAGCTGCGTGAAGTAACAGTGATCTAGCCTGTCTGCTGAGAGGCCTAGCAGAGGGGTTGGATTCTACCTGGCAACATTTGCAAGTTGGTGCTGAAGGAACAGCAGCAGTCTATAGAAGGCTGTTTCTGAGGCAAAAGGAAAAAAGTCGTCGTTTTATTCTGAGGCGTGACTTTTGAAGGCAGCCTATTCTGGGGGGATTATGCCCTTGACTCGAAGCCAAATGGCAGAAATGGGGGAAGTGAGAGAACCACAGGGAGAACAAGGTTCTGAGGAGGAATTTGGCTCAGTGCAGGATGAGAGCGCGGGAGAACTGACCTCAGAACTCAGAAGAATGCTCCTAGCCCAACAGCATGAGCTGAGGGTGAGGGAAATGGAGGAAAAGGAAAGGGAGAAACAGAGAAAATTTGAGATGGAAAGGGAAGAGAAACAAAGACAATTTGAGTTAGAAAGAATGGCGTTTGAAAGGGAAGAGAAACAGAGACAGTTGGAGTTAGAAAAAATGGCGTTTGAGCTGAAGAAGCTGGAGATGATGAGTGGGAATAGGAATAACAATAATAATGAGGGGAACCCAGGGAATGGGGAAGGCAGCCTGTCTAAAACTGACCTGAAGAAATTCCCTGTGTACCACAAGGGAGATTGCCCTGAGGTGTTCTTTTCCCTCGTGGAAAGAGCGTTTGTGGACTTCTCAGTAAGGGAAACTGAGAAGATGACCATTATGCGATCTTTAATCAGTGGCAGCCTGGCAGAAGTCTATGCAGAGTTGCCAGTGGAACTGCTGAAGGACTTCGCTGAGTTTAAAAAACTGGTGTTTGCCAGACATGGGATAAATGCTGAACAGCTGAGGCAAAGATTCAGGTCACTCACGAAAAAACCAGAGCAGACTTTTACCCAAGTGGGGGCCCAACTGGTGAGGTTGCTAGAGAAATGGCTGTCTCAGGAGGGGACAGAGACCTTCCAGCAGCTCAAAGACCTGATAGCGCTGGAACAATTTTATTCAGTCCTGCATGGGGAACTAAAGTTCCAGGTGAGGGAGAGGAAACCGAAATCGGTGACAGAAGCGGCAGAGATCGCAGATTTTATTTCCCAAATAAGGAAGCCCTTAGGTGCTGAGGGGAAAACTGTGGGTAAGCCCAAAGAAACCTACAGCAGGTACTCTCAGGGACCAGGGAAAAACCAGCAAGGGGGAGGGGCCCATGTTGAAGGGAAGCCCTCAGACATGAAACCACCAAGACCTCAGATTTTGGAGGGAAAACCAAAACCAGATGAGAAAGACTCCAAGTACAGCAGAAAATGTTATTTCTGTCAAGGAAAGGGCCATCTAATCTCAGAGTGTGAGAAATTAAAGCAGCTAAAGGGAAATTTGCCTCACGATTTGAGTGGAACCAAGCCAAAAGCTGTGTTCTGTGTCCAGAAAGAGCAAAGCTCCTTGCCATTGAGGGAGCCTGTTGCTATGGCTACTCAATCTGGACCAGTTACATCTGCTGATCAGGCTGGGGAAAATGGTCCTCTTGTGGAGGTCAAGCGCTGCTTACTAGTGAGGACAGATTCGCAATTGTTTGAGACCGCAGGGGTGGACGTAGGAATACTTGACCATCAGTATAGGGGGTTAAGGGATACTTGTTCCCAGGTGACCCTGTGCCATCCAGACATTATTCCTAGGAAGTATATAATCCCAAATGAGAGCTTGAAGGTGGCAGGGATTGAGGGGCAGGTGATCTCACTGCCAGTAGCTGAGGTACCTGTGAGCTTTCAAGGCTGGAGGGGAGTTTGGCGGCTAGCGATTTCATCGACTCTGCCAGCAGCCGTGCTCGTGGGAAATGACCTGGCTGAACATGTGAAACGGGTGCTAGTGATTACACGCTCAAAAGCTACCATGGGGACAGTTCAGGGGGGTACTGAAGAGCCCGAGGTTGAAGCAGATGAGGGTAGTCCCGAAGCTGTGGTAGAAACCTTAACCACAGACAGCAAATTTGGCCAAGAGCAAAAGGCAGACGCCACTCTCCGAAAGTGTTTTGAAAAGGTGACAGACACCCAGCTAACACCTGAAACCCCAGCGAGATTTCGCGAGAAAAAGGGAATTTTATATAAAGAGACCCTGATGAATATCTCAAAAGGGGGAGATGGGATCAGAAGTCAGCTAGTGGTACCTGAAAAGTATCGCCCCATGATCTTACAAAGGGGGCACTCTGACATGTTTGCTGCGCACTTGGGGGTGAACAAAACACAGCAGAGAATCACACAAAATTTTTACTGGCCTGAAATAGGGAAGCAGATCAAGGAGTTCTGTAAACAATGTGATGTGTGTCAGAGGCAGGGGAATAACCGTGACAGGACCAAAGCGAAGTTGTGCCCTTTGCCTGTGATTGACACCCCGTTCAAATGTATAGGAGTGGATATTGTGGGACCTTTGCCCAAGGCCACAAAGAGGGGGAACCGGTTCATTCTCACCATTGTGGACCATGCCACGAGGTACCCCGAAGCCATACCCTTGACTAACATTGAAACTAACACAGTGGCAGATGCCTTGGTGGGGTATATGTCCAGGATGGGATTTGCCTCAGAAATAATCACAGATTTGGGCACATCGTTTACATCAAAGCTCATGAAACGGTTATGGCAAATCTGTGGAATTAAACACAAGGAAACCACTGCCTATCACCCCGAAAGTAATGGGTTAACGGAGAAGTTCAATGGGACTCTGATGCGCATGATTAGGGCTTACTTGGCAGAGAATCCAAACAATTGGGACCAGAAGCTGCAATCCCTTTTGTTTGCTTATCGATCAGTGCCCCAAGCCAGTACCGGGTTCAGTCCGTTTGAACTTTTGTTTGGGAGAAAAGTGAAAGGTCCACTTGATTTAATCAAACAAAATTGGGAGCAGATCACCCAGGGTGACCCACAAGATGTTGTGACGTATATAGACACTTTAATGAATGACCTGAAGAGAAACCTAGAGCTAGCAGCAGAAAACCTGCAAGCTCAGAAGGTCAGACAGAAAACCTGGTATGACCAGAAAGCCAGGGAGAGGCACTTTAACCCAGGGGACGAAGTGCTTTGGCTTAGGCCCTGCAAAGAGAACAAACTGCAGCTCAAATGGGCAGGACCATACAGGGTCATTTCCAAGATGTCGGACCTGAACTACCTTATAGAACAGGAGGAACACCAAACACGAAGGGTGGTACATGTGAATGCCCTGAAACCCTACTACAGAGGGGAACAGAGGGTTTTATTTGCGATAAAAGCAGCTGAGAGTGAGGAAGCTGAATTACCCTTCTGGGAGGGTAGAGGGGAAGTGAAATACAACCCAGATGAGGTGAAGATCAGTCCTGCACTCACCCAAGACCAGCAGCAAGAACTAAAAGTGCTGCTCACTAAATATCATAAGGTTTTTTCGAATAAGCCGGGGATAGTGAAGGGAGTGATGCATCGGATCCACACAGGGGATGCAACCCCGCAAGCAGTATCCCCATACCGAGTGACGGGACCCTATAGGGACAAGGTGCGGAAGGAGCTGGACGAGATGCTTAGGGAGAACATAATCGTCCCCTCTTCTAGTCCTTGGTCCTCTCCGATAGTCCTGGTGGACAAGCCTGATGGGAGCATTAGGTTTTGTGTAGATTACCGGAAATTAAACCGCGTAACCACTCCTGATGCCTACCCAATGCCCAGGCTAGACAACCTGATTGAAACCATAGGGGGTTGTCGGTTCATTTCATCGTTGGACCTAGTAAAGGGTTACTGGCAATTAAGGATTGATCCCAGGGATCAGGAAAAGACCGCATTTTGCAGCCCTTTTGGTCTATATGAGTTTAGAGTCCTTAGTTTTGGTCTCAGGAATGCACCAGCCACATTCCAAAGGCTGATGGACCAGACCTTAGCAGGGCTCAATGATTTTACTGTGGCCTACATCGACGATATAGGGATCTTCAGCAATACCTGGGAAGATCACCTGAAACACCTGGAGATAGTGCTGCAGAGGTTAAGTGCAGCAGGGCTAACAGTAAAGGCAAGCAAGTGTCAGCTGGGTAGCCCAGAAATAAAATACTTGGGTCACATAGTAGGGGGAGGAGTGATCAAACCCCTAGAGGCCAAGATAGAAGCCGTTCGTGATTGGCCCAGACCCAACACCAAGAAAAAAGTCAAATCATTTCTTGAGTTGGTGGGCTACTACAGAAAGTTCATCCCGAGGTTTAGCGAGATGGCGACTCCGCTGACCGATCTGACGCGGAAGAAGACTGATGACCGCATCCAGTGGACCAGCGACTGTGAGGAGGCGTTCCGGAGGTTGAAGGAGGCGCTCGTCCATTATCCAGTGCTGCGTGCTCCCGACTTCGACCGGGAGTTCATCATCTACACCGATGCGTCTAACAGCGGGGTAGGAGCAGTTCTTTGCCAGGAGGATGAAAATGGTGACCAGCATCCAGTGTCCTACCTGAGTAGGAAACTCCAGAAAGGTGAGAGACATTTGGCAACCATGGAAAAGGAGTGCCTGGCCATAGTATACGCGATTCAGAAGGCCAAACCTTACATCTGGGGAAGACATTTTGTTCTGTGCACTGACCACTCACCACTGCAGTGGTTAAAGACAATGAAAACCCATAATAGTAAACTTATGAGGTGGGCTTTAAACCTGCAAGATTTTGACTTTGAAGTGAAGGTGGTCAGAGAGTCAATGAACTGTGTTGCTGACGCCTTGTCAAGAAGACCCGACGTGTGAAGACGGCGAAGAAACCATGGACTGTGTATATTTTGGTGACCAAAAGTTAAATGTACCTGTTTATTGAACAGGCTTGGTTTGTATTAATAAAGGTAACTTAATTAATATTAATGTTTAAAGTAAGTATGGGTTATGGGATTGTGTTATAATGTATAACTGTTTTTGTGTTTTGATCCTGGTTGTTTTTTTGGAGAAAAGCACTTTAGCTTTTCCCCTGCAAAACAACTTATAAAGAGGGGAGATGTCACATACAGCACTGATGGTACCTGTCTGTCATGGGTTTGGAGGGAAAGTTCCATCCTATGGGGAGTGGAAGGCGGGACATCAGGGGGGAGGAGCTGTACTGTATATATATTTGGAGCTGATGTGGAGAGTTAGGAGTTGGAGTCTGTGTGTCAGACTGGGTACAACTGTTGGTCAGTTAGTACATACCTGATAGGTTCAGGTTTCTTTCTATTTAGGTAGCCAGAACTAATAGGTTCAGGGTCTGTGCGTTACCTTAAGGTGTTCCGTGGGAACCAAGCTGTTGTATGTGTGTGATTGGGGCTATGCCACGTTCCAGTTTCCTATTTACCTGATTCTTTTATTTACCCTGTTTGTTGTTTCAATAAACCTTGTTCTTTTGTTTATTAAAATCCATTCCTGGTCTGTGTGACTCCTTACAGGGAATGGTTGGTGGCAGCATAACTACAGGGTGGGATACTCCAGTAGGTCTGGGGTTGCCACAAGGGGTATTTCCTTTTTTCATTTGTCTGCTTTTGTTTTTTGCCATTCTTTCAAGATTTAAACATAATTACACATTAATCAGAATTCTTCTGCATACCTCCATGCATTTTCAGGCAGATAATACTATCTTCAGACTTTAATTTTTACTTTAAGGTTTCCTAACCCTACCCCATTCCAGTTTCTGGGGCTCCCTAAGTATCCCTTTCGATCTGGGGAAGCCTTTGGGAGCCTTGGGATGGAGGAGTCTTTAAATCACTGCCAGAAGTCCCAATCCCAGTGGCAGGATCGGTGGTGGCAATTTTTGGATATTAAAGCCCCTCACCCATCATGTGACTACCAAAGGCTTCCTCAACCAAAAGGAGTCCCTAGGAATCCTTGGAAAGTAGAGTGCCAGAATAGGAAACGTTAAATTAAGGTCAGAGTCCACAGCTCACAATGTCACCAGCCTTTGTGTGTGTGACGTTGTGCAACAGGAGACTAACTGTTGAATTTTTAAAAAATCCTAGAAAGTAATCCTTAAAACATTGCCTGAAGTCAAAAGAGGAAAGCATTTGAGGACAACACCGCAAAACAAGTTTGCCCCTGGTAAACGGTGATAGTTGGTATGACAATGTCCCATCCTTCCATAAACCATTCTATTTGTCTTGGAGCCATTTTGTTTTTTCAGATATTTTGCTAAGTACAGTACAGTCTATGGTCTGTGTTGCAGTTTTTGATCTTTAATGATTCATAGCAGGGCTGATAGTTTTTTCAGTGTGCTTATCTGTCTGAGGCATTGCCCTTGGTTTTTCTACTGCCTTCAGTTCTGCAGATCTTGTCATTGAAGCCTTTTTAAAAAAAAATACAGGGGCAGGGAGCACTGATATTAGTGAAGGGAGCTCATGAGGGTTATTTCATAGTGTGTCTGCCACTGTCCAACCCAAAACCCTGCTTGTGGTTTAGCAACAAGAACTGCCAAAAGGAAAATGACTTATGTACAATGTTGTCTGTGTTCAGACAGCACTTTCTTTGATCACTGGTCTCTGCTAGATGTATCTGACATATGGCAAACACAGCTTCTTAAAGGGAAGTTGATTATTGCTGAAAAAGATGCAGCAATAAGTATTGTGCAACACAGAAAATCAGCAGTCCACGAGGCAATTCTAAAAATGGGGGCACTCCAAACAAAAAGTTACAACTTTGAAATGGCAGCAGTCAAGATGGTCTAGCCTGAGGTACAAGATGGTCTAGCCTGAGGTACAAGTACCCTCTGGGATGTGAACCAGGACATTTAATGGTATGCAACGGTAAGTAATGGCAGAAAAAGCAAATCAAAAGCAAAGCATGCTGCTTATATACTGCCCCATAGTGCTTCAAGCTCTCTCTGGGAAGTTCACAATTTAATTACGCAAGATTCACATTGCTCTTCCAGCAAGCTGGGTACTCAGTTCACTGACCTCAGAAGGAAAGAAGGCTGAGTCAACCCTGAGACAGCTATCTGAGCACAGGATCAAACTCAGGTCATGAGCAGAGTCTTCACTGCAGTACTGCAGCTTAACTACTGCATCATGAAGCACATATACCGACTGTGCAAGTCCTTTATTTATATCCTGATCAAGCAGTGAGAAACTCCTCAGCTTCCTCCTTCTCTCTCCATCCTCCATATTAGAGCCCAGCCAATCAGCTTTTGTTCTTGTTGTGCCACTAATCTGGGAGCTTGTGTTGCCCGCTCCTTTCCTTTTGATGCACATTGTACAGGACAACATTCCTTAGAGATTTTAACCCCTTTGCTGGCACACTCCTGCATGCTGCCAGAGATAATGAGGAAGTGGCCTGAAGAGGGGAGGGCAAAGAGTCCCCCTAAGCTCCACCCCCCCAATAAACGGTATAATTTATGGAAATGCACCACAGAGGTATACACAACTGAGAAAAGGTTGGGAACCACTGATATACAGGATACCCTCTTGTGCTCACTACAGTTCACACTAGTTGAAAAACAATTATGTACTTTGTGTTTGGGTGAGAAGTGGTTAACTGATGAAAAAGGGAGTTAGCTTCTGGGATTTTCCCTTGCTTGGTGTTGCTAGTGAGCATAAAAGGATATCTAGTAGACCATCTTGACTGCTGCTATTGGTGTTGTCAACAGTCTCCCCTTTGCTATGCAAAGCTTGGCTTCCTTTTTCCTGCTGGCAACATAAGCAGAATATTGTGCAGCAATATGCGGCCATTTTCCTACTGAATCATGGGTACAGAAGCACAGTATCCCACATTCATAAACCAGAGGGTTGTTTTTTTTTCTTTTTTCTTTTTTCTTTTTTTTGGAAGAATTGAATGTCCTGGCTTTTAAAATAAATATATCTGAATCACAGCAAACAAAAAAATTGAATCTTGGGACAATGTTTCCTTATTTTTAAAAATAATTCATTATTTAAAGGTTGGCGTGGTTTTTTGTTTTTGTTTGTTGGGGGTTGTTTTTTGTTTTTAGCATTATTGGGCAAGATGTATGCAGAGGAATGTATAGTCTTCCTAAAAGTTTAAACTGATTGTCTGGTAATGGTTGTTACTTTAAAAGTTTAGGTATCCAGAACAAGATTTTGGAGGGATCAGGTATAGAAAGAATTAATGGGCATAGGATAAATAAAGAAAACCCTTAAGAATTCTCACACATCCAACATTAACTGGAGAGCCTACAACTACAAAGTGCCTTTTTAGGGTTTTGTTTTCTTCAGAGCAAGAACAATGTTGTTTAGCATCAACTCCAAACTAAGAAAACTTTTGATTAATGTTCTGTTTAAAAACACACCCTAATCTTTCTTTGGTGTCCTTAAATTTCCTATTGTGTTGCTTGTAAATGGAATGTTTAATTAAAGCACGACATATTCCAGACAAAATCTGTGTTTACAGGGAATGAAGGAGTAATTTAAATTGTCAGAGAATAAAACAATGTTGTATTTCACTCTCAAAAAAAAAAAAAACCTTTTAATTAGAGTTCTGTTCATAGTATCGCCTTTCCACATTTCCCAGTTGACACACTCTGTACTTCTTTTTTAACAGCCCCTGTTGTATTTCTCTTTCTTTCTTTCCCTCTGTAACTGCTCTTCTATTTTGGCCCATCTTGCACCCTGCTGTTTTGACTTGTTCTCCCCCATCCCTCTGCACCCCCTCCCTGCTCATTGTTTTTGTGGCTATTGCTCACCTGAGTCAAACAGGTTCAGAAGAAGCTGGAACCAGACATTTGAGCTTAAATACACATTTTTCGTGGAACAGGACGTGGTGGCGCTGCAGGCTAAACCGCAGAAGCCTGTGCTGCAGGGTCAGAAGACCAGCAGTCATAAGATCGAATCCACGTGATGAAGTGAGCTCCCATCACTTGTCCCATCTCCCGCCAACCTAGTGGTTCAAAAGCAAGCAAATGCAAGTAGATAAATAGGGACCACCTTGGTGGGAAGGTAACAGCGTTCCGTGTCTAAGTCGCACTGGCCATGTGACCACGGAAGATTGTCTTTGGACAAAACGCTGACTCTATGGCTTGGAAACGGGGATGAGCACCGCCCCCTCGAGTCGAACACGACTGGACAAAAATTGTCAAGGGGAACCTTTACCTTTACACATTTTTCATAGCTGGCTTTGGCCTGTTCAATCCTATCATCATGCAGTGAGTTAGACTGGATTAAACCTTTCAGCCCATTGATTTAATGTGGATCATCTTGAAAGGGCTGCACCAAGGAAACCTGACCTCCTATTTCAAAATAGGGACTCCTGTTTTTTCCACTGCAACTGCTTGTGGCCAGTTTAATCAATAGTGCTCTGTCTCTGTCTCTGTCTCTGTCTCTGTCTCTGTCTGTCTGTCTGTCTGTCTGTCTCTCTCTCTCTCTCTCTCTCTCTCTCTCTCTCTCTCTCTGTGTGTGTGTGTGTGTGTGTGTGTGTGTGTGTGTGTGTGTGAGAGAGAGAGAGAGAGAGAGAGAGAGGTGATATCCTTACCATTGTAAAATCATAAGCTTGTTTTACATAAGTAATCATTCAGACATCAAATGTTAGGCAGTCTCATTTATTTGTTCATTGATAAAGTAAATAATCTTAACAGAAAATGTAGGAATGTTTCATCAATGCTTATATAGCTGGCTCGCAGTGCACACACCTCTCGCCCATTTTTGCACCCCTTTCTTGAGAAGGAGGGAAATATTGACAGTAGAAAAAGAAATGTTACCTTATTTGTTAGAAAAAGTACATCCAGATGGCCACCTGGGTATGCATCTGTGTCCACTAAGTATCCAAAGTCATCCTGTATAAACTACTGGCACATGGATTAGGGTGAAAACCTTGCTTTGCAGCATCAATGGGAGCAGAACAATTGATGCAGCCAAGTAGGGAACATCATCCCATATGCCAGAACAACGGAGATGTATTTGTTCCTGCCCCCAAAGGTTTTGTTTGTCCTTAGTGATGCCATTCTTTCACTGCTTAATATCTGATCAAGAAGTGTTCCTATTCCCCCCCCCCCCCAAAAAAAATAGTATCAAGGCAGAACAAGATGAGGGTTAAGAAGAGAAGATCTATGAGGGAAGATAGGGCCTTTCTGTTTTCTCTTATTATTACCTCCCACTTTTAATAATGTGAAAGGTGCAAGCTCTTGGTGGGGGGGACTGATGTTGCTCAAGTCTCATACGCAGACCCCTCCAGCCATGGTATTTTCATGTTTCCCCAGAGCCCATGGTTTTATTCCTTATATGGACAAAAAAATCAGCTTGTCAAAAAATGGACAGTGGGTTTTCCATACTGGCCCCTACCCACTTCTCTGCCCCCCCCCCCTTTTATGCAGCACACTGTTCTGTTTGTCTGCCTTGTGTCTTGATATGCTCACTGGAAGTCGAAGTGCTCTCAGTTTGATTAAAAACTACTGTAGATTGAAAGCAAGTGCAGATAAAAATGTATGTACAGCTATGGATAAAACCTGGCAAAAATGTTATAAGGCTAGAATGCAATGAAACAAATTTTAGTGTGAAAACACAATTTGAAAACACTTTCTTTAAAAAATTGTCCTCAATATTTTTGAAAGCCCTTTTCTTGGGCACCAGTCCTTTACCAAAACTCTGAGAGAATAAAAAGGTCTATCCCTGTCAGTAGAAAAACAAAACCAAAGGGGATCCTCCCTTCCTTTGGCAGGTAGTTCCACAGTCTGGGATCAGTCACCGAGGAGGCTCCCCTCCCATATCCCCATCCATAAAGGGATTACACTGTATCATCCATTTTAGAACTGCAGAGAAGTGAGATCTTCTGAAATAAGATAATCTTTATAAGAACTATCTGCAGCATATCAACAGAACGAACCCCTAGGCTTTAGGAAACACAAAATCTTGAGCTGATTTGGATAAATGTAGCCTCTGTCTCCTGATGGGAGGTAGGAAGAGGATCTAACAATAGTTTCAGTTGCTTGCTTGCTTTCGTTTTTCTGAAGCTGAGCTACTCAACACAAAGCATAGGTATAGCTATAATCATCGTCCTCATGTGTCATCAAGAGAATTCTCATGGTTTTCTAGGTAGAGAATACTCAGAAGTGGTTTACCATTCCCTTTTTCCTGATGCATCTACTGGGATTGTGGAGCTTGTCCAAGGCTACACAGGCTGGCTGTACTCACAGGAGGCACAGGGGGAATCGAACGCCCGACCTCTGGCTTTGCAGCCAGATACCAAAAATACTGAATTGTAAAGGCCAGCTGTAAAGAATGTGGAGTGCACTAATGTATGGTTTGGTCCCTGTTGTAAATCTCATAGAGTGTTTGCTGCATATAATTAAATCAGTTTGCTTAAGCAATTGTTTAAGAGTAAAAGGTTTCAGCTGCGTACTGATACCTTTCTGTTAAAAATCATACAAAAATCTTCCAGCTGTGCTATATGAAATTCTCTATTTTTTTTCTTATTAAAAATAAGCAAACATCAGTGGTTTCTTTGTATAAACTCGTATTATCTAAATGAGGTGAATTTCTACTGGTGTTGCAGAACATGTCATGTCCTTGCACTGAAATACCTGCCACTGTGATAAAGGTATAGCAGAAGAAATAGCCTGCTTATTAAGACTACAAAAGTTTTGTAAATTTTAAGAAGGTCAGTTGATGTAATGAGGTAACATATATACATAGTTAACTTACCTCTGCCTTCTCATCCTAACTCTGTATCTTCATTTCCATGCATCCATGTCACAGGTGAGAAAATAGCCACAGAAAGAGATATAGTATTGGCAAAATGAAAAGCAGTCCAGAAAACATGGTGGAAGTTTTCATAATATTTTGTAAAACTGCTTAACAGGATGTGATCCTAAACCCATTTATTTAGGAGTAAATGCTATTCAGTGTAATAGGCTCATGGCTGAACTGTGTAAATTGCACAGTTGACAAATTTGTAAAGTGTGACAAAATTAATGCCTAGGCTACATAGCTGCTGGGGAGATACAGATTAGGGAGTGTGATCTCAATACTGTCTTTTTACAATCTCATACTGAAAAGTGAGACTGCAGACTCATCCCAGCATAACAGAGGGACAAACCTCTGTCAGGAAACAAGTCAGATTTCATTTTAAATGGGTTGCATCTACCAGCCACTACCATGCAGATTTGTGTTCTGGGTAGCACCGTTGAGAGGTTGCATCTGTCTTTTCCATACTTGGCAATCTGGTTTGCCAAACAACTGGGTTATTTCTAGTCTGAAGTCAATTAGTTTTTCTGTTCAGTATTTTACAACAATTCCTAAGACACAGCTGCTATGATAATGTAGCAGAACACATTGCCAGGCAGTTTGGTTTGGGCGTGGGTTGTTTTTTTTCTGTTATTGCATAACAGCATTGTGTGTTACAATATGAGTTTCCATGCACAAAGATACAATGAGATCCATAAGGGCTGGCATTATTTGACTACCATTCTCAGATAAGATGAGAAACTTTTGAATGTTTTTGAATGCTATTTGGGTTTTGAAAGCCTTTGGCTCTCTTTTCCAGGTTCTGGACAAAATATGGAGAGACAGAATAGTTTCCTATAGGCAAAGGTATCAGACAAGGGTGTATTTTATCCCCTTACCTCTTCAGTCTGTACACAGAACATATTATACAAAAAGTCAAACTAGATTCAGATGGAGTGAAAGAAACATCAATAATTTAAGGTACGTAGATGACACCACCTTTTTAGCAGAAAGCAGTAATGACTTGAAATGACTTTTAGTGAATGTGAAAGAAGAAAGTGCCAAAGCAGAACTACAGTTGAACGTGAAGACAACAAAAATGACTACAGAAATACACAACTTTAATGTCAACAATGAAGAAATTGAAATAGTCTGAGATTTTTTGTTACTTGTCGCAATCATCAGTCGAAATTGAGACTGCAGCCAAGAAATCACAAGAAGGGCAGCAATGAAAGAATTAGAAAATATCATCAAGTGTAAGGTCACTGGAGACCAAGACCATGATCACCCACATTGTTGTATTCCCGATCACTATGTACAGCATGAAAGCTAGACAGTAAAGAAAGCTGACAGGGACAAAAATGATTCATTTGAAATGTAGTGCTGAAGGAGAGCATTGTGGATACCCTGGACTGCCAGAAAGACATACAAGTGGGTCCTAGATCAAATCAAGTTTGAACTATCTCTGGAGGCAGACATGTTGGAACTGGGTCTGTCCTACTTTGAGTGTGAGAAGGCAGGATTTTCTGGAAAAGACAATAATACTGGGAAAGGGGAAGACAGCGGGAAAAGAGGAAGACCAAATACAAGATGGACTAATTCCATAATCGAAGCCGCAAGCTTGAGTTTACAAGAGCAAAGCAGGGCAGTTAAGGACAGGAGATTTTGGAGATCTTAGAATCATAGAAAATTGAAGTTGGCAGGGGCCTACAAGGCCATCAAGTCCAACCCCCTGCTCAGTGTAGGAATACAATCAAAGCTTATCTACCAGGTGATTATCTAAGTTTTTCTTGAATGCCTCCAGTGTTGGAGCACTCACCACCTCTCGAGGCAATTGGTTCTACTGCCATACTGCTTTATTTATTTGTTTGTTTGTTTGTTTATATCCTGCCTATCTGGTCCTGCGACCACTCCTGCTCTAACAGTTAGGAAGTTTTTTCCTGATATTCAACCGAAATCTGGCTTCCTTTAACTTGAGCCCATTGTTCTATGTCCTCCACTCTGGGATGATCGAGAACAGATCTTGCCCTTCCCCTGTATGACAGCCTTTCAAATATTTGAAAAGTATTCTCATATCATCACTCAGTCTTCTTTTCTCAAGGCTAAACATCCCCAATTCTTCCAGCCTTTCCTAATAAGGCTTGGTTTCAAGTCCCCTGAATAAGATCACTCATTCTTAGAATTGTCGTGAGTCAGACGCTACTTGATGGCAAATAGCAACAATATTTATTCCGGTGTAAGTGTGTTGATCTAAAATGCAGTGAAATTCCTGCTAGATAAATTAGCAGCTTTTGGTATGCCTCATCCTGCGTCAAGTCACGTGACTGACATTAACTAGTGACAATTTACTAGTGCCAGCATAAATTTCCGATAGGATTTTGGCCCATGATATTTTATAGATACTATATTGGGGCATAAACAGATGGAAATAGGAACGATGGTGAGACTGGTCCTTGTTCACCCATTCTGTTACATACAAATTACCTTTAATATAATGTTTCCCATCCACTGCTACCAGTTTGTGACCATTCAGTTAGTGGTTATTAATTACAATATTTGGTATGTATATATATTTAAAACAAGTTCTTCACCATCATCACCTTAGAACTGCAGAGCTGGAAGGACCCCTATGGATCATCAAGTCCCCTGTCCAGGAGGCACAGTGGGAAACTGAACTCCCTACCTCTGGCTCCGCAGTCAGAGACCTAAACCACTGAGCAGTTCAAGGTTATAGGGGGAAAAAGTCCAGTTTCAGCATAGATCAGGGTTTTGCTGGAGCACAATTAGAAAAAGATTGCACTGGTCTCTTCCCCCAGTGGTCCGAAATGCAATCTGTTGCCTTGCGATCAGACCCTCACTTGTCCAGTGAGCCAGCAATGAAACATGACTCTTCCCTAAGATTTTTGGGCTTGTTTGGAAAGTGAAAACAGCATGTTATAAAACAGAAGAGATTAAGTCATTGCAGATTGCAGGCACACATTAACTACATGTCCTACAGTATGTACACTCCAAGGTCTCAACTAGTGCAGCATTTGAATAAATCAAAGTTAATTGCTTCCATCTTTTCCACCATTAGTTCAATTTCTGTAGCAGGAGATGTAGGCTTTTAAAGACAGGGTAAGCTTCTTTCACAAATGATTGTAAGTTATTCACAATTCAGAGGTTTTCCACCTATTCATTTTGCAGACTTCCGAACTGATATGAGATGCTAATCTTTGCTTTCTGCAGATTTGCAAGATGACATTAACATTGATGAGAAAGGGAATGTAGATTAATCCATCATGATGATTAATAAATGGAAAATGCAGCTGAACCCAGACAATAGAGCTCTTTCTGCAAGTTTAGAATTTGTTACAACACTATGACTATATATAAATGATGCACCAGGACTCTGGAGAATGCTAGTATATCAAAGAGGAACCATGGTACTATATACTACATGACTGTTCCCATTTGATTCCTTCTAATAAGAACAGCATCAGTCACTAGGATCTAATGGGAAAGGAAATTCTTAGTGGTAACATCCAGATAGATACTTGTGGTTTGTCATTCCTTTTTCATGACTTGTTTGGGAGAAAGAAGGCAAGAACTGGGATCAGACATCTTTCTACTTGGTTCCTGTTTATCGAAACCAAGTGGCAATGGTCAAACAGATGGGTATGAGAACACTGACTAGTGAGTGGTGAGCAAGCGTTCTCTGAAATTCTGGCTTATTCTGCAAACATGGTGCATAATTTTAATATTAATATCTACCCTGTTTGTGTTTCCTCTGCTTCTCATCTTTATTCGCACCAGTATCTCTTCAAGAAGCAAACTACAAAAAAATATACAATGGCGACTAAAACTTTTATCTTCACATCCAGTCTTGAAACTGCTGTATATCTATTATGAACTCTTCTTAACTTAAAGGTGTGAAAAATATGGAGATTATGTATCACTCATTACTTGGTTATTGTTGTTTTCAAATAATAAAACTGTATAACAGAGCTTTTTCCATGTAAAAGTTAAGTGTTCCTTATTGTTTACATTATCTGATAATTTGTATCTCAGACTTGCATACTGAAATCAACTCTATATATTTGTGGGCTGAGGAACTACTGTTACATACCAAGCACACGTTTGAAATAAATCTTTTATTCCTACACACCAAATGTAATATGTGAAACACATAAAATTACCAAAACTGTACATTACAAGATATTATCTTTCAACTTTTTCCCCCTGCTGTTCTTTTCTTTACTTTTTCTAGTACAGTATTGTTAGGTTTGGGCACTATGGAAATTGACGGATATTTCTGTTTAATTGCCACCAATTATAGAGGGAGGACAGGCTCTTGAATGTATTATCTATGTGTTAGAGTGGGCAGGGAGTATTATTTCATTTCCTCTTTACTGTACAAAACAGGCACTCTTTGTGACATGAGAACCAAATGTAGATTTCCAGTTCTCCCCCACAATTATTCATCTCCTGTTTTAACTCATGCTCAGCCCCCACAATCTCTCTACTCTTACTGTTAACAAATGGACTACATTATTCAGTCAGCCTTTCAGATCATGCCATCATGCCAACAAATGTGTGTAGTCCCTCTGTCTGCTTTTGAAAGCTCCATATGTAGCCCCAATGACAACAATTCTCTTATTGATCCACTGCTTCTTAGTTAATGTTTTATAAAGTAAGGGAGTCCAAGCCTCTTCTGCATCTTGCATAACTGTAGGGAAAAAATCAGCCCTTCAAAATCTTTGGCATGAAAATATGAAATATTGTTGGTGTTCAGTCATTAAGTCATGTCCGACTCTTCATGACCCCATGGACCAGAGCACGCCAGGCCCTCCTGTCTTCCACTGCCTCCTAGAGTTGGGTCAAATTCATGTTGGTAGCTTCGATGACACTGTCCAACCATCTGTCTCATCCTCTGTGGTCCCCTTCTCCTCTTGCCTTCACACTTTCCCAACATCAGGGTCTTTTCCAGGGAGTCTTTTCTTATGAGATGGCCAAAGTATTGGAGCCTCAGCTTCAGGATCTGTCCTTCCAGTGAGCACTCAGGGTTGATCTCCTTTAGAATGGATAGGTTTGTTCTCCTTGCAGTCCATGGGACTCTCAAGAGTCTCCTCCAGCAACATAATTCAAAAGCATCAATTTTTCGGCGGTTAGCCTTCTTTCTGGTCCAGCTCTCACTTCCATACATCACTATTGAAAAAACCATAGCTTTGACTATGTGGACCTTTGTTGGCAAGGTGATGTCTCTGCTTTGAAAGATTAGCTATGAAAGATTCTGCTCTGAAAGATTAGTAGTAGGGAAATTGCAGTGGAATTAGTTGTCATGCTGTGGAGGGTTCCTCAGAGTGATCTGTCCTTTCTACCTCTCATCCTTTTCCATCTTGTTTCAGGTCAGAGGGCTCAAGGTTTATGTTAACAAGCTGTGATGCTTATCAAATAAATGCTGCAGCAGCAGCAGCAGCCGCCACCAGCAGCAACAGGTGTCTGAATCTGGCCGTCTCCACGGACCAGGCCTAACAAGGTTGACATTGTGGCTAAGGCCAAGGTAATGCAGTAATTACTCCTTTCTGGGTATGGAGCCCCCAAGAGATTTCTGGGAACGAGTTAGAAAAACAAACATTGCCAAGAGCAGGATTTTAAACGGGTGGTGGTGAGGGGAAAAGAACAGTAGTCCTCTCTGTGCCAAAGTGTGAAGACAAGCATTTCCAGTGCAGTGTCCTACACAGTACCCGGTTTCTCTTGAACTTGTCTCATATTACAGAGGAAGGAGATTGTGATAGAAAAAGCAGTATGTTTGTGTCTGGGTGTTCACATCTGGAGGGGCAGCTTATTTTGGCTCTGGCTGACATGTGGGAAGGCAGCTGTTTACTTAAGACACTAATAAGTGCCAGAAGAAAAAGAAGCAAAGTGGGAAGGAGGGGTTGGAGGGAGAAACAGTTGATGTAGAGTTTAAAGATTTCTAATTATATCATACGGTTTACATTGCTTAACAGTTAAGGCCTGTATGGTATTCTTCCTGAAGTATTTATCATTGGTGGTTTCCTAGGTAACAATTTTGGTTTATTGCAGATCTGTGGAATATGTGTTGCTGCTATGTTATGCATATCTGAAAATGAACTGTTGCTGTTTAGCACTTAAAGTGATGGTGGGCCCTTGAGCAAATACACTGCAGCCTACCCCATCCTGCCATTGCAACAACTACATGTTTGCTTATGGGACTTCTCTGAGCCAGAGCCAGGAAATGGTGCATATTGCAGCACAATATTGGGTTCACGTTGCAGTAAAAAGGATGTCAACCTTTACATTGCAAAGGGAAGCCTGAATGTTGACAACTTTGATAGCAACAGTCAAGATGGTTGCATAGGTTCCCAAACTTTTTGCCCCGTAGACCACTTGCCAACTTATTTGTTTTCTGTAGACCCCCCTGCCCCCTGCAAAACTTTGATACAAGTCTAAACTTGCACCCCCATTTTTTTCTCTCTGACGTGGACCTCCTGCAATTCAAAATTGACCCCAGGGGTCCATATAGACCACTTTTGGAACCTATGCTAGAATACCCCCTTGAGCTCACTACCATTCAGAAAGTGACATCATGCAAGGGAAAATCCTAGAAGTGGACTCCTTTTTTCATCAGTTAACCATTTCTCACCCAAACACACAGCAATTTTCAGAGCTGTTTTTCAATAAATATGAATGGTAGTGAGCACAAGAGGGTATCTTGTGGAACATCCTGACTCCTGCCATTTAAAAGTTACAGTTTTTTGTTTTGAGTGCCCCAATTTTTAGAATTGTTTAAAGGAATGCTGATTTACTGTGTTGCACAGTATCTATTGCTACACTCTCATGCAGCAGTAATGTAAGGCGTTCTCAGTTATGTTAGCTGTGAGGGTACACATGCACCAGTTTATCTCCTGAGAAGTATAAACTTTAACAAAGTTACCGCACTGAAGTCAAGTAAAACAACCCACAACACCCTATACGTTGCACCACTTTTAGACTGGAACTGTCAAGCTTTCTGGTTATTTTGCTCTCAGCAGTATATTACTGTTCTCATGTGCCAGCAAATTGTTTCTAACTCATAGCAACCATATAAAAAAATTACCTCCAAAAGTCCTGTCATTTACATTCCTATTCAAGTGTTTTGAAGTAAAAGCCATGTTTCCTGTGTTGAATCAGTTCATCTTATATTCGATCTTCCTCTTTTCCTACTACCCTCAGCTTTTTCTAGTATCATTCTCTTTTCCAGAGAGTCTTGTTTTCAAGACATGTTTGAAATATGATAGCCTCAGTCAGTTTATTTTAGCTTACAGTAGAAAACAATTACTCAGCTCTCTTTTTCTTGTTCCTCTTTGCATACATGAAAGGGAAAAACAAAATACTGCATCAGTATATTAGAATAACCAGACAATTAGAGTAAAATTTGAAAATGCTGTGCATGTGAGAAATGTTCTGCTCTTCTTTTAAATTGCAGTATTTAGAGGAGTGGTTCAATATGTACCATTAATATGGTTACAACTATTAAGTATCTGCTTAACAGTGTAATTTCATCTCTATTGTTTAATCCATTTGAGATAAAGTGATAATCTAATTTAATTAAACAAATTCTCCGCATACCTCTTTTATGTTCTCTCCATAATCTGTGAACCAAGAGGAACCATCTCCTTTAAAATACCTGTATTAAGAGAACAATTGCTTTCCTATTATCCTCTAGCAGCTGTTTTTGTGGAATTTGTCCCAGAACATACTGTGAACAGCTGGTAAAATCTGCACGTTGTTCCAGGTGGCATCTTTGATTAAGACTCTGTTTTTGTCATGGGAAAGTCAGTCCCACATTACATATTTCCAGACTTCCCTAGGAAATCTGGACAGACATTGTAGAAAGACACAGTTCTTCTTTGTGGTCCCTGTGGATCACACGATAAGAGTTTGCGCCTGCACAGGACCAATCTCCAGAATGCTGAAGCTCCTTCTCTCTTCCCTTTTGGCAGGAGCCCCAACCCCAACCCCTCTGCCACACATGTAGAGAGTGCCATAGCAGGCTGCTTTCAGTTCCTTCTTGTCTGCCAGACTGGTTGCATCTTGGAACAGTGACTGACCTACCCTGAGCTTTTCCCTTTCCTTTTTCCCTTCCCTTGTATTTTATATCTTCCTTTTCTCCTGGTTTCATTTCCTAGTTTGTTCCTCCTGTTTGTTCTCCCTTAGTTATCTATTGTATTTTTTTTCTTCCCACTCCTGCAGCAGGCCTAGCCCAACCACATGGCCACAAAGGGCCTCTTCAAAAAAGTGTGCTTAGTGCAGTGGCAGTATTGCCACCCTCCTAGATCATCATGCATGCTGCTTTTTTGCCTTGTACAATTTGTAAGTTTAAATTTCAGTTTTTCCTCTGGGAGTAGTCCTGAGAGCAGTAGAACAGGCAACAGTAAACTGGCCTCTCAATGCAGTTTCCCTTACCTTCTCTAAATGGGTTTTTTAGGAAACAACCACCAGTACTGTTCCTGCCAGTATTGTCAGTCAGTCAGTAAGTAAATCTTTTGTGTCACTTAAGATCATGGCGCTCCATCACCACCAACTGATAGGTCTTGATCATTATAGAGATTCCATTGAGTTTGACACTCTTCCTCTGGTGGAATTTTTTCATTCAACCCATCCTTCCTCTCATTGTTTTTGGCCAGGACTACTTCCAAAAGGGCAATTCGGCCATTTGCCCTTCATGGTCACTACACAGCTTTCTTTTCCCTCTACATCACCATTCTAAAATCAGGTGGCATACTCAAACCTATTCTAGATATAACAGGTCTCATCCAGTAATATCTTCAACAGAAAGTTTCAGATGGTGACACTGTATCTATCCTTTCTCTTCTGCATTGAGGAGACTGGTTCACTTCCATCAAATTAAAAGATACACATTTTCATACAGTGGTGCCTCGCTAGACAGTTACCCCGCATGACAGTTTTTTCGCTAGACATTGGCTTTTTGCGATCGCTATAGCGATTCACAAAACAGTGATTCCTATGGGGGAATTTCGCTGGACAATGTTTGGTCCCTGCTTCGCAAACCGATTTTTGCTAGACAACGATTTTAACAGCTCCCTCCGCGCTCACAAGCAGGTGTTTTCGGGACTTAAGCTTCGCAAGACAGCGATTTAAACAGCTGATCGGCGGTTCGCAAAGCGGCTTTGCTGTGGACGATCTTCACTAGACAACGACGATTCTTCCCTATTGGAACACATTAAACAGGTTTCAATGCATTCCAATGGGGAAATGCTTTTCGCTAGACAATAATTTCGCTAAACAGCGATTTAAGTGGAACAGATTATCATCGTCTAGCGAGACACCACTGTATTTCTATTTGCTTAATTTACAGATATAACATCTACTCAGTTCATCGTGGGACTGGACCTTTTTCAGTTTCATGTCCTCCCATTCGATTTCACCATAGCACCTTGCATTTTCACCAAATGGATGGCACTAGTCGTAACATTCCTTTGGACCAAGGGCATAATAATGTTTCCATACATCAACTGCTGACTCCTGGTGGCAGACTCTTGACCATGTCTCCTTTGTCACATTCAATTTACAAGTCCTTTGCACTCTGAGGAAAATCATGGCTCACCCTGCCCCTATGCATTTCTTACATTAGCACCCACCTCAATGCATACACAGCATGAGCCGTCCTCCCAAGATACAGCCATTGCACATTACCCACCTAGCTTCTATGATACACCACAGGTTTTCATCTGTCCTCACTATACACCTACTGAGCCTGGTGGCTTCCACTATAGCAGTAACACCATTACTGCTATAGGAACTTGCTGTTTCAAAAGAAGGCTATACAGCATGTGCAGGGTGGGGGACACATGCATATTACCTAGTGCTTCTTTGAGCAGCTACAGTAGGAGATGACATCCAACCAACAGCTACCTGGAGTGTAGTGTGAAAACCACACTTCCAGTGCAGCCTTTGTTTTGTTTTTTAAGCACACTTCTAGGAAGCAAGCCTGGCACAACCACCTACCATGAATTTTGGGAAGTCTTAATTACAGTTTTTCTGCACTATCCATAAGATATTGTTGTGTGAAAGCTCCCTGATTGTTTATTTTCTTAGTGGTCTAATAAAGGTATCACATGCTCCTACATTTGTTTATTTTAGGGGTATTTCCTGTTTCTATGTCAAGGCATAACTACCTGCCATTTCAGTTCACCTTCCTTCCTCCATCTTTGTTGGTCCACCAGTGAAGGGACTTAGAAATCTTGCTTCTGATATTCACATGCCTGCTCTTCCTTGGTCCCTTCAACTGGTTTTGGTATAACTGATGGGCCCACTCTTGGAATCTACCAGACCCATCCACCCCCTTGCTTGGAAGATGGAATTCCCCATCACAGTCATATTTGCTGGGAAAGCATCTGGAATCTGTGCTTACTGTTCTGACTCCCCTTGTCTTCTTTTTCATACTGACAAGGTGGTACTTCAGCCAGATATTTCTTGCCACTCCAAAGTAGTCTCTTCATTTCTCTTGAATCAAGCAGTAGTCCTCCCAGCCTTTTTCTGTAATCCATCTGCACCTCTAGAGCACAACCTGCATACCTTTAATGTTAGGCAAGCTCTGGCCTTTTGTACTTCCAGGACATTGCCATTCAGGAGATCTGTTCATTTTTTTCATTTATTATGGATGCTGCAAGAAGGGAATGCCCTCAACATTTTGCTCACCAGGTCACATCTATAATCTGTCTGGTCTATAATCTTGTCCAAGTCTCACACCCTCAAGGATTCAGATCTTACTCAACCAGATTGGTGATGTCTTCAGCAGCTGCTTTCCAGCTGCTGAATACATCACCAATCTGGTTGCTTTCCAAGGCATTCCCCTATAGCAGTGGTCCCCAACCTTGGGCCTCCAGATGTTCTTGGACTACAACTCCCAGAAGCCTTCACCATCACCTCTGCTGGCCAGGATTTCTGGGAGCTGAAGTCCAGGAACATCTGGAGGCCCAAGGTTGGGGACCACTGCCCTATAGGACAACTGCAAAGCAGTCACCTGACCACAGCATTACATATGCATTAGGCATTACTCTTCAGACCTGACTTCTCACCAAGATGCCAGATTTGGCAGAGTAATCCTTTTGTATGTATTGCAGTGACACTGCCACTAGTGTAAGTCATCTTGCAGTCTTCCAGTAGTGTAATCCATAGAGATGATGATGAAGAAGAACAGGTTACCTACCTTTCATGTAACAGTGGTTCTTTGAGTAGTCATCTGTGGAGTTATACACTCTGCCCACCTCCCCACAGTGTCTACCCTTTTCTAGTGGACTGGAACTGAATGCAGTATGCTGGGGTGTTTTATGCATGTGTGGTCAATGGTGCTCCCACCAAAACAATAGCGGGAGCAAGCTCAGCTGTGGGAGGTTAGAAATACTGGCTCTGTGCAGGCACAGACCCAATAGTGTGACTCCACAGATGACCACTCAAAAGACCACTGTTACACCAAAGGTAAGCAACCAGAATAAACACGCTTTTATAATACCTTATAAAATTAAACAAGTCCACAATACAAACCACCATTTTTTTAAAAAAGGACTGGTATGCCCCTCAGTCCCTCTGTAGCTGCTACCAGGACCAAGAAAGAGAAGCATCTGACCATCTGTAGTCTTATGCAAAGGCTTCATCCTTTGACAGAAAACCTTTGGCATCATCAAGTTAGTGCTAATTAAAAACCTACTAACTACTAGAAATGAACGTTTAGAAAATGGGAGTAGATATTTATTTGTTTGTTTAAAATATTCTACCCCACCTTTCTCCTTAAAGGACCCAAGGCAGCTTGCAACAATTAAAAGACAATATTTAAAAGCTAACAACAGTGAACATACAAATATTTAAAAAGATTTAAACCAGTATTATCTTTAAAATGTTTGTGATGTTTACCATGTAACCCCTGCTTATTTCCCCAAACAAAGGGGCTCACACTATGTCTTCTCACCAGCAGATAACAATTGGGAAGTTTCCCCTTTTTTCTCACTGCCACCAGTGGATTTCCTTTATCTACAATAAATTTAGTCAGACACTTGTCAGGTTGCTGCCAACAGAAATTATTTATTGAATTGTATTAACTTTAATCAGAATCACAGATGTTATTTATTCAATGCATATAATCAAATCATTCAAATATCATGTATCTTGCCACCTTCACCACCTTTTCTATCTATTTATCTTTACCAGCTTATCTCTATTATTATTTATCCTGTCTCCCTGACTCTCTCTCTCTCTCTCTCTCTCTCTCTCTCTCTCTCTCTCTCTCTCTCTCTCTCTCTCTCTCTCTCTCTCTCTCTCTCTCTGCTTCTTTCTGCTTCTCTCTCTATGCAATTCTATCTCTCTCCCCATCTCTTCTGCCAAACCTTCTTATATCTGCTGACTCCGCCCCTCCACTCCTTTCATAGGCTCATGCAAATGAGAACCAGACTGTGAGTGACAGGAGTGATGTGGGGCAACTGTCACAATGGTTAATAAAAATCAATGCTAAATTTTTTTTTAAAAAAACACCATTAAATACAACAGAGCACAACAGTCCGTGTTGTCAGATTGCAACTTGCAGTTAGATATGGAAATTTCAAATTTCATGGACTGTGATCAACTTTTTTGAACTGCTGTCTTCAGATGTGTTTTAAAAGTCTCTCAAAACTTGTCTTTTAACAAAGAAAAGACCATTGACATAGAAGGAGGCATGTATACCAAATATATCAATTTCATTGCCGTGTAAGTTTTTGGTATGATTGTAACCAGGGGTTTGTTGCAGAGCCATAGCGCACCAGCTGAATGAATCTTTTAAATGACTGCTCTTCTCGTTACATTATTTTCCTAAGTAACATGCGTGGGACTAACTAATGGCTTCTAACACGCAAGAAAAACAAAGAGAAGCCACTAGGTTAACACTGCTGGGAATGCAGTCTGTGCTCATAATAGATTTGCAAACAAAAGGCATGCTGAGCCAAAACAGAAATAGCAGCAAGGTCAGGATAGGGCAAGGCCTTGCATTCCATTAACTAGGCCAGCCTTCTCCAACTTGGTGGGCTTCTGATGTTTTGGACTACAGTTCCCAGAAACCCCCAACTAGAAACTCCCAGCTAATTCTGATAGTAATAATCCAGCATATCTGAATGGCATCTGTTTGGAGAAATATGAAATAATCTTTGTGATTACTGTAAATACATATGACTGGTGCCAGAATTAAAAGTGATGCTATAGAATATTGAATAGTCAGCATTTGGTACTTTAAAGTGCCTAAATGTAAATATCAATCTGGTCTTTATTACACAGATGAAAAGGATTTAGAATTGTTTTAATTTTGGAATTTGTGTACTTTTATTTTTATTTTTATGGTATTCAGTGGCCAGCTGTCTGGCTAGCTCCAGTGAGTTAAGTATGTGGCTGCAGAGCCAGAGGTTCGGAGTAGACATGGGAGATTCATCTTCGTCAACAAAGACAAATCGCACTGGCACAGGTGGCCAGCCCAATTAACACCTGCCCCCAGAACTCACTGGTCCATTTACTGTGTAGTGTGTGGCATGTGAGGCCAGCACCATTGACAGTGCGCCAATCACAGCAGTAGCCCTGCTGATGTCCCCCCAATCAGCTGGCCTCCAACAAGGGGGAGGAATGACGAATCAATCTCCCTGCTCAGCCACTGAGTGAAAATGTTGAAACTGAGGCAGTCCTATTTTGGGCACATCATGAGAAGACACGATTCTCTGGAAAAGACAATGATGCTAGAGAAGTTGGAAGGGCGCAAGAAAAGAGGAAGACTAAATACAAGATGGACTGATTCCCTAAAGGAGGCCTCAGGCTGAAGTTTACAAGAACTGAGCAGGGCAATTGAGGCCAGGACATTTTGGAGATTGCTAATTCATAGGGTCACCATGGGCTTGGGGACACTTGACAGCGCTTAACAAAAACAAGGATCCTACATGGATAGTGTTACTCATTTCTCCAATATCTACACATAGTGCTCTTGCTTATATTGAGTACAAGCAATCTTTTTGCCCGCCTTTCCAGTTTGTTTTGTTCAGCCTGACATGTGTAGTTGTTATAACGTGTTCTGTAGTACTTCGTGGCAGTAGTTTATGATGTGGCTCAACATTCCAGTGATGTGCATACCTTTGATGGATATGTCTTAGGTCACCAAGTGAGGCATGACTTGAGTAAATCTTACCCCCTTCTTGCCTCTCTGTTCTGTGGAGGAGAATTTGATCCAATCTCTGCCCTTGACAGGGGATATTTGCTTCAGTTTTCATCTTTGATAATCAGATGCCTTTGACACCGCCTCTTTGGAGAAGCTTGGAGACACCTTGCGAAAAAGAAATTGTATTTGCAGGACTTGGTTTTGGCAGAAGGGAATTAGCACAGCCATTGACAACTTCCCTTGAGAAGGAAGGTTCACTCCTGCCTAATCTCATTTGGGAGTCAGCTGCCTTGAAAAATTTAGGACACCTTGCAAAAAGTATCCTTCGTGATCCTCTATTCTGGATGTGGTATGATGATGATGATGATGATGATGATGATGATGATGATGATGATGATGATGATGATGATGCTTGCATGGATTGCCACAAATAGTGAAACCTTGTCCAAGAAACTCTTGCCAGCTAAGACGAATGAGTTCGACACATTGTAGAAATCTAAGAATTGGAACACTGCTTGATCTCTCAACTCAAGTGTTTGTTTTGGAGAGAACAGGGGCGGGGGGTGGACATGGGAGACAGAGGAAGGAAAAGTGAACAGAATGGGCTGCAGAAATAGGCAGGGAATGCAGACAAGGGTTGGAACATGGCAGTGTCATTAGACAATGCTGCAGTTGACTCCCCCATCTATATGTCAGAACAGTGGAGCATCTCAGCATAAAAGGTGCCGTGAATTTGGGAAGCATTAGTTTCCACAAATTATCATTAACTGCTGGCAACAACATGCTTCTTTTCAGCCTTTTCTAAAAGTCCTCTGTGGTGCAGTGAGTCTAGAATGCTGTCCTTAGCCATGGTGGAAGTTGAGGAGAGTGTTGGGGGAGGTGTCATGTGTGCCTTGGGCTACACAAAAAAAATGTCATGCTGTGTATTTTTGCAGAGTGCAAAGTACTGTACTCGATTCTTCCTGCTTCAGCACATGGCCCCACATAGCTGTATTATGCATGCTGCCTCATGCAGTCAGAAGTAACAAAGGCAATCAAATGATGTGGCTGCATTAGTAGCACGAACAAACATAATTTAGCATTTTTAGTCATCTTTAAAGAATCAGTATTATACCCAATGCCAGGACTGCTCCTCTACCCTAGTCCTCTGCTTTCATACACAGATCTGTATTATGTTCACTCCCTACCCCATCACTAGCGTTAGCCATAGTTAATACTTATCAGTTAGGATTTGTCATTTGGCAACCAGAATTGGCTTTAATAATGTGTAGGATTGCCGGAAGCATAGCAACAAAGCATGGTTGAAGATGAGAGGGAAATAAATTGTAAATAGAGACTGTATAATCTATGCAGCTCACTCCCAGTCACTACCTATACTGTATTTCCAGAGCCTTTTGAAACAGAATTCCTTCCTCCAACTACTGTACTACCTATTCAAGTCTTTAAGAAGTTTCTCTTATCTTAGAGTCAAGGAAATTTAGTCTGGACTATCTCCTTGTGTATTTTACAAGGACTCGATCCTGAGAAGACGTCCTCCCTCGCAGAAATCCTTGTGTAGTTGTTATTCTTCCCTTGGGGTTTTCTACAAGCCTTTCCTGAGAGCAAGTAACAAGAACAGCAGAATTGGGAGTGTTTTTGATACTGCCAGCATGCTTTTCTCTCTGTCTCTTTCCCCCATAGTGCAATCACATTGCTAATTAATTGAATTCCCTACTCACTCCTTTGTGAGTTATTTCTATTGCCCATTAGCAGAACAGCTTGGGATTTGAACTATGTTTTCACTCATCTTAGTAGAATTTTGCTGTGCCTGCCTCTCCCTCCTACCCCCCTTTGTTGTTGTTTCTGTGCTCTGTGAAAGGCATTAGAGGAGCTTTAACACCAAGAGCCTGTATTGTTCACAGACCCAGCTGCATGCTGATACACTCTACCTTGTGCGTCACAGCCATTCATCTTGATGTGTTCTTGGCTCAACTGCAGATGCTGTAAATATGGTAATGTTAGATTCTCTATTTGGAAGCAGTTTCTGGGCAGGTCTGATGGCAAGAACACTCTCTGATATACACTGCTTTGCATTACTTCCATACAGCCAAGAATAAAGCTAGAACTAAAACAGTATTGTTTGGGATCTCTCTCTCTCTCTTTAATCAGAAACTGAGTCTAAATCTCTCTTGGTATGTAGATATGTACTGCTAGAAGCAGTTTCTTAAAATCAGATGGATGCTAGGGCACACCAGAGGAATGAATGTTGTGTTATTATAGAATTATGTGCACTTAGCTGAATTTTCCTATTATTCTCATTCTAATGCTGATCGGCCAGCCACATAATTGCCTGAATAATCTGTTGTGATCCGCTGGTGCATATCAAGCTATAAATAGATTAAACAAACAAACAAACAAACAAAAAGATAGTGTAAAAGGGGGGAGTCTAAAATTCATAGTTAGCTAGCATTGACCTAAGTACTATAAAAATATGCAAGTTTTTGAGATTCCATGGTTTAATTGTCTTAGTCTTCCTTTTCTTTCCTTTTATCCTGTGCTTTTGTTGTATCTAGCCTGATAAGGATTCCTGGATAACTTTAAGGATTGCACGCCTCTGTGGCATTTCGCCCTAACAGAAGTGTTTACCAAGTATGAATTAAAAGTATACTGAATTACTTATCCTCTATAGTGCTGTTCTGTATTGCACAGAGGAGAAATGAAAGCAATTGCAGGGAATGGGATATTGCTCTCTTGTAGGAAAGGAGAGTGGAAATGGTAGTAATACCTCATTTTATGTGTTTTATATGTAAGCTTGTAAGCACTCTAGGTTGAAAAAGTGTCTGTCCCAATTCCAATAGAAAGTTTTTGTTATTAAACCTTCCTTCAAATATCAGTCTTAGTAGGAAAGAAATTTGACATTGCCTTGAAATCTGGATATTTATGTACTCATGTACATAAATACCTAAAAGATCCTGTTGGCTTCCCTCTTGTTCAGGAAGGAATGGTGAGAAAATAGGTCAGGCAAAAACACATATGTGCCAAATATTGCAAAGAAGCCTCCATGGAAGACTTATTTCTATCTCAAAATTCTTAAAAGAGTTTTCCTTTTTAACCCTGCTCTCAAAAAGATGGACTGACTGTATTGTTATATCATAGGTCTGCTCTATTAAAGGGGGATCCTAAAAGACCTACTTTGCTCTGTGGTAGACTCTCACCTGTAAATTAGGACTGAACAATGTAATATGCAATTGAGTCATCTCTTTTGATCATCTATCTAAATAAATTCCACAGGCAAGATTTCAGAGGCCCTCATCATTCCTGTAGAGTAGGAAGTGCTGTTTCATTCTGCCTAAACAGAGGAGCCCTTAACATTAATTAACCTTTAATCCTTGACTGTACAGTACTGCCTCGCTTAGCGATGTTAATTAATTCCGAAAAATTGCTGCTAAGCGACTTCATCGCTAAGCGAAACGCGGTTTCCCATTGAAATGCATTGAAAACCGGATAATCCATTCCAATAGGAAAGAATTGCCGTCCTTAAGCGAAAATCGCCATAGGAAACATCGCTAAGCGAAATGCAGTTCCCCAATTGAAATGCATTGAGACCTATTCAATGCATCTCAATGGGAGAAAAAAAAATACAACAACAAATTAAAAAAGAGTCAGAACAAAGTCAAAATTGGTTAACAAAGGGTTTATTAAGTGCACTTCATGATTTCAAACATTTTAAACAGTAAACTTTAACTTTATAAATAACAGAAAAACATTTTAAAAACAGCAAACATGAGGATGTTTAAACCATCATTAAGCGAAACAGGGGACCCAAAATTTAATTGCTATACGAAGCATGGTCCCAACCATATCTAAGCGAAAATCGCCCATAGGGACCATCGCTAAACGAAGCGCAAAAACGCTCTGAAAAAATCATTGCTAAGTGATTTCGTCGCTAAACGGAGCACCCGTTAAGCGAGGCACCATTGTATTTGGAAGATTTTGGAGAGTTGGTGGTTTTTTTGTTTGTTTTTTGTTTTGTTTTGTTTTGCTTTGCCATCTTTTTCTTTTTTCTTTTTGCCTTGAAAACAGTCCAGACATTCAGACTTATTTAAAAAAAAGACTGGCATAATCTCCTTCCAGGAGGCCCTTCCATCTGGTGAGGGTTAGGCCATAAATCCTGACTCTCATTGCGTCTTTCAGCATCTGGGCCAGCATTAGTAAAACCAACATACTATACATAGCAGCTACACTGCCGTTCTGAAATACATCAACTGATGTATAAGCTCAGTTCAAAAACAACACATCAAGGTGAGTGCAGCCCTAACAAGTAAGACCCCCAAGGCCATTTTTCAGCCAGAAGGGAGATATTTACCTAAGAAAAATAGAAATGTGACAGCGTACACATGTTATGAAAATATGCAGGCAGACACTGGAGAAAAAAATAACACTCTGCCATAAGTAGCCACCTTGTTCCTTCAGTTTCCTCCCCTCAGGATTAGAACCAACTGTTTCCCATGCACTTTCAAGCACCTACTGTGGTTTCCAGACAGCTGGCTGGAAAAGTCTAGGATCTGGCTTGAAAAAATGGGTCACAGGTCAAAAGTTATTTTCATAAATGCAGAGCTATGTTCCTTTTTAAATTATACAATGCCACAATTTCTCCTTTTGCTTTCTTAACCTGGTAGCAGGAACTTGAAGATATAACCTTATTTTCAGTCACAAGTGATGGCCTAATAAAGTGCAGTTACAGAATTAGCTCACTGCTCCTTCATTTTATGATGGAAACAAATGCCTGCTTGTGTAGAAAAGTACCCCACTCTGATAACTCTCAGTAGACTGTGGGAAGGAAAACATTTCATCTAAGACAAAAATACAGTCTGTAATGTTCTGCCAACATTTTGCTTCCAAAGTCTGCCTCATTAACAACTGCACTGGCTTAACATTACTTGCAAAGTTCATTTGGTAGAGAGGTTTGTGTGAGTGTGTGATGTGTGTGTGTGTGTGTGTGTGTGTGTGCGCGCGCGTGCCTGTGTCTGTAAGGGACAATGGCTCTGTGACACAACTAGTTGTCAAAATACACCAGTTGCACAAAGAAGGATTTATTACCTTCTTCCGCAAGACACATTGTTTCCAACAGGGAAGTCTGCATTTTCCATCATTGGAAGCTGGCAATCCCTTGACAATGGTTGAGCGTTAGAGGTGTCACAGAATATTCACTGATCTAACATTCGCTTTTCAATGAAATGCTTTTTGACCAATTAAGTCCTTGTAAAGAATCCCAGTGAGTGTTAGAAGGTGTCCATACTGACATATAGATATGATAAATGGCTCGCTGATGGCATGGTTTGGATTGGAAAAAAAGACTGTCTTTGCATGTGATCTTACTTAGATTGAGCCATCCTACCTCTTTAAGAACTTTCATGCACCTTTCTGGCCCGGCAGTAGAGCATGCACTCTTCTTGGCACACTCGTTATTTAGCTTGTTTAGCAGGGAGATAGCATCTCCAGAAACCTCAGCTTCTGACTGCTATTGTGGCTCTAGATTCCGAGGGAAAGAGAGAGAAAATGGGAAGAGAACAAAGACAGAGAAGGGTATGGGGAGAAAAAGGCATGGCTCAGATAGAAGAAGAGAGGAACAACGTTAGAAAACATTCACTTCCCTTTATCCTCTGCAGAAGATCTCAGGAAGAGCTTAATTGATAACTGATTGGGCTATGGGTGGTTGTTTGCTATTCGGATGGGAGGAGCATGCCAAAAAGTTCATCACTTCTTCCCCCTGACCTCAGCAGACCCTTTGTAGCCTGATCCATCCCACACTCCAAACAGCCAGTCTGGGCAGACTCCTAGGCACAATATTAAGCTGTAGTTTAGAATCTGTTGGTGCATTAGAAAGAAGAGGGTGGCAGTGCAGTTGCAGATGTGAGTGCCAGTGCTGCTATGCTGAGCTGACTTGAAGATAGCACAAGGAAGCTGTTCAGTATAAAAGCGAAGTTTTGAGTGCTGGTATTGGCATTGTAATAAAACTGAAGTTCTGTAGAATCTTGGAACAATCACAGGCCAAATTGTGCCTTCAACTTTTTATTTACATATTTTGGTGTGTTACAGAAGTGAGGAAAGCAAGTGTGGTTTAGCAGACAGAATGACAGACTTAGTGTTCAAGAATTGTTGTTGTTTAGTCGTTAAGTCGTGTCCGACTCTTTGTGACCCCACGGACCAGAGCACACCAGGCCCTCCTGTCTTCCATTGCCTCCCGGAGTTTGGTCAAATTTGTGTTGGTATCTTTCATGACATTGTCCAACCGTCTCGCCCTCTGTCGTCCCCTTCTGCTCTTGCCTTCACACTTTCCCAATATCAGGGTCTCTTCCAGGGAGTCTTCTCTTCTTATTAGATGGTCAAAGTATTGGAGCCTCAGTTTCAGAATCTGTCCTTCCAGTAAGCACTCAGGGTTGATTTCCTTTAGAATGGATGTTTGTTCTCCTTGCAGTTCAGGGGACTCTCAAAAGTCTCCTCCAGCACCACAATTCAAAAGCATCAATTCTTCGGTGGACAGCCCTCTTCATGGTCCAGCTCTCACTCCATACATCACTACAGGAAAAAATCATAGCTTTTACTATGCAGACTTTTGTTGGCAGGGTGATAAGTCTGCTTTTTAAGATGCTGTCTAGGTTTGTCATCACTTTCCTCCCAAGAAGCAGGCATCTTTCAATTTTGTGGATGCTGTCCCCATCTGCAGTGATCATGGAGCCCAAGAAAGTAAAATCTGTCACTGCCTCCATATCTTCCCCTTCTATTTGCCAGGAGGTGATGGGGCCAGTGGCCATGATCTTAGTTTTTTGATGTTGAGCTTCAGACCATTTTTGGCGCTTTCCTCTATCACCCTCATTAAGAGGTTCTTTAATTCCTCCTCCCTTTCTGCCATCGAAGTGGTATCATCTGCATATCTGAGGTTGTTGATATTTCTTCCAGCAATCTTAATTCTGGTTTGGGATTCCTCCAGTCCAGCCTTTTGTATGATCTATTCTGCATATAAAATAAGCAGGGAGACAATAAACAGCCTTATCATACTACTTTCCCAATTTTAAACCAATCAGTTGTTCCATATCCAGATCTAATTTTTGCTTCCTGTCCCACATACAGATTTTTCAGGAGATAGATAAGGTGGTCAGGCACTCCCATTTCTTTAAAAGCTTGCCATACTTTGCTGTAGTCGACATAGTCAAAGCCTTTTGCATAATCAATGAAGCAGAAGTAGATTTGGTTTTTTTTTTTTTTTTTTTGGAACTCTCTGGCTTTCTACATAATCCAGCGCATGTTAGCAATTTGGTTTCTAGTTCCTCTGCCCCTTCAAAATCCAGCTTGTACTTCTGGGAGTTCTCGGTCCACATACAGTACTGCTCAAGCCTACCTTGTAGGATTTTGAGCATAATCTTGCTAGTGTGTGAAATGAGTGTTATTTGTTTGTTTGTTTGTTTGTTTATTGATTGATTTGATTTTTTTTTTATTTATATCCCGCCCATCTGGTCTGGTCGACCACTCTGGGCGGCTTACAATACAGAATATACAATAAACCATAAAAATTTAACAAACAAACTGTGACACATGGAATAATAGAACAAAACATAAATGAAAAGAAAAAAGAAATTAAGTATTGTACGGTACTTGGAACATTCTTTGTCACTGCCCTTCTTTGGGTTTGAGATGTACACTGATCTTTTCCAATCCTCTGCCCACTGCTGAGTTTTCCAAACTTGCTGACATATTGTGTGTAGCACCTTAACAGTATCATCTTGTAAGAGTTTAAATAGTTCAACTTGAATGCCATCACCTCCACTGGCCTTGTTGTTAGCCAGGCTTTCTAAGGCCCACTTGACTTCACTCTCCAGGATGTCTGGCTCAAGGTCAGCAACTACATTGTCTGGGTTGTCCGGGATATCCACATCTTTCTGATATAATTCCTCTGTGTATTCTTGCCACCTCTTCTTAATGTCTTCTGCTTCTGTGAGGTCCCTCCCATTTTGGTTCTTTATCATGTCCATACTTGCACAAAATGTTCCTTTAATATCTCCAATTTTCTTGAACAGATCTCTGGTTTTTCCCTTTGTATTATTTTCCTCTATTTCTTTGCATTGTTCATTTAAGAAGGCCCTCTTGTCTCTCCTTGCTATTCTTTGGAAGTCAGCATTCAATTTTTTGTATCTTTCCCTATCTTCCTTGCATTTTCTTTCCCTTCTCTTCGCTGCTATTTGTAAGGCCTTATTCGACAACCACTTTGCTTTCTTGCATTTCCTTTTCTTTGGGATGGTTTTTGGTGCTGCCTTATGTACAATGTTACAAGCCTCCATCCAAAATTCTTCAGGCACTCTATCCGCTAAATCTAGTTCCTTAAATCTGTTCTTCACTTTCACTGTGTATTCATAAGAGATTTGATTTAGATTATACCTGAGTGGCCCAGTGGTTTTTCCTACTTTCTTCAGTTTAAGCTTGAATTTTGCTATAAGAAGCTGATGATCAGAGCCACAGTCAGCTCCAGGTCTTGTTTTTGCTGACTGTATAGAGCTTCTCCATCTTTGGCTGCAGAGAATATAATCAATCTGATTTTGGTATTGCCCATCTGGTGATGTCCATGTGTAGAGTCACCTCTTGTGTTGTTGGAAAAGAGTGTTTGTGATGACCAGCTTGTTCTCTTGACAAATCTCTATTAGCCTTTGCCCTGCTTTGTTTTGAACTCCAAGGCCAAACTTACCTGTTGTTCCTTTTATCTCTTGACTCCCAACTTTAGCATTCTAATCCCCTTTATTGAGAGAAACATCTTTCTTTGGTGTCAGTTCTAGAAGGTGTTGTAAGTCTTCATAGAATTGGTCAATTTCAGCCTCTTCAGCATTGTTGGTTGGTGCATAAACTTGGATTACTGTGATGATGAAGGGTCTTCCTTGGATTCGTATTGAAATCATTCTACCACGTTTTAGATTGTATCCCAGTACAGCTTTTTTCACTCTTTTGTTGACTATGAGGGCTACTCTATTTTTTCTGTGGGATTCTTGCCCACAGGACTAGATATGATAATTGTCTAAATTGTCCATTCCTATCCATTTTAGTTCACTGACAGCTAGGATGTCAATGTTTATTCTCGCCATCTCCTGTTTGACCACATCCAGCTTCTCAAGGTTCATAGATCTTACATTACAGGTTCCTATGCAGTATTTTTCTTTACAACATCGGGCTTTCCTTTCACTTCACAGTGTTCAAGAGACCTGGGTTTAAATCCTTAGATACTCACTGGGACTGGCAGTGGTAAAAGAGCTCCTTAAATGTCTCATGCAACTTGAAAACCCTATTAGGCCTGCAGTAAGTTGTATGCAGCTTGATGGCATGTAACAACAACACAGTATAAAGAAGCCCCCCCCCGAGAAACCTATGAATTAAAATGCCTAAAATTGTTAGAGACTTCATATTCCTTTGTCAACAGTCAAATATTTTTGTTAAATGGGTGCTGAAAGATTATAGAAGAGCAGGTACAAGTGCTTTGAAGGTACATTAAAAGTGAAAGTAGGGTGGGAAAGTGCTTCTTGAAGCAGTAGCTTACATTAAGTTACAGTTGTTTTCAAAACAATGTGCCTTTTCTCAACCAAGTCTGAGAACACACTGGGAACACCACTCTGAAGTATATCATTCATTGTGTGAGAGTTTTCTCATGTAAAGTAAACAAAGTGATGTGATTTAAATGAAAATACTATTTGTAAATGACAATGGTATTTTTAATCCAGTAGCACCATTTTTCAAAACCCCATAAACTGTTCACTGGTTTAGGTATCTGGAAGATGGAAGTTTAATTCTTCACTGTGCCTCCTTGACAGTGGCTGGACTCAATGATACATAGGGTCCCATCCAGCTCTGCATTTCTCGGATAATGATGATGATGATTTAAAAACATGCACAGTCAAAATTATAAAAACATTGACTGGTATTATATAATAGATATAGATTATTATTATTGTTATGTTATTGCTTAGTAACAAAAACATAAGATAGTCTTGTAAGGTTGAACATTTAGTCAAAGCATAGACATTTTATAAACAAAAGTGTTTCTAACCTAGGAAATTGAACAGGAATACAGTGAACGAAGATTTGTATTAGGCTAGAACACACTGATGTTGGGAAAATCTGAGGGCAGGAGGAGAAGGGGATGACAGAGGACGAGATGGTTGGATAGTGTCATCAAAGCTACCAACACAAATTTGACCTAACTCCGGGAGGCAGTGGAAGACAGGAGGGCCTGGTGTGCTCTGGTCCGTGGGGTCACGAAGAGTCGGACATGACTTAACAACTAAACAACAAGAACACACTGCAATTTCCTATTGTTAGAAAACTTGGATGACCAGGTAAGCTGTGTTTATAATTCTTAAGAATACAAAAACAGTTGAGAACAGATAGCCGGCTATTCCTTTCAAGACAGAGGAAAAGTGATGTCAGGTGAGTATCCTGAGAGAAGCAGAAAAGATAGTAAAGTGGCACCAGGAAATCAACAATGGATATTAAATAGATTTTTAACATGCCTTGGCTGAGTAAGCTCTTTTAAAAACATTTTTGTGTGTGATCTAAATATGTTTAGAATCAGATAGTGTTATTTTCTTTAATATATTTTTATTTTCAAGAACTTTGATGCTTTAAAGGAATGCTTCTTCACTTTATTCATTCTTATTTTAAGAACTTTGATATTTTTCTATGCTTTTACAAGAAAGCTTTTAAGGCTTCTAAGGCTTTTAAAGTCACAATGCTTTTATTTTTTCACTTATGTACTTTAGAGATATACTGCCCCTATAGGCTAAAATCTTTTGTATTTTTTAAATATGTGAGACTTTTGGATGTCACAACAACTTTGAAGTGATTTTGTGTACATGGAACATAGAGGAATTGTACGTAAATAAAGCTGATAGAAATAGATAAGCTGAAGTTGCCTGGAATTATTGCAACAACAAAAAGACATACTTTTGATTCTCCGATGAAAATGGATAGGATTGTGATTGTTCAGTTTCATTCTGGGACTAATCTGTTTTGGGATAAATGACAGCTGTGAGAAACAGGCTTCTGATTTTTTTCTCTCTGGAGATCTATGCAATTCCTGGGCAGCTCCTCGGAGGGATGGGTCAAGCACCTAAAATCTAGGTCTTACACCTTGGTTCAACCATAAGTCCAAATGGAGAGTACAGCAATGAGAGAACTAGAAAAGATAATCAAGTGTAAAGATGTGTCACTAGAGACCAAGACCATCCACACTCTGGTATTTTTGATCACCATGAATGGGTGTGAAAGCTGGACAATAATGAAAGCTGACAGGAAAAAAATTGATTCACTTGAAATGTGGTGCTGGAGGAGAACTTTGTGGGTACTCTGGACTTGCTGAAAGATGAATAAGTGGACCCTAGAATATCTCTGGAGGCAAAGATGTTCAAGCTTACAACAATCTTACTTTGGGCACATCATGAGAAAGCAGGATTCTCTAGAAAAGACAATAATTCTGGGAAAAGTGGAAGGCAGCAGGAAAAGAGGAAGGCCAAGTACAAGCTGGACTGACTCCCCAAAGGAGCCACAGGCTTGAGTTTACAAGAGCTGAGCTGAGCAGATGAGGCCAGGGCATTTTGGAGATCGGTCATACATAGGGCTGCCAGACGTCAGAGGCTTCTGGACAGCAGATAACATCTACAAACTATAGAATTCAGACAACCCTGGCAGAAGTGGGATATCCTAAACGTAAAGGGTCATTTAATGATAACTGTATTGGAACTGGTTGTGATTTGAATTTCTGTTTATGGAAATTAGAATGAGAATGTTGAGCTGATGTCATGCAGAATATTTCCTGGGGAAGTTACATCTCCAGTAAGTCTGTGCTTCTTAGTCTTGGACAGGATGTGGTGGTGCTATGGACTACATTACACTTGTACACATGTACAGCATAGCAAGATAAGAATACAGATCATTGGTGGCTCGTGACTTCATCAAGTATAATATTGTCTCTGTCCTAAGGCTAATAATGTCTTGTGAACCATAAGAGGAAAGTTGTGTATTTTTAAAACAATTTCAAATAAGAAATTTCTGAATTCCTTTTACTTCCATCATAATACTCAAAAGTGTTACTGTACTTCACAGGCTCAGTTGTTCAATCTGTGTTAATTGGTGCATTAAACTAACAATTTATATTTATTGGTTATGCTGAAGATGGTATTATGCTTGATCTTATAAATTCTGAACATGGGAGTGTGGAGAATCACTTTTTCCCACCCCTAGTTTGCCCTGCATTTGTTTCATTCTGTGATGTTTGAAATAAAGTTTAGGACACTCATACTGAAAAAAGCCTTTTTTTATTCCAAATTGTATGGTCTTTTTTGCTTGGTGAACAGTAATCCAGATGTATGTTTTTGTTCCTATTTATCTCTCTGAAGGCAAAACAGCGCAAAACTGATAGAACAAGAATTAAACCCTATTGTATGTGCCCCTTGCGTCTTGTTCAAAACATTTCCTTTCTCCTCCCCCAAACCCAGTTTTGCTCTATTCTTTTAAGCAAGCAGGATATTCAAATTTACAAGCCTTCTAGTCTTTGAAGTGCTAAGTAAACAAGGTTGTGGCAAATTTCACTGCATTTCCTGTTCAAAAGTGAAAAAGAAGGAGAAAGGAGCGACTGCTTCAGAAAAGCTATTACTCTGGAGGTCCCATTTTATTTGTTTTAAGATCAGCAGCTAAGATATCTGAAGCAAAAAATGTGCAGTCTTTTGAAAGAAGGTTAATGGCAGTTTTCGAATCTTTTTTTTTCTTCACTTCTTCTACACATGGATAACGGTAGTGCCATTCCGAAAAGTGGGGTGGGGTAGCTTTGTAATATTGAAAGAAGCATTGTCAACACATGTTCTCCCATGGCCCTTCATCTCTTCTTTCACCAGGTTTGTTTCTTGTAGTAACATGCAGGAAGGCAAGAAACACCCCCGTACAACTGCATCTTTAGATATCAACACATCCTATAGCTGAGTATCTCCAGTGTTTTGAGTCTCTTAGAAAACATCCAAAAGTCTGAAAAGTCTGCACTCTTAATGATATGATTTGCTTTAGGCCCATTTCCACTAATAACAGAACCAGGATTGCTCCAGGCTATCATTATGCTATACATGTGCTGCACGACCAGTTGGCAGTTTCAACAGTCATATAAGTTTTCAGTTTTTTCCCTTGTACATGAGAACTGTCCCTGGGTTTGCGGATGTGGGAAAGTTTTTTTTTTTAAACAAAGCTGTGAAATCTTATGAGACAGTATAACATGTCCCAAAGCCTAGACCTGTTAGCCTCTGAGATTTAGCTTGGCATGTTGAGTCTAAAAGTTTACCAAAACATACACAAATAGTTACTGGTTCTAAGAACTGAGCAGACCTCAACTTTGCATATGGCAGTATCTGGAAACCACAACTCACTGAAGAATTTCAATGTGATGTTTGGCTGGGTGAACGATGTCAGTGCTGCTGGAGCAAGTTTGTGGTTAGACATCTCTGCAGTAGGAGGAGCCAGCCATCAAATCTTCCCTTCAAAAAGAGATAATTTATTTTTCTCAGCAGTTCGAAGCAGTAACACCTGTGTAACCTTACTTAATACGACCAGTTCCAAACAACTTCCTGAACTTAGCAAATGTTCTGCCAACATTTGACAAACATTTTCCTCTAGGATGCAAGCCAGTCTAAAAGCTATATTCTTGCCAGTTAAATAAAAGGAAATTATCACCAGTTAGCCCTAACATTATGAGCTTGTGTTTGTGTGTATGTATTACACCGGGGGGACGGGATTCTACACTGTCCTCTCCATGAATGCAGAGCTATTGAATCCCACTGATGTTCTGCTAGTGTTGATCTACACAACCACAGAGTATTTAGGATTCATTAAATAAAATGTGCTTAGAGTGGCTTAAATACATGTGCTTTGTGCCTTTGAACTGGTGATGTGCTGTGACACATGGCACCAGCCTTGTCATATGTTGTTATCAGCCACATTCAGTGCAGACTAGTGGTATTGGGCCAAGTTGGATCCTGTGCATTGCACTTGTTCTAAATGAGCAGAGGGCCAAAGTGCTTTCTTCAGGTAGATGTTTAGCAACAACAGTGTGTAACTTAGGATCAAAGGAAGTAACTATTTGGAAAAGTTACTTTTCAGACTACAACTGCCATGTTAGCTGAGGATTCTAGGAGTTAATAGTCCAAAAATAACTTTTCCAAGCTCCTGCTTCCATTTGCTAATACAGCTAGTACTTTTTAAAATGTTCTGCTCTTCAAGTGGCCATTCTGCCAGAATGTCCCCTTTGTTGCATAGGACATGTCTCAACCTGTTAAGGCCTTTAATGCAGAGGTTAATAAAATTGTTCCTGCTTATTCTCCCAAGGCTTCTGAAAGACTCCTCTGGCACATAGAGGTGGAGTCCAATTTTTAACTTTTCTATAGAAGGAAGAGCCACCACTACACATTTTCAGCCTGCTGCTACCTAGCATTGCAAAACAGTTTGGTCCAATGAGGCCAAATATATGTTTATTTTTCTTTGAGGGAATCCTCTATTTTCTTCCTTGTCTTTCACCTCAAGCCTCGTCCTCCTCTTTCTCACCTCTCCTCAAATCTTATCAACATGTCCAGAAGGAGAATTAGGAAACAATAACAAGGAAGGACAGCCCACTTGCTCGTTGTTCTGTAGGAACATGTCCCCTGCATTTCACGAGGTCCAGTGAGGCCCGGCCGAGCAGCATGGCAACAGGATGACCAACTGCCTTGCAAGCAATTTGGGAACACCACAGGTGGAGTTTGTCAACAAATGCACCAAGGTAGAGTACTGCAGAGTTACTTCAATCCTCTCTCTTTTCAGAAAGGAAGGTAGAAATGGGCCAGAGCCATTGTGAGACTTGTAGATTTTCAGCATGGATGAGGTATGGAACACTTGAGTTTCAGTGACCTGGAAGAAGTGGGCCTGAATTCCCCAAGTCACTAGAGTGCAATTTTAGCACAAAATATGGAAAGGCACGAAATGAAGGAATTAGCCTCAATCTAAAAACATGGATATCTTCCTCTGACTTTTCTTGAGGCCCCCACTGAGAGAAGGAATACTGTTGTCAACCTTTTCAGGCAGTTTTTCCCTAGAGGCTGTTAGTTACATAGCAGCAATTTTGACCTCTGTTCACACCTTCCATAAGTATTTGCAAGCCAGATTCTTGCTATTCTGCGTAGATCAGATTTAGATTTAGCAGGAAAGGCCTCCAAACGGCCTCCTTCTGATCTTCAGAAGCCCAGCCTCAGTTAAACTAGACTATCAAACCCTGAAGTGAAGGACTACCCTCCAGAACCTCAAGAGAACACAAAAATTATTCCTCTTTCTCTTTGTTTAGTTCTTCTCCTCTTCCTCCTACAGCTTTAATGTTTTGCACCCAAACCATTCTATAGGTTTTTTTCAGCCCAAATGTTCTTCTCTTTCCTGCACTTCTCTTCTCATGAATTGTTACCTTGGATGATCAGTTATAACAATCTGTATTTTTTTTCTTATTTTATGGCTATATTACTTTAACTTTCTGCATTTTATGCATGTGTTATGATTTCCTGATCTGCTTTCATTGTAGTATTTCATCACTGGCCACCCTCTCACTAATATCCAGTGAGGGGCCACTGGATATTAAGCCTGCAATATCCAGTGATAAAACAGCGTTTCAGATGGTTCTGTCTTTTTTTAAATTATTGTTTCTATTTAAAGTCTCTCTTTCTATGGCATAGAATAGAACCAAAACTGCATAGCACTGCAGAAGAATGTCCATTCTCAAAAAATATGTGCTCTCTGAGATTAACGTGGAAGTCAAAGGCAATGACCTTGCCTTACCTACGGGAGAGATACAGTCGGTAAGATACACCATAGGCTTCCCAAACCTTTGCTGTCATCATTCACAATTTCAATGTGAATTTTCAAGATAACTGCATTTTTTATCTGTCAGAACCTGTCCAGAGAGGTCTATAGCTCACTGTTTGGATCACTTTTGGTGCTGTTTGGTTCAGATCAAATAACGACGCATCCACATGTGTTTCGACTTAGAGCCCTCCATCCTGCCCCCTTTTAGAGTTGTTCCACTCCTTCCTGGCACAGTGCTAGGGCGTCTGTATTTTTGGCACAATTGGTACACTCCTAATTATCCCACTATGTAGCCTGGGCAGATGGTTAGCCCACCCTAAAACTGAGATGTGCTCAGCATTATCTGAGATGACCGCCGTGTTACATGTTTGGTGGATTGTGGCATTGAAAGTGATGGTGAAAAAACACCCCTACACCCCATGTTTTCACATACTTTACCATTTTAAATTTTTTTAAAAAAATTCTAGTAATGTAGCACTATCTAAATAAATGAAATACCTTGGTAGTATCATAAAAAGTGTATTTTCCTTCTTTTTTGCCACAGGATGGACGTCCAGTGGGCACAACCAGTTCTACACAAACATACATATACACAGTTATCGAACAATAATTTTTCCTCTTCACTGCTTTGCCTCTTTTCTGTTGATTCTCCTACCTGCCAAATCCAACATAGATCATTTGGGTGGAAGAAAGAAAGAGGAATTGATTTCTAAACAAACAAATAAGCATCTGTGTCTGTTTCTTGCATGAAAAAAAACACTCCTGGTTTTATTTTAAGTCAAAGCAGACAGCATGCTCCAGATTCAGCTCTCTCTGTGTTACACCTAAAGCTACCATGGTTCTAACACTTACGAAAACTGATTCATTCTTTTCCCTTACTTTCAAGTAACACATGTAGGAGTCACTTCACCTCTCATTACATAGGGTTTTAAACTATTGGCATGATAAACTTTTGAGTCAAGTCTAGTTCCATATCTTTCAATTAAGTAATTCACAGCACTAAGGTTTTTCTTCACCGCAAAAGGATTTTCCCACATTGTTTGGAGCTTTCCATTGTTTCACCGGACTGAGAAACAACACTTGATGTCCCACATTGAAACTGAGGCACCTTGCTTTGGCATCATGGTTAGGGACCAGAATTGATGGGTGTATTAGACCTGTGTATCTCCATGCATGATTTTCAGATGTTTTTTTTTAAAGTTTCTGCTGGCATAGCTCTCCGTTGCTGTTCTAGCTGCTGGAGAAGGGTGGGTTTTGGCTTCCTCTCTTCTCCCAGACTCAGACCTTTGATGAATCTCTAGCTCCTCTGCTTCCCCCTTTTAAAATAAGGATGAACAACATACATTGGGGGTATTAGGTATACTATGCTAGTTATATGCATTGCTGTTTCACTTTGTCACTTACTTTATTTCACAAAGAAAAAGGAACGTTGCTGCAGTTCCCTGAATGATGGCTGCAAGAAAAGGTTGGCAAGGGGGTAGGAAGAGAAGTGTCATTAATTGAAAAGGGTACAAATTGGAGCAGTCTAAAGGCCTGTCCAGACCCTTTTCACAGGAGAGGTGTGAATGGGAGAATCTTTCAGGTGAGAGATAAAATAAAAGGTACAAAACATAACCTTCTGAGCATGAACCAGACTACTCCAACTTCCCCCATCTGGACAGGCCCTCAGTTAGAATTAACAAGGAGTCCCATCAGATGGAATGGTGTCATGTGTCTGCAGGTATGCTCTTCCAGTTGGCTCTAGGGAGGCAGAATGGCCCTCCCTCTGAGAATGGCCTTGTGAAGATTAGATAATGCCTCTTTATGCAGATGGAGGTGCCCCCTGAGGTATGAAATGCCCTCTGAGGGTCCCAGAGATTAGAAACTCATGGTAAGGAAAATTCCATATTTTCAGTGATGAGACAAACAGCTTGCTCAAAGGCTAACATTGTTCCATGTGACTCCCTTGGAGCCAATAATGTCAAAGTTGAAAGCAAGAATTTTAGCCCTAGGTATCTGGAATACACATTTCTTCATTTATGAGAAGCGGCTTCGCTGTTCTTGATGTTTTTACTCAGTACAATTGCTACTTTGCTATGAAAGGTGATGGAGACTGAATTCCTTTGTTTTGTTATAGATGAGATAAAGTGAGGACAGCAACAGAGCAGCTTTCCTCTCACATGTCAGTCTTGGCCAAGAGGCACAATGGTGTGAGGGAAGTTCAATCTCAGAGACCAGTTTACTTGATAGCATCTTGACTGAGGGCTGAACTGTGTGTTACAAGGCAAACAGAAAGTTCGCTGGAAAAAAGGGGGGGGGAAACAGTTGGAAGGGAGTCAGCCGGAGGGGCAAAAGCAGTTAACCCCTTCCCCACCCTCAAACTCATCTCCCTCTTTCCTTCTCTCCTTTCCTGTTGTGTGTTTCTTCAGTTAAGCCTCAAGAGTGATGTTAAGGTTGTCTGAAAAGAAAACAGACTAGAAGGAAGATTTTTCAAGAAGAAGGCAGCAAGTATGGGAAGCATTAAACAGCTCCTTCATGACAGATTATAGTTACTTTCTGAAAAACCTAAGACAATTTTTAGAATCATAAATGAGGGTGTGGCCAAGATGGTGTCTCTGTTCGAGATGAAATCTAAAAAGCATCCTGTACATGCTAGGGGAGCTATCCCACTGCAACGATTGGGGCATTTTCAAATTCTCTTGCATCTCTTCATTTTAACATGGGATAATTTCATAGTTAACGTGGCCATTGGCCCAATGTGTCTACTTTCCACTTTACCCCTTATTATTGACCATCATAAATGTCTTTCAAAATGTGCCATTTAACTTTGCCTTCTAAAACTCAGAATGAAATTCAGATTTTTTTCCCAACTTCATCCTCATGCTTCCATCACTGGTACCTAGTTTCCTTGCCAATTTCCCAGTTCATTAAATAGTCCATATGATTTTAGTTCACTTCACCTTCATTGCAGTTGTCACTCTTTAGAACCTTTCCAGAGATTACTTTATCTGAACGTAAGGTATCCAGAAATTAATGTGAATCTTTAAATAGGGTGAATAATGGGAAAAGACAGACAAAATGTGAGAACAGATCCCCACAACTTTTCTCTGGCTTCATAATAAAAATAGCACATCCTCACAGTAGCTAATCAAATGATGGCTGAGAAGTTGATCTTATCCTAACACTAACCCTTCCACTCTAAATATATTTGTCTGCCCTCACATACAGTTGACCCAACTCCGGGAGGCAGTGGAAGACAGGAGGGCCTAGCATGCTCTGGTTCATGGGGTCACGAAAAGTCAAACACGACTAAACGACTAGACAACACATACAGTTAGCAATAAGACGGCTCTCCAGACTTCTCCTGAGATTAATATAGAAATGATCTGAGTTTTCCTGGAAATCACTAAGATCAGCTAATTTTCATGAGCAAGGTTGAGAAGCCAGGAAGATGCCTCCAATTGTCCCCACTAGGGCTTGGCTGGCGCACCAGCCTTCTCCACCAGCCCCCCAGTTGCTGCCCCTCTTCCCTTCTCTTACCCTTTTCAAGTGGTAGAAGCAATAGGTGGAAGAGGACAGAATGCAGCATTCTCCCTTTACTCCCTTTTCTGTCCCTGTAGCATACTAGGTCACTGTGTGATAGCCTGGGCGACCTGTCCAAGAATGACATCCAGAGGTCTGCCCTCCAGGGTTAACGGCAGCTGTGCTGCTGTGTAACAGGGATTGTTTAAAACCAACACAGGTGATGAGTGAGTGAACCGCAACTGAAAAATAAGTTGTGTAGCCCTCTGATTTCTCACATCTCAAGAGGAAAGCTCACTTTCTGTTTGTGTAGCTTTAGTTGTAGATTTTGTGCATGAATTCATTCATTCAATTTCTATCCCTGAGGGAGTCCCTTGTCTAGGTAGGGGTGAAGTTGGGTGATTAATCTAAGCTGGTTAAAGCCTGATCTGGACACAGCTGCAATCTGGGACTTCAAAGAAAGAGCCAAGTCTAGAAGAACGCCCAAATTACTTGGTCCCTAAACTGGAGGGGAGTACCATCCAGCCTAGGGACCATCCCCCTACACCTATCGGAGGTTCCCCCCGGGAGTAAAATCTGTTTTGTCTGGGTTCAGTTTGAGCCTGTTAGCCCTGGTCCATTCCAGTACTGCAGCCAGGCAATGCTCCAGCATCTGGACTGCATCCACTGCAGAGGAGATAATGGAGGGGCAGAGTCACATGTCATCAGCATGCTGATGATACCTTAGCAGAAAACTCCTGATGACCTCCCTCAACGGCTTAACATAGATATTAAACAGCATTGGGGATAGTGCCAATCCCTGAGGAACCCCACACCTAAGGGTCCAAGGTGCCGAAACCTCCTCCCCTAGCTGAACTCTCTAGACATGGTCCTTGAGGAAGGATCGGAGCCAGCTCGATGCTAAGCCCCCAATCCCAACCTCAGAGAGCCTATCCAGGAGGATACCGTGGTTGACGGTATCAAAAGCTGCTGAGAGAGTACCTACAGGGTGCATCTGCTCCTGTCAGCCTTCCTTAAGAAGTCATCCTGCAGTGCAACCAATGTCGTCTCATCACCCCATTGTGGCCTGAATCCAGACTGGAATGGGTCAAGGCAATCCTGCTCCTCCAGGTATAAGTGCAGCTGATTCGCCGCCACCCTCTTGATCACCTTGCCTAGGAATGGTATGTTAGCGATTGAACGGAAATTGTTAAGGTTGTGCAACGCTAACTGGGGATGTTTGATGATGGGTTGGATTATTATTTCCTTTAAGCAAGAGGGAAGCATTCCCTCCCTCAGTGATGAATTAATAATGTTCACGACCCAATCAATCATAGCCCCCCTCATGTCTCTGATCAGCCACTCTGGGCAAGGATCCAGTGAGGAGGCAGTGGGCCTACAGCTAGCCATCACCCTGGAGTCTTCCTCCTTTACTACAGGGTCAAACTGAACCGATTGGGCAATGGGAGATGGGGCAGCAATGGTCACCCCCGATCAGTTAGACTGCTGGTGGACTCACCAAGCCTCTGGACTTTAAAAGTCTTTCTTGCCCGTTTAAGTGCATTAGCATGTTATTGGCCATAGTTTTAACTGCGGCCCTAATTTGTGCCAACTGATCTCTTCTCCACCTGCTCTCGTTGCCTTGATAACTTCATAGCTCGCAGCCCTCAGTATACCAAGGAGCAGTGTGATTTCTGGATCATAGGGGCAATTTGAGGGTGATCGTGTCAGCCGCCTGGGTCATCTCCAGATATCATCTCTCAACCTGGCTTCAACAGAATCGTCTATCGGGTCAACCAGAAGCCCTAATCAAGGAGTTGGAGGAGCTGGCCCTGAAGGACCCTAGAAACTATAACATTCTGATATGCAAAAAAGGGCAATCTTGGAGTGGGTATTCAAGGCCCACTTTTTCAGCCCAAGGAAACACCACATATATTTAAATAGATTTAAAATGTTTATCATGTCTGAAAGGGGATGGATGGGAGCACTGAATTTGTTTTGGCCTTTTATTCAAGCAGAAAAGCACTGTAAGCCTTTCTGTCGGACATAAGTCCTGTGTCTGCATCTTATACGTGCCATCTCCCCTGTTAGCACACAAAACATCCAGAAGCAGCATTGGTTTGTATGACTTATGATGTCTGTCAAAAAGGAATACAGTGTCTGCAAGATATACTGGATAAAACCAGTTTTTTGCTTGCTTGTTAGGGAAGCTCACTTAACAGTATCTGAACCCAGAAGTTTAGTTTTAAATGATTCCACCAGAATTTAATGCTGCTTCTCCACATCCTCCCTTTTAACATTCTATAGAGCACAAACTTCCTGTTGCTCTGCTAGTTACCGACCTGTGTGTGTTTGTGTGCGTGCATGTGCACGCATGCATGCACATGCACAGAGGCATGCATAGACAAGACATCCATGGGAACACATCAGGTACTGTTTTTGAAAAATAACTTCCAAAAGGAGGTCTGCTAGAGGAATACAGCTACAATATATTTTGGCCCAATTACTATTATTATTACTGTTCCTCTTTGCCCTCTAAGAAGGGAAAAGGAAGCAAGATTATAGCAGCTTTGCTATTACATGAAAAGATTAACATGCCACAGATGCTTTGCCGGGGTGTGATGAGATTTGCAGGAGATGAGTGGCTCCAAAGCAGGACTAATGAAAAGCAGCCTCCAGAAACTTTCTGCTATGTGGGCCCCCAAGATTACCTCATTTCTCCCCTCCATGCAACCTTTCAGCTATGTTTACCAAGATCCCCACCAAGAACAAAACAAAAAAACCCAGCCTTTTTAGGCATGTCTTTTCCTGAAATCTTTGGACGTGATCCATTCTCTGACTTTGCAGTTTGTGATTTCTCCCTATGTTGAAAAGAAAAAAGCAGTCCTACCAGCACAACCTAGTTTTGGGTTTCTTGACACCTTATGCAGGGTGGGTGGAAGTGAACTAGGAGGTTTGCTAAAGACAGAGCAGGATCAGGGATATAATTGCCCATTGAGTATGACTCCAGCCTTCTCCAAACTTGCAATGTTTTTCCTCCCATACTCCGTCAATATCATCAAGTTGCCTCTGACAACACTATGAACAAGTGACCTCATTCATTGTTAACTGGTTATAGGGATCACACCTGTGTCCTCGCTCTTTGTTGTCCTTCCACCAGCAAGTAGAGACTTTGCTTTTCAAGCAGGCTTTTCCTCAATGACTGGCTGCCTAAGAATTGGGGTGCTCTTTTGGTTTGATTTTGTTGTTTGTTTTCTCTTCTCACTTTCCAGATTTTATTTTGTTTTTGTTTTTTATGTTCTAAGATGGTTTTACTCTTCAGGAGAAAGACAAGGTACAGTATAAATATTTTAAGTCATGATGAGGATGCCAAGGATTGCTGCATAGAACTGGGAAAGAATCAACTTCTTAGAATAAGAATAACCATCACAGAACAATCCTCTCAGAACTGCAGAGCTGAAAGGGACCTTGTTGATCATCTAGTCCAGCCCCTGTCAAGAAGATACAGCTGGAAATCTAACTCCCAGCCTCTGGCTCCTCAGCCATATACATGAGTCACTGAGCTATCCTGGCAGCTGTAACAGTACAGTATAAGGTTTGCTCCTATGTTCTGATTTGTTAAATATCCTGCTCTCTAAGTGCTCTCACTCCCTCTCCCATTGCAGATTATTTACATGAGGTTCCCATGTATACATCCTGAGTCAGACAGGTATTATTCTTGGTGCCTCACTGCATTCTTTAAAAAAAAAACCCTCCCAAAACAAAAATGCTCTTAATCTGGCCTGTGTTCTCTTCAACAATGAATGTAGCAAGACAAAAGCAAGATCAGTGCCATCACAAGGCTGTCCATTTTACTTGTTGTTACAGCAGGATCTTATGCATAAACCAGAGTGGCTCTCCCTTTATAGTAACAGGAGCAAAAGAGAATTAAAAGGGTCAGAAGTCATGCTGTCTGATGGATGGCAGGATATCTTTCTGGTTTATGGTCTCTGATGACTTCTGGGCTCCTTGCATTTAATGACTGACCTAACAAGACATTGCAACCTTCCTTTCTTCAGCAGACTAGCCTGATGCAAAGTCTGAAAGAATTAAGAAAGAATACATTGTGCCTTTGATCTAGAGGACTATTTTTAATCTGTCAACTGAGAGATAAAATGACAGAGGGGCCTCTTATTTATTTTCTAGAAATTCTGGCTGAGTTAAAAGTTTCCTTAAACTTTACCTTCAGAGATTTTACTGCTTGTGTTAACAGAAAAGACCCATAGTATAACGGGGACTTCGTGCATCCAAATTGATTTAAAGTATTAGCCCACTTCTTTCAACCAGTTGATGGCCTGAGATAGGGATGACATGATGTTGCTTTTAACTTATGCTTTGAGGTTATGCTATGCCTGAAAGCTAAATTGTGTGCCCGTGGCGGAAATGAAATGTCATCAGGGAACTATAAGTCGTTGACAATGTCATGCAGCCTTGTCAGTACATAGAAGGGCTCGGTCTTGACTATTATTATGTATCTGGAACCAAATCCAAGTTCTAATCACTGAAGCCGTGCTCTCAGGGGGTGGTAATGTGAACAGGCCCTTGGCCAAGAAACGATCATAGGTTTTGTTTTTATTGGACAAAGAATATTCAAGGAGTCGGTTTGGAGAAAGTGGCATCAATGAATATTCATATATTTATATATGGGAAGCAGAGTTTGAAGAGTTACTCTGTGAAAATGATTTGTTTTTAACTCATTAGTCCCCAAGTCAACCGCCCTTCTCAAGTGATATTTTACTATTTTCATTACAATCTACCACAACCACACCTATGGAAGAAGAGGTTATCTGTTATGTTGCTCAACTGCTGTGTTTCACCTTACTTTCAATCCACCACAGCCACAAAAAAGAAAGACAGCTTTTAAAAAAATATCTCAAACTAATATTCTTTCATACTTCTTTTAAAATGTATCACTGTTTGAGAATTGCCAACCATACTGATTCTGCTGCTGCATCAATTTTTTGAAAAATCTATGCATCTTACCTGTTGCCTTGCCTTGTGGATTCTTTCATAATTTGATTTTGGGTCCATCCACCATTTGATTCTCCTTCATGGATTCCTGCCTTGTCATGGCGAAGGGGCTTGAGTATCTCAGAGAAGCTATGGGCTATGGCGTGCAGGGACACCCAAGACGGACAGGACATAGTGGAGAGCTCCGACTAAACGCAATCCACCTGGAGTAGGAAATGGCAAGCCACTCCAGTATCTTTGCCAAGAACGCCCCATGATCAGAAACAAAAGGCTAAAAGATATGACGCTGGAAGATGGGCCCCTCAGGTCGGAAGGCGTCCAACATGCTACTGAGGAAGAGTGGAGGACAAGTACAAGTAGCTCCAGAGCTAATGAAGTGGTTGGGCCAAAGCCGAAAGGACGCTCAGCTGTGGACGTGCCTGGAAGTGAAAGGAAAATCCAATGCTGCAAAGAAAAATACTGCATAGGAACCTGGAATGTAAGATCTATGAACGTTGGGAAGCTGGAGGTGGTCAAACAGGAGATGGCAAGAATAAACATCGACATCCTGGGCATCAGTGAACTAAAATGGACAGGAATGGGCGAATTCAGCTCAGATGATTATCATATCTACTATTGTGGGCAAGAATCCCATAGAAGGAATGGAGTAGCCCTCATAGTCAACAAAAGAGTGGGAAAAGCTGTAATGGGATACAATCTCAAAAATGATAGAATGATGTCAATACGAATCCAAGGCAGACCATTCAACATCACAATAATCCAAGTTTATGCACCAACCAGCATTGCTGAGGAGACTGAAATTGAACAATTCTATGAAGATTTACAACACCTTCTAGAACTGACACCAAAGAAAGATGTTCTTCTCATTCTAGGGGACTGGAATGCTAAAGTAGGGAGCCAAGAGATAAAAGGAACAACAGGGAAGTTTGGCCTTGGAGTTCAGAACGAAGCAGGACAAAGGCTAATAGAGTTTTGTCAAGAGAATAAGCTGGTCATCACAAACACTCTTTTCCAACAACACAAGAGGCGACTCTATACATGGAAATCACCAGATGGGCAATATCGAAATCAGATTGATTATATTCTCTGCAGCCAAAGATGGAGAAGCTCTATACAGTCAGCAAAAACAAGACCTGGAGCTGACTGCGGTTCTGATCATCAGCTTCTCATAGCAAAATTCAAGCTTAGACTGAAGAGATTAGGAAAAACCACTGGGCCACTCAGGTATAATCTAAACCAAATCCCTTATGAATACACAGTGGAAGTAAAGAACAGATTTAAGGAACTAGATTTGGTGGACAGAGTGCCTGAAGAACTTTGGATAGAGGCTCGTAACATTGTCCAGGAGGCAGCAACGAAAACCATCCCAAAGAAAAGGAAAGGCAAGAAAGCAAAGTGGCTGTCCAACGAGGCCTTAGAAATAGCAGAGAGGAGAAGGGAAGCAAAATGCAAGGGAGATAGGGAAAGTTACAGAAACTTGAATGCAGACTTCCAAAGAATAGCAAGGAGAGACAAGAGGGCCTTCTTAAATGAACAATGCAAAGAAATAGAGGAAGATAACAGAAAAGGAAAGACCAGAGATCTGTTCAGGAAAATTGGACATATTAGAGGAACATTTTGCGCAAAGATGAACATGATAAAAGACAAAAATGGGAGGGACCTAACAGAAGCAGAAGACGTCAAGAAGAGGTGGCAAGAATACACAGAGGAATTATATCAGAAAGACTTGGATATACTGGACAACCCAGACAATGTAGTTGCTGACCTTGAGCCAGACATCCTGGAGAGCGAAGTCAAGTGGGCCTTAGAAAGCCTGGCTAACAACAAGGCCAGTGGAGGTGATGGCATTCCAGTTGAACTATTTAAAATCTTGAAAGATGATGTTGTTAAGGTGCTACATTCAATATGCCAGCAAGTTTGGAAAACTCAACAGTGGCCAGAGGATTGGAAAAGATCAGTCTACATCCCAATCCCAAAGAAAGGCAGTGCCAAAGAATGCTCCAACTACCGTACAATTGCACTCATTTCGCACGCTAGCAAGGTTATGCTCAAAATCCTACAAGGTAGGCTTCAGCAGTATGTGGATCGAGAACTCCCAGAAGTACAAGCTGGATTCCGAAGAGGCAGAGGAACTCGAGACCAAATTGCTAACTTGGGCTGGATTATGGAGAAAGCCAGAGAGTTCCAGAAAAATATCTACTTCTGCTTCATTGACTATGCGAAAGCCTTTGACTGTGTGGACCACAGCAAACTATGGCAAGTTCTTAAAGAAATGGGAGTGCCTGACCACTTTATCTGTCTCCTGAGAAACCTATATGTGGGACAGGAAGCAACAGTTAGAACTGGTCATGGAACAACTGAGTGGTTCAAAATTGGGAAAGGAGTACGGCAAGGCTGTATATTGTCCCCCAGCTTATTTAACTTATATGCAGAATACATCATGCGGAAGGCTGGACTGGAAGAATCCCAAGCCGGAATTAAGATTGCCGGAAGAAATATCAACACTCCGATATGCAGATGATACCACTCTGATGGCAGAAAGTGAGGAGGAATTAAAGAACCTTGTAATGAGAGTGAAAGAGGAGAGTGCAAAAAACGGTCTGAAACTCAACATCAAAAAAACTAAGATCATGGCCACTGGTCCCATCACCTCCTGGGAAATAGAAGGGGAAGATATGGAGGCAGTGTCAAATTTTATCTTCCTGGGCTCCATGATCACTGCAGATGGAGACAGCAGCCCTGAAATTAAAAGACGCCTTCATCTTGGGAGGAAAGCGATGACAAATCTTGACAGCATCTTGAAAAGCAGAGACATCACCTTGCTAACAAAAGTCCGAATAGTCAAAGCTATGGTTTTTCCTGTCGTGATGTATGGAAGTGAGAGCTGGACCATAAAGAAAGCAGACCGCCGAAGAATTGATGCCTTTGAATTGTGGTGCTGGAGGAGGCTCTTGAGAATCCCCTGGACTGCAAGGAGAACAAACCTATCAGTTCTAAAGGAAATCAACCCTGAATGCTCACTTGAAGGACAGATCCTGAAGCTGATTCTCCAGTACTTTGGCCATCTCATGAGAAGAGAAGACTCCTTGGAAAAGACTTTGATGTTGGGAAAGTGTGATGGCAAGAGGAGAAGGGGACGACCGAGGATGAGATGGCTGGACAGTGTCTGCGAAGCAACCAACATGAACCTGACAAAACTCCGGGAGGCAGTAGAAGACAGGAGGGCCTGGCGTGCTCTGGTCCATGGGGTCACGAAGAGTCGGACACGACTAAACAACTAAACACACACACCATTTGATTTGCTAGCATGTTATTTTGCCCATGAAAAACTGAGTAGCTGGAAGACAGCATGAACCCGCATCAACGTTAACAATGTTAACACATACCACTGATCACATGTTATGCTCAACATGCCAGTGTCATATGTACATCCAACTGACACATATAAAAGGATAACTTGGTCCAGAAAATATTCACCGTTGGTACTTTACACTTTGCATTTAACTAAGGTATGTTAGCTACTGAACACAGATTAAGAGCTGCATCAGACAATGTGATTTTTATTAGAAAATATGTGAGAATGCCAAAGACAGAAATTTTATTTGGAATAGAGAAGCTAATTTGATTAAACTTGAACTGGTAGCCATCATAATAAATATATACAATCAGGAGAATAAGACTCAGAGAACAAGAGTTTCAGAGATACAGAAGTTTGGTTTCCCAATTAGAGAAATAAGAGTTTCCACCTGTGATTCAGAAAGTTTTGGATATCCCAGACAACCCAGACAATATAGTTGCTGACCTAGAGCCAGACATCCTGGAGAGTGAGGTCAAGTGGGCCTTAGAAAGCCTGGCTAACAACAAGGCCAGTGGAGGTGACGGCATTCCAGTTGAACTATTTAAAATCTTAAAGGATGATGCTGTTAAGGTGCTACATTCAATATGCCAACAAGTTTGGAAAACTCAACAGTGGCCAGAGGACTGGAAAAGATCAGTCTACATCCCAATACCAAAGAAGGGCAGTGCCAAAGAATGCTCCAACTACCGGACAATTGCACTCAACTCACACGCCAGCAAGGTTATGCTCAAAATCATACAAGGTAGGCTTCAGCAGTATGTGGACCAACAACTCCCAGAAATACAAGCTGTATGTCAAAGGGGCAGAGGAACTAGGGACCAAATTGCTAATATGTGGTGGATTATGGAGAAACCCAGAGAGTTCCAGCAAAACATCTACTGTACTTCTGCTTCATTCACTATGAAAAACCTTTGAATGTGTGGACCACAGCAAACTATGGCAAGTCCTTAAAGAAATGGGAGTGCCTGACCACCTTATCTATCTCGTGAGAAATCTATATGTGGGACAGGAAGCAACAGTTAGAACTGGATATGGAACAACTGATTGGTTCAAAATTGGGAAAGGAGTATGACAAGGCTGTATATTGTCTCCCTGCTTATTTAACTTATATGCAGAATACATCATGCGGAAGGCTGGACTGGAGGAATCCCAAGCTGGAATTAAGATTGCAAGAAGAAATATCAACAACCTCCGATATGCAGATGATACCACTCTGATGGCGGAAAGTGAGGAGGAACTAAAGAACCTTGTAATGAGGGTGAAAGAAAACAGAGTGCAAAAAACAGTCTGAAACTCAACATCAAAAAAACTAAGATCATGGCCACTGGTCCCATCACCTCCTGGGAAATAGAAGGGGAAGATATGGAGGCAGTGACAGATTTTACTTTCTTGGGCTCCATGATCACTGCAGATGGAGACAGCAGCCCCGAAATTAAAAGACGCCTGCTTCTTGGGAGGAAAGCAATGACAAACCTTGACAGCATCTTAAAAAGCAGAGACATCACCTTGCCAACAAAAGTCTGAATAGTCAAAGCTATGGTTTTTCCTGTAGTGTTGTATGGAAGTGAGAGCTGGACCATAAAGAAAGCTGACCGCCGAAGAATTGATGCCTTTGAATTGTGGTGCTGGAGGAGACTCTTGAGAATCCCCTGGACTGCAAAGAGAACAAACCTATCAATTCTAAAGGAAATCAACCCCGAGTGCTCATTGGAAGGACAGATCCTGAAGCTGAGGCTCCAGTACTTTGGCCATCTCATGAGAAGAGAAGACTCCTTGGAAAAGACTTTGATGTTGGGAAAGTGTGAAGGCAAGAGGAGAAGGGGACGACCGAGGATGAGATTGTTGGACAGTGTCATCGAAGCAACCAACATGAATTTGACCCAACTCTGGGAGGCGGTGGAAGATAGGAGGGCCTGGCGTGCTCTGGTCCATGGGGTCACGAAGAGTCGGACACGACTAAACGACTGAGCAAACAAACCTATGATTCACATTAATGGGTTCTTATGCACTTACACAGACATCCTCATGATCTTCCAGAGCCTAAAAGGTAAATAGCCTTGCCCCCTCACAAAGCACATACTCCGTCACCCAATGGCCATGTTTCATTTTGACCACCTCTGGAGCAACACTTCAGTTGTCTTCTGCAGTTTGTTTAATTCAAAATGTAAATACAGAAAAGAGAAAAATGAGTTTTTTTTCACATTACTTTACTATCACAAAGAAGGTAGGAGAATTAAGACTAATATTGGATCTGAAGGACATCAATTCATTCATAGATGCCAAAAAATTCAGAATGGTAACGCTGTCTGAGATAATACCTCTATTGAAAAAAAGAAAACTGAGTTTCTATAATATAGACATAAAGAATGTTTACTTTCATATTATCTGACAGTACCCTCATCATTTCCTAAGCTTTGTTTTGGGCAACAGGATTTTTGAATTCAATGCCCTCCCATCTAGTCCATCTATGACACCCAAAATCTTCCCCAAGTGTATGGCTTCAGCGGCAGCCTACTTCCAAGTTCCAGGAATTAATATACTGTATTCCCATATATAGAAAATTGCTTAATTATGCTCGACTCAAAGGAGAAAGCAAAGAAATATGTAGACTTCACAATGAGATTGCTGTCAGATCACATAAACCTTAAAAAGTCACCTTTAAAACCAACAAGAGTAACATTGGAGCAATGTTGAATTAAAAAACAGTAATAGCTTACCTACCCCAGAACAAACATAGTGTCCTTAGCAAAGAAGTCCCATGCAGGTGTAAAGGTGACAGCTCATGTGACTCAAAATTGTTGGACTACATGGCATTTACTACAGGTGTTATCACACCTGTAGTGTGTGATAGTTCCTGTCTTCATTCAGTAGTGAAGAAGAACCTAATTAAAACAAGATCATAAAAAGGATTCCAGGTGGATCTTGATCTTAGTACACAGTGCAAAATGAAATAGGAAGCCTTTCTAAATTGGCTCTCTACCATTGGAAGAATCTATGTGCATGATGATATATAGGTTCTTTAGTTCTATAAATGGCAATATGCCATATGTATGATGGAAATCCAAGTCCTTAAATGGCCACTAGTGTATTTACTGATGATGGTGAAGCTTTTTAACAGAGTTCTTTCCTCTTCTAGAGTTTTGCTTCAGCTCTTTCAGGTTGTCTCTTGGATAACTTGATTAGAATTAAGTTATAGGGCCAGCAACTATGAATGACTACTTACGTATATGGAGACAAAGGGTTCATTCCAGTCAAAGGGACACCCGCCAGGTCTGCATGGTAGTATCCTGGCCCTCTGGCACCGAAGAGGCCTCCCAGGGCAGAGCTCTTGGTGTTCCCGGCACCACCCTCCATAGAGGCCAACATCTATGGGGAGGCTTCTCCCCCTCAGCCGTGCTGCTCTTGCCTCACTCTCACCTACCTTGAGGCCAGAATGGACCCACATGAGACAAAACTTGGAGAAAAAAAAACGCTGCTTTCTTGAGACAGTCTCTTTTCTCTTCCTCCTCTCTTCTCTCAGTCTACCCTACTTAATAGGGTTGTTGGAGCACTGGAATGATGTGCTATGCTCCTTGAAAGAAGGGTGAGGTGGAGAGGTAATAAATAACATGCAAAGCTTTGGGTAAAGAGTTACGGATACAAGGGCAGGAGTGCTTCAAGTAGAGATCCTATCGTAACCAAGAACTTAGGTGATAAGAGTAAAGACAATTGCACTCATGTACCAAAAACATAATGTTTTTTTAAATTGAGAAAAAGGCCATCGTGGAGACATCCCTGGAACAGTGCAGCTTCCGAGGAATGGAGGAGAAACTGTTATTTGAGACATCTAAACGTACATCAGAGGAAGAACAATCTCTCTCTCTCTCCCCCCCCCCCCTCTCTCTGTGCATCCTCTCTCTCTGTTTTCTGTCCTTTTGCAATTACTTTTGAATATGCCAGTGTCCCTTTCCTAACCATGAGATCTCTAACCCTGTTCTTTCAACTCACCTTAAAAGATAGAGTTCAATGTATTCTGTAAATTATTGCATAAGCATCAATATTGATCCCAGGGGGTCTCAGCTCATAGGCTAGATGGAGGTAGAAATGATCAACTGCAGGCTTTTCTGTTGCTGGGTTTGCTGGAAGCTTGACCTCTTTTTTAAAGACTTCAACAGCTGTTTCTACTTAGAGACCACTGGCATCTTTATGAACTGTTTTTTCCATTCAGCCTCTCTCTTTTCTCAGCGGCAATGAATTATGTAAGATTACATTCCTCCTCTTTCCTTATTAATGTTCTGGCAGACATATCCCTATGAAGTTTGTCCATGTATTCTCCCTGGGTTGTGAAGACACATACGCACTAGAAATATTCCCAACATATACAAATAAAATGTACACTCAGAAGTGCAGGGCTATTATCTCACAGCCATATTCATATTTTAATTCATACCATCTTCCTTAAAGCAAGCACAAATAATCTCACTCCTAGATAGCACTAATGTGTCTGTTGGAGTTTTTCAGTTGTAATGCTTCCAATTTTTAAAACATGGCACAAAGAGCAGGCCAGCTGCTTGTTAATCTCTCCCACCTTCAGTCTCTCCCATTTTATGTTCACATTCCTCAAGAATTACACTGGGCAGCCATCATTATATTGGTAGGGATTGTTTTATTTTACTGATTTATAAAATATTACTTTTCTGTCCCACCTTTTACTAAAAAAATGATGTCAAGAGGGCTAAAAGAAATAATTAAAAACAAGTTAAAAACAGATAAAAACAATTTAAATAAAGCTGTTTAAAGCATAATAATTAAAACCATTAAAACTGTCATAATAATTGGTAACAAAAACAGTTTAAAGGTCATTTTGAACAATTGAGCCATCACACACTTCCTAAAAGGAGTGAGAGCTAAAACTGATTACACCTCAGATGGGAGTACATTCTACAATCTGGAAAAGCCTTCATCTGCAGATGCGTTAACAAGTAATGGTATGCTGAAGATGGACTCTTCTGAAGATTTTAACATCTGAACAGTTTCATAATGAGACAAGTCACCGTCAAGCCATTTAGTTCAGTTTGGGCCTAGAAAACAATTGGAAACCAATGTAGGATTTTTAGATTGAGAGCAGATTATCTCAATACTGTGCAATATTTAGCAGCTTACCCACTGTAGCTTGCACTAGTTGAAGCTTCTGGACCTTATTCAAGGGCAACCTCACATAGAACAAATTACAATAATTAAGAATAAACATAACGAAGTGGGTGACTATTGCCAAGTGAGTTAGAGGATGGCTTGAAGTCCCTGGTTAAAAGTGAGCAATCATTAGCATTTGTCACCACATAGTGTGATCTGTGCCAGAAGAAAGATGGATAGTGCAATTCTAGGGATTCTCATGTGTTTCTCAGTCACTTCTGATTCTACCAAGCATGGAGTGGCTGTGTAAGACAGAAGCTGAAGACAGGGGAGTTTTGCACCTTACAGGACCACTTCTGGAAAGTAATGTTATATCCAGTGGCCCTCAAGCAGAAGGCTTCCAGGGGATTCAATTTTGTCCCCTGTGTACTTTAACATTTATATGAAACCTCGGGGAAAGGTCATCTGGATATTCATGGCAAGTTATCCACAAAGCTCTCCTCCAGCACCATATTTCAAATTAGTAACTAAACCTGTGTCTTTTACTGACCCATAATTAAGTCCTGATCCCTTTAGCATTCAATTGATATTGTCTGGGTGTTGCTGCCTACACTTTTCGTTCTTTTCAGTACAGAACAGTCCTCTTATAACAAAGATAAATACAGTGGTGCCTCGCTTAACGAGCGCACCGTATAACGATTAAATCGCATAGCGATCCGTTTTTTCGGATCGCTAATGCGATCGCACAACGTTGTTCCAATAGGGAAAAATTCGCTTTGCGAAGACCGGTAAGCGTTTCGCTTACCGATCTTCGCAAAACGACCCCCGCCGATCAGCTGTTCGGCGGCCAAAATGGCCGCCGGAAGCCAGGAAATGGCCTAAAATGGCCGCGCGCAGCGTTTTCGCGCCCTCGTTAAGCGAGGCGAGGGCGCGAAAATGGCTGCCGGCCATCCTGAAGCTTCGCTGAACGGTGAGTATTTGGCCTATTTGGAACGCATTAAACGATGTTTAATGCGTTCCAATGGAAATCGCTGCCCCGTTCAGCGATGCTTCAGCTGAACGGGGCAGCTGAACTGTATTTCATTTCAGATATTTTTAATAATAAGTTTGATAACTTACAAGTTGAATATACTCATGAATTAAAACAAATGGTATGGTTTCTTCTGTGATCGTGGCAGGAGAACCTGTGGGACCCCAGGGTATTGTGTTTGCCCTAAATTCAGTTCTGATTACACATTCAAATTTGTTTCACATCAGTTCCTCAAGAAAGTTTCCTTTGTAAATATTAAATTATGCTGTAAATTAACACATGGCTGGGGCCTTTATTTTTAAGAATTGAAATTGGTGCATTACTCGTGGAATCAAGATATTACTGTTTAAGGAAGCATTCTGTATTCTGGAGATGAGAAACAACTGTCAAACAGCCAGTGGTTGGGTCAGTAGGATGTAGTGCAATCACACTTTATGTACTTCCACAGTTTGGAGACATGTAAAAACACATTTCCATGTATTCAATTTTCCTTCTGCACAGTATTATTCCCATTACTGGGATAAAGACTCTGAAGAACAGATAATTTATTGAAGAATTTAAGAACCAGAATGTAGTCAATTCATCTCTGATTCATCAGAAGATGCCATGCTAGTAAGTCTTTTCCAGGAACATTGTCTCCAATAACATTCCAAGCAGCACACAAGCACACAGGGGCAAAGAAAGGGGAACCATTATTTTCACTGAGACCGAGGACATCACACCAAACCTTTTCTATGGTATTTCCCCCCTAACCTGCAAATTTGAATTCTCTCAGCTCCCTGAGGTCGAGGCCTTTGATTTGCTCATTAAATTATTTTAATCCACATTACTTGTTTCTGTGGCTAATATTTTATTGATATTAGGTTTATTAATATTATTTTAGCTTTAGTCCTTGCACAAAAAAAGCATAACTAATGAAAAACTGTTAACACAAAAATAGGGTGCTGTTGGAAGATCTATACAGAAGAGCCATCAGATACACTTTCAAATCATATGCTAGGGTAACAGTTTTCTGTGAGACTATTACTGAAAAGAAGTGCCTTAGAGCAGAAATTGGAAACTTCAGATCCTGGGGCCAAATCTGGCCCTGGAATTCCCCGCGTAACTAATACTGTATTTCTTCCCTATAATATAACTGTTCTGTTTGTTTCCCAGCTTTTTACATTGCTGTCCGTGTCCACAGTTCTCAAAGGATAAAATGCTTCTTCTAAGAAGTTTAAATTCTAATATACTGGTATTTCCCCACCACCACCTTTTAAACCTTTTTGGATTTGCCTGTAACTACAGTTTAACCCTCAAAAACGTCTCCGAAACTGGAGTTGCTCCTTGGTTTAGAAACATTTTATTTCTAGATCTGCCAGGTCCCAGACTGCCAGCTGAAGTCTCAGAGATTTTCTACACTTTTCCGGATATCAAGGTAATGAGACAAATCTAAGAGCAAGTTGCACTGGAAGAACAGAAAGTTCGATGTTTTTATTTGTGAGGTAGCTTTAAAATCCTTGGCACCCAGCTCCACCCATTCCCAGCTGGCGTCAGGCATCACCAGCAACCATTTGAAGCAACTTCAAGAGTCAGTGTTGTGACTCAGAAGATTTCTTGTTGTATTAGCCCTGATAGCAGTGGTACTGGGCCTGGAAAGAAACTCCCAAGGAGTTGGTAGTACGCTTCACACAAGTCCAAGGATCAGCATAGGGGCTGGAGAAACTCCTCTCAAATCGTGTGTGTGATGGGTAAAACCAAATGGGAGCAAGCTCTACTGGACATATTTTACTGCCAGCCGAGCCATAACAAATTGATTCCTTCCCCCCCCAAAAAAAACCTTTTGGTTTGTGTTAGTTCCCCCCTCCCCATATACTGGGACCATTTAACTAGATGTTCCAGTACTCATTTCCTCAACCTGCTGGCCCAAAGGAAGCTCTGTTTTCTGCCTGCCTCACCTCTGTGATATCACAAGGGCTCCTCCCCCTCCCTGCCACAGGTGTGGTCCCTGAATCTAAGGGAATGGGATTTGGCAGATTTTGTAATCCAGTTCCTTTCGTTTCTCTACAGTGCTTCCCAATTTTGGGTGCACAGATGTTCTTGGACTACAACTCCCAGAAAACCTGGCTAGCCTAGTTAATATTGAAGGCTTTTGGGAGTTTTAGTCAAGAATATCTGGGGACCTAAGATTAAAAACCACTGGTCTAGGAGATGGAGCTCTCTGGTGCTCCATGTGGAAGAATCAGGCAGCAATTGATGCAAAATTCCTGCATATAATTGGAGCATATAACACAGGGATAGATGGACTAATGGTCTGACAGCAAATGACTGCTGTGTTCCTCATATAGGCTAACAAAACAACCAGGAATAAACTGAATGGTATTTCTTCTGCTCAGATAGAGACTATACCAGGAAACCCTTGAAAATGAGGATGGATTGATAATCTCAGTAAAGAGATGTAGTAATAATGTTTCTTTGTGTGTTTGTTGTTTTGGTTTGTTTTGTTTTTTACTATAAAGGTGTACAGTATTGCCAAATATATTGGTAGTGTGGATTATTTCCATCACTATTGGCAAATTTTACAAAAATGGGAAGAACATTATTTGTCCACTAGCAAAACATGTGAAAGTGCATAATGCAGATCTGATGCTTTCCTCCTCTCTCAGAACATCAGAAGGGGTCATGGGGAGTGAGTAGAGGGAGGGATACCTAACCCTTTTTCTGGTTTCAGTGTTTCCCCTTCCTATGCATCTTTCCCTGGACCATTTCTCCCCTTTCAAAACACTTTGTAACCCTATTAAGTGCTACGGTGGGTAAAAACAGGATAAACCTTTGTTCTCAACATCTCCTTTGTCAGTGACCATCTCCTGTTTTTTTTTCTTATATAGAAAGTATTGGAGATCTAATATAAACACTTAAATATAATAACACAGTCTGACTGAACTGAGTCTTAAATTGAGAGTCTCAGGTTCAAGGCTACATTCCTATGCACAGTTGGGTTTGTCCTATACAGATGCATTCACAGAGGATACCAAACATACTTCTCTTGTGGTATTTGTATAATGAACAATGGAGAACCACTTCTCCTGTGACTCATAAGGAGCGCGTAGTTGCACAGTGGGAATGGAGTGGGAATTTGGTTTATTGCTACTGGTACTTCACCTTTTCTCCCATAACCTAGCGGCACAAGTTCACAAAAAGTAGATTTCTGAATTACTTTGGGGGCCAGCATGGGAATATGATGAAGTCAAGCTGAGGTGCTGAATTAGTGTAGAGATGGAGTTGCAGTACACCTGCTGTGTTTTCTCCGCCCTGAGACTTGATAAATCTCCTTCTTTTTACCCGACCCTCATCCCTGCTTTCCACAGCAAAGAACATACACAACGAGGCCCTTTCATCTTGGTCTCTCCTCCTGCTGATTAATGTGATGCAGTGTTCCCACGTAGGCAGAGGCAACAGTATGTCGGCCGTGTAATTAGGAGCCAGATAATGAATGCTTAGAGGCTATTCAGGCAGTGCTCCCACCTCCCTGCCGACCAGGGCTGTTTTTCAGCAGTGAAGCCAAGTGGAAGAAAGGGTGGCACAAATCCTATTGGCCCTTTGCTTAATTGTGTCGGAAAGCTGGGCCTCATACTGCAGGGGAAAATGGGGCGGGAGAAAGAGAGAGGGGGACAAATGGGTCTCTTTTAATACTGTAGGGCCAAACTTTCAGTTGTTGTTTTTTAATGTGTTTGACCTTGTGGCCACAGAAGCTCTAAACATGCACATCGCTGTGTGCAATTTTTTTTGTTTCAGATCATTAAGGAAAGCCATCATAATAAGCACAAGGCTCTGCCTTCTCAGTAACCTGGGGCAAAGATGCTGCTGCTTAGTAGCCTTTGAAATGTGGGAAACAAGCCAGAGATACAATGGTGTTATTCTTTTTATGGGGCTTTACAGTTACACCGCCATTCATTGTCCAATTAATAGTTGTAAAAGAGGCTCTCCCTTTCTCTGGCCCTCTGTGCTCTCACAGGGAAAATAATAATCCATTGCTGTAAATGCTGCTACCCAGCCTTGGCCAGATGTCTTACAGAAATAAAATAGAGCTCTGAAGGAAGCTGCCTGCTTGCCCTTTGTGCTTTAACCCAGAAGAATCTATTGCCAGTATTTTCAGTCCCCATAGCTGGAGTTTTTGAGATGCTTTCTAATATAATTTGAACAGCAGGGAAATCATACTTGAGCATGTAACGAATCTAAGGCATCTTGCTTCTGTGCATTTAATTCTATGTGGAATTTCTAATTCAGCCTCCAACTGAGCCAGACTAAACAAATGACCTGGGATTTGAACATCAGCTGTGAACTAATGCAAATTTTCATAACCCAAAGCTCAGGGAGTAGTACACAGGAGAAGCCATACCGTTATTACTGGTGGGCAGGAGGAAGTGCCCCTCCATTTGGTCCACTACTGGTTGCCATGACATTATTGTGCGGTGCTTTAGAGGGGATGCAAGAGTAGCTATACCGGAGCAACACAAAGCGTTATTAACTCAGTTCTGGTGAAATAAGGGAAATATAACTGTGTAAGGAAAGCCCTGCTGCATCAGATCATAACTCTCTCTGGTTCTGCATCTTGCTTTCCCACATGGCAAGCACGTAAGCAGGGCATGAAAGCAATAGTGTTACCTTTTTGCTGCTTACCAATAATTAGGAGTCAGTGGCATATGATTATGAACATTTTATTTCTTTATTTGTTGTTGTTTTATGCGTCATCAAGTTGGAACTGATTTATAGTGACCCTAATAGGGCTTTCAAGAGGAGTGAGATCTTGAAGGAGTTTCACCTTTTCCCCAGTGAATTTCCAAGACTGAGCAGGGATTCAAACCTAGGCCTCTTGAGTCCTAGTCTGCCACTTTATCCACTACATCAGATTTGCCTATTTAAAAATATCTCCTTTCCTCTGAACAGATTCATTGGTTATTGTTTATATCCACAGTCATTAGAGAAAGTTGCATATAGCCTTCATTATTCAAGGGCTGAACTGAATCTCTCTCCCCATCATTCCACTTCTCCTTTATTGGTAGTAAAATGTTGGGGAGAGGGCTTGCTCCCAGCCATACAAGCGGTGGCTGGGTACTATCCCTATGTGGAAATGATGCTGTGCAATGATATAGCACCATGGCCATAGAGTGTTTTTTTGAGGGTATGTGTGGACCAGACATGCAAGTCCAACTGTTGTTTGTTTTTCTGCCTAAAAAAATGTTCCCTAGGAATAACACTATGACACATAGTGTCACTCCAAGGCAGTTTATGGAGGGGAAACGATGGACATGGTCTCTTGGAAGACTCTGCTTAAGGCTGGAGAATCAGCAGCACCAGGAGTAAAAGTGATGAAGGCTCCCCCCTCCCCCGGCTCCTTTTTGTCACTTTCTATTGTGCAGTCAGCATTTCTTCACTGAGAATCTTCTGCCCATTCTTAGACTTACCCTCAGTGATAAATAATCCAGATCCCGAAGATGTATGCCACATGTGTTCCTAAGTGTGTGTCCAATTAAATATGTTTTGAATTAAACTCCAACAGTTGTAAGTACAGTGGTACCTCGACTTATGAACTTAATCCATATTGGAACGGTGTTTGTAAGTCGAAACATTTGTAAGTCGAAGTACCATTTCCCATTGAAATGTATGGGAACGGGATTAATCTGTTCCAGCATTTAAAAAAACAAAACAAAAATAAACAGAGCAAGTCCAACGCTGGGGCTGCAAAAAAATTCCAAAAACAAAAGACAGAAACATAACCCCCCCAGTCCAAACCCACCCTCCAAAACCCACCCAGAACAGTTTTTTGAAAAGGACTTACCAGTCCAAAGCCTCCCGGTGCTCCGCTACCTCTGCCACGGCCGGGGGCGAGCGGCCAAGCACCTGGCCGACTCAAGCCTTCCAGCGCGGCCGAGGGCGAGCGGCCAAATGCCTGGCCAGCTCAAGCCTCCCGGTGCTCCGCTGCCAGGGGCAAGCGGCTAAGTGCCCAGCCAGCTCAAGCCTCAAAGCGCTGGGTGACCGATGCCTCCAATCGCAGTGGCAGGGGACCGTGGGAGCTCTCCCAGGGCTTCCCCACCGCCATCGGATACCTCCTGGGGGTCTCCCACCACTGCGATTGGCGCCTTCAGGCTTTCCCGTGGGGCTAGACAGGGCCTACCAGGGGAAGCCCTCAGGGGGGCTTCCCCTGGTAGGCCCAGTCTACCAGTCTTTCCCAGGGAGTAGACTGGGCCTACTGGGGAATCCCTCCTGGGGGCTTCCCCCAGTAGGCCTGGTCTACCGCCTGGGAAAGCCTGAAGGTGCCAATCGTGGTGGCGGGGGACCCTCAGGAGGTCCCTGATGGCAGAGGGGAAGGTCTCAGGGCTTCCCCGCCACCATCGGAGACCTCCTGGGGGTCCTATCGCATCAGCAGAAAAGGGCGGGAAATTTTAAATTGCTCCCCCCACTGCCGTGATTGGGCCCCCAGGAGGTCTCCAATGGTGGTGGGGAAGCCCTGGGAGCTTCCCCGCCACCATCAGAGACCTCCTGGGGGTCCCTTTTCCTAACCATTGGGGTGAAAGAACAGCCTCTGGAGACCTCCTGGAGGTCCAATCCCAGTGACGGGGGACCCCCCAGTTGGTCTCCGCAGCAGGGAAGCCATGGGAGACCTCCCTGGGGTCTGTCACCACCATCAGAGACCTCCTGGGGGTCCATTTTCCTAACCGTTGGGGCGAAAGAGCAGCCTCTTTGCCACCAGCGGTTTGAATGGAACAAAAAAAAAGGCAGGGAAAATTTGAATTTCCCACCCTTTTCCCCTGCCTTTTTTTCGTTTGTAGGTCGAGGCTCCGTTTGCAAGTCGAAGTAGATTTTTGCGAATGGAGCCGTTCGTAAGTCGAATCGTTCGCAGGTAGGGACGTTCGTAAGTCGTGGTCCCACTGTAATAGTAATTGTAGAGTTTAAAAATATTAATGGCCGTTCGGTAACCAGATTACTGACTAGAAATGGTCATAGTGATCACATAACCTTCCTATTGGTGTCCTTCTGCAGGCAAGTTAAGACCTTTCTCTTCAGGCAAGCTTTCCCTCAGTGACTGGCTGCCTGAGTGTTTCTTTTTTTAATGGATTGTTGTACCTTGCTGCTTTGAATATGATTCAGTGTTGCTTATGTTTTTTTGTATGGCATTTGTTTGATCCTTTTTAAGTATTTGTATACTCATTGTTGGTAGCATTCATATTGTCTTTTAATGATGCAAACCACCTTGAGTTGTTTTAAGGAGAAAGGCAGGGTAAAAATGTTTTGAAAAATATTTTTTTCATAGACCAAAAAAACTAAGGAACTGCTTATATACTGAATAAAAGTAATTGTACATTTTGTCCAGTGTTGCTGCTTTCTTTCAGTGCCTTTCCACAGGACTCTGGAGAAAAGTCTTTTGCAGCCATTTACTTGATACCTGTTTAAAAAGACTTGCTAGGTCTTAAATCTGAAACATGTTTACATACAAAGTATGTGTGTAGCCCATCTCAACTCCTTATGTGATACTTCTTGAAAGAGTTCCATTCTTTTGTCAGTTAACACATTTAAGCCAGTTACCACTTGCACACTAAGCAGGATACCAATAGTAAAAACAATTAATCTTCCCCCATTTATGTCACAGTGAAATTTCTTTTTTTTTAAACATTTGAATTTGTCAAATTTTAAAATGTGATAAACTCCCATGCTAGAAAAATATTTTGATCTTATTTGCAAGGTAATAAATGTACTCTTGTAAATTATTGTTCGGGGCTTATTACTCAAATTATGCATGCTTGCTTTGTTTAATGAGGCTTAATCTCAGGTATGTAGCACAGAATAGCTGCCTTTGAAGACCACCATTTTTTATCAAAGAGGGTGAAGGAGGGGCGCCTTCGGTATTCTCAGGGTCCTTATTAAAACACCCCTTTGTCTTCTCTTCCTTGTACTTGAACCTAAAAGTGCTCACTTTCATCATTAATTTTCCCAGTCCTTATCACTTCTGAAGCAGCATTTTTTCCTAGCAAAGTAGCTCAAGTCAGAGTTCAATTTTCACTCATTTGTTCTATAAAAAAAATATTTCAACTTTCCCTGGACAAGCTTTTCCATATTTGTATTCAATACAGCCAAGTGTTAAAAACAAAACAAAACACACAAAAAAACCAGTTGCCCAATGTCATGCATTTCCTTTGCGTAATTCTACTCCACATTATTTTGGTTAATGAAACCCTGTCTCTGTTGGAATATCAACAATGGTAGGATTAAAAGGGATAAATTTATGTGGGATTCCCCCCTCCATTTCTATAAAAGAGCAGCAATTAAGCATGTTTAGTGATGCCATCCCTAGTTACTGCTTACAGGCAGCAAAGAGAGAGGCAGAACAGCAGAGTCTAACATGTCCCTGACCTGTCCAGAGGACAAAACAGAAGAGCTTTTGTTTTATTTGTTTATACAGTGACTCACTCTGTAGTAACTGGGTTAAAGTCCACTTAGAAATGAAGAGAACAAAAGGCCTCCTGTTAGTACTGGACATTTGCCTCTTAAGATATCATAGAAAGGATCTTTTTTAATACTGCAGCAGGATGCAGGAAGCCACAAGCTTATGGGAACATAGCAGCACTTCGGAAAGGAAAACAGAGCCTCAGACTTTCATCTCTAGATTTCTCCTTTCGGTTTTCCCCAGCTTCTTTACCGCCTGCTGGAAGTGAAAGAATCAGTGCTCCAAATTTCCATACATCACAGGCTCCTGAAGAGAAAAGGAAAACATTAGAAGGCTTGGATCCTCTTTCTGCAAGCCCTGGAGACTGAGAGAGACTTGCTTAACATAAACTGTTGCATTTTGGCTTCTCTTGAACAGAGAATTGTCCTTACCTGATTATGCAATCAGATCTCTAACTGTCTTGCCAAACAGAAAATGCATCTGTGCTAGACGCTTTGGTCTCAGAGGAAAAATACAAGATATTAAGCGGTAGTTTTATATTTGCCATTTACCTGTACATTCTGAATGGCTTCCTAAATATTAAAATTGCACAAACTCTGTTAATGGATGTCAACTGAAATTGTAATAGTTCTGAATCTCAGAGGAAGCAGTTGCTGTATTTCCTTAATCATTGTCTCAATTCAAAATACATCATTTGCCATCTAAAGTCTATTTCCTAAGACACAGAGTAAACAATGAACTCTGTTTCCTACCCGCCTTTATAGACCTCAAGAAGGGAGAAAGAGAGTTCTCTTTAGTTTGCATCGCCAGACATTTTGGAGAAAGCTTGGGTTGGCCCATACTCACTTCAACCCCTGAAGTTTGTGTTAGTTTTCTGGCTGTCAGAGTCACGAACTTCAGAGTTTCATGTAACTCCAAATTTCTGCCATACAAGTAGCAAGTATGCATACATTGGGAGACTTGTGGTTTTCAAAAGCTTGTATTTCCGTTTTATTTTCCTTAACAGGGATGGGTTTGGGCTTGCTTTTGAAATTCCTTTCTTTTTGGAAAGCATCCTACACAAATCTCTGGGCTTGGGGATGTGATATTTGATAAGTGTAAATGCACAAAAATATTCTGAGAATTTGCAGGGGGGAAACAGTGATTTTTCACATCCATTTGACACTGAAAGGGGACCAGCTTGAGCAGCAACTGCCAGTGCCTGTCCAGACGAGTGGTTTTCCCTCACCCCAGGGAAAACCACTGCACCCAGGCTGTTCTTGCCAAGGAAAGCCCAAATGGGCCCAAACTCCTTGGTATGTAGAGCCTTTGTTCTCTATTAAAGGTAAAGGTTCCCATTGACAATTGTCCAATCATGTCCGACTCTAGGGGGCAGTGCTCATCCCCATTTCCAAGCTGTAGAGCCAGCGTTTGTCCATAGACAGTTTCTGTGGTCACGTGGCCAGCACGACTAGACACAGAACATTGTTACCTTCCCACCGTGGTGGTATCTATTTATCTACAGTGGACCCTTGACTTACAGACGGCTTGAGTTACAGAATTTTTGAGTTACAGACTTCTCTGGCTGCAAAATTTAGGTTTGACTTGCAGACTGAGATTTGACTTACAGACCAGAAAAAAACCAAAATGGAACAAAAACGGCCTGTTACGGGATTAATCGATTTTCAATGCACTGTAGGTCAATGGAGACTTGACTTACAGACTTTTTGACTTGAGAACCGCCTTCTAATACGGATTAAGTTCTCAAGTCAAGACCCCACTGTACTTGCATTTTTACATGTTTTCGAACTGCTGGGTTGGCAGGAGCTGGGACAATGACAGGAGCTCACTCCATCGCGTGGATTCGAACTGCTGATTTTTCAACCTTGCACCACGTCCCTCTATTAGGCCCCATCAAAATTGTTCTCTATTAGGCCCCACTGAAAACAGAGTGCACTCAAAGTCCATCTGAACTCAAGGTGTACTGAACTGGCTTTCAAACCATCATTGCCATTCCCTCCCTTATTTTTTAAAAAAACACAGAAATAATAATTTGCTGAGTATTTCTGTATACCTTGTTTTCATCATTTCAAAATAGCTATGTCTTAGTTGGGGGGAGAAATCAGCATCTTGCTGTACTCTTCAGCTAATTAGCATGCATCCATCTTCACTCATTAGAGACCCTAGAATAACAAGCCAGTCTTAGGCACAGAGGGAAAGGCAAAAGCGTTTACATAGAGCAAAGAAAGTAGCAGTCAGAGAAGATGTAGGCAACAGAAATGCCAAGGCAAAAAATGGAGGCAGCAGACTGTGCTATGTTGTATTTCAGATAAGCCCAATTAAATTTTTGCTTGAGTTCCCTAATTAAAACTTGAATAGCATTCATAAGAACTTTGTGTGCCTGCTGAGACTGGGGCAGAAGTAAGATGCAAGCTACTTTTGTGTTAGCTTTTATTTCCCTGTCAAACATCTGTGTTTAATGACAAGGTGATTGAACTGCCACTAGTTATAGAAAACAGAAGCTATAGCCCAGGCACTCTCCATAATGTTAATGGTCATAAGTGCCTTTTTTCATCATGGTCTACCCAAGATGTAGCTAAATGCTCCATTGCGGCTAGATAGCAAAAAGATTTCTGGATAGTAGTTTATGTTATTAAGGGAAGCTTTTTTACATTCATTTACATCTATTTATCATTGTGTTTCTTTTGTCTGCAGTAAAAGTAACATAAAACTGAAAAGTAGATCTTCCCACTTGTGTTGGATTACAATTCTTATTGATCCTAACCAGCAGCAGTGAGGGATGATGGGAGTTGCAATATCTGGAATATCACACTGTGCCCACGCCTATTTTAACCTATCAAGAACTGTCTGATTTAGCCAGAATATTAGAGATGAATACTGTTGATTTGACAACAGAGAATCCCAATACCAAGGTCAGAAAAAGGAAGAAAAGTTGGCCATTTTAAAGGTTCCCAACTATGCTTAGGATAGAGCCATGCTGGATGATCCTTTCCAAGGTAAAAAACCTTTGAGATGAACCAGAAATTTCATACTGAAAGGCAAGGTCTCAGCAAAAAAAAAAAAAAAATCAAACAATACAAAAATTAATAAAATTAAGCAAAATAAATAGTTATGCTCAGTTGGGACTTGAGGATAAATTTTGAAATGCTAAGACTTAATTCTAATTGATAGCACCAACTACAATAGTCTCATTGAATCAATAAGCTTTATATGAGTTTTAATTTACAGTTCAGTGAGTCTACTCTAGTTGGAACCAGTGGCTGGCTATAGGTCATGGTATCTGGAGAAGTCCTTCAGCTATGGAATACTTGGATTGAGAAGCCATTTACTGAAGCAGCATACTGTATATATATTTTTGGAAGACTATCTTCTCTTGTAGGAAGGAGAAAACGGATGTGTCAGAAAGATTTCCTTTTTGCTGAGACCTTCTTTTCTACAGCAGTCCAGTTAGACATTTTTGAGCCATAATGGTCTCCGAAGAATTATATCTGTTGTTGTTAAAGTAGCACAGATGGAATAATTACAACACAAAGGATTTAGTAGTGTAATAGAATGAGAGAACAGTGGCAGAGGTGTGTTAACCACAAACCCAAATATTCTTGTGGCCCCAAACAGCCCATAACTAGAATGAATGCTTGAGATCATGAATGTTGGAAAGGATATGATGTTGAGGGGTGCATACTTAACACACCTCAGTGTCCCAACTCTTCTCTGGACTGTGAAGAGATTTGATCAGCTGCTGGTTCCCCAGCATGTAACCAGAGCTCTTCCCTCAAGGTTTTTAGAAACATATGTAGCTTGTTCAAGGCTGAGAGGGCAGGAGGCCAGATACAGAATGCTCTAATGGAGGTGACAGGAGACTGGAGTTCACAGCCAAGGTCGGGATGCTGCAACGGCTTGTTTTCAGCTGAGGCCATTAAATGGCTGATTAATTCAGATTTGTTTCTTTTGCAGTTTGTTTCTTTTGCAGTTTAAAAAAAAGTATACTGAAAATAGAAGTCTGTCTTTTGATTTTTCTTTAAATGTTGACTTAAAGCCTCAATTGCTGTTATTCATGAGCAGTTCAGTCCGTGCAATAACATCTGGAATCTGGACTTTGCTTGTGAGGAAATGGGTGGAGAGCTTGCACTGACATGCTAAAGGCCTCTGCTCCTTTCCTTTTATTTATGTCCCCCCCCCCATCCCAAAGCAGTGCAACCACCTCATTCATCCCACTGGTATGAAAAGTCTGAAATGCCTGCAAGTATTTTATGGTGTTTCACATTGTCTGTCTGTCTGTCTGTCTGTCTGTCTGTCTGTCTGTGTGTCAGTGCATGTATGTCTTTGCATTCTACTTTCTCTTTGGAACAGTGTTCAAGGGAATTTGCGTAGGAGTCTTGTAGATGGCATGGCATTAAATCTTAAGCTCAGAATGATTCTAAAAATATGGCTCTGGTAGTTTTAAAAAAAACACACACAACTCCTCCCAGAAGCCAAGTGTTTCTGGTGCTACAGGACTGGCCAGTGCCACTGTCTTGTGATGAAAACTGTGAATTCTGAGCAAGTGGAAGTAACATGCTGTGGTGTCAGGAAGACTCAGGGGCATTCCCTCGTCTCTGTAGGCATACAGGATGGTACTTTTTGGCAGTTTTGGGCTGGCACAGGAAAACTGCTCAGCGTCCTCATGGCAGCCCAGAACTCTTCCTCTGTTTATGCGGAAAAAACCAATTGAGTGGAGTGAGCCAAAGTCAGTAACAATTTACGACTGCATCCCCCAGCTCAAAGGAGGTACACACTTTTTTCTTTTAATGCAGCTCAAATTGACATAGCAAATAGTCCAAAACATGAAGGGGAAGGTAAAATACTATGACCAAGTGTCAACAAAAAGCACATCCATCACACTGGGCAATGACTTTAAACAAATAGAGAGAGATTAAAATGGTTTCTAATTTAAAAGGAAAAAGACTTTATCCCCTGTCTGCTTTAATGAAGAAACTGCTTTTTTTTTGTGGTGATGCTGAAGGAATTCTGTTCTGGTCTCTTACCTGTATATCTTTCAAATCCAGTGGCTTTAGCCAGCAGACATCTCAATCCTGTTTGCTTCAGCATGTAAGTTTTATTGCCACAAGTTGAAAACAAGGCAATTTTGTTTCTTTAAAGCATGGAGCTGACAAAAAGAATCTCTCGGAGAGTATGGACTTTCTTTTGTTTGTATACAAAGAGCAAAGATTATGTTTCCATGTCTCACACTGAGACTTCTCTTCTATGTATCCAGAAGAGAGGTGCATAGTGAGAACAGAAGGTGATTTGAGATGGAAAATAACACCATAAGATGAAAATGAATTCACTGTTTTTTAATCTCTTCTTCTGCTGCTATTCTTTCTTAATTCTATTAGTAGTTTGCCATCTCATGTAGTAAAAAATCCCATAATCTAAACACATTAGGATTGGGAGAGCACTGAATTCAGATTAATCTATATGCATCTCATTCTCATTAAAAAATGAAATATCAAGGTACTTTGAATGGTTTCAAAAAACATTCTAGTTCCAAATCCATCAGTTTCAAGCATTAGGAAGTTCCCTTTTACTGAGTCAGACTACTGAGTTTTACTGTGTCCATCTGGCCCTGTGCAGTCATTTGGGGAGAAATGCTCATAGATTTCTCTACAGATGAGGCTAACAGACTTGGAATCAGGCTATTTTACTGATTTCCTTCTCGCTTTTGAACCTTCCAGGGTTCTGGGATCTTCAGAATAGGCCCATATTTTGGTCCTGCCACTGTCAGAGACAGAATTCATGAAGATGTGAGAAGTGCCCTTCTAACTGGCCCTTGGTAGACATGGAAAATGGAGATCTTATTTATGCCAGTTTTTAGTATGTAACTAAATCTGTTGCTGTAGAGGGATTTAAATGGTTTGTGTGATTTTTGTTAGGATTTTCATTGTTGTTTTCACTGGTTTGGTTCTTTAATGTTTGAAATGTGTTTCCGTTAACATTTTTAAAAAACTATATTCTGCTATTGTTAACTGTCTTGAGTCCCACCTTTTGGCAAATTTTAGATACAAATTTGATTAACAAATAAACAAGCAAGATAGCAATAGTGTTTCCCTTGCTGTAGGTCCATATTCCTTCACCATGTTAAAACATGACAGTTATGTTGTTGCAATATTAGATGTTGGGGCAGATAGTCTCTTTCTCTAAACTATGATATCTCATGATAAATTATCTTACATAACTTTTCTTTGGATGGTTTACAATAGATTTCCAGATCTTTCTGTTTTATTAATAGCCCCTTTGTGTTGTGAGAATATGATGGGAGGTCAAGTATAGCTTGACTAATCTCAAGAGCACTTACCGCTGTAAGAAAGTGACAGGAATTAGTAGTATGCTTGTGCAGATTCAGTGTTCAGTGTCCAAGAAAGTAACACACCTAATAATAAAAGAGGCTGATAAGTATGAGTAAGAAAGGTCTAATTCCAACACAGCTGACTGTGACTTGCTTGAATCATCCATGTTTTCTCAGCTTTGTCTAAAAGAATTCCAGGAAGATTATTCGTGTAATGGAGAGTCAAAGGTCACAGCTTGAGCAACTGCAGTTGAAACTATCTCACAGGCTTCCCATCCCTAGGCAGAGGGAGGTACCAAATACTCTTTACAACAGGGGTGGGCAAAACGTAACCTGTGGGACACTTGCTACCCTCCAAAATAGATGCCTCCTGTGTTAACTAGCCAGTTACCTTAAAGAAAAACACCAATTACTTTAAGCCATTCTTAGTTTTGAAAAAAAGGGGGGGCTATCTCATTGTGATTGGCTGTTTTTCTATACCCACCTCCAACAATAAACTAGTGCAGATGAACTCTCCAGAGTCCCAGGGAGAAGTGATGCATCTCTTTGAACCCTAGAAACTCTCCATGCCTACTGTAACAGAAAAATACTATAGCAAATTCAAGGTTGGTATCAAATGCACTACTCAACCAAAAATCTCATTTAGACAGTTCAGTATCTCTTGACCTAGCAGAACTCACACTCTGACTGTATCTTAGTTAATAGAGTTTAAACCATGTTTTCCTGATTTTAATGTAACAGAAAACTATGATTTAATCATCTATACATTTCTGCTTTTTCAGTGCACAAGCAAGGGGAGAGGAGAACAAGTGGTCTTGATATTTGTTCTCTCTTGAATCATATTTGATATCACCCAAACTCAAAGAATCATAGACCTGCAAGATAACTCAAGATCTTTGAGTTCCAGACCAATCTCCTACTGACTGTCCGAATCTGCTTTAAAAACTTCACTGATTCAAAGACAGTCTATTCCATTATTGAATATCTTGCACTGACTTCCTAATACTTAATCTAGGGATGTAAATTTTTACCAATCATGTCCTTACAAGGACAAGGAACTACAACATTCTTCTCCCCACTGTCAAGAATGGTGCAGGATTTTCTAGCACTCTTGGTAGATTTCTCACCTTGGCACAATGAGGATTTGCACAAAATTTCCTCTATGCACTAAATATCACAATTACAAGATGAGTATAAACTAGATATGCAATGTATTAAAAAGCTGCTGATAAGCTGGAAGAGTGGCTGGGAGTCATGCTGTCCTTGGTGTCAACAGATGTGGTGCAGATCGAAGTAGGTTTGAGTTTCACATATGGGATAACTATGGATACTGACAGAGCCCACTGCTGCAATTTGTGTCCATTATTGTATCCTCTACATTGTTTTTGTAATTAAGTGATTACCATTCAGTTCTATATTATTGGTGCTGCAGTGAAGGCAAAGTATCCACTGGGAGCAGAATTCTATTGGAAATACTGGTACTCATAAGGACAGTTATGCAGTGGATATTTCCTGCTTGTAGTGTTCTTTGGCATACAGCTAGACACACAGCTACTTCTTTAGGTTTGGAGGCAGTGTAGGTAGGCTTGCTTGCACAATTGCCTACTTAACACTGTGTGAATCTAAGAGGGTTCTGGCCTGGGTGGTCTATATTTCACCTACAGTGGTTCTGTATTGTATGTGTGGATGCATGCAGACATGTAGAGTGCAAAGAGATACCTATCATCCTCCAAGTGTTCTTGTGAGTCTTCACTCACCATATTCAATACCTTTTCTAAGATGGATAGTGGCAGCAGGAGATTGTGCGGTGTCAAGATAACATAACACCTTTCACATAAGGTCTTTGTTAATTGTGCTACGTATATGGCTCTGCTTTGGCTGGGACCTTTCTCAACAAGACGTATACCTTTACTGTTGTTTCTGCCCTCATTGAAACCTTATCTCATTCTTGTAAAATGTCTAAAATAGAGCTGCTGTGAAAGTTGGAAGTATTTTTTAAATATACTGTTCGTTAATTAATGATCTATTGGTATAGGAAAATAAACTACACATAGAAGCCAGGACTCTGTCTACAGTCTTAAACAAATGCAACTTAGGTAAAAAGGCTGTTCTTAGGAGAAGGTGGATAGTGCGCGCACACACTTTTGTATAGACTTTGCAGAGTATAGACCCACAGTTATTAATGTAATTCTCCTGGTGTGTCTTAGGTAAAGGTAAAGGTTCCCCTTGACAATTTTTGTCCAGTCGTGTTAGACTCTAGGGGGCGGTGCTCATCCCTGTTTCCAAGCCATAGAGCCTGCGTTTGCCCGAAGACAATCTTTCGTGGTCACATGGCCAGTGCGACTTAGACACGCTGTCTTAGCACAGCAGAAATCTTCTCTTAGAAAGAACAAGTTTGGTTGTATGAAGTCATCATGAGACCAAGTCTCACACAATTGTCTGTTGTTGCAAAATAAATCCCTTAGTTTTCCCTTTCCCCTGCACTTTGACATCCTTAGGCATACAGAACTCTGAGCGGTCAAAATACCATAGATTTCCACTTCTTCCCTTTCCAATTTTATACACTATTTTTCTTCAGAATGAAAAACGATGGACATATGCCACCTCCCGTCCATTACTCCAGGTTATTGTGAACCAACTTGCTAAGTCTCCCAAAGTGCATCTTAAGTTTCCAAAGGGATGGCTAGTGTGAAACCCAAATGGACCTTTCACCTGCTCCACTGGCTTGGAGCTTTGGGTGCCTAGCATTGACCTGTCCTGGCCTCTGGCCTCTGACCCCTCCTTCTGACCCTGATGGATTATTCCTGCTGCGTCTTCTCCAAGACAAGGCCCTCGGCAGTGGCTTTAGTGTCAGGGGCAATTGTGAGGCCGAATAAGAAAATCTCCCTAATGACTTGCTATTGTTGAGGGGTGTAATCAATACTCTGGCCGCCAAGCTGAAGTGGCAGAGGAGAGGATCTTTAACCCTCTATATGCAGAACTCTAACTGCTATATTTTAATGGCAGTTAGAGTTCTCTAGCAGAAGACTGCTATATTTTAATGTGAACTTTCATGGAACAAACTCTCATTTTCAGACATTAGAGTGAGAATACAGAGACTACATGGCAAAACATTTATACATGGCTATAACACAGTTTTTCTTACTACAGTGGCTGGTTATGAAACAAGTCACCAGCAGGATATGATGGACATGTATATGTATATTTAGCCGCCTAGAGTGGTCTCAATCGACTAGATAGGCGGGATATAAATAAAATAAATAAATAAATAAATAAGTATATATATCTATATATCTATAGATAGATAGATAGATAGATAGATAGATAGATAGATAGATAGATAGATAGATAGATAGATAGATAGATAGATAGATAGATAGATAGATAGATAGATAGATAGATAGATAGATAGATAGCTCAGTGGCTTCCAACCTTGGGTCCCCAGATGTTCTTGCACTACAACTCCAGGAAATCCTAGGCAGCAGAGCTAAGGGTAAAGGTTTCTGGGAGTTTTAATCCAAGAACATCTAGGAACCCAAGGCCAGGAACCACTGAGATATAGGATGGTTTATCTATCTTGGAACCATAATATGAGACTTGTCCCCTACCTGCAGAAAAACGTTTTTAAGGCCCAGTATTCACAAACCTCAGATGAGATGGGCAAGCTGTATCATGGATTTTATTATTTTGGACTATAGGTGGAAAGTCATATTATGTTTATATTATATTAACATCATAAATGTTTCTCCATTTTAAAAAAACCCCAACAAACAATCCATTATGTATAGAAATATAAGTGTTTTTACATAGACCTTCAAATGTTCTAGCTTAACTTTCCTGACAAGTCACTTTTCTATACGCAAGGCTTGGGATCCTTTCTTGTCGTAATGCTGTGGGTTTTGATTGTGAGCCACCTCTGGTCAGTGGTGCTTTTCTAGTGGGATTGCTGGGGGTCTAGTACAATCTGCCACAATCTACCCTTCTTCCCCTTAGTAATCTTCTTGAGAAGGGTTTTATCAAGTTCCTTTTCTTTATTTAGTAAGCATGGCACATCTTGACTATACTTGCCTATCAATCTTCTTCTTTTCCATTGGTCCAAGATGTCCCCTGGGACAGTATAAGCATGTGTGTTGGGTTTAGGCTGGCCACTTATTCTTGTTCGGGAAAGATGGTTGTCCAGTTTAAGGGCTGCCAATGGACAATCCTTGCTTTCTTTATGTTCTCCACTTGCAGGGTTGTCCACCACATCCCCACTCATCCATGAAGCTCACTGTTTGAGTTTTGGCATATAGTTGGCTCTCAACCTGTTTTACAGACCTGTGAGGATATACTGTGAGAATCATGAAGTACTCAGAAACATTATACATTGTTATTAATATACAGTATCATATTCTGTGACCTCCATTTAATCCCTGGGGACTTCTTTTGTTCTTGTCACCAGTTGTGCAGAGGGGCCCTGGCTCACAGAATTGAAACCTTGGGACTTCCTGAGTAGAAGGAACAATTATATTACCTGCCCTAACAACTTAAGTATTTCTGTTTCATCTGATTGTACAGTAGCTGCAATCCTCATAAGAGCTGGGTTAGAAATAGGTGTTTTTCCTGAAATAATATACTGTTGCAAGCTATCCCAGTTATAATGCAAATTATTTGGGGGTGATTTGGTTTTTGAATTGGCCATCTAGTGTGTTTAACTTTACAAACTGTTCTTCCTTTGGTTGAATGGCTCAAGCTGCCTGCAGTGTTGAATTCTTCTTATGGGAAGGATTAGCTATGGTAATTGCCATGACGAAAGCCTGCACTTCCAAATTTACCACTACACCATTGCTTGCCACACAGAGAAGAAGACAGGCAAAACATTTATTTCATGCTAACAGTTCTCCTGCAGAGTGGAAGCTGAAGGCAAAAATCTATATAATCTCTCTTTGTGGATTCAGAGTGAAATGCAGACGGCATGGATTATATGTAGCTGGTATCTGAGCAATTTCTTATGGATTTCTAGAGGCATCAAATATCTGCTGAAAATCAACAGCTTGAACTGCTTAAGGAGTTGTCTCCATTTGATATGTCACATTCTATTCCTTCCACTTTCCGCATTTCCCAGCTAGTTTTCAGTGCAGTGTTGCCCTTGACTGCCAGCTGGAGGAGTTAGTGGTTAAGATCTACCGTAACTTTGAGTGTTTGTATGTCTGTTCATATTTAGAAGAATTTGTGTGCTCTGCTTAATTCAGTTACATCATGCTTTGTACTTCAGATTAAAAAAATCCCTCTTTACTGTAATGTTTGACTAATTCTTATGTTCATTATAAGGATTACCAAATTATTGATGGTACACTACAATTTAGGTTCATGGATTCTAATTTCAGTACTGCAGTGAATGTGAACCTTTGGTCACTTGTTACAATTACTGACTCAGTTTCATTTCCACACATATGGCACAAAGCTCAGAACCAAAAATTCCCTGACAGAAAACTATTAGGAAACAGGAATGAGGAAATTAATCTAGTGGAGGGTTCTTACAGTAGTGTGATGCTACTACTGCTGTGTCATCTATGCAGGTTCTGTAGGTCTCTCCAGGAAGGTGCTCAAGTGGTTTTTAGAATGATGATTCAACGGATCTGGTGCTTGGAAACTCATCTCCGGAAATGCCTTTAGGACATATTAATATACCTTTTGATAAAGAACAACCTGGTAGGATATAAGCTTAAATTGGCTTGATAAGTACAACAATCTACCAGAACTTCAGTCAGTCCTTGGGAGGGAAGTCTGTTGTTTATGACAACTCTGGGGGTTAGAGTTATGTTTATTTGTTGAGACTATTTTAGCTTTGGGTGTTATTGTCACTGTGACGGTTGCCCCACATCACTCCTGTCACTCACAGTCTGGTTCTTATTTGCATGAGCCTATGAGAGGAGTGGAGGGGCGGAGTCGGCAGATATAAGGAGGTTTGGCAGAAGAGGCAGAGAGAAGTGGAGAGAGATACAGAGATCGTCAGGGAGATAGTGAGAAGAAATAACAATAGAGATAAGCTGGTCAAGATAAACGGAGCAGCTAGGGAAGGTGGCAAGATATATAATATTTAAATGATTATATTGTATGCATTGAATAAAGAACATATGTGATTATAATTAAAGTTAATACTTTCCAATAAATCAGTTCTGTTGGCGACAACCTGACAAATGTCTGAATAAAGTCTTTATATATCGTGGATAAAGGAAATCCATTGCCGCCAGTGAGGGAAAGGGGGCAACGTCCCAGTTATTATCTGCTGCTGGGAAGACATAGCGTGAGTCCTTGATGTTTGGTGAACAAGCAGGGACTATGTGGGAAAACGTCATAGTCACAAAGAATGAAATCATTATAATTATTTTCCTTCTAACAAAAAATAGTAATGTATTCTTGAAGGCTTTCACGGCTGGGATCTGATGGTTGTTGTGGGTTTTTTGGGCTCTTTGTCCATGTTCCGAAGGTTTTTCTTCCTAACGTTTCGCCAGTCTCTGCGGCTGGCATCTTCAGAGGACAGGAATTAGAACTCTGTCTGTGTTCTGGTGTAATTACATTACTGTACTTGTTCTGCACAAGAACCTCGAGCATGGGGACTTCTACCTTAGCACATAAGTTACAACAATACCAAACTAGACAATATGTGGTTAGCAACCAGAGAGGGAGGGAGGGATTTTCTTGCTTGCTGGTTGGCTTTCTATTTGCTTTTTTCTTGCTTTGCTTTTTCAAGTAAGCACAATGCGACCTGATCTGCATTTATTTATTTATTTATTTATTTATTTATTTATTTATTTATTTATTTATTTATTTATTTATTTATTTATTTATTTATTTGATTTTACCTCGCCCCTCTAGACAACGTCTACAAGATCCTAGCAAAAGGAAGAGCTGCCCTTCCCCCCCCCCCCCTGCAGTGGATAGGATCTAAATTGGACGGAGGGAGGGCTAGATCAACCATTTTAATGCCCTAAACTGATGGATATGTTTAAGTAGATCACAATGTGATGGCTCTCATCTTGGGCAGAACTGTAGCAGGTGGGCAAGGAGCAAAGCCCTCTTGCATCACCATGCTAGTATACCAATCTGTGTTAGATTTGAAATTCAGTTTTAAACAGTTGTTGTGGGTGAAGTATTGTGTTTTACTTTTTTGCTTATCTGTTTATAGGCCCTTTGGGATTTGATGCACTTAAGTGTAGCTTACCTAGATTGTCCGTAATTCTGCCCCTGCAGCATTGTGATATTTTCATCACTGAAAGGAGCTCATTTTCGTTCATACTTTGTTTTGCCAAAAGGCTGCTAGCCTTCTTTAGCAAGCTGTTATCAGAAGAGTGCAACTTGTAATATAATTAGGAAAAAGACAAGTCTCATCATGTATCATTACACTTTGAAATAATGAATCTGAGATGACACATTTACAATCCTGGATTTTATTTTAATTTTTGTGCCTTGTAGACGTTCTTTTTTACATCTACGATGAACAAAATCAAAGAAAGCATTGGAGGGTGAGCGGCTGGCTGCCAGGAATAAGGACCCTAAATAAAATTTGGCTATGCAACAACTGGGATAGACAGTGTAATGTGGATACCCAGCGTGGTGTAGTGGATACAGTGATGGACTAGGACTCAGGAAGCCTGGGTTTGAATCCTTGCTAAGCCATGGAAGCTCAGTGGGAATGAGGGACTGGTAAAAACACTCTTTAAATATTTCGTTTACCTTGAAAGCCGTTTTACAGTCACTATGAGTTGGTTCCAGCTTGATGGCACATAACAACAACAACATGCAACATAAGTTGGTGGGCCTTAAATCCTTTTGACAAACCTAGGGCATTAGTACTTATAGGACCCCAGTGCCTGCTCTTCCTTTCTCTTAAACTATGCTATATTTTTGCACTGGACCCGCGTGAGTCTTTTCTTCTTGCTGGTGTAATAGCTCCCTCCTGCCACATTTTTGGGTAACAGAAACAGTTTTCATCTTTATTTGTATGAAAACAGTTTTACCTGTTTTTGAAGATTCTCAGTCATTTAGGTGTGATTTTCATACAATTCAGTACTCATCCAAGTAGTTTGCTACTTAGATGCGTAACAAAGCATTTCAACCTAACAAGAAAGAAGCCCAGTTGCCATGACTCAGCTTCCAGGTAAAGGTAAAGGTAAAGGTTTCCCTTGACAATTTTTGTCCAGTCGTGTTCGACTCTAGGGGACGGTGCTCATCCCCATTTCCAAGCCATAGAGCCAGTGTTTTGTCCAAAGACAATCTTCCATGGTCACATGGCCAGTGCGACTTAGACACGGAACGCTGTTTACCTTCCCACCGAGGTGGTCCCTATTGATCTGCTTGCATTTGCATGCTTTCGAACCGCTAAGTTGGCGGGAGCTGGGACAAGCAACGGGCGCTCACTCCGTCGCGTGGATTTGATCTTACGACTGCTGGTCTTCTGACCCTGCAGCACAGGCTTCTGCGGTTTAGCCCACAGCGCCACCAACAAAAGCCTTCACCAGTGACAGTAAAGGAAATAGAGGATACAGATGTTATAGGTGGTTCCAGATCAATATGGGGTTGATTGATAGCACTACCTGTTCAAAAGACATTGTAGAGTTAAACAACCTTCCTCTTTTTAATGGATATATCTAGGTTAGAAAAAAGATGGATGAAAAAGATGGTGGAAAAACATGTTGCAAAGGAAGACTCCCTCCTCCCAAGACTCTGCGATTGAATTGATTGTATATGGTGTGTGTGTGTGTGTGTGTTTAAATTAAGGTACACAGTACAGAGCAAATAAGTTTTTTGTCTTCTGTTCTTGCTTGCCATTAAATTCTGTACTCTTGCTAAAACTGTTTATTTCTTTAACATATTTCTGTTTTTTGCACAGTATGAATTTCCTGGAATATTCTCTGGGGATAAACTGCCAGCACAGTCCTTCTTTTTCCCTGCTTAACTGACTCTGGGTGGGGACTCCCCAGAGCATTGAGTTGCTACAATCCTTTACTCTCATCACCTTGTAAACCTCACATTTCTTTTTCTGTTCTGCTGCCCTCTGGAATGTGCGTCAAATATTCCCTTGTGAAACAGAATTAAGGACATAAGAAGAGCCCTGCTGGATCAGGCCAAGGGCCCATCTGGTCCAGCTTCCTGTATCTCACAGTGGCCCCACCAGATCCATTTGGGAGCACACGTGGCAACTAGATATCTGTCTCCTGATATCCCTCCCCTGCATCTGGCATTTTGAGGAACCTTCCTTCTAAGCCTGGAGATTGTACATCCCCATCATGGCTTGTGACCTGCGATGGACTTTTGCTGCAGGCATTCCACAAATTGGGAGAGAAGATGCTTCTTATTTGTAACAGATCTTCAAAGATCTAGTATGATGTAGTGGATAGAGAGTTGAAGACCTCATTTCAGTTCCCTGCTTGGCCATGGAAATGTACTGGAAGGTCACCATAAGTTGGAATCAATCTGATATCATATACTGTAATAGCAATCTCCCATGAGAGAGAGAGAGAGAAGCAGAAGTTCTCAATGTAGATCAATTTGTAGAAATAGTTGCTTGGGAAAGGTAGCACAAATCTGTTTTATTAGAAATATGACTGAAGGAAGCTTATATCTAAAGTGATCCATATGTTTGGAGTAATTCCGTGTAGCAAAAATGCTGTGTATAAGCCACCTATAATTGTATTCCTGACTGGAAATAAGATTTCATACAGAGGCACTGGTGAGTACACTAATGAAATTACAGTAAGCCATTGCCTGACTCTAGGTCATTGCTCTTAAATTTTAGAAATGTATGTTAAACGAGCCTGACTTTCTGTCAGGGTTGTTCCCTCACCACCACCAAAGCTCAAAGTTCTGCTCCCCTTCATTTTAATTATTTAGTTTTGCTTAGAGCAGTAAGATGGGGAAATTCCATTCTGCCCATGTGGGTATTTAGCAAGCCCTTATTGCCACAGGACTTCACTTATCTCTTTAGTTTTTAAAAATAGAATTATCAGTAAAAATCAATCTTTCAGTTACTTCCTTCCCCTGCAGGAGTCAGTTCAAAGAGTTCTTCCCCCCCTCCTTAGGATTTTGGAGAACAGCTGTGATTGGGTGCCGTTCATGTCCCAATAAATTACACTGCTTATCAGCAAAAAGAGAGGTGATGTGGCGTAATCAGCTGTTATTTGTATGGTACCTACAAGTGACAATATTCTGTGCTCCCTCTGCTGGCTTTCCTACAACTTAAGTAACAAACCTCATTCCCATACAGAAAAGTGTTTGCTGATGAGGAAAGCAGAGATGTTTTGGCAACATTTAAGTGTTGCATAAGCTGATGGTGATGTTTAAAGGAAATCTGCTATGTATGTTAATTGCAGCTCAAATCGAAACATGGGGGTGGAAGACTCAATGTTTGCCAAATGGAAAATAATTTAGAAGAGGCAGTATTCCCATGTTAAAGCAGCTCAACTTCAGTCAAATAAGAAAACATTAAACAATAGTGATAGATTTCCATTTGTCTGTGTCTCTTTGGTATTTTTCATGCCTTCATATCTGGAAGTCTTCAGTGACTGCTGTCTGCCTTCAAACTTCCTGACACTTTGAAAAGCTTCTTCTTCTTAACTTGCTAGAGAGTGCTAGCCTTTAGCAATCAGTATGATATTCTGTCTTTTCCTCAGACTTGTGTTTCTTCTCACAGAACTAACGTACATTTCTAATAGCTGATTCAACCCTGGCAGAGAACTAAACAGAACACAACGTACAAATTCTCGACACTTCCTGTTTTCAGTTTTCCATCTTGGCCAGAGTAAAAATGTATTATATGCTCAATGGTAGGGTGGACAAACTGCCTCCATTTTGGGAGCTGTAGTCCTTCTGTGTTTGGAGGATGGTGGGAAGTAGGACTATTCTGATGGTTTCCCTTCTGCATTCTGCTACAGTTCAGAGGAATGAAGTGAAGGGTGCTCCTTTTCCATACCCCAGACACATTCTTCATTTCTTTTTTGTGCCTTATGTTAGATCAGGCTTCCTCAACTGCTGCCTTCATCTCCAGCTGTCATGGTCACTGAACTTTGTCATCAGTACATTTGGAGGGTAACAGACTGGGAAAGGATGCCATGGAGTCTGTGTCCATGTCTAGATGTGCCATGGAGCTCATACCTTTCATTCAGTAAATGAAAAAATATACAGTAATTTATTTTCATTTTACCAGTAATTTAACAAGATTTTGACACAGCTGTGGTTGTGGTTTTGCTGCAAAACACTAAAGGTAGTGTGGGATTCTACTGGTGATAGGAAGAGAAGGTGACACAAGCTCACATAGCTTTTATGCACACCATCCTGCAGACGACTTATCGGAGAACAGATATGACACATGGTTGTGAACAGTGGGGCATTCCATGGTCACAGTTGTGACGTTTATTTTTTCCATACAAAGACTGAATCCATTCCATGGAAAGCAGTAAGGGTCATTCTAGTGTTTGAATCTTAAGTCTCACATTTGTGTAAAGCCAAGTTAGTTTGTTCAGACAGAAAGGCTCCTTTATGAAGATCCAGCTGGAGCCCCTTCCAGTGTCCTCTTGCTCCCAATCAGAGTAGAATTCAGTTGCAGAACAACAGATGGAGAAGAAATTAAGAGGTACAAGCAAGGGCAAAAGAAGGAGGAGGACTGTGTATTTTTTTTTCATACATGCAAAGCTTCAAGAAACATATGATTTTTCCATATGGATAGTTATGGTTCCCCACCACCAACAAAGTAATAGACCCTAGTAGCTTAAAAAGCAAACATTCTCCTATGACATCCCTCTAAGGATCTCACAGCTAATACAGTTTTATAAACAGTTAGTAATGTCATATAGAAACCTCTAAGAGCACTCTCTTTAGAAACAATGGTTCTCTCATATTTCCTGGCATTTTATTTTCTGCAGTATTTGAAGCATTTATTTTCAGAAGTGGATCTCTGTTGTGGTAAAGTCTCTGCTACTTTGAATTGCTTACTCATGAACATAGCCAGAATTCAAAAAGTTCAATTACATGTGCCCAAAACAAAAACAAACAAACAAAAAAAATCTGTCTTGTTATCTCCCTACATTCCACTTTTGAAAAGTAGCTCCATGTCCACCAAATGGAAAATTTGGAAAAAAAAAATTCCTGATTTCCAGTGGCAATTTGGCCATGTTTGATAGGGAAGCTGTCCTTAAAGAAAAAAGAGAAAGTTTAACTGCCCAACTGGGCAATACATGATCACGACCTTTGTCATTGCCTATTTCGGTATAACTGCTATCAGGTGAGAAATGGATACCCACTAAGCTTCAGTGTGGCAAAGCAGTCAAGATGTTAAACTGGCAGCTGGGTTCCCATGCCTACTGGGCCGCAACATTCATTGAATGATTTTAGGCCAGTCGCTCTCTGAGTGTGAGCTCTCTCACAGGGATATTTTGAGAATAAAACAGAGAGAGGAAAGGATCCATGTATGCCACCTTCTTCATCAGAAGAAAAGGGTGGATAAAATGTAACTAATTTAGAATAGAATAGAACAGAAATAAATGAACAACTCTCATACTGAGTTCACGCCCACAATTCTGCATGCGCTCGAAACTGTTTACATTCTTTTAGGGGAGGTCCTTGTTATAACTGCATAAGAGTGAGCTAGGAATATTAGTTGATTAATCACACACCAGCTGAAACATTGTGGTTACTGTCTTTGCTTGTTCAAGTTTAAACGGAGCATAGAAAGGAACCTCAGAATAAAGGTTAAGTTCCCACAAGTAAGCATAGTTTATAGAACTGAGTAGCTTATTGGTACCTGCACTCATCAGCTTGCTGAGACCATGGGTTTTGGATCACTGGTGCATAGAACTAAAAATCTACAATAATTGTCCTCTGAGGCAGCACCCTGTACCGTTTCCTCGTGCGTCATTGTGAATAAAGTCTGTGCTGTCAGGAAAATGGGAAATTCTATCTGTTTGCACTGGTAAATATTTCATTCAAATAATTATTTCATCTAAAATCTGTTAAGACGAGAGTTTTTCAGTCCAGTCTTCTTGCAGCTTAAAAAGTTTTTGCTCTGGAATGAAAGAGTTAATCATTTTAAAAGGTTAACTAAAAATCAGGAAAGTTGCAGAGCCATAGCCACCATAAAATTGAGTGATTTGAGTTCTTTTTCATGCCCCAGAATCTGGAAACATCATCAGGGACCATGGTTATTCTCCTTGAGACAGTTGCTCATTTTTTAATAGATCTAGTCATATGTATTGGATGTTAATTTAACAAGCAAGATAAATAAGAGTAAAGTGGAAGTTCTGAAGAACTAGTTCCTTTTCAACTGTAAGGTGAGAAGATGCCCTGAGGTGGATTTACACAGGTAGTACACCTGGTATTCACACAATCTGCCCCCTCCACCACCCCAGCGTTCTTCCCCTGAATAGACAGCGCTTGCAGATGATGAAAACCCTTTATCTGCAATAATTTCAGCATCTTGGAAGCCTCGAGGGAACATATTAAATGAAAAGCATGTCTGGGTATATTCAAGTTCTAAAAACCAGAAATGATTACCTTAATAACAAATTGATCTCATCTGTGCTTCTGCTCGGAGGAAGAGTCGTAATCAACTTTCAAGTGTTTGGAAGTTGATTCAGAAAACCAGGCAGATACAGGAACTTTCAATGTAGAACTGCCTGTTTCAAGAAATATAAAAAGATTGTTAGAAAAAGGGTTACATGAATGGACATTTCTACACCAATTACTTTTTCACAAACAGAGCCAGATTCCTGTTGTGTTCTTACACCAGCATAGCACAATCACTGTAAAGCTTAGTAGCAAATTGCTACAAGTTAAGAAAGTAGCATACACAAAGTTTTGTTGCATACTGGGTTGTGTAACTTGGCGCACAACAACAAATGTCTATGCTGACTTCTTAAAAAAGTAAAGGTAAAGGTTCCCCTTGACAATTTTTGTCCAGTCGTGTTCGATTCTAGGGGGCGGTGCTCATCCCCGTTTCCAAGCCATAGAGCCAGCGTTTTGTCCGAAGACAATCTTCCGTGGTCACATGGCCAGCGACACGGAACGCTGTTACCTTCCCACCGAGGTGGTCCCTATTAATCTACTTGCATTTGCATGCTTTCGAACCGCTAGGTTGGTGGGAGCTGGGACAAGCAACTTCTTAACATGTAACAATTTGCCACCAAGGTTTACAGAATTTATCTATTTCAGGATATTTATTCATTTGTTTTATTTTGGACCAAAGGTAACATGCTTTACCGTATGTTCCATCAAGTCATTTCTGAGTTGTGTCAGTCCTTCCAATTTATTTTGACCTTTCTCTAGGAAGGTCTGCAAGAGTAGGTGATTCAGATGAGGGAAGTGTTCTGGGGAAGAGATCTTTTCATCTGGGCACACAGGCAGCTGGCTTGTTTACTTCCCATTTTGAATTTAGCTCTGCCCACCTCTGTGCATACAGAGTGCAGCAAGACAGAAACTTAGAGGGAATGTTGTCTACGCCTATTGCTGTGGAGTAGAGTCTCCCACAGCAAAGAGTCTCCCAAGTTGCTGAGCAGCTGATGGCATAAAGAGTGTACATGTAAGGGTTTTCCATTGCTCACAGCACATGTAAACATACTTCTTACTCCCTTCTAATTGCAGTCACTGTGGTTCCACATTTCAAAATGGGGTTGAGAAGTGTAACTGTCACACTTTTTTAAAAATTGTGGAGAAGGGCAACACAAAAACACAAACTAAACTCACTTTTAAACCTAGCTGCATTGTTGCACTGAGTCTAATAGGTGAAGGCCGAAGTTAATTAGTATGGTTATATATAAAGTTCTTAAAGCCTTTGATAAAGATTGCTGTTTTATTATTGTCATATATAATTCTGTGAAATTAGAGGGTTGGAAGGTAGCAAAAAGTCATCTTACTCAACCCCTATTGTAAGGCAAATCTCTAAAGAACCTCCCATCATACAGTGTATGCCAGAAACAGAGGATATCTAGCACAAGGTGTGGTGGATTTAACATGAACCAAGTTAGGGTTTCGGATCAGATTTGAGTAAAACTGAGCAAGCTGCCGTCTCATGCTCCCCTGGCAGCCAAGCTACACACTTATCAGGTAACAGCAAGGTCACGCCATGACACTGGAAGTTGTTGTGGCATTTACCAGCTGCTGGCACAAAAGGAGGAGTACTACCCTTGGGGCTGGGGTTGCTGCCATCTTCATTCTTCCACAATGCCTCTAGTTTGTCATTACTCTGTGATATTACCCTGGGCCAGAGACATTGTAAAGAAATTAAAATGACAGTAGCTCTTGCCATATGACCTGGAATTCTTCATTTTATTATGCCACTAGACCCTAATGAAGGACAATATATGATAGAGTGCACCACTTCTGATGGGTTTCTAGAAGACTTGCCTACCCCAACATTTGCCCAGCGATACCATGGGTTGTTGCGCCAGGGGCCTTCCTCTCAGCTGTGTTTTTGGTTGCAATGTGTTTGAGCCCACACTACATACTGATGTTTATATCCACACACCAGAGTGGAGGACAGTAACATTTTTGGGCTACAGCCCCTGAAATCCCCCAACCAGCATGGGCAAACTGGAAGGTTCCCGAATGCCACCAGAAGGAGTGGCAGGTAAGCCATTCACTATAAATTGGGATCAACTTGATGACACCTAATTAATTGGTATGAAATCATAGCCTTTATTTGAAATGTTGCAATATGAAAGCAGAAAGTAACTGTATGAAAGTAGAAGCTTTGTAGGAGACTAGTTCCTGCACATACTGGCTCTGGATAGGTACTGTATTAAAGGAAATACCACCTTCTGAATCACTGCCAAATTCTTCTCTTAGATTCCCCTAGGAAGTCTCCTGTCTGGATCACAGATGGATGGTACATGCTCAACAAGTTTCAACACAGTTGTACCATGCAAGACGGATACACATGGGCTGTTTTGCATTCCATAGCTTAAGAAGAGTGATTATTCTTACCTTGGCACACTGTGTGAAAGTAAACTACTGTTATCAGGAGCTGGCTCTCTTTCTCTACTCCTAAAGATGGTAGAAGGGGAGGGGATTTCGGGTAAGGGGGGGGGAAATGGCACAGAGAATGAGCAAACCTGCCTGAGAAGCAAAGGATTGGGAGATGCCCCCTGACACCAGCATCCTCTCCCCATGGAGCCTGCCCACAATGTGCTGTTGTACAGGGCCTGCTGAGAAGCAGGGGAATTTGGCACTGCCATGGCTCACTGTAGTCATCAGATATTTAAAACAGAGCTGAAAATGACAAAGGAGTCCCTTGTACTGGGAAGCAGCACTGAAGGCTCTGCTCCTCCCTCTCCACCATTGACTTGCAGGGAGCTCTGTAATGGTTAACTTGCACAGAGAACTATATACATTTCTCTCTTTTAGGTGTTCACATTTTATCTTTCAGGTGCGGAGGGAGATGTTCATTTAGAAACCTTTGTATGAAAGCTAAAGAATCACATTTGGCTTCACTGTGATCAAATGCTACTCATAGGCTGAATCCACTTCTATCTTTCAGGTGTTTATTATCTTCACTGCTTATACCAATGAGATGGATGGAGCAATGTTGCATTTCCCACCTCTTTCCATAGTTTTGTTTCTGCAGTTTCTTTGAGTTAGCAAAATGGTCTTTAAAAACAAAACAAGCAAAGATTTACATAAAGTTTGTTTCCATACTTCCTAGTATGTCATAGTACATTCCTTGAACTTATGTTCTGCCTGTGCAGATAGAATGAACGAAGAGGCAGGAAGTAAACAAGATATCATCTAGGTGAGGTTATCTGGAAGTTGAGTCATGGCAACTGGACTTCTTTCTTATTAGGTTGAAATGTTTCGCTACTCATCCAAGTAGCTTTTTCAGCTCTGAGGAGAGTTGGTTGGAGACCCCTGATATATGCTCCTCCATGTTGGTTTCACTTCCCCCTGGTCTGAATAGGCTCATTAGATGGACAAAGGACAGGGGGTGGTGAGTGAAAATCCCACTTCTGCAGTCCTGCAGTCCATGGTTTCTAGGCAAACACTTGCCTGGTAAGTTAGCAATCTATTAGGATCGTTTGAAGCCAATGTCATATGCCTGGAGATGTGTTAAGCAGATCAGACTACATTATTCTGTAGGGAAGATTAATTAAAAAAAGAAATCTGTGTGTGGGTTTTTTTTTTCTGTCAAGTCTGTCACTAGAGTTCTCATTGATCAGGGCAGTGTCTCATAAATTGCACAGATCAATCTTGAAGGAGATTAAGTTACAAACTTCAATATGCTGGTCTGATCCATTGCTTATCTAAAAGGTAACAGTGACTTCATTTGACTTCTTATTCTTTCATTGCAGTCTGGTCCTTATTGTTACACCTCACCTGTTCTACAACTAAAATCTTTGGGATACTGAGACAACAGTAGCACTGGGAATTCAGAACAATAGAATTCAGTACAAAGAGCTGTGGTGACTAATAATTTGTTATACTGTCTATTTGCTGCTAAAATGACTGTGGAGGCACATTTGTGTCTTCACATGAGAGAATTTGACATTGATTATTCATTATCCACTTGGTATGAACACAGGTCGCAGACTGTGCTTGGTAGGTGTCATATTGAGTAGTACCTGCTACGGAAATAATCACCCAAAGTCCTATTGAACAAATCCATGTACAGAAGGGCAATTGCACAGCTGTCTTTCTTTCATTGCTTCCTATCTGTTGCACAACCACTTCCCTGGCTTGAGGAAGATGAAGGGTAAAACAAACGAACGGCCGCACAGGTAGCCTTCCTTGCGTGACTGCCTTTTTATACTTCGGGGCCCTTTGCATCTTTTTGGATTTTTCCAGAAAGACAAACAAGATTCTTCTCAATGTTAGAACAAATTGTCCTGATTGTCATTAATGCAGGGCTACGTCTGGCTATGTATGTGTGTAGGCATCCTTCAGTCTCGAGAGACTATGGTAACGTGCTCTGTATGGAGGACTTGGAACAACGTCTAGTGTGGCTGAGAAGGCCAATTCAAGAGTGACAATCCCTTCCACACTGGAGACAAATACAATCTGCCCCCTGCCCAGCTCCATAATATTGCTGTTTTGTGGACTGCCTCTTTGCCTTGGCCTGCTGGACAAAGGTCTCTTCAAACTGGGAGAGGCCATGATGCACCGCCTGCCTCCAGGCTGAATACTCAGATGTCAAGGTTTTCCATCTGTTGAAGTCCATTCCTAAGGCCTTCAGATCCTGCTTGCACATATCCTTCTGTAGCAGCTATGGTCTCCCTCTGGGGTGATTTCCCTGCACTAATTCTCCATACAGGAGATCTTTTGGAATCTGACCATCAGCCATTCTCATGACTTGCCCAGACCAACGTAGATGTTGCTGTTTCAGTAATGTATACAAGCTAAAAGTTCCAGCTCGTTCTAGGACTACTCTATTTGGAACTTTGTCCTGCCAAGTGATACCATAAATGCTTCGGAGACAACGCACATGGAACGTGTTCAGCTTTCTCTCCAGCCATGCACAAAGGGTCCAGGACTCACTGCAGTACAGGAGTGTGCTCAGGACACAGGTTCTATAGACCTGGATCTTGGTATATGCTGTCAATGTCTTATTAAGGCATACTCTCTTTGTGAGTCTAGAGAATATGGTAGCTGCTTTATCAATGCATTTATCCAGCTCGACATCTAGGAAGAGCGTGTCAGAGATTGTTGAGCCAAGGTACACAAAGTCATAAACAACCTCCAATTCTTGTATGGAGATGGTAATAGAGGGAGGTGAGTCCATGCCCTGGCCCATGACTTGTATTTTCTTCAAGCTGATTGTTAGTCCAGAATCTTCGCAGGCCTTGCTAAAACGATTCATGTGTTGTTGGAGGTCTTCAGCAGAGTGGACAACATCGGCTGCAGCATCAGCGAAGAGGAAGTCCTGCATGCATTTCAGTTGGACTTTGGTCTTCACTCTCAATCTAGAGAGATTAAAGAGCTTTCCATCTGATCTAGTCCGGAGATAGACGCCTTCTGTTGCAGTTCCAAAGACATGCTTCAGCATGACAGCAAAAAAGATCCCAAACAGGGTTGGCGCGAGGACACAGCCCTGTTTCACTCCATTTCGGATGTCAAAGGGATCTGATGTTGAGCCATCAAAAACTTACAGGGCTATATATTATAGAAAGTAATAATACTATCAATTATATGGCCTCCAGTTCTTTTTTATTTCTATCACACTATCTGCCTTATTGTTTGATTGGAAGCAGTAAAAGTAGTTAATGCTTTAAAAGTTTAGAATGTTTTCAAGAACTTTATGCTGCTATCATTAGTAACGGCATTTCTTTGCTTCCTTCTCATAACTGTATTTTACATTTCAAAAGGATCTTAGGCGGGGTTTTAATCTCTCAACAAATATAGGAGGTAGGTTATGCTGTGACAAGCCTGGATAATCTGATGTAGCTCAGCAACATACCCATGCAATCAATTCCCAAATAAGCATGTATCCTGAATTTTCTTCATGAACAAGTATCCTCAAGCTAAATCTGTTTTCACAAATGGCAGCTGACCTGAAATAAGTTACACTCTTGCCATCCAAGTCCAAGATTATTAAGGAAGTGGATCCAGCCTTTATATGATTTTGTTTTTGGCCAAGTAGAGCCATGGCATGAGAGACAGGACTAATCTCACCACTGGACAAAAAACCAATAATTCTTTGCTTTGGGGTTTTTTGGGGGGGATGTCTAATTACCTGAGTTAGATTCATTTTATTGATTTTTATTTGGAATTGCTCTCTTCTGCAAATATAAACATGTTTTTCATTTAGTATGTGGGTGGACAACTTCAGTGGGATAAGGGGTGGATTTTCTATGTCCAGAATCTTCTGGGAGCTACATGGATAACAAGCATGTGTGTGTGTTAGGGATGTTTGCTAGCACCAAAATTCAGATTTAGAATTCAGAATTGAGTGATTGAGCACAATTCTGCAATAGCAGTTGGAGGAATGAAAGGAGGAGGAGGAGGGGGCAGTAGACTGAAACATGACATACCTCATATTGTGAGCTGAGTTTGCCATTGTTTCTTACTTAGTGTGGACTTCAGCGAAGCCAAGCAATGGTAGGTTGATCTTTAGGAAAATAGGTTTTTCTACAGATCCAGGTTCCAGGTATGAGCAGTGTACAGTAGACTGGCAGTGTCCCCTGCCTGAGAGAACACTCTCTCCCTGGGCACATGAGTTGGCAGGCAAAACAGCAGTTGCACAGCCACCTTGGCCAGACCTCCCTAAACAGATTTATTCTCTCAGCCCAGTAATCTAGGGCTAGGTGACGAGTAATTCTGGCATTTTGACATTTGCAGAAGGCCTTTTCCTGCACCTCTCCAAGCTCCTTCAGGGTAGCCTGGAACATATTATTGAGCTATATTTCTGGCATTTGTTGCCTCCCACCTCTAACTATTTGCCCATCTGCCTCCCTGGGCTGGTGACTTAACCTCTGCCATCTCAGGGCTTTTGTCCTTCACAGCAAGGAAGCCACTTTCCTTCACAGTAGCCACTTCATTTGCCAGCACCAAGGCCATATTCTAAATCTTCAGGTGACTGAGCAGGCTACTATTGGAGTCCTGTAACTCCCCTGACACATTTGCATAAAAATGCATTTTTAACAGGGTAGAACATATTAGAAATAGATCTTTCAGAATATAATTCTGACCTAATATTTAATGTGAGTATTGTACTTGCATCTGGGCAACCAACTTCAAAATTTGCACTTCAGTGTTTGTTAAAGCCACTTGCCTCCCCTGACAGTCCCTTAACAGGTTCCCGGAGGAACAAGGGTGGGTTAAAATGGGGTTTACTGGGGGAGAGCAAGTTTTCCCTCAGGAATGGAATTGTCAGCCTCTTTGTCCTCAAGCTGAGGCTCTGCTGCCGTTCCTCAACCGTCCTCCCTAAGAGAGTGGTAGCATGTAGCTGAAGTGAGGAAGGGGCAAGATTGTGGTGGCAGCCTTTTCCCCTCCCTCGCCCCCTCCCCCTCTAGCCTTTTGCTGCCTTCTCATTTCTCAGCCCTCATCACAGCTGGCCTGGTGTGCAGGGGCTGAGGTGGGGTCCTGCCTCCCACTTCTCCCCATCCCGATCCCCGACCCCCAACTCTAGACACCAGCGCCAAGGAGGAACCGCCACCTCCTCTGGAAACTGAGGCAACCCCTTCCCAAACACTTTGCAGCCTCTTTGGTGGTTGTGACCTCAGGGACCTGTGCTTTAAGGTAAGATGGTTTGGGTGCAACACAACATCTTTGTTTACAGTTGCAAGTTCAAAAATCAGAAGAGCCATCTAGCTGCCGGTAAGACAGGGGTTTTCAAGGTCTTTTATTTTAAACATCCCTGTTCTTACTCATGTCTTTTTTTTTTTTGACAGCCGTGTTTTACTGCCTGTGCCTATAGCAGAGAAAGTTATCCAGTCATCCTTGTATGATACACAGTTATATAACAAAATAATTTATTTTCATCATTCCCTACACTGAGCTCCTCTAGCTGGGCAGAGATCTCTGATTCTGTGGGTATTTCCATATGTAATACCCTTGCTGGCACAGTTCCTTTCTCTTCTGGAGGCTTCTTAGCAAGCCAATAACAATCAGACTTTGCTTTCCATTCTGTCCTGACAGAAGAATTATTAAAACTGTGGAGGCTTTTGGTGCAGGAAATTGTGCTGTTTTCTTTCTCAGCAGCAGATTTATTGCTTGACACCTGGCATGTTGTCATGGAACTAGCCAGAATTAGTACCATACTCATTTATTATCTTTAAGGAAACAGGAAACACTGAGCAACAGCACATATAAGATAGTTGCAGGCTTCTTTTCTCAGCACGAAATGTGATTTGGAAGGAATTAAAATCACGTATCAGTAGAATTATGTGTCTGTGGGCACGATAGATGCCTTTTCCACACTTCCTGTGGAAAAAAAGAATCAGGCATGAGAAGTTTCTGGAATGTTTCTTTGCACCAGGCTCAGAATGAAAGGAGAGCCCCAGAGTTATTTTACAATGAGAATGGATAGTGGGGAATTTGAGTATCTGTTTAGTTTGTATTCTGCACCTCTTAATCAAAACATTAACCCTCATGCATTACAACTGGATGAACATTTGTCTCAGAATGTATGCAGAGATAGACCCATAATTATGGTGATTGTATAACATTGTCACCTGCTCATTGGAAATGATTTCCCCAAGTTCTGGCCACTTGCCACAAACAGTCTCCCCACCACCACCAAAAGAAATGCTAAGATAAAAAAAATGTTATTGCTGTATCTTATAATATAATGGGACAAAAATGTTGAAGGGATTTGGAAAAGGAAAAATAGTCTGTATGTTTCTTGGTTAAAGGAAACAATGTTTGTTTATTTAATTAATTTACAGTAGCATGCATGCCTTGGTCTTTTTATTTATAGTGTGGAGATACAGCTCCAGATTTCTACATGTTTATCTTCAGTAGGCAAAAACTGGAGGCAGGAGGAAAGGTAGCTAACAAAGTAAACAATAGGCAGAAACCGGGAGTCTCTGCTACTCTGAGGCATGAAAAAAAAAATCTTAGTGGCAGGTAGAGAGCATGTTTCTTTAACATCCAGTGTTAAAGGAAAGCATGCAAGGTTGTAATTTTCCAACCAAAATGTCTCATACCATTTTTTTAAATAAACTATTATGTGGTAAAGCAAAAGTGACTTGCTCTGTAAGTTTGGCCCGTGCCAACAAAATTCACATTTCTTCCACTGAAAGGAAATCAGAATTCACTGGTATAAGGAAACATTAAAAATATAAGAAATACATGTAGAACCTTGACTTACGAACGTCCTAACCTACAAACATTTCGACTTACAAACGGATCGTTCGCAAAAATTTTCATTGACTTGTGAACGGTGCCTCAACCTACGAATGAAAAAAAGGCAGGGGGAAAATGTGGGAAATTCAAATTTCCCCCGCCTTTTTTTGTTCCGTTCAAACCGTTGGTAGCAAAGAGGCTTTTCGCCCCAAAAGGTAGGAAAATGGACCCCCAGGAAGTCTCCAATGGCAGCGGGGGATCCTGGGGAGGTCTCCCAGGGCTTCCCCGCCGCCATCAGAGACCTCCTGGAGGTCCCCCATCGCTGCAATCGGACCCCCAGGAGGTATCTGGAGGCAGCGGGGAACCCCAGGAGGTCTCAGATGGTGGCGGGGAAGCCCTGGGAGACCTCCTGGGGGGCTGTCGGCACCGCTGATCGCCACCTACAGGCTTTCCCGGGGGGGGAAGAACGGGTCTACCAGGGGAGGGATTCCCCTGGTAGGCCTGTTCTACCCCCCCCCCAGGAAAGCCAGAAGGTGCTGATCGCAGTGGCAGAGGACCTCCAGGGGTCTCCGATGGTGGTGGGGAAGCCCTGGGAGACCTCCCGGAGGTCCCCCACTGCCGCGATCAGAGGCAACAGTTACCCGTCTTGAGCTGGCCGGGTTTCTTCAGCCGCTTCCCTCCCAGCTCGCCTCCCACTCACTCCTCGCTGCCCTCCACCATTTGAATTTGCCGCCATGGACCCACGGAGGGTGACATGGAGCAAGCGGGAGGTGAGCCGGGAGGCAAGCAGCCAAAACCCGGCCAGCTCAAGTCTCCCGGTGCTGGGCAACCACTGCCTCTGCCACGGCTGGGGGCAAGCGGCTGAAGCACCTCAGCCAGGCTGAAACCTCACTGTGGCAGCGGTCACGGCGGCAGCGATCGCAGCTGCGGGGGACCCCCAGGAGCCTTCGGACCGGTAGTTTCTGCTTTTGGTTTTTGGAATTTTGGAGTTTTGGGTTTGGAGAGTAGGTTTACGCTGGGGGGGTATGTTTCTGTTTATTTTTTTATTTGTTTGTTTGTTTTTTGCAGTCCCAGTGTGGGACTTGCAGTGTTTTATTTTTACTTTAATTTTATTTTATTTGGTATTTTTTTCTTCCCCTGGAACACATTAATTGGTTTTCAGTGCATTCCTATGGGAAATGGTGCCTCGACCTACGTACTTTTCGACTTGCGAACACCGTTCCAATATGGAGTAATTTCGTAAGTTGAGGTACCACTGTAGTTGGTTAGTGTTATCGGATTTTCTTTTACTTCTATCAACCTCCTTGGGTTATATTTTTCCCAGGTATTTGGTGGAATAGATTTGATTCTGTGCAAACACGCAGTTCTCTGGACAATGGGCATTTTTATAGCCCACATTATATTAAAATTCTCATTCAGCTCAGAAATATTTAGAGTTTTTTTAATCCTAACTTAAATGTGGACTTCACAACCTCTTCTTAGAGGTGTGATCTTAAATGTGAATGTTCATGAATGTTGTTATGTGGCATAAAGTCATTTCCAGTTACAAGTGGTACTTCCAATATGGTCCACAGTCCTTGTACTAGTGAGCCTGTCTGAGTTCACACAGTGATATTTTACAAATGAAGGCCTGAATTCCCACAGAAGGAATGTCCTGATATGCAGCCTCACTGTGCTGGGAGTATGCAAGAACAGGAGAAGGGAGAGTACATCATAATAGTGTCTGTCTTCCTTTATTTTATTTTTTAATTCATTTTTCCAAACAAAGGAGTCACCTGGAAGGGTTCTGTGAAGCTGTGCTTCTTATTATAAGCCTTGGTTGTTGTTTTTTGTGTGTGTTTTTAAAGTTTTTAAAAGGTAGAGGAGTATTCAGGTTCTATTAATTTAAAACAAGGGTGAGGTTAAAGGCCTAAAGAGGGAACCTGCAGGTGTCTTTCTCCAGGGAATTTTTAATACTGTACCTGGTATTTGGACTACTGTAAAGGTATCTGTCCCTCCCTTACCGCCACCCCTTTCCACTTCTGTGTGGAATGTGTTAGAGAGCCTAGAGGATGTGATATTTGGCAGAGGTATTATCAACAGTGATGGGGTGGGTGTTCCTACAAGAAAATATCATCTCATGTTTTTTATACAAGAAAATTTAAAACAGTTAATGAAATTTTTTACAGGCTAACGTACAAACCACTGTAGTCTGCTTGTATGGGAAATAAGTCATAGTGCTTTGACCCAGAGGTTCTTTGAATACAGATCAGGTTACAGAACAATCCTATAAGCAGAATGGAGGCAGGGAGACCCTTTTAGCTGATCTCTTCTTCCTCCTACATACTGTTGTGTCCCTGAAATTCTGCTCTGGAGAGTTGAAAGATCCTCTTCTTAAAGTTGTGCCATTCTTTTGTACTCATGGAGTACAAGCCCGTGCAAGCAGTGTATCCTCAGTAAACTTAACACACCTGAAAAGAGCATCGGGGGGGGGGGGAGGAACACAGAAAGACGCAGTTAGCTTTGCTTGGGCCAATAGTTGTAATCACTGATTTTTCAAACTCTACATCTTCTTTATACATATTTGCAGAGTCAAATGGACAAGGGCAAATTTGCTTTCTTGAAAACCAAGACTGTGAACAGTGTGACACTATGGGAGTAGTACTCACTTTCCAAGCAGATGGCAAGTATGAATTAGTGTTACAGATCCTCAAATTAGCACCAGTCCACAAACTGTGTGAATATGTCCTTGGCACAATCTGGATATCAAGATTATTTTAAATAGCAGGATATCACATCCCTTAATTCCCAATGCATTCAAGTTGTGGTGATCTCCAGGGTATATTAAAAGATATTTTTCAGGACTCAGGTTTCTCAAAATCAGTGTGTATTAGCTTTCTGTATTTCTTTTTTTTTAAAAGAGGTTTTAGAGCATTTCTATAGTGGAATAGGGCCAATCTGTCCCTTCAGACCTATGTCTTCTTATAGATCTGCCTGGCCAAAGCAGAACCCTCTGGATGGTGTTTGACTATGACTCCCAGTGTTTCTCACCACTGGCTCTCCTAGCTTGGGCTGATGAGCTACAGTCCAAGAAGATCTAGAGGGCTACATTTTACCTTCCTGAAATAGCACTTACTCCGTGATAAGAAAAGAAAAAAACAACAACTTCAGCAATACAATTGAAATTCCTTGCAGGAAATGCTAAACCGAGTTACCAAGGTAAATAATGTAGATGTACTCAATATGTATATTTGCTTTCTTCCCCATCTTACATAACTTATCATGGCTTTGCTGTGAGTACAGTGAGGCAAGAGGCCATACAGTGTATTGGATCCACGTCTAAGTGTCAGAAATCTTCCCCAGACACACATTTGGCTTTGGTGGTTTCAACAGACTCCTCTGCATCATAAGGACAAGAAACTGATCTTAATATTATTGTTGGTTAAAAATGTATTAGAAGGCTACATTGGGCAATCACTGCCTTAATTTAACTAAGAAGAAAAAGGAAAATGGGGTCAGCACACTTTTCCAGTATTGAGATGTGATAGTTGAGAGAAGAAACAAATGAGGTGTTTGAAAGGCCTATTTGGCTAACTTTAAATCTGTCAGAGAAACAACACAGCCTCCTGACAGTTCCATCTGTACAAGGGGACACATTAGGAGCCCTCAGGTCTTCACCCAAAGGCCCACTGCAAACTGTACTCAAGCCATTTGCTATTGTGTAACAAATTTTAAATAGCATTTGTTACAGATGTTCCTTACAAACAATATTACACAATCGTTAACTGACTCATGTTCATCTCGAAAAAGTGAAGCAAGTTGCTGGGCATGAGAGGACTTGGTCTGATTTATAGATTGATAATGATTCCATAAAAGATGGCTGAATTATATTGTAATGGGATTGAAAAGGAAATGAATGGTTTTATTCTCAAATAGAGTAGCAAACTGAAATGGAAGACCACAGAAATGCACCAACATTTTGTTCTGCATGGTTTATATGTAAATAATGAATGGCTTTTGGCCTACCAGCAGTTTTTTGAACTGCTGCCTTTAAGGGTCCCAAATTGCAAGAGTCAGAGGAACTCAACCCCAGGGAAGGACAGGCAGCACCTCCAATGATGCTGTTCTCTCTCCCACTATCTTCCAGTAGAAAGGAAAAGTACTCATTCTGAAGTTCTGCTGTCTTCAGAATCAGATAGACAAGCTATCTGGGGAGAAGGTAGTAGTAGTAGTAGTAGTAGTAGTAGTAGTAGTAGTAGTAGTAGTAGTAGTAGTAGTAGTAGTAGTAGTAGTAGTAGTAGTAATTGTAACAAACCCAGACCTACTGGAGGATGCCACACTTTCACTAAGCTGCCACCAACCATTCCCTGTAAGGAGTCACACAGACCAGGAATGGATTTTTAACAAATAAAGGAATAAGGTTTATTTTAAATAACACACAGGGAAAATAAAATGATCAAGTGAATAAGATACAGTAACGTGGCTTAGTCTCAATCATACATACACCAGTTTGGTTCACACAGAACACCTTTAAATAAAGCACAGACCCTGAACCTATCAGTTCTGGCTTCCCATACAGACACCTGAACCTATCAGGTTGGTACTGACTGACACACAGTAGTACCCTGTCTGACACACAGACTCCCACACCAGCTTCTTCTTCCCAGCTGCTCCTTCTACTCCTCCAGCTTCTAAACTTCTCCACACACGCTCCACATATATATACAGTACAGCCCCTCCTCCTGATGTCCCGCCTTCCACTCCCCATAGGATGGAACTTTCCCTCCAAACCCATGACAGACAGGTAACATCAGTGCTGTATGTAACACCTCCCATCTTTATAAGTTGTTTTGTAGGGGGAAAGCTAAAGTGCTTTTCTCCAAAAAACAACCTGGTTCCAAAACATACAAAAACATTTATACTATAACATACAATACCATACTTACTCTAGGATAAACATATCAATTAGGCATTTAAACATTTACCATTTACATTACATCAAGTTACCTTTATTCATACAAACCAATCATGTTTAATAAACAAGTACATTTAACCTTTGGTCACCAAAATATATACATAGTCCATGTTTCTTTCGCCGTCTTCATTCTTCGGGTCTTCTTGACAAGGCGTCAGCAACACAGTTCACTGACCCTCTGACCACCTTCACTTCAAAGTCATAGTCTTGCAGGTTTAAAGCCCACCTCATAAGTTTACTATTGTGGGTTTTCATTGTCTTTAACCATTGCAGTGGTGAATGGTCAGTGCACAGAATAAAATGTCTTCCCCAGATGTAAGGCTTGGCCTTCTGGATCGCGTAGACTATGGCCAGGCACTCCTTTTCCACGGTTGCCAAATGTCTCTCACCTTTCTGGAGTTTCCTACTCAGGTAGGACACTGGATGCTGGTCACCATTTTCATCCTCCTGGCAAAGAACTGCTCCTACCCCGCTGTTAGACGCATCGGTGTAGATGATGAACTCCCGGTCGAAGTCTGGAGCACGCAGCACTGGATAGTTGATGAGGGCCTCCTTCAACCTCTGGAACGCCTCCTCACAGTCGCTGGTCCACGGGATGCGGTCATCAGTCTTCTTCCTCGTCAGATCGGTCAGCGGAGCCGCAATCTCGCTAAACCTCGGGATGAACTTTCTGTAGTAGCCCACCAACCCAAGAAATGATTTGACTTTTTTCTTGGTGTTGGGTCTAGGCCAATCACGAACGGCTTCTATTTTGGCCTCTAGGGGTTTTATCACTCCTCCCCCTACTACGTGACCCAAGTATTTTATTTCTGGGCTACCCAGCTGCAGTTTGTTCTCTTTGCAGGGCCTAGGCCAAAGCACTTCCTCCCCTGGGTTAAAGTGCCTCTCCCTGCCTTCCTGGTCATCCCAAGCTTTCTTTCTGACCTTTTGAGCTTGCAGGTTTTCTGCTGCTAGCTCTAGGTTTCTCTTTAGGTCATTCATCAAGGTGTCTATGTATGTCACAACGTCTTGTGGGTCATCCTGGGTGATCTGCTCCCAATTTTGTTTGATCAAATCAAGGGGCCCTTTCACCCTTCTCCCAAACAAAAGTTCAAACGGACTGAACCCGGTACTGGCTTGTGGCACTGATCGATAAGCAAACAAAAGGGATTGCAGCTTCTGGTCCCAATTGTTTGGATTCTCTGCCAAGTAAGCCCTAATCATGCGCATCAGAGTCCCATTGAACTTCTCCGTTAACCCATTACTTTCAGGATGATAGGCAGTGGTTTCCTTGTGTTTAATTCCACAGATTTGCCATAACCGTTTAATGAGCTTCGATGTAAACGATGCGCCCAAATCTGTGATTATTTCTGAGGCAAATCCCATCCTGGACATATACCCCACCAAGGCATCTGCCACTGTGTTAGTTTCAATGTTAGTCAAGGGTATGGCTTCAGGGTACCTCGTGGCATGGTCCACAATGGTGAGAATGAACCTGTTCCCCCTCTTTGTGGCCTTGGGCAAAGGTCCCACAATATCCACCCCTATACATTTGAACGGAGTGTCAATCACAGGCAAAGGGCACAACTTTGCTTTGGTCCTGTCACGGTTATTCCCCTGCCTCTGACACACATCACATTGTTTACAGAACTCCTTGATCTGCTTCCCTATTTCAGGCCAGTAAAAATTCTGTGTTATTCTCTGCTGTGTTTTGTTCACCCCTAAGTGCGCAGCAAACATGTCAGAGTGCCCCCTTTGTAAGATCATGGGGCGATACTTTTCAGGTACCACTAACTGACTTCTGATCCCATCTCCCCCTTTTGAGATATTCCTCAGGGTCTCTCTATATAAAATTCCCTTTTTCTCTCGAAATCTCACTGGGGTTTCAGGTGTTAGCTGGGCGTCTGTCACCTGTTCAAAACACTTTTGGAGAGTGGCGTCTGCCTTTTGCTCTTGGCCAAATCTGCTGTCCGTGGTCAAGGTTTCCACCACAGCTTCAGAACTCCCCTCTGCTTCCGTCTCGGGCTCATCAGTACCCCCCTGAACTGTCCCCGTGGTAGCTTGTGAGCGTGTAATCACTAGCACCCGTTTCACATGTTCAGCCAGGTCATTTCCCATGAGCACGGCTGCTGGCAGAGTCGATGAAATCGCTAGCCGCCAAACTCCCCTCCAGCCTTGAAAGTTCACAGGTACCTCCGCTACTGGCAGCGAGATCACCTGTCCCTCAATCCCTGCCACCTTTATGCTCTCATTTGGGATTATATACTCCCTAGGAATAATATCTGGATGGCACAGGGTCACCTGGGAACAAGTATCCCTTAGCCCCCTATACTGATGGTCAAGTATTCCTACGTCCACCCCTGCGGTTTCAAACAACTGTGAATCTGTTCTCACTAGCAAGCAGCGCTTGACCTCCACAAGAGGACCATTTTCCTCAGCCTGATCAGCAGATGTAACTGTTCCAGATTGAGTAGCCATGGCAACCGGCTCCCTCAGTGACAAGGAGCTTTGCTCTTTCTGGACACAGAACACAGCTTTTGGCTTGGTTCAACTCAAATCATGAGGCACATTTCCTTTTAGTTGCTTTAATTTCTCACACTCTGAGATTAGATGGCCCTTTCCTTGACAGAAATAACATTTTCTGCTGTACTTGGAGTCTTTCTCATCTGGTTTTGGTTTTCCCTCCAAAATCTGAGGTCTTTGTTTCATGTCTGAGGGCTTCCCTTCAACATGGGTCCCTCCCACTTGCTGGCTTCTCCCTGATCCCTGAGAGTACTTGCTGTAGGTTTCTTTGGGTTTACCTACAGATTTCCCCTCACCTAAGGGCTTTCTTATTTGGGAAATAAAATCTGCGATCTCGGCCGCTTCTGCCACAGATTTTGGTTTCCTCTCCCTCACCTGGAACTTCAGTTCCCCATGCAGGACTGAATAAAACTGTTCCAGCGCTATCAGGTCTTTGAGCTGCTGGAAGGTCTCTGTTCCCTCCTGAGATAGCCATTTCTCTAGCAGCCTCACCATTTGGGTCCCCACTTGGGTATAAGTCTGCTCTGGTTTCTTGGTGAGTGACCTGAATCTCTGCCTCAGCTGTTCCGCATTTATCCCATGTCTGGCAAACACCAGTTTTTTAAACTCAGCGAAATCTTTTAGCAGTTCCTCTGGCATCTCTGCATAGACTTCTGCCAGGCTGCCACTGATTAAAGATCGCATAATTGTCATCTTCTCAGTTTCCCTTACTGAGAAGTCCACAAACGCTCTTTCCACGAGGGAAAAGAACACCTCAGGGCAATCTCCCTTGTGGTATACAGGGAATTTCTTCAGGTCAGTTTTAGACAATTGGCCCCCCTCAGAATCCCTATTGTTATTATTGTTCTGGTTCATCATTTCCAATTTTCTTAACTCAAACGCCATCCTTTCTTTTTCCAGAGCAATTTTCTCTCTCTCTAATCTTTCTTCTCTTTCCATTCTCTCTCTCTCTCTCCCTAATTCAAATTGTCTTTGCCTCTCTCTTTCCCTTTCCTCCATTTCCCTCACCCTCAGTTCATGCTGTTGGGCTAGGAGTATTTTTCTGAGTTCTGGGTTCTGTTCTCCCGTGCTGTCATCCTGCACTGAGCCAAATTCATCCTCAGAACCTTGGTCTACCTGGGGTTCCCTCACTTCACCCATTTCTGCCATTTGGCTTCGAGTCAAGGGCATAATCCCCCCCCCCCAGAACAGGCTGCTTTCAAAAGTCAAGCCTCAGAATAAAGCGACCACTTTTTTTTTCTTTTGCCTCAGAACCAGCCTTCTATAGATTGCTGCTGTTCTTCAGCACTAACTTGCAACTGTTGCCAGCCAGAGTCCACCCCCCTCTGCTAGGCCTCTCAGCAGACAGGCTAGATCACTGCCACTTCACACAGCTTTGCCTCAGCCTTTTTCCCGCCAAAACAGGTTGCCTCAGAGCTCCCTAATCTAGTCCCACCAATCTGAGGTTACACGTTCTTCCACTAGCCTACCTCCCCGTGAGGTAAGCCTAGAAGATTACCTACGCGCTCTCAGATTGTCCCTGACTAGACCCCCCTTGCTCTGGGCACACTTTGCCAAGGCTTTGCTGGACCACTGGACAACTGGACCAGTCGTATCCCACACGCTGGACACCAATCAATGTAACAAACCCAGACCTACTGGAGGATGCCACACTTTCACTAAGCTGCCACCAACCATTCCCTGTAAGGAGTCACACAGACCAGGAATGGATTTTTAACAAATAAAGGAATAAGGTTTATTTTAAATAACACACAGGGAAAATAAAATGATCAAGTGAATAAGATACAGTAACGTGGCTTAGTCTCAATCATACATACACCAGTTTGGTTCACACAGAACACCTTTAAATAAAGCACAGACCCTGAACCTATCAGTTCTGGCTTCCCATACAGACACCTGAACCTATCAGGTTGGTACTGACTGACACACAGTAGTACCCTGTCTGACACACAGACTCCCACACCAGCTTCTTCTTCCCAGCTGCTCCTTCTACTCCTCCAGCTTCTAAACTTCTCCACACACGCTCCACATATATATACAGTACAGCCCCTCCTCCTGATGTCCCGCCTTCCACTCCCCATAGGATGGAACTTTCCCTCCAAACCCATGACAGACAGGTAACATCAGTGCTGTATGTAACAGTAATAATAATAATAATAATAATAAAAATAATAATAATAATAATAATAATAATAATAATAATAATAATAATAATAATAATAATAATAATAATAATAATAATAATAATAATAATAATAATAATAATAATAATAATAATGTTCCATCAAGTCAATTCAGTCTTATGGCAACCTTTTTCAGGGTTTTCCAGGTACAGAATGCTCAGAAGTGGTTTACCATTCCTTTCTTCTGGGGGCACCCTGGGACTATGCAGCTTTCCCAAGGCCACACAGACTGGCACTACTCAACAGGAGGCACAGTAGAGAAACAAACTCACGACCTCTGGCTCCATAGCCAGACACTGAGCTATCCTGCCAGCTGGGGAGAAAATATTTGGCTATCATCTTTTCTCTTTGTAGGTTATCTATAAGATATGTTTCTTATAGATACTCTATAAGATACTCACCAGTGATCCTGAGCGCCTTCAAACCTTAATTTCAAAGGATCAGTTCAGTATTTCGTCATATAGTCCGACAGATTCAACATACATTAAGTTATATATGGGGGTGGGGAGACTTCTGCCATGTGCATGGCTTAGAGTGGAATATGGTTTTCTTCTAATTAACATTGATTCTGATTGTGTTACTTTTTCCCCCTAAGCTCCCTAGAGCCAAAAAACTATTTGCAAAAACAGTTAATAAATGTTTGAAATTAAATTTCCGAAATTAAATTTCCTGAAATAATAATTAGTTATGTGCTCAAAGGTGAGCAGACAGAAAACGAAGTCATTACCATCCTACCAGTCTCACATGCCTCATTCACTGAAACCAACACAGCAACAACTCCATGCGTCAGACATAACTGGGCAGTCTAGCTGCCACCTCATCTCTGAGAACAAGTGCCTGTTGTCCTTGTTTGTGGCTGCTTGGACCATTCTGTTTGGTACCGTTCTTGGATTATTCACACCTGGGGTGTAATACATCAGACAAAACAACATTAATTACTGCAGGAACAATACAGAGAACTGTTTATACCGAATGTCCTTTCCTAATTTGCTCTCTTTCACTAGGCATTTTTAAGGGACAGGTCTGACCTTTGCCAGAACTACAAAGAGCACCCAGCTGGGTCAGAGAGCTCTTAGGAAACAGGGTGAGGACAAATCTGACTCACCATTACTTTCTCCAGAAACAATGACACTAAATCTTCTTCTGCTGCTGACTTTAGCAAAACAGTTTTAAATCTGGGAAGGACAGCACCATAGGTCTCCAGTGTGTGTATGTGTTGTGTGTGTGTGTGTGTGTGTGTGTGTGTGTGTGTGTGTGTGTGTGTGTGTGTGTGTGTGTGTGTGTGTGTTGTTGTTGTTTAATTTATTTATCGTTTAGGTGGAAAACCAGAAAAACTTGCCAAGGAGTTTTAGGAGCTGTAATTTATTGTATGTCCAGTTTGCTGTGGGATTACACCAAATATTTTTAAAAATTACTTAAATCAGACCACCTTTTTTTCCTTGGTAAAAGTGGAGGCTTTATCCAAAGTAGGAACAAAGGGAGATTTGTTTTGAAACAGCTTACTAAAGCTTCTTTTGAGCCATTAACTACAACTGACTTAAGACTCCTCACTTTTAAAACAGCTTTTCTTGTAGCCATCACCTCAACCCGACAAGTTAGCGAACTGGCAGCTTTACGCTATGACTACCCTTATCTACAGTTTTTCCCCCAATAAGGTGAAGTTATTCATGGACATTTCCTTCCTCCCCAAAATTTTCTCTCAATTTCATCTTTCCCAGCCGATTGTCCTTCCTTCATTTTTTCCGTCACCTTCTTCAAACCAAGAAAAAATACTCCATACGTTGGATGTCAGAAGAGCTCTTGCTTTTTATCTCCAACATACCCAACCTTTTGGACAGTCAGCTCATCTCTTCATAAGCCATCAGCTACCTACAAAAGGCCATCAGGTGACTTCCCAGTCTATCTCCAGATGGGTCGCCTCTACCATTCATTTGGCTTATCTACTTGCTTGACAACCAGCCCCTAGAGTGGTTCGCCCTCACTCCACCAGGGCAGTGTCAGCCTCTACAGCCTTTCTCCTCAGTGTACCTCTTCCGGATATCTGCGCCTCTGCCACTTGGGCACAGCCATCCACGTTTATCCATCATTATAGACTCAACCTCCGGCAGAAGTCTGATGCGGCATTTGGATGTGCTGTTCTAGCCTCTACCTTGGCGTGACACCCTGCCTCCAGGTAAAACAGCTTATTAGTCACTCAGGGTATAATTCACAGAGGCCACGAAGAAGAACGACAGGTTACCCACCTGTAATTGTAGTTCTTCGAGTGAATCTCTGTGATTCACACATCCCGCTCGTCCTCCCGTCTGTCATGCCTTTGTTTGCTTACTATTAAGCAGCAGTAGATACAACTGAAAGGGGATGCTTGGCGCAAAGGTACTTATATGGGTGGGGAGGGGCATATTCTAATGTGTTCATTGCTGCTGCAGAAGCTGTAGAATCTTCTGATGAGGCTCTGCACAGGCGCAAATCACCCAGGGTGTGAATCACAGAGGTCCACTTGAAGAACTACAATTGCAGGTGGGTAACCTGTCGTTCTCAACAAGTAATTTTGGTTATATTCAGTAGGCACAGCTGGCCCCAATATGTAGAGAATTGTGTTAGTTCTTCCTGTCACATAACTGTCAAAAAAGTGGAGACTGTTATAGAAAGAAAGAAAAAATGAAAACCATATTGCAGCATCACAGGCCTTGTTGAATTCACAGGGAGGCTGTCTCTGTTGCAAAGCAGGACTTTTAAGAGTGAAGGTCTTCAAAGCCTTTGCAAACAGTCAGTTCCATACTTTCAAGAGTTGCCCCTTTTCTGCTTGGGCACAGACATACCCTTGGAAAGCACTGTCCCTATTAGGTGCAGGATGGAGGCCAATCCGTTGGAGTGAAGTGCGAAGTAAAGTGGCTTATAAACTTCTAGATGTTGTTAGAGTTTGATGTGCAGAAGCCTCAGGCAGCCTGGCCAATGAACAGAGATTCTGGGAACTTGGTCCAGCAACATCCGGGGATCCAAGTTAGCTTAAAATGGCAAGCATCTCTAGCTGCTATGTTCTCTTGTTTGGCCACCACACTCACATCTGACACAGGAAGCGCCTTCAAATGGTAAGCTTTTATCTATACCTCAATGGCTGTTCTTCCTCATTGCAGCCATTGTAAATGCCAGTGGGATCATCACAGTACATGCTAAGGAAATTGAAAGATGCATCTGGCCTACAAGCCACCTACCATTGGTTAGAAAAGCGGGCAAGTGGCTGTGCCTGCTTCTTTTAGACTTGCCAGATACAGGCACCAGCTGAAGTTGCTTTGCTTCTCTAGGTGGGAAAACAAATCTCAAGTTAAGCATCTCTGGAGGAGGACAAAGTGTGGCTTTGACACCTGATTTGACACCTGAGCACAATTTCTACCCATTCCCAGATGGTGCCAAGAAAGTGTTATGCTATGCTTGCATAACATCACTGGTCCAAAAAGCCAGGAGTGAGGGAAAGGCATTGCAGACAGAGCATTTGTGTACTTGTACTTGGGATCACGGTGCCATTTGGAGCACGGGCAGGGACTTTTGCAACTTCTGTTAATTGCCATAATCACCCATCCCAGTAGTATTGTGGGATGCTCCCAATCTTTGCCTTCCCACTCTATAATACCACAAGGCCTGCCCTTGATCTCCAGGCCTTGAAAGCCTAGAAAACAGGATGCTCTCCATCTGGCAACTCTATTGCTTTTACGGTCTGATAAGAATTTAGACAGCTTGAATTATGAATTATTTCATGGTGCCTGTTATTTAAACAGCTGGCTGGATAGCCCTGTGAATGAGGTATTTGGCTCTGGAAACAGTGGTTGAGAGTTCAAATCCCTGCTGTCTGTTGTAAGAGAAGAGCCAGCCAGTATGGCCTTGGGTAGCTACACAGTCCCAGGACATATACAGTATATTATTTATAGATATATAAAAGGACAGAATAATGGAGTTGGAAGGGGCCTATAAAGCCATCAGATCCATCCAGGTAAGGTTCTCCTTGACAATTTGTCCACTCATGTCAGACTCTAGGGGGCGTTACTCATTCCTGTCTCCAAGCCATAGAGCCAGCGTTTGTCCATAGACATTTCCCATGGTCACATGGCCAGCGTGACTAGACACAGAATACCGTTACCTTCCCACCATAGTGGTACCTATTTATCTACTCGCATTTTACATGCTTTTGAAGTGCTAGGTTGGCAGGAGCTGGACCAAGCAACGGGAGCTCACTCCATCGTGTGGATTCGAACTGCTGATCTTACGACCTTGCAACCCAGAGGCTTTGCAGTTTAACCTGTAGCGCCACCACATCCCTGATCCATCCAACCCCCTGTTCAATGCAGGACTCTAAATCAAAGCAGAATGAATTGTGAACTGTGAATTATGCCACAGTGCCTATTTTGTGTGTTTGTGTGTGTAAAATTTGTAGAACTTTGCTAGATGTAGAATGTTATATATATGGTATATAAGCTTTACCTTATCATACACCTTCTGGCTTCTGAGATCTCAGCAGGTACTGGCCGTAGTCTTTCAAGGCAGTTTCCACAAGCAGTGAGGGTTGGCAGTGTACTGCTTAAAACTAAAAATGTAAGATTTGCAAAACACCCGTTTTTTTCATCAAGTATAAAATTCTGGGCTTCTGTTAGACTTCCATGGAACAAATCACAGGATACAAACATTTGTGCATGTGTGTTACCCTATTTCCCTGAAAATAAGACCTATCCTGCAAATAAGCCCTAGTATGATTTTTCAGGATCATAGAATCATAGAAAAGTGAAGTTGGAAGGGACCTGCAAGACCATCAAATCCAACCCCCTGCTCAATGCAGGAATACAATCAAAGCATATCTGTCAGGTAGTTACCTTAAGTTTTTGTTGAATATTCGTAATATAAGCCCTATCCCCCAAATAAGCCCCAGTTAAGTGAAACCCCACCCTCCACCATTGTGCAGCAACCAGAAGAAGATGACATGACTGTATCTGAATAAATGTAGATTGTTGTATGTGAAAAAGAAAACAATCCCCTGAAAATAGACCTAATGCATTTTTGGACCAAAAATTAATATGTGACCCTGTCTTATTTTCAGGGAAACACTGTGTGTATAACTATTGTACGTGTGATACTGTAAATGTTCTAAGCGTTCTGTTCTGGAAAACACGTTTGCAGTTTTTTCAGACTTAAGCAGTTATACAGTTATATATCATGGGTACATATTTTTTAAATACATCTGCTATGTGGCAGTTCTTCCCTGTGACCTTTATAACAGCAAGTAACTTAAATATTTCCAACATTTTTGCTGAGATGTATTCCCCTGCTACATCTTACTCATTTTCCTATCAGTTCTGAATTTTATTTATTTTATTTTCCCTTTCCCTTTTAAAAATATCTGCATAAATTGCAAGTCACAGTGTCCTATATATAGCCCTCCTGTCTGTTTTCCATATGCGAAGATCTTGGCATGATTCCTTACTACATTCCAGCTTAATCTGTGCCTTATTCTCCCTCTCTCCCTCCCCCCCACTCCCATCATTCACATGCTCACTATTTAAAAAGGAAAGACATTACAAAAGTAATAGTGATTAAACAAAAAAGGCTGTATAAATGCAGACATATTCTTTGACAATGTGGTGTCAACCCTATTTTACTGTTTTGTTGTAATGATGTGTTCCTGCTGTGCAATTAGAAGGTTGAGCAAGGTCCAAGCATAGGTGTGGGGAAAGGATATGAATACACCTCCTCCTCAGACTGCAGTTCCATAAGTAGAGAAATGAGTCTAAATTGTAGATCTTACTTGACAATAGTTAGGAAACTAGTTTAATTAATTAATTAATTAACATGCCACCCACACTACCCAAAGGTCTCTGTATCCTGTTGGGGACTTCTGTGCATTCAACTAATGTTGTGCAAGCACTTACATGATTTATTGAAGTGTCTTGATTCATTCTAAAACTGGCTGTATTACCAGTCATGCAGCAGACATGTCACCAAATAGCACAACTGTTTGCACAATGTTAGCAGTATGCATCAAAATATGCTACAGGATACTACCCCCTGTATTGACACAGCTATTATGAGCAGAGAGGTCTGGCCTGCAGATCTGACCTTGATTTTTGGAGCTTTTGTGTTTTTCCTGTCCATCCAGAGCCCTCTGATACCCAGCCTGAAGGAGGCACGTACAGGTCAAAAGCTAGCTTCTGCATGTTAGTCTGCTATAGGTCTAGTAAAGGCATCACCCACTTTTGTCTTTGAACTGTGTATAAGCACCACACAGCTTCTTTTTCTTCTTCTTTCCCATTTCTTGAGGTTTTAGGGCCAAAGAGTTTGGATGTCACTGGACTTTTGTGATATTACAGTGGGTATGACCTCATGTGACAACTGCAAAATAATATAGTTGTGTGTAGGAGACATTAAGACAATTTTCTGCACTGCCTCCTAAACAAACATCATGTGCTCAACATGCAAACACCTTTCTGGTAAACGAGTGAGCCCTGATGCTGAGAATGAGTTGGGTGCCGAGGAATTAGAGCCATCTCACATAGAACAGAATCAAATTCTTCTTGCAGTACTGCTCAGCTTGAGATTTATTTTCCTGTCTAGAAACCAGGAAAGAATAGCAATTCCAGTACCAAAGCCTTGTTCACTGAGATTTGCTAGGTCCCATCAGAAGAAGTCTTACAGCAGTGCAAGCAGTATTCTGAACAGTAAGTTGCTGGTCTCTGTGTTTTTTTTTTCTCCTAGAACATAAATGCTGCCTATGGAACTGTTTAATTACATCATTCAGGTTTCCTATATCTTGCTTTCATGGGTGGTGAAGGGAAGTATCTGGGAACTCATTGTGATAGCTTGCAAACTACTTTGCTGTTAAAATCACTTATGCTGTCCAAAATAGACTCAATCCTAAAAACAGATTCTACTCAGATCCTTGAAACAACTGTCTGCCCATCATTGATAGATGAGTTTCCCCTTGATTTACCTGAAAAGGTAAACACGTTGCTTGGAAGGAGAAGGGTAAGAACCTGCTCCTAAGTTCTATGTCCACCAAGGTTGGCCAATTGGGTAGTGGCGATTATGACTGCTTCCTTGAAAAATGAGGTGCCACAAGCTAGCTTTTAAAAAGAAGGCAGTGATTAGAGTTCTGCTGGAAAAACCTTTTTAACTCTCGCAATCCTTGATAATAATCAGCCAGCCTCCAGTTTCCCTTTTTTGGTATTTGTCAGTTAGCTTCCAGTTTCCCTTTATAGTAAAAGTAGATCTAGGTTTCCTTGGATGAAACTGATTATGTAGGCTTTTTTTTTGGTTGGAATTCAGAGGTGAACTACAGTGTATTTCAGGGTAGATTTTAGAATAGGCTTTTCTTTTCTACCTAGAGACCGACCCTCCCTTTCTTTCTTTCACAGCACTAAATTTACATACCCTCTTTTAGGGGCAGGCTCCTTCCCTCCCTCCCTCTCTTCCTAAAATTTATAACTTTCTTTACCCAACTGGCCAACTTTCATTCTTAGATATACCTGTATTAACATTAACAATAGTAATGTTTAGTGTACACTACTGATGTGACACTTTGATGTAAAGTAACATTCAAAAAGCTGGAGTCATTTGAGAAGTGCATCCTAAAATGTAAAGTAAGTTTACAGGTGGGTTCCATTTCAAGGCACACGAAAAGCACTAAATTAAGATGCATTTCTGTTCATGTACATGGGACTAAGTCTCACTGAACTTCATGAGACTTACCTCCAAGTATAGATGCACAAAATTGCATTCTATATCAATCTTGCAAATTTATGAACTGATGTTATAATGACAAAGGGTTTTTTGGAAGTTTTTTAAAAGAAAAAAATAGGCTCATGATACTAGCAGAGTTACAGTTCATTTGTTTGAAGTGATAAATTAGTCTCACTGTGCATAATATATAAGGCATCGGTAAAATTCCAGGCCCAAATGATGTCTGGTTTCCAAGATTTGTAGATTTTCTTCTTAGAACTGTGCTGAGCCGGATGGAAAACAAGCACTCCCGGGAGACTTCGAATCCTTGTTGTTCCAGAGATTAAAACAACAACGACCATGCATTGCTGACAACAGTTTATTAATAGCTGAAGTAGTGACTGTGTTGCAGATCACCTGCTTCAAAGGACTTCTATTAGTTTCCATCTTATGTGGTGTCAAACACAAGGAGGTCTCCTGCAAAATAGAAGACAGGAAAGCATCACTCGGACACGTTGCATAACCCTCTCAGAACCCTGCTTTTTGCGGGCGGCTTTGATGGGGAGTGGGGTCTGGAGAGCAAAGATCATTTCCAGGCTAGAACAAGAAGCCCTATTGTTTGCCTGCCTCTGAGTTGGTTTTTGGTTTTCTCTTATTCATTACAGCGTGGCCAGACCACAGCTGGCATAAGGATATGCTTTCCAGTATTTAAGATTTGGAATGTTCCCAGGTTGTAGGAACACATGGCAAGGAAGAGAGAGCAATAGGCAGCAGATTTCTGTCTAATGTGAGGCTGAAGTCTCCTTGCATAATTTCATGTTATCAATAATGAGTTAGAAACTGAAATGAATGAAGAATCCACCTCTAAAGCAGAGCAGACCTGAGTGGACAGAAAGTTGAATTCATTTCAGACAGGTTCCTCAGTGGTATGGCTGCCTCACCTTTTATATAATGACTTTCCTGTGCTGCTGTCAGTGCTCAGAGAGGTATCCTTTTTGTGTGTCATCAGACAGATGCACATTTGTCTGGAGCAGTGCTTGGCCAAACTTCCCTCCCTTCCTCTGATATCTCATTGTACTTCCCAAGATTTCTTGAAGAATCGTACTGGCCTTTCCCCTCAAAGTAAATCCACCCTTCCCAAAGGAATGGGAAAGCAGAAGCAGGGAAAGTTTTGCAGGCATCTGGTTTACTGGAATGATTTCCATCAGGAGGGATAGAACTCTAGGCAGGAAATAACACTAGGATGGCCACGTGTCAGATTTTATAGTGCAGTCCTCTGTTCAAAGGCCTTGTTAATGGACAGTGCTCTATTTGGAAGTCCCTCTCTCTTACTTGTCTGCTGCAAATCTGATTGAAAAATGGCAGAGTTGAGGAAGGGAGAACAAGGGCCTTGTTACTTGTTAACTATTGCCCACCAGAAAGCAGACTGAGCAAGTGTACAAATCACAATTTTCTCATTAGAACAAAATGTGTTGTATTTCTGGATGTATAGATTTCAAAATCTACATCAATGCATATGGATCAGATTAGATTACACATCCTTCAGTCTCGAGAGACTGTGGTAACATGCTCTGTATGGAGGACTTGGAACAGCATCTTGTGCGGCTGAGAAGGCCAATTTGAGAGTGACAATCCCTTCCACACTGAAGACAAATATAATCTGTCCCCTGTCCAACTCCCTGATTTTGCTGGATTTGGGGCTGCCTCTTTGCCTCGGCCTGCTGGACAAGTGTCTCTTCAAAATGGGAGAGGCCATGATGCACCGCCTGCCTCCAGACTGAACACTCAGATGTAAAAGTTTCCCATCTGTTAAAGTCCATTCCTAAGGCCTTCAGATCCCGCTTGTATATATCCTTGTATCGCAGCTGTGGTCTCCTTCTGGGGCGATTTCCCTGCACTAATTCTCCATACAGGAGACCTATTGGAATCAGACAACCAACATGAATTTGTCCCAACTCCGGGAGGCAGTGGAAGACAGGACAGCCTGGCTTGCTCTGCTCCATGGGGTCACAAAGAATCGGACACAACTTAACGACTAAACAACAACAACATGCAACATACCACAATTTACATGGAAGTCAGAGTAGGGAATTAGCAGGAAAAGTGACTGTTTGCTGAACTGAACATGAAGGGACTCAGCTGTGTTTGTAATGTGGTGTGGATTTTTGAACTGGAGGAGTTAAAAATTCTGAATACATGCCTATCATTAGTTTGTGGAACCTTACAGAACAACACATGGGGGGGGGGGAAGGGAAGTTGGGAGAAAAGACAGTTGAATTGCTTTTTATCTAGAGGCCTTGTGGCGCAGTGGTTAAACCGCTGTACTGCAGCCAAAACTGTGCTCATGACCTGGGGTTCAATCCCAGGTAGCCGGCTCAAGGTTGACTCAGCCTTCTATCCTTCCGAGGTCGGTAAAATGAGCACCCAGCTTGCTGGGGGGGGGGCAATGTGTAGCCTGCATAATTAACTTGTAAACCGCCCAGAGAGTGCTTGAAGCGCTATGGGGCGATATATAAGCAGCACGCTTTGCTTTAGCGGATTCATCTAATTGAGCTCCATGTTTGGAACGTTATAATCAAGTATATCACTGTGCTGATGATAACCATGGAGACTGTATGATGTTTGTTTCAGCTGTCCCTTTGTATTTGGGATTACATGCATCAAATGTGTCATGTAGCAGAGATGGGGAATGGTTGGCCTTTTAAATTCTGTGGGACCACAGCACCCATCATCTTTATAATTGGAACAAGATCTGGAGGTCCATGCAATGGTGACTGGTGCTCCTTTCAGTTGGTGGCGTGGAAGATGCATCAGCCAGTGGTGGACAGAACCTGGATGGCAGAGAGCTTATTGGTATCTGCTGCTCCTTTCCTCCTCTGCTTCCAGTCTCTCATGAATGCACATAGAGATTGTGATGATGTAGGAATTCAGGAAAAGGGAACACAAATGGGTTAGTTGGGCATAACCTAAGACAGGAGTGGGTTGGCTGGACATAGACTGGGGTGTTGGTGAGGCTATGCCATATGGGTAAATCCACCTAAATCCTTCAAGATTTTTTTACTCATATAAAAGTAAGGTTAGGCAAATTCATCTGTTTTTAATTCATATCACTTTCACATATAGGTCTGTTTTAGCTTAACTTAATAATATATTTTTTCAAACAGTTTGAAAAATACCATATTTTCATACTTTCTGGGGATAAGAACTGTGTCAGAAAATTTGGGAATCACGGTAGCTGATGAGTAACTTATTTATTTATTTATTTAATTTATACCCCGCTGATCTGCACATTACTTCAAGAGGTGTGTCTGAATTCTAAGACCGGCTGGTCAGTAGCTTCCCGTTTTCTGAGATTTGAAGGCAAAATCTGAAATCAGGCAGTAGTGGTTCATTGTGTGACAGCTGCAAACTAATGTTTCTATGTATGCATGTGTGACAGACCAACACAGACAATGTGGATTTTGTGGACTACTTTCCAAGCAAATATTGTAAGTTCAACATTCACACATACAGCTTCACAATGAGCTAGTGAGCCATGGTGCCAGTTGGTAGGGATGGGTGCCCAGATATTACTGTCAGTGCACAAAATAAACTCAGATTTTCTCCTTTTCCAGCTCTACTCACTTTGAGATTTATCTCTGCAACTGGAGACCCAAGTGTGACAAACCCAGACCTACTGGGATCTGCCACACAGTTACACTAAGCTGCCACCAACCATTCCCTTTAAGAAGTCACACAGACCAGGGATGGATTTTTAAACAATAAAAGAATTAGGTTTATTTTAAATACACACAGGGAAAAATAAACAATCAGGTGAATAGGATAAAGTAACGTGGCTTATTCTCACTCATACAAGCATACAGTTTGGTTCACACAGAACCCTTAACTGGAAGCACAGACCCTGAACCTATCAGTTCTGGCTAACCAACAGACACCTGAACCTATCAGGTTGGTACTCTGACACACAGTAGTACCCTGTCTGACACTCAGACTCCCACAACAGCTTCTTCTTCCCAGCTGCTGCTTCGTTACAACCCAGTGTCTCTCAGCGTCTCCCAGCATCTACCTAAACTCTCCACACAGGCATCACATATTTATACAGTACAGCCCCTCCTCCTGATGTCCCGCCTTCCACTCCCCATAGGATGGAACTTTCCCTCCAAACCCATGACAGACAGGTAACATCAGTGCTGTATGTAACACCTCCCCTCTTTATAAGTTGTTTTGTAGGGGGAAAGCTAACGTGCTTTTCACCAAAAAAACAACCTGGTTAAAATACACAACAACAATTATACATACCATATTATACTTACTTATCCTTACACTCTAAGTTAACCATAGCAATTATGCATTTAAACATTTACCATATACATTACATCAATTTACCTTTATTCATACAAACCAATTCAAAAACAGTTACATTTTACTTTTTGTCATCAAAATATACACATAGTCCATGTTCTTTCGCCGTCTTCAATCTTCAGGTCTTCTTGATAAGGCGTCAGCAACACAGTTCACTGACCCTCTGACCACCTTCACTTCAAAGTCATAGTCCTGTAGGTTTAAAGCCCACCTCATAAGTTTGCTATTGTGGGTTTTCATTGTCTTTAACCATTGCAATGGTGAATGGTCAGTACACAGAACAAAATGTCTTCCCCAGACGTAAGGCTTGGCCTTCTGGATCGCGTAGACTATGGCCAAACACTCCTTCTCCACGGTTGCCAAATGTCTCTCACCTTTTTGAAGTTTCCTACTCAGGTAGGACACTGGATGCTGGTCACCATTCTCATCCTCCTGGCACAGAACTGCTCCTACCCCGCTGTTAGACGCATCGGTGTAGATGATGAACTCCCGGTCGAAGTCTGGAGCACGCAGGACAGGATAGTTGATTAACGCCTCCTTCAACCTCTGGAACGCCGCCTCACAGTCGCTGGTCCACGGGATGCGGTCATCAGCCTTCTTCCTCGTCAGATCGGTCAGCGGAGCCGCAATCTCGCTAAACCTCGGGATGAACTTTCTGTAGTAGCCCACCAACCCAAGAAATGATTTGACTTTTTTCTTGGTGTTGGGTCTAGGCCAATCACGAACAGCTTCTATTTTGGCCTCCAGGGGTTTTATCATTCCTCCCCCTACCATGTGACCCAAGTATTTTATTTCTGGGCTACCCAGCTGACACTTGCTGGCCTTTACTGTTAGCCCTGCTGCACTTAACCTCTGCAGCACTACCTCCAGGTGTATCAGGTGATCTTCCCAGGTATTACTGAAGATCCCTATGTCGTCAATGTAGGCCACTGTAAAGTCACTGAGCCCTGCCAAGGTCTGGTCCATCAGCCTTTGGAATGTGGCTGGTGCATTTCTGAGACCAAAGCTCAGGACTCGAAACTCATAGAGACCAAAAGGGCTGCAAAAGGCAGTCTTTTCTTGATCCCTGGGATCAATTCTTAATTGCCAATATCCCTTTACCAGGTCCAATGATGAGATGAACCGACAACCCCCTATGGTTTCAATCAGGTTGTCTAGCCTGGGCATTGGGTAGGCATCAGGAGTGGTTACACGGTTTAATTTCCTGTAATCGACACAAAACCTAATGCTCCCATCAGGCTTGTCCACAAGGACTATCGGAGAGGACCAAGGACTAGAAGAGGGGACGATTATGTTCTCCCTCAGCATTTCGTCCAACTCCTTCCGCACCTTGTCCCTATAGGGTCCCGTTACTCGGTATGGGGATACTGCCTGCGGGGGTGCATCCCCTGTGTGGATCCGATGCATCACTCCCTTCACTATCCCCGGCTTGTTGGAAAACACCTGTTGATATTTACTAAGCAGCATTTTCAGTTCTTGCTGCTGGTCTTGGGTGAGTGCAGGACTGATCTTTACCTCCTCTGGGTTGTATTTTATTTCCCCTCTACCCTCCCAGAAGGGTAATTCAGCTTCCTCACTCTCAGCTGCTTTTATCGCGAATAAAACCCTCTGTTCCCCTCTGTAGTAGGGTTTTAGGGCATTCACATGAACCACCCTCCTTGCTTGGTTCTCCTCCTGCTCTATTAGGTAGTTCAGGTCTGACATCTTGGAAATGACCCTATATGGTCCTGCCCATTTGAGCTGCAGTTTGTTCTCTCTGCAGGGCCTAAGCCAAAGCACTTCCTCCCCTGGGTCAAAGTGCCTCTCTCTAGCTTTGTGGTCATACCATGTTTTCTGTCTGACCTTCTGAGCTTGCAGGTTTTCTGCTGCCAGCTCTAGATTTCTCCTTAGGTCATTCATCAAGGTGTCTATGTAAGTCACAACGTCTTGTGGGTCATCCTGGGTGATCTGCTCCCAATCTTGCTTGATCAAATCAAGGGGCCCTTTCACCCCTAAGTGTGCAGCAAACATGTCAGAGTGACCCCTTTGTAAGATCATGGGGCGATACTTTTCAGGTACCACCAGCTGACTTCTGATCCCATCTCCCCCTTTTGAGATATTCCTCAGGGTTTCTCTATATAAAATCCCCTTTTTCTCCAGAAATCTCACTGGGGTTTCAGGTGTTAGCTGGGCGTCAGTCACCTGTTCAAAACACTTTTGGAGAGTGGCGTCTGCCTTCTGCTCCTGTCCAAATCTGCTGTCTGTGGTTAAGGTTTCCACCACAGCTTCTGAACTCCCCTCTGCTTCCGTCTCTGGCTCATCATTACCCCCCTGAACTGTCCCTGTGGTGGCTTGTGAGCGTGTAATCACTAGCACCCGTTTCACATGTTCAGCCAGGTCATTTCCCACGAGCACGGCTGCTGGCAGAGTCGATGAAATCGCTAGCCGCCAATCTCCCCTCCAGCCTTGAAAGTTGACAGGTACCTCTGCTACTGGCAGAGAGATTACCTGCCCCTCAATCCCTGCCACCTTCATGCTCTCATTTGGGATTATAAACTCCCTAGGGATAATATCTGGATGGCACAGGGTTACCTGGGAACAAGTGTCCCGCAGCCCCCTATACTGACGGTCAAGTATTCCTACGTCCACCCCTGCTGTCTCAAACAACTGAGAATCTGTTTTTATCAGCAAGCAGCGCTTTACCTCCACAAGAGGACCATTTTCCTCAGCCTGATCAGCAGATGCAGCCGTTCCAGCCTGAGCAGCCATGGCAACAGGCTCCCTCAGTGACACTGAGCCTTGCTCTTTCTGGACACAGAACACAGCTTTTGGCTTGGTCTGACTAGAATCCTGAGGCACCATTCCTTTTAGCTGCTTTAATTTCTCACAATCTGAGATTAGATGACCCTTTCCCTGACAGAAATAACATTTTCTGGTGTATTTTGATTCTCTCTCATCTTGTTTTGGTTTTCCCTCCAAAATCTGAGGTCTTAGTTTCATGTCTGAGGGCTTCCCTTCACCATGGGCCCCTCCCCCTTGCTGGCTTTTCCCTGGTCCCTGAGAGTACTTGCTGTAGGTTTCTTTGGGTTTACCCACAGATTTCCCCTCACCCAAGGGCTTTCTTATTTGGGAAATAAAATCTGCGATCTCTGCGGCTGCTGCCACAGACTTCGGTTTCCTTTCCCTCACCTGGAATTTCAATTCCCCATGCAGGACTGAATAGAACTGTTCCAGTGCTATCAAATCTTTAAGCTGCTCATAGGTCTCTGTTCCTTCCTGCGATAGCCATTTCTCGAGCAGCCTCACCAATTGGGCCCCCACTTGGGTAAAAGTCTGCTCTGGTTTTTTGGTGAGGGACCTGAATCTTTGTCTCAGCTGCTCTGCATTTATCCCATGTCTGGCAAACACCAGTTTTTTAAACTCTGCAAAATCTTTCATCAGTTCCTCAGGCATCTCGGCATAAACCTCAGCCAGGCTACCACTGATTAAAGACCGCATGATGGTCATCTTCTCAGTTTCCCTCACTGAGAAGTCCACAAACGCTCTTTCCACTAAGGAAAAGAACACCTCAGGACAATCTCCCTTGTGGTACACAGGGAATTTCTTCAGGTCAGCCTTAGACAATTGGCCTCCCTCAGAATCCCTATTGTTATTATTGTTCTGGTTCATCAGTTCCAGTTTTCTTAATTCAAACGCCATTTTCTCTCTCTCCAATGCCAATTCAAATTGTCTCTGTTTCTCTCTTTCCCTTTCCTCCATTTTTTCTCTCTCTAACCTTTCCTCCACTTCAAATTGCCTCATCCTCAGTTCATGCTGTTGGGCTATGAGCAATTTTCTGAGTTCTGGGTTCTGCTCTCCTGTGCTGTCACCTTGCACTGAGCCAAATTCATCCTCAGAACCTTGGTCAATCTGGGGGTCTTTCACTTCACTCATTTCTGCTACTTGGCTTCGAGTCAAGGGCATAACCCCCCCTCAGAACAGGCTGCTTTAAAAGTCAAGCCTCAAAATAAAACGACCACTTTTTTCCTTCTTGCCTCAGAACCAGCTCTCCCTAGAGATTGCTGCTGTTCTTCAGCACTAACTTGCAACAGTATCGAGTCAGAGCCTACCCCCCTCTGCTGGGCCTCTCAGCTGGCAAGCTAGCTCACTGTTACTACGCAGTTTTTCCTCAGCTTTTTCCCGCCAAAACTAGGCTGCCTCAGAGCACCTTAATCTAAGTCTCCCCAGTTGGCACGTTCTTCTACTAGCGCACCTCCCCGTGAGGTACACCTAGAAGATTACCTACGCGCCTCAGATTGTCCCTGACTAGACCCCCCTTGCTCTGGGCACACCTGCCAAGGCTTTGCTGGACCACTGGACAACTGGACCAGTCGTATCCCACACGCTGGACACCAATCAATGTGACAAACCCAGACCTACTGGGATCTGCCACACAGTTACACTAAGCTGCCACCAACCATTCCCTTTAAGAAGTCACACAGACCAGGGATGGATTTTTAAACAATAAAAGAATTAGGTTTATTTTAAATACACACAGGGAAAAATAAACAATCAGGTGAATAGGATAAAGTAACGTGGCTTATTCTCACTCATACAAGCATACAGTTTGGTTCACACAGAACCCTTAACTGGAAGCACAGACCCTGAACCTATCAGTTCTGGCTAACCAACAGACACCTGAACCTATCAGGTTGGTACTCTGACACACAGTAGTACCCTGTCTGACACTCAGACTCCCACAACAGCTTCTTCTTCCCAGCTGCTGCTTCGTTACAACCCAGTGTCTCTCAGCGTCTCCCAGCATCTACCTAAACTCTCCACACAGGCATCACATATTTATACAGTACAGCCCCTCCTCCTGATGTCCCGCCTTCCACTCCCCATAGGATGGAACTTTCCCTCCAAACCCATGACAGACAGGTAACATCAGTGCTGTATGTAACACCAAGGAAGCACCATAATTATCTCAGACGTCAGCCAAAATATTTCTTTCAGGAGTGAGGGGTGTGCTTGTGTCTTCTGCCAGAAGACATAATTATCTATAAAAGGTGTTCTTGGAGCTGATCAGGAAAATCTGGCAGAAGAACCAAGCAAGATGACAATGTAGGATTTTGGTGTGTGTGTTTTTCTTTAGTTGTTTGGTTTTTGCCTCTCATGTTGACTAGCAGAAAATATGCCTGTTACAGATAACAAAGAATACTTGCTAAATTCCTACCTCTAGAGGGAGAGGGAGGCCCAGAGTGCTTCTTTGTCAAGATTATTGCAAGCTGCACATGATGTCTCTGCGGCAGTCATCAACACCAACACAGCAAGCACAGAGTGACTGATTGTTAAAACAAATGCAGCCAACCCATCTGATGCTTTTGGAATATCCAAAACATATATATAAATATTTTATTTATATCCGGCCCATTTAGACCAAAGTCTACTCTGGGCAGCTAACAACAATATTAAAATAAAATAAAACAACAATATTAATAAAATAAAACAGCAATATAGTTTTGACAAATGTGTGAAATTGCACAGGATATGCAATGAGCAGAAACTGTCCACTTCATCCCTGCACATCCCTTTTCCTTTAACAAGTCAACTGGGTCTGCACACACACACACACAGAGGGAGCAAGCACACAATTCACTGGTTGTGTTACAAGAGATAAAGAATGAATTTGATGTCTCTGATTCTTAAATATCCATGCAATCATTCAGCATCAATGTAAATTTTAGTATGGTAGTTTGTACACACTATGCAACACAGTGTGGTGCTGGAGGAGACTCTTGAGAGCCCCCTGGACTGCAAAGAGAACAAACCTATCCATTTTGAAGTAAATCAACCCTGAGTGCTCACTGGAAGGACAGATCCTGAAGCTGAGGCTCCAATACTTTAGACTCGCTGGAGAAGACCCTGATGTTGGGAAAGTGTGAAGGCAAGAGGAGAAGGGACGACAGAGGACGAGATGGATGGACAGTGTCATCAAAGCTACCAACATGAATTTGATCCAACTCCAGGAGGCAGTGGAAGACAGGAGGGCCTGACGTGCTCTGGTCCATGGGGTCACGAAGAGTTGGACGACTAAACAACAACAACATGCAACATACCACAATTTGCATAACAATTAATGCTTGCTGACCCTAAAAAAGATCTCCCCTCTGGCAGGGTGAGAAGATTGATTGATTGATTGATTGATTGATTGATTGATTGATTGATTGATTTTTGCAGTTCTTTGTTAGAAGAGAGATGTAGTAATTTATATCTTTAAAGATTTACACCCCAAACATAGCTTGACGTTTCATATGAAATGAAATATTTGCAGAGGAAACCTACACATTCATGCAGTAGTGTATAGTTGTGTTGCACAGAAAATGGGAACTGATTAGAGAAAAAAGACAGATGGACATGCACTTGTGGTCCTGCCCTGAAAACTTGCAAGAATTAGGTAATAAATTAGGGTTTTCTTGGCAATGAGTGCCACACTATCTAAGAGGTATCTGCCTGGCAGGTTTGTATAGCGGTTACTCAGGTTAAATGTTCTTTGAGTATAGTCATGTGCTTTTTATCTTACACCAGAGTTCTTCCTCTAAGCTGGTTCTTTCTGCCAGAAAAACAATTCCTCTTTTCACATAGTAGTACCAGTAGAAAACAGCATGACACTTAGCCTTTTGTATTGCAGTTCTGTTTCTTTGCTTTCTTCACTGTCTGACGTAAGAAAGGAAACGAAAATCCACATCATTTTCTGGTTGATGGATTTACAAAATGGCTTCCCATTAGAAAGAAGACACCCATACCTCATGCCCATACAGAGACATTTGAGCAGAATCTCTCTCTCTCTCTGACACACACACACACACACACACACAGAGAGAGAGAGAGAGAGAGAGAGAGAGAGAGAGAGTATCCATTTGTTTCCCACCTATAAAGAAAGCAAGAAAGAATGCTGGAGTGGGAGAAGACAGAGGAAAGGAAAATCAAGTACAAAAGAAATACAATCTAGCTGTGCTGGCATCTACAGCTGGGAAAGCTGCTAAGAGAGAAAGAGAGAGAAATTGGATGATGGTACCTTTTTTAGTAAATGCTAATTGCTGCAATGAAAGGCAGAAAGCAAAACTATAATTATTCATTTTAAAAAAATCTTGGAATTTTTCATTTCAGTCTGCATTTTATTAATTGTTATCCTTATGGTTCCTAGTGCTGTTTACTGTATTTCAGAACTGTGTGCAGATATCTTTTATAAACACTGATTTTACAGTTGTATCTTTTTATTATGTTCTGTTTCCTGTTTGAGTACAACCTTGTGATTAGGCATTCAGTGGAGAAAGCTTCAGAAATCTGCTAATAGGTAAAAGGGAGCAAGCAAATGACCCCTGGTTCTGAGAAGCCAGGGTTCGTGGTGCTGCTGGATTGTTCTGAAGACAAAGGGTATGAATCAGACTGCCCTACGATTTGCATCCCATTCTCTAATGGAGAATAAATTGTGAGGCAGGTCAGAAGTAAAACAAAAATAGTCACTAAAAAACAAAGTGGAGGTGGATGTTAGGTGAAGGAACCTGGAGAAGAGTTCCTTGTTTTGCACAGATCTTTAAAAGGGCAGGGGGGAGTGAGCACTGAGTATTCTTGGTGAGGACATAGAATAGAAATAGATGAAAGAGAAATCTGAAACATTGAGAAAAGTGGATAGACTGCATTGTTTGAGCTCCTTACAATTTATAGGCCAGAATCCTGTTAGTTATGCCTACCTGCTTTGCTGCAGGTGAATTTAAGCAACAAATTACTACTAGTTAAGAACTTGCATAGGTGTTTGTTTTCACACACAAGTATTCTGTGACTTCTTTACTTGCTGCAGTAATTACACTGTAATTCACACTGATGGAGTTACACTGGCATAATGTTTGAGTTAAATCTCAGTCAATGGAGGAAGATGTGCCTAGGTGAAATGTGGTACAAGATCACTCCTGCTGGGGTGGGAGCGCTGCAACATCTTATTGTACCTCCCACTTGTGATAGAATAGACGACAGTGGAGGTTTTGCTTGCAATAAGGTTGGGAAACCATCGTTCTTACAATCCAGATGTGGTCCCAGATGTGGAGGGCCCTCCTCCAGCCTGCAAGCTGCTGCTTCTGTTATTTCACAACAATTGCAGTCAGTGGAGCAGGTAAGACTCTTTTTAAACTTGTTGCACAGATCTAAGCTCTCATTTGCAGACTAGGGCCGCAACATGAAGGATCAAAGGCACTTTGCTGCAACTTTGGTTGTTTCACATGACGCAAGCCTGTGTGTGGTTTTTAAAAGTGCCAATTGGTGCCATTTTTACACCTCCCCATTGCTTCTGCCACAGCTGGCCAGTGCCAGGCGGTTTCTCAGCTACTGGCAGTACCAGGTTGGGGCTCAACATATGACAAAAGCTGCCCATCAGGCAAGAGCTGTGTTGCTGCCTGGCCACTACTAGGGAGGCTGGCTGATGACATTATTTTTGCTTGGGGCAAGGCAGCTCCAGTAGCTTCTTTGTCCCTGCATGGCAAGCAGGCAAGGCTGCCCCAGCCCTGGCAGGGTCACTGGAAGCTCCATATCTTGCTTGAATATAAAGATTCACATTAAAGCAAGATGTGTGAAGTGAACAGTTTCACGCCTGCTTTCAGATAATACATTTTCAGATTGTTGGCGTTTAGTTGTGTCCGATTCTTTGTCACCCCATGGACCAGAGCACGCCAGGCCCTCCTATCTTCCAGTGCCTCCCGGAGTTGTGTCAAATTCATGTTGGTAGCTTCGATGACACTGTCCAACTTTCTCATCCTCTGTCGTCCCCTTCCCCTCTTGCCTTTACACTTTCCCGACATCAGGGTCTTTTCAAGGGAGTCTTCTCTTCTCATGAGATGGCCAAAGTATTGGAACCTCAACTTCAGGATCTGTCCTTCCAGTGAGCACTCAGATTTTCAGATAACCAGTAGCAAAAAAAACTTATTGTGAGTTATCTGAAACGTGTAGTTTCTTCCTAGAAAGCTGTTGCACGGGGTCTTTATTCCTGGGCAGATATGCATAGACCTGAACTGTGCTTCATATGCTTGGTGGGAAAAAGTTTGGATTAGTTAGAATTACAACTCTCTCCAGCCACCTTGCTTTGGCTTTATTTAAGAATGCAGCTACAAAGCGAGAGAAATGTGAATTCATTCTCTGCGAAGTTGTGCCACAAAATTAAGGAAAAAAGTAGAAGCTCCAGCAGCAGAGGGAAAAACTGGATTTGAGGTGAAGGACTTGGCTGATTTGCATTTTCCCTTGTCATGTCATCAACAACAACAAAATATGGATCAGACCATTCCAATTCCATAGCATTTCCTGCATTTTTATCAATGTAGTTACAGCCTCACACCCTTAACTCTGGTAAAATTTGGACTCTGAAACCCTTCACAGTTTGGAGTTCAGGCCCGGGCTTTAAAAAAATTAGTCATAGACTAATTTCCCTCATTACATATGCATGAGCATATCTTAATATGTTGTATACAGTATTGAGTAATACATCATTTTGTATTTGCTGCCAAAATACCTATTTCTTTAAATATACTGTTATGGAAATCTGCCCCTACTGTATGTTACTTAAAGGTGGCACTTCCTCTGTGACAAGCAGATAGAATAGTATTCTCACTGTTGTTATTTCTTGTAATGGGTCTGTCTGTTTTTATGTGATCTACAAGTGAACTACAAGGTTATTTGCATATTGATGAGAGGGGAAACTTGTTAATGTTAAACTCATTAGAATATATTTGTGCATAGTTTTGCTGTGCATATGCTATCCTTTTTGTCTGCAGTATGATGGACAGAATACTTCAATATTGAGGAAGAATGAAGTCCATTTTCTTCCTTGTCTTTGAGTGCCACGCCTAGTTTGAGCCCCACGGTATCATTGCTACATTGATTACATTGGTAGGTTACATGGTTCAATGTTCTGCTTTCAAACGACAGCAATACAAATGGAAGAATTAGAGAATTAGTGGTGCTTCTGTGGCTTGAAGCTTCTTATGTACTGGAGATAGACTGAATTATAGTTAAGCCTCCACCAGGGTGATATACTATAATTAGGATGTTATAATGGATATGCATTACTCCTCCTTTGTGGTCTTAATCATGGAGTTCTTAGCCACAGTTCCTCTAGTTGGCACAGTGGGGGTGGGTCTTTGTCCCCAGAGACCTTCCTCAAGATCTTTCTAGCTGGATTTCTCTTCTTGCACTTGCAAGCACTGTTACTCTGAGACATACACACTGAAAGCCAGCATAAGGTAAAGGTAAAGGTTAAGGTTCCCCTTGACAATTTTTGTCCAGTTGTGTTCGACTCTAGGAGGCGGTGCTCATCCCCATTTCCAAGCTATAGAGCCAGCGTTTTGTCCGAAGACAATCTTCCGTGGTCACATGGCCAGTGCGACTTAGACAAGGAACGCTGTTACCTTCCCACCGAGGTGGTCCCTATTTATCTACTTGCATTTGCATGCTTTCGAACCGCTAGGTTGGCGGGAGCTGGGACAAGCGATGGGCGCTCACTCCGTCGCATGGATTCGATCTTACGACTGCTTGGTCTTCTGACCCTGCAGCACAGGCTTCTGCAGTTTAGCCCGCAGCGCCACCATGTCCCTTTGAAAGCCAGCATAAATTGCTGAAAATGAGGGGTGTGTACCTGTAGTTTGCCAATGCATTTTTACCATTCCTATCAGTAAGGTGCTGCTTACATCAAAGTACAAAACTGGGTTTTCCACTTGTATATTAATTGTATCTTTTTCTTCCAAATAAATATTGCCATCTGTTCTTTAGATGCTGTGACTAAAATGCTCATGTTATCACAGAGGTAATCAGAAGGTCAAGCAACCTGAAAATGGGAGAAAGTGTAGACCTTCTGCATAACTATAGATTTTAAAATGTATTTTAAATTCTTTGAAACTGTGGTTGCATAAATAATAATAAAAGTATTGTCTCAGGTTACAAGAGCCAGATGGCTGCAATGTTTTTGGAAATCTAGCTACTTTTAACTTATGATTTAACCTTCTCAGTTTTTCTAGGTCAGGGATAGGTAATGTGCAATCTATCAGGATCCTTAATGTTTTTCCTGGCATCCCTAACCCCCATCCCACAGCATTTTGTTTTTTGAAAAAGACAATTTTGGCTATAAGAAACATGGGGCATAATTTTGCATGTTTTGAGAGCAGCCCAGCACATTTGGTTCCCAAAAAACAAGGCATATAGATATCACTTCCAGTTTAATAAATTATAATTTAAAAATATTGGGTTTCACAGAGGCTTCCAGGGTCCAGGGATGTAGCCCCAGGACACCTAAAGATTGCCCATTTCTGTTGTAGATAAATTTGTTTCCACTGACACTTCCTTCCTGATGTCCTTGTTTCTTCTTGTCTTTGCTTCGTAAGTCTTCTCTTTTTTTCTGGGCCCTTTATGGCCTTTACACCTCCTCTGCTTTTTCGAGTTGTCTACCACTATCAGCCCCAACTAATCATCTTTCAGCTTCCTCTCTCTTTGCTGCCTTGGATTTTAAATAAAGTTTTAAAAATTCTGTGCAGAAAATCTCTTTGATAACCTTGAGAACTGCACTTCAGAAACATTTGAGGCACATTTCAAAAAAAAGGAGGGCAGTATCCAGGAGTGTAGCACAGCACTAAACACACTTGAAATTCAAACAGAAAACTTCTCTTGAGAAAAAGACCTAAGGTTTCAAAAGGAAACCGAGCTGCTTATTAGTTCTTTGAAATGTAGCGTTTGTTCAACATGCAAACTTCTCAGGGCTACTTCAACCTTCTTAGACTCATAAACTTGATCAGTATATTCATACCTCTGGAAACAGTGGCCTTGTTTATGTCAAAAAGTCCAAGGTTTTCCTGATTTTACTATTTTTAATTTAACAAGAAGTAAGCAGAGCAGAAGGACTTAATTACAAACAGACTGAACTTTATATAGGAAATGTTTATACCCCTTGGGGGCATCTAGAATGTGAAGACCTGAAATTAAATCCATATCCTTTCTCTCTCATTCCCTAAAGCGTGTACTCCCTGAATAATTGATTGGTGTTTGCTCTACATTGTGTTTTTATGCTTCTTCCTGCCCTCCACAGCACGGGCTGTCTCGAGGAGGGTTAGGTATGTCACAGGATGCCAGGAAGCTAAAGTAAAGCATGTTTTAGACAAGTATAGTAAATATTTTTTAAAAAAAAAAGTCCAAATAAACATTACAAACCACAAGCATTCCATTTTATATATGGGCCAAAATCTGGATGGTTATCTGGGTCTGATATGCAAAGTCCAGCCTCTTGGAGCACTAACGTTGTGCCCTAATCAGTTCCTTTGCTTTCCAATTCCCAGTTTTCTCCAGCTGCATGAAATCCTTTTGTTTCACCCACCCCACTCCCAAGCTGTCTTTAATTTGCTATCTTCTCAGGTCTCAGAGGCCTCAAGTTCACTAATGACCTGAGTTACAGCTGATGATTCCTGCCAAAAGGGCCTTATCAAGGCGAGCATCCCGGTTGGTGGTGATGCATATCCTGTTGTCATTTCAGTGACAGGAAAAGAGTTTTTCATTTTCTTATTCTAATTCAATTTGTTTTTGTGTCCTTAAGTTGACTTTAATGTTTTAGTATATTCTAGTTTAATTTATTTAATTTGTGCTATTTGCTTGTTTGGGCCAACCTGAGCATACTGTCTTACAGTACTTGATTTTGGAAGCTAAGCATGACTGGAGCTACTTGGTTCTTGAATGGGACATCCCCAAGACGGGATCTCCAGACAGGGCTAGAAAATAATCCTGCCTGAAACTCTGGAGATCTATTGCCAGTCAGAGCTGACAGTACTGATCTAGATGGATTAAGGTCCTGACACAGGAGGCAGCTTTCTGTGTTCTTCAACAGTTTTCCCTCTGTGTGTGTGTGTGTGTGTGTGTGTGTGCGCGCGCGCATGTTCGCGTGCGTGCGTGCGTACCTGTCTGTCTGTTTGTCCACATGCCTGTGTTGGGCTGCAATCTGATCTGTTTTATTTTTTTTTTCTGCTATATTGATACAGCAGTATGCCAGTTTGGAATACTTTTTTAAGGCAGCTGGCCCAAAGGAGAAAGTGTTCCTTTTTTCATAAGCCTAGACGCTGGGGAGGCTTTAATATTGGCATATCAATATGTTACAGTGGACCCTCGACTTACAGACGGCTCGACTTACAGACTTTTCGAGTTACAGACTTCTCTGGCCGCAAAATTTAGATTCGACTTGCAGCCGGAGAATCGACTTACAGACCAGAAAAAAACCAAAATGGAACAAAAATAGAATAAAAACTGCCAGTTATGGGATTAATCCATTTTCAATGCATTGTAGGTCAATGGAGATTCGACCTACAGACTTTTTGACTTGCAGCCACCGTTCCAGTACGGATTAATTCTGTAAGTAGAGGGTCCACTGTAGTTTGAAAGAAACAAAAAAAATTAAAACAAAAATTAAAAATTATCTCACAGCAGCAGCAGCATTGAGTGGCTAGTGGGAGGGTGGGTCAGTGCAGGGCAAAGCCTGAATTGCAATGATTTTTAAAGCTTGTGTAGCCCCCTCAACTGATATTCAATGCAGCTTAAAAATGAATTACAAGTTGTCCCAAAAGGATGCACAAAATACGGACCCAAATACCATGTGAATTTAACCTGCTTTCAAAAACTCTGATCCATCTTCCGATTTATTTTCACAATGTAACTGCCCTCATAGAAGATAGTATTTAACAGGAGCCTTATTCAGATAATTTAAAAGCATGACCAGGGAGAGAGTTTTAGCACAACCCTTTGCTGTCTTGGCTTTTGTGAGAAAGACAATCTGCTATATGAGAAGAGGAGGAACCATGCAATCAGGAATCCTAGAGAGCTGGTTTGTTGTGTGTGGAACTCTTTTGAATCATCCAGATATCCAGATCTCTGACTTTTCAGGATCCCCAATTTCAAGGAGAGTCTTTTTGTGCTTCAAAAGTTTTCCTCTTCAGGCAGTCATTCCCCTTGTGGAGATAACAAGACATAGCAGCTGAGTTAAAACTCTCTCTTTGCTCACAGTGTAAAAATACCATATTTTACCATGTATAAGACACTACTTTTTCCTAAAATCTTAATACCATATTTTTCCTAATACCATATTTTACCATGTATAAGACACTACTTTTTCCTAAAATCTTTACACTAAAAATTGAGGGGCATCTTATGCACAGAAGTAAGTTGAGGAGAGAACAAAATAGCCCGTACCTTGCCTCTGTAAACAGGCTTCCTTCAATCACGAGGCTTAGGTTCCTACAGTCAGGAGACTTAACTTCCTCTAATCACGAGCCTTATGGAACTGATGTCAGCTGATGCTGAACAAACCAATTGGAACACATCTTGTTGGAGGTAGAGCCTGTAGGCTCAGATGCAACAGGGACTCGTAATGTCCAAGTGTTCTGAGCCCAAAGGCTGAATACTCAAAGCTAAGTTAAGATTACCTTAAGGGGGGGAGGGTCTCATACATGGGGTTGTCATATACACTGAAAAACATGGCAATCTTTTTTTGGACACCTGAATGGAGCTAAGGTTTAAGCAATTGTTGAAACCAAGACAATTTTTGAAAATTATTTGAATAAACTTTCTGGAATACCTCACAATTGGAAATGTGAAAAGTGACAGATTATTTCCCCTGAGCTTGTGCTGAATTGAAATTGAGACTGGGACTTTTCAAACAAGAAAATGAACATAAAATTGCAGCTAAAAGTTCATTGTGGCTAAACCCCTAGAAATGTAGTTCCTACTATACATTGCACTGTATGGAGGGCATGGAAAATGCTATATCCAGCCCCTTGCTAACATGCCTCTGATGCTGGCAGCCCATATGTTAACCACCCGGCAAGAAATGAAATGTTAGTGTTCTCCAAGAATGGGCATATTGAAGTGTGTGCAGTGTAATGGTACGTACACCCCAGACTATTTATTCTGTGGAAATAGCAACCCTGTCATATGCCAAACTGGCCTGAAGGAAAACATCTGGAATTGAGGTCTGATTATGGCAGCAAAACCAAGAAGAGATTAAAGGCAGTGTGAGTTTCTGTACACTTCAGGTAGAATGCATTATTCTGTTTTTTATATACCATAGTTCATCTCAAAAAATCCCCAAGTTTTCTACCAGATGGGTTCTTCTGGACTGCTGAACTGCTGGGAGAAAAGCAACCAGCACTGGATTGGAATGCAACTGTTCTCAACTTACTGCAGTATTTTACTATTTCTTTGAAAGAGCAACAATAAAAAGAATAACTTTTCAAGCTGAAACAACAGAAGGAATTGTCAGCAACAGCCAAGCATAATGATGTTTACTTCTAGGCTTGAGCATCACCTTATGTCCGTATGTCCATTCTTCAACATCACTCAGCAGGACATGTGGGCTGTTTTAGTGCTCTAAATTTCCATCATGGCTTGTGGCCAAGTGTTCTATAAATATCAGTCAGTTTTACCTCATAGCAACAATTGTCATTAGATGGTGCATTAAAAAATACATTCTGAGCCAATTTAAAAATAGAGATGATCTTGTCTTATTCATTGCATTTTCATTAAAAGAGTATACAGGCCTGAAAAAATATAATTTCTTTTTTGTCATTGATGTTCTACCAAGAGCAGGTTTTTCCATTATTTGTGTTCATTTCTTGAATCTAAGACTTCAGTTACACACTTTTTAAAAAGATGGACATACTGCATTAATCAGCCAGGCAAAAAAGACTGATTCAAGTCAAATCAAGTTTGGTTCCATTTTTCCAGTACATTATACAGTATATGAATATAAAATCAGTAAAAACATGTGGGTCAGTCAGCATCAAAATACCACATGTAACATCATCTGTATTCCCATGTTACATAGCAAAGCGCATGCCACATGCAGTAAGTTGAGAACAGTTGCATTCCAGTAGCCTCAAGCACAAATAACAGCATCAACTAGGGGTAAATCTGATTATTTCCTTTTTTAAAAATTATTTGATTTAAATCTTGTCTTCTTAAAACTAGGATGCAAGGCAACTTTTCAATCTTAAAATCATACTTTCTTCTATATTCCTACTAGCCCATTAAGTAGATTATTGCTTCTCAACCCAGACTTCCCGCTTGCAATGCCCACTCCCTACCATAATTTGTTTGATGAAGCTGGCCAGTAATAAGCGCCAGAAAAACAGCCCTGTTAATGTATTGAAAATCCCATGGAAAGCTGGCTTATGCTTAGTGGATCTTACAGACATATGACCAGGGGGAAAATGCATATAAAAATGAGTCTTCCATTTCCCAACCCCCCCCCAAAAAAACTATTTGCAGCTCCTTGCAACAACTCCCCTGAAAGAATGACCCCACCACCACCACCACCATCCATCCTATTTGGTTCTATTTCCATTCACACTTTGTAGCAGGATTCAGTGACTATGGCAATCCCTGCTTTCTCTGCTTTTGCTCCTGAACAAATAAACCAGTAACAGCACTGAAGGAAGTACAAAATATGAGGATCTCCTTTTTTTTTTTCCTTGAAGGAGTGAGTTTTCCTGACAGGAATTCCAGAGTTAAATGCTCAAAATATGATTCATATGCTTCCTCTCCCCTCAGGGGAAAGAGGGATCTGCTAGACATATGTTTTGAACAAAGCAGGGGGAGATGTGACGTGAGTAAGGAGCTTGGAAGGAATATTTAGTTCTGTAGCCCTGATTCTTCATAAGATTTACTGCTTTACTTTCTCCTCAGACCATTTTTTCCTGGAAAATTGCTATTTTTTCTATTTTTCCTTTTTTTTCTCTTATGTCTGTGTGTGTGTGTGTGTGTGTGTGTGTGTGTGTGTGTGTGTGTGTGTGTGTGTGTGTGTGTGTGTGTGTGTGTGTGTGTGTGTGTGTGTGTGTGTGTGTGTGTGTGTGTGTGTGTAAGATCCTGAGCAGTAAACAAGAATTTTGAAGGAAGAAGGAAGCCAAGAGAAAGTCAGTCCTATTAGCCACACAGCTGCATTTCCTGTCACAAATAACCCCTATTCAATAGTAAGTCCAAATGTGCCTATTTTATGTTTTGTTTTGTTTTGTTTGTATCTGCTAATGCCTTAGCATCAGAGGAATAAGAAGACTTTTTAAAAAGATTATATTTGCTTTTATTCTTTGATCTTTAAGTGTAGATTAGACAACAGCTCATTTACAGTATTTTCCGCAGACCACTTCTAACCCTACATATTTTGTCACAGAACTGGAGAATCCCTACATTTCACTTTCCACTATGTAGTTAGGACGAGAGGAGGTAACCAGAGCTCTTCCTCGTGGCCTCTGTGAATCACACTGTGGGTAATACATGCATGCACGGAGCCTCATCGGAATATTCTAGAGCTTCTGCGGTAGCAAAAAAGATACATTAGTGCAGACCCCTCCCCCTTGGTATATGTACCTTGGCACCAGGGTTCTCCCTTCAGTTAGATCAAGTGCCGCATAAAGCAAATAGGGTGTGACAGGGGGAAGCATAAGCTCTAGAATATTCTAATGAGGCTCCGCGCATGCTCTGATTTCCCACAGTGTGAATCACAGAGATCCACTCGAAGAACTACAATTGCAGATAAGTAACCTGTCATTCTAGAAGGGTCTGAGCAGTTACCATGTTTTCTTCAGCAGTCACCATGTTCTCAGACGCAGATGCCACCACAATATATTATATTTGAGAAGAATTTAAGTACAAGATTGCTAAAGTGAAGCATGTTCATGTCACAGAGGAGTAATATGAAAGTAGTTCTGGGTTTTTTTATACAGTTAGTTGGAGGAGAGTTTTGAGGCCAAGGATATGAGATTTCCCCTTTGAGATGTAGTTGCTGTCAAGAGACCTCATGGACCTACTGGCTTAAGGCTCATGAATGTGGCTGCTTTTTGGCCCTTCAGCTGCCTAGATAGGGTTGTGGCACCTCTGGGAATGTTCCTGGAACATACTGTTTCTAGTGCTTCTAATTCTCTCTTCAGCGCTCTCACAAGAAAGGCAAAGTCAGTAGTAGCAAGGGCAGAATGGGGTGCTGTACACTAGGGGTGACGACTGTGCAAACTCACACTTTCTGGAGACTGGAAAATTACTTTTAAAAGTAATAATTTTTGTGTCAAAAGTAATCCAATGGTGCCTCCAGAGTGGAATAATCAACCAACAGGGCACTGTCATTGCCCTGGCGACACCTGAATATGTCCACACACGTTTCCCTCAGAGGCAGATGCTTTCTCAAGCCTGATTCAGTTCCCAGTAATTCATTATGGACCTCGTTACAAAGCCCCAAAATGTAATTAATTGCTACAACTCTTGCTGATGGGGGAAGGAGGGGGACTCAATGCCTTGTTACTATTTTGCTACTTTTGTTTTTAAAAAATGACCCAATGAGAGGATAGTGTAAAACCTGGAAAAATTCAGCCCAAGTTGCTTTTATTGTAACACAAAACATTACTGGGCATATACAAAATAATTAATATAATATCCATTCACTGCACAATTTTTAAAATATTACCATATACTTGTTACAAAAAAAGCAATTGTGTCACTTGTAATGTATCTCATACAAGCTCTGCACTATTTCTACCTTGTTTCCATCCTGCAGTTGCTGGCCAAGGGTGACAGTGTTCTAGCTTTACCCCTTCTTTGAGTTTGAACCCAAATAGGGCCTATCCACATTCCCTATACTCAGCTAGCTCCAAGGAGCATCAGGTCCATTCAAACCACTTCTAGGTGACTACAATAGATCTCACCTTCCATTATGTAATTATGAAGGAGAGTAGGTCACCAGAGTGATAGACGTGTCAGAATATTCTCCATGTTTCCCTCAGAGGCAGATGCTATCTCAAGCCTGACTCAGAAAATGTTTTTAGACACAGTTGAACTGGTGAAGAAATGGGAAGAGGAGGATTGGGACCAACAGTAGAAACTGAGGTTGTAATCCCAGTCATGTTTAGGGGAGGACATGGGAATGGGTGGGACTCCAGTGAACACAGTGAACATAATTCAGTGTGAATAACTAAGGGAATGTGTTTCCCATAAGAACTTTCATGCACCAGCTGAAAGCATCTTTTCTGCCCTAGTTCCACTTGGGTGCAAGAGACTGTTGTGGCAAATAATAAACAGCGTGCTTCTCAGCACGTTGGCTAGCTGAAGCAAATATTTCCTTCTATTCTCTAAAATGATCTGGACAGAAATCTGTGGCTTTTTATTCTGCTGTTTTTAGTTGTATCCTGTTTAATTCTTGTCGATATTGCAATGAGTAATGCTCATTTTCTAAAATCCCAATGAATTTTCTTGAAGTTAGTGGCCAGTGTAGCCTTTATACCCAAGGGACACAAGTAATGGATGGTTGCAATTGTTGTTAAGTTCCATCATTTAGGGTGCAAATATATGGGCATATTTTCTGTACTTTGCAACATCTCTGTTTCCTCTGTTATTGTTTGCAGTCCGCTTACAGATATTTTTTAAAAAAACTTAATCTCATTTTCAAAAGACCCAGCTTTTAAATGATTTCTCTGGTCTTGACAAAAAGTTATCTTGCCCACTTCCTAGCCATTATGAGAGATTTTTTTTCCATTTTAACTGGCAGAAATCATGTTTGTGCCAGCATCTTTGGAAGAAGCTAAACCTGGCTTCTCATTAGTATGTGTCAAGATGCTTGTTCTTCCATCTAGTTAAACAAAACCACATCACATTTCATTGGAGGTGATGGTGAAAAATATCAGCATTTATTAACAGAGGAAAATTTTCTAAAACCAAGCCGATGTTATGGGAAGTAGGACATAAATACATAAAATAAGTATAGCAGTGGTAAGCAATTGGAAAATAAGAGGCAAAAAGACTGGTTGCATTTATTCTTCATATTATCTTCCATAGCTAACAACTCGCTAAAACATCCCCAGAGGCTTAGTCCTTTTAGCTGATATCTGAAAATGTACCATTCAAAGTGGTACTACACAATAGAGTAAAACGAGCTACTACAATAGCCCTTACCTCCTCAAAGCTTGACAAGAGAATCATCTGTACCTGAAATAATTCCAGAAGTGAGAAGAGGCTTGTTTAGAGCTCTGGTATGGTCCGGAGGCCTAAATTGTTCCACTTCTCCCTCTAACCTTAGTGAAAAAGAATGCCACATGGCTCAGTAACCACAACAGCAGAAATTTGCAAACCCTACATTATAGTCGCGTCATAATGCAAAGGGCCAGGCCACCTATGAAGAATGATTATGAGCCCATTTTCAAGCATATGTCAACTACTAGTTTCTTATGTCCCTTGCTGCGCTATCTGATGGGATGACAGTAGGGGAAAAATGGCCTGTTTGGGTGGCTATATAAATAAGAGGCGAATCATTGCAGTTTACTCATCATAATAACAAGGCTCTGCATGCTTCATGAGTGGGGACTGCTTACATTTATATGTATATTAGTGGTGATGCCATGTGATATCCTTAATTTGTGCACATTCTATAACCCTGATATGTAATGGCTCCAAACCACAGTTTATAAGCAAATGCAAATTACAGCTTTGAGAACCAGTGTATGTCTGTAAGTACAAGTCATGTTTCCATGAAGTTACACTGAAGTACTTTGGAAGGTTGTTTACATGTATACAAACTTCCAGACATATGTGTACAAATGACACTAAAAGAAGACACTTAGTTCCAGGACTTTAAACATCTCTTTAAACTCTGGTACCATCAACTGCATGATCATTTCCTACCTGGTAAAACTCATCAAAGCTGGTTTTGCTCATTTTGGGTGTGGCATGCCCTGTTTATGTTCGTTTTGCAATTTAAGATTGTGAGCTTCTTGGCAGGACATTCTTTTTATCCTGTGCTTTATGACGTTATTTTTATACAGCACAAAAAAATGCACTAGTTAAGTAAATAATGGAGGCCAAAATCTAAGAGCTACTTTAGGCACACCCAAGGGCTTAGACCTCCTCAGTGGGATTTTTGGACTCATTTCTTTGAACAGCAGACTACCTCTGGTGCCAAATCACAGTCTGCTTTTGGAAGTCCCTCAGTCTCAGAAATGGTTTGGCAGGCAGAGCAGAAGGCTGCAATTTAATTCCACTGGACATGTGGGACCAGTCATGCACTGCTTTGGATTCTGGCCCGATTAATTTTTATATCAGGATTCTGAATGGGTGAAACCAACTTTCTCTTGGCAGCACAACTAGGAGAGAAAGGATGTATCCCTAATACCCTGGGTGTGATCCAATCAGAGGAGTAGAGACCTGTCCTTTGTGCCAGATTCCTGTTTCTCTTGTTTTTTCTAAGAGAAAGGTTTTAATAGATTTCTTCAGTTCTTTTGCTCCTTAGTTTCCTAAGGAGGACTTTACTAACTGAATTATCTTCATTATAGTGTTTATATCATAACTGCATGGTAGTTTGCTTTTATGTGGTATTATTTAGTTTGGTTGTGGCTTACTAGTTTAAGTATTATACGTTGATGCTTTGTTTCTCGGATATCCATGTGGCCAGCCTGCACTGGCTCATTTCAGGCAACTGACTTGTCTGCCAATATTGTAGTTTTGTGAAGTGGGTCTCTGTCATCATCTTATCCTCTCACCCCACTACTATTTCCTTAATTATTCTCATTAATTATATTATTGAAAGTTGTCCATTTATGACAACATTTGCTTCAGTATCTACCATATTGCTTTTTATGGGAAGTACTAAGACAAAATTAGCACAATATCACAAAATACAAAGGAGCTTCATGGCACGGTGGTTAAACTGCAATACTGTAGTGAAGACTCTACTCATGGCCTGAGTTTGATCCTTATCTGAGGCAGCTGGCTCAAGGTTGACTCAGCTTTCCATCCTTCTGAGTGCCTAGCTTGCTGGGGGTGGGGGAATGTAGAGTCTCCATAATTAAATTGTAAACCACCCAGAGATTGCTTAAAGCACTGTGGGACGGTATATAAGCAGCACACTTTGCTTTTTTGCTTTACAGTGGAAAAAATAAAAATGGAAATCCTTTACATTTTCAAAGTCAATGGAGTACACAAAGACAGCAGTCAGAGTGAATTCTTGAAACTTCTCTTCGCTCACATTTTCAAGTGTAATACAGTGAAACAGAGGTATTTTTCCTTCACATTCATAGTATTTACATAGGCAGATTTTTAAGGCACACCTTATTACTGAGCTCTCTGCAGATTGGTATAAATCACGAAGTTTATAATGCCACTGCAGTTTGTTTGTTTGTTTGTTTGTTTAGGTAGAATGCCTGCAGAAGAATGTTGCCTAGAAACTTGTAAACGGTGGTGATTTATTCCTTAAATGTCACTAACTCCATAATCTGGGCTAGTTAGCCTGAAGACAGTTATTACAGCAGAGAGGGAGAGGAACAACTGCCAGTAATCCAAGGCCAATTGTACCCTGTCATTCTGATATTACTATGGTAAAGTTAATGAAACATTCAAATCACTAAGATTTATATTTTCAGTCACCAACATCCATTGAGCTGTCAAGAAAGTGGGAGTGAGAGCTTCCTGATGTATTTGCATCTCTGACACATTGTACCTTGAAGGATTTTTTTTCCAGTATTCCTGCAATCCAGCACTACAGATGCATCTGCACAGGAGTTGCACCTGCTTGTCTTTGCTGCTTTGGCAGGAGCAATTTCCTAGAAACAAAGAAGGTATAGAGTAGCCTTTCCACTACTAGGCAAAGGGATATACAGTATGGCACATTCTTTTTACTCCCACTGTCATATTCTAACACACTAAGCAAGTCAAGATACAAGGAGCCCATCTTGTTTTCTTCGAAGATGTATTCTCCAACCACCAAAATGTCTTTTGAGAATTATTTCCTTGGATTCAGAAGAAAATAGGAATTTCCAGAGGGGTAGCTGTGTTAGTCTGCACTCTGTTTTAGCAAAACCAACAAAGAGTTCTTTAAGGATTAACATTTTTTTATCTGGCATAAACTTTTGTCGAGGGGGGGGGGGATACATTTGAGGAGGTCATCGGCTGCGATCCACATAAGCTTATGCAAAAGAACATGTGCTGGTCTTTAAGGCACCACAAGGCTCCTGTTTTGTTTTACTGCATCACAAAGCAGACTACTTAAAGGGTTAATCCAAAGGCAGGAAAAATGAGGAGGTGTAACACAATTTCCAAATCTTAATAAAATACAGGTGTTTTTACTGTAGGGCTAAAAAAAAAGCAGTACTTTAGTAAGCATGTATAAACAAGAGCAAGGCGCTGTGGAAAAATGTGCTATTGAATAACGAGAAGGCAGTTTGGAATAGCAGAAGTGGGTTGTGCTAGGGGTTTATGAGGAATGCAAGAGTCCCTGGCTGAGGTTTACCTTAAAGTTCAGAAGTGGGGAAGCACATAAATCTTACATGAACTGTTTCTCTGACAACATGAATTTAGCCTCCAGTGTAATATACCAGGGATTAACTCTTGACATTCCACTTGGTGCACTCATGCCCTCCCCCCCCCCAACACACACACACACACTCCCTGGCTTGCAGCTTGCTTTTGTTCCCTTCTTTTATTTAAGAGATTGTGGTGGATACAGAATTAGTTCATGGGACAAGGAATTTTAAGTCTCCCTGATTTCAGTGGGTTCCGCTGTTTACTAACAGTAGATCTATATACGTAGATGCTTGTAGTCTTTCTGTGTGCCATAACAAATTATACAGTGGGGTCTTGACTTGAGAACTTAATCCATATTGGAAGGCGGTTCTCAAGTCAAAAAGTCTGTAAGTCAAGTCTCCATTGACCTACAGTGCATTGAAAACCGATTAATCCCGTAACAGGCCGTTTTTGTTCCATTTTGGTTTTTTTCTGGTCTGTAAGTCAAATCTCAGTCTGCAAGTCAAACCTAAATTTTGCGGCCAGAGAAGTCTGTAACTCAAAAAGTCTGTAAGTCAAGCCGTCTGTAAGTCAAGGGTCCACTGTATGCACCTACACATGGGTTAAATGTTCAGCTCTAACATCCAGAAATTTTCTACACACATGCAAGTACTATTCTCTCAGGCTGGAGTTAACAACACTGACAGGGAGCTTAAAAGCATATGTGAATACATTCAAAACTTCATTTTGTCCCAAGCAAAATATAGAATAACGTTTGTGAACATAATCTTAAGTGTCTTCAAGAATAGTTGCTGTCATATAAATGGTGGAACTTACATGGTTGAGTCATGTACACCATAAAAGGAAGGACTAGATAGGGGATCATGTGTTCTACGCCACCAGCAGAGGTCTAGATATTTACTGTGGCCAACCACTGATAAATCTAAGCTGAGGATTAACCTGTCTCGAGCTACTTTGGGCCTCTCATGTTGAGTAGGCTGGGCTAATCTTTCCTGCCTTCTAGCATTCTTTCCCACAAAGGAGCCCAAGCCAAAGATTCCGCACCCCCATTCCCCAATTTAATAATGGGTTGTGGAATCTCTCAAGTACCATATACCTGCTGTGGTTGTGGTCCAGGCTCTCTGATCCCAATGTTATTGTTGTTGTTTAAACTCTTCTAGTAATTATAAAAATGTGCCATCTATGGTGGAGTAGAGGGTATGATGTCTGGTAGCATGCTGGGCTTTAGCAGAGTTGGTTCCACATCAGAAGGCTTTGTTAAGAATATAATAGGCACCCACTGAAATCCTCAAAATTCATAGAACATATATATACTATATATATATATATATTCCTGTTGAATGTGCAACAGAAAAAGTAAGAACAAGAATATGTCAACCTCTTGGAAGACATGTAATATTAATAATACCCTTTGTGTCTTAAACAAATGTTGTTTTCTCAGCCATTCATTTCGCAGATTTTTTAAATTGCTGAAATAGCAAAACAGAGATTTGAATGGCTTAGGTTCATATGAAACCTTTTGTGTTATAATGGGTTGAGAATGGCTCAGGTAATTTAAACAGCATTAATGCAACATTATATTTCTCTCAACCACAGATCTCAGGCAGATGTGTGACTGGGTCTGCATTACACAAAAACAAGTTTTATTTGACATAAACTTTCCTGGATGTATCTAAAGAAGCTGGCTATATTCTAGAAATCAAACTTATTACTGCTTTATGTACCTCCAGACTCTTGAAGATTTTGTTGCATAAACTAACATGGGTACCTCCTTCATCACCCATATTACCCAAGCATGTTTGCTTGCTTTTCCTCTGGAAGAACTGTGGGAGGCTTCATAAACATTTAATTAAAGGTTTGTTGCAACGCTTGTCTCAGTGTTGATCCATAAATAGTGGTGTTCCCATAAAGTCTCAACAGAGGATCATTGAAGAAAAGACAAGGGAATCTCAGGAGGAGACTGGTAAATACAAACAAGTTTTTGAAAAAGCTTAGCAATGGAAGAATACGTTTCCTGGAATAAGGGACTAAGAGGTCACAGGGTCAGATGCACTGAGCTGCTCATGCATATCTTCCATTCTGTCTATGTGAGAGTCCCTGCTCGGAAGAGGGCAAAGATTCAAGGAGTAGCTTTCTTATTTCCCACCCTTTCTCAGCCGTTGCATTCAAACATCTGTTGAAAGTCAGGATACACACAAAGCAAACTCACCCAGTGCACAAACACAATCTGAGATATTTTTGCAAGCAAGGTTGTTGCGGTCTTTAATAGACTCTTGGTTAACATCTTCTATGCAATAGCAAGCGAATTTTTGTTCTCGAAAGTTAAGTCATATTGTAATTATTCTACAGTAACCTAAATGTAAACTGTAAGCCACATCCCCTTCTTCAGTACTCATTTAAAGACTGGAGAAACAATAGAGTACCAGTCTCATCCGCAATTGTAGATACTGGAAATAAAGGAAGCACAGTGGGAATAGAGACTAGGCACTATGTCCCAGACACAACCACAAGGAATTCTGAGAGGACTCCAGGGAGCTAGGAATGGCGTCCCAGAGAGGACTGCAGAAAATTCCAGATTCCAGCTGTATGATTTGCTATTTCATGCACCAGGTGCAACCATCAAGCCACTTAACAGACCACCCAGAAAAAGAAGACAATGCACAGATGCACCAATAAGTGTCTCCTATCAGTCCTATTCCTGTATTCTTGATCTGTCTTTAGCCAGCATCTTTTTATGAGAATCTTACCCCTGAAAACTCATTTGTATTTTTAATATTTCAAACACATACACACATACATACACACATACATACACATGACATTTTTTATTGCCAAACTCCTGTTGAATACATTAGCCCTGTGTAACAGCAATGATGTTACTAGTAGGGGAAGATTAATGGTAATTAAAGAGTTGCTGCTAAGCCAACTTGCCCACAATTCACCTGCACTCAATCTTATTGCAGCAAACAGAAGCAACTCCTAGTATCACAGTAGCAACTCTTTTATTACCAGTAATTTGCTGCTGCAAGTAATATCATCTGGGAGTGGAAGACTGATGGTAATTAAAGATTTTGTACTTAGAACCTGGAATTTGCTGGACTCTTCCACAAGGAGACTGATTGAGAGTAATTTGTAGACGATCCAGGAGATCAAAGGAGGAACCTTAATTTCAGCAGTCTCCCTTGCTGGTGATGGTATTACTCTTATGCAGGGATAACTTATTCAGCAGAGTTTTGCCCACTGTATTTATTTCTCCATTAATAAAAATGAGTTTTGGCACACTCCAGAATTGTAGTCATTTTTACCAAGTTTCCTATAAATGAATTGCAAACTATTGTGTGAACTCTCAAAAATACATCACAAGTCTTGGCAGTTTATGAGTTACCAGTATGAGTTCCATTTTATTATCAGTTTCAGAACATATCAAATGGGTATTTCCATGTTGAAATAAAAACCCAGCAAATTTGTCATCCATCCCTAAACAGAAGTAGAAAGGGACCAGCTAGAAGAATAGCAAGAGAATACAGAGCCAGATAACACAACGTGACAACATATCTCCCTTGAAAGATGTACCATTAATTGCTGAGCCTGACCACAGGTAGCATAAATTCAAGGAAGAAGTAAGATCACACCTGTGCAGAGAATCAACAGGACTCTGGCCAGTATTTCTGGCATCTTTTTCTAAAGCTAAATAAGTGCTTATACAAGTTTTCCATCTTAAGCAAATTGACCACATTGCTTAGTCACACAGATTACCTGGTCTCCTTGGACCATATTTTCACCCATATATATATTACAGGATGATTTTCTGCATAAAATAAGCAGAGGAGAAGCATGCAATGCCTGTGTATATTGCTGCTTCATATTAATAAACCACAAATGACATTTTGCCACACACATGGGCCTCTGGTGATGTCTCGTGAGATGGCTGGTTTTTGTTTTTGCCATTAGTTTTATTCTAAACACCCACAAATGTCACACTGTCATCTGATTTCCAGGAAAAATGCAAGAGAAAATGAGGACAAGTTTAGAAATTAGTGGAAAACAGAAGGTGCTGTTTCCTTCAAAGACACAGGACACAGGCAGAGTACTAACTCCTGTCCTCTGAAGATGCCGGCCACAGAGACTGGGGAAACGTTAGAAAGAAAAACCTCCAGAACACAGTCAAACAGCCTGGAAAACCCACAACAACCATCAGATCTGGGCCATGAAAGCCTTTGAGAATACATACAGATCAAATATTTTATTATTACTAGAAAATGCTCTAGGTTAGCTTTCTTTGCCATGTTTGACTTCACACACACATACACACACAGAGAGAGAAAGAACATAAGAAGACAGGTTGACTGCTGAAAGAGATATTTAATAACTTATCTAACGTTTCTAATTTTTAAACGTGCATACAAGGTAGACCTTATCATCATTCTTCTGGTTGTTCTATCCAGATGCTGCCTTTTTCCATTTCTGTTTATAGGTGGGAGTTGTGTACAGGAACTACTTGCCTCCCAGTTCACATACTCCAGGAAAGATATGCACCAAAACCACAGTCAAAACTTCCCCATGCAATCAGCTGCTGGATGTGAGAAGCTGGACAAGAGGCCAAGTCTGACAAAGCTGCATTTCTTCAGAGCTGATAATGGTCCTGCTTTCCTGCTTTGCCCTTGCGGGAGTCATTAATCCTCACAAGATCTCTCAAGAGAACATCAGATCTTCTATTTGTATCATCCCTCCTCTCCATGTACTGTATGAAAAACATAAAAGAGAGATATTTAATTTAGGGATGTCTCTTTTATTAAAGCATACTCGCATCTACTTGGGCCTAAAACAATTTCCGATGTCTTCAGAACAAATTATAAACAGCAACTGTCATCTCATCCATTCATATACTGAGAACTCTTAACTGCTCTGCACTCATTTAAAAGGGAATAGATCACCACCCTATATAATAATTAGAAGCCAACACAGATTTGTCAAGAAGAAATCCTGCCAGACTAATCTGAACTCATTTTTTTGTTTGGGTAACCACTGTAGACATAGTATATTTGACTTCAGCATGATTTTTGACAAAGTATCCCATTATATTTTGATTAGCAAGCTAACTAATTGTGAGCTGGATATAACAACTATCAGGTGGATATAGAGTTGGCTACAGAATCATATACAGAGGGTGATGATTAATGGCGGCTCCTCAAACTGGAAAGAGGAAACAAGTGGGGTACTCCAGGGCTCAGTCTTGGGCCAAGTGCTATTCAATATTTTTATTAATGACCTGGATCAGGGGACACAGGGAATGCTAATCAGATTTGCAGATGACATAAAATTGGATGGAATAGCTAATACCCTGGAAGACATAAACAAAATTCAAAATTATCTGGATAGGATTGAGCACTGGGCTGAAAACAACAGAATGAAATTCAAGAGAGATAAATGCAAAGTACAAGAAAGGAGATAAATGCTACCGTGTTTCCCCCAAAATAAGACGGTCTTATATTGATTTTTGCTCCAAAAAACGCATTAGGGCTTATTTTCAGGGGATGTTTTATTTTTTCATGTACAGCAATCTACATTTATTCAAATACATTCATGTCATCTTCTGGTTGCTGCCCAATGGTGGAGGGCGGGGTTTGACTTAACTGTGGCTTATTTTGGGGGCAGGGCTTATATTATGAGCATCCTGAAAAAATGTACTAGGGCTTATTTTTGGGGAAACAGTGTATCAAGTCCCTAAACTCAGATCCGGACACCATCATTCTGCCAGCAGACAAAGGCAACGCCACAGTAATCATGGAAACAGAAGAATAAAAGGACAAAATCAGGGAAACTCTAGACCCCACCACCTATAGAAAACAGGACCCAACTAACAAAATCACTAAACAAACTAACATGCTGATCAGGAGTTCCTCCCTGCACCCCAACCTCCTTCAACGAATCTGCAAGACAGAAGCTCTCCCACCAAGACTATATGGACTGCCAAAATCCACAAAGACTCTATCCCATTCAGGCCCATTGTAAGTGCCATCGGCTCCCCGACATATGACTTAGCAAAATACCTAGCCATCCTCCTACAGACCCACATTGGACAAACCTCATCCTACATCAAAGACTCAGGCCATTTCATAAGATCAGCACTCAACCCCGGGGAAAGACTTTGACACAGTATCCCTATTCACCAAGGTACCGATAAAGGACACCCTGGACTCATCCAGCAGATCTTTCCAGAAGACATCAAGGGCCTTTTCCAACACTGCTTAACAACCAGCTATTTTCAGTGGGATAATGAGTTCTATGAACAAACAGATGGAGTGGCCATGGGGAATCCCATGTAGAAGCAAGCTTCTACATGGAACATTTCGAAAAACAGGCCCTGGCTTCGGCACCCTTCGCATCCACAGTCTCATTCCGATATGTGGATGACACCTTCACAATTTAGAACCATGCTGAAGAAAAACTGGAAGAATTTCTAAACCATCTCAACAGCATCCACCCAAACATACAATTTACCATAGAAAAAGAAATAGAGGGCCAACTCCCGTTCTTAGATGTCATGGTCGTACGCAAAACTGACCTCCCACTGGGACACAAGGTCTACAGAAAACCCACCCACACGGACCGGTACCTACACAAAAACTCCAACCACCACCCACAGCAAAAAAGAGGCATAATCAAAACACTGGTAGACCATGCAAATCGGAACTGTGAGGCTAAATTTCTCAGCACCAAACTCAACCATCTGAATTGGGCCCTACAGGCAAATGGCTACTCCAAAAATGAAATCACAAGAGCCATCAAACCAAGAAAACAACACCAAACTGAAGAGGAAAAGCAGCCACCCACAAATAAAGTATTTGTGCCATGCATCAAAGGGGTCACAGACCACATGGGGAAACCATTGAAAAAACACAACCAACAAACAGTATTCAAGCCCACCAAAAAATACAACAAATGTTGTGGTCAGCAAAGGACAAAAGGGACCCCCTCACCACTGCAGGAGTATACTGGATACCTTGCAGTTGTGGCCAGGTATATATTGGAACCACAAATTGCAGCATCCACACCAGAATCAAGAGAGACACTGCAGATTAAAACAACTGGAAAAATTGGCAGTAGCTGAACATGCCCTAAAACAAGCTGGACATGAAATTCTATTTCAGAAGACAGAAGTACAGTGGTGCCTCAACTTACAACCATAATCCAAAAGATGGGCGTAACTCAAAATGTTCATAAGTCGAAGCACAATTTCCCATTGAAATGCACTGGAACATGATTAATCCGTTCCAGAAGGGAAAAAATACCAAAAAATAAAAAAAACACTGCAAGCCCCATAAGAATGCACTGGGGGCAAAAAACAAACACACACACACACAAAAAAACCCACAGCCAGCCCCAGCGGAGTGCCATGGGGCTGGGGAAAAACCCACAAAATCTACACACACAATTAGCCCCAGTGGAACGCCATGGGGCTGGGGGAAAAAAAACCCACACACAGCCAGCCCCAATGCAATGGGGCTGGGGGGAAAAACCACCAAAACACAAAAAACATCACAGCACAGAAACATAGCCCCCCCCAAACCCAAACCCACTCTGCAAAACAAAGTAAATGCACTTACTCAGGAACAGAAAGTAACTCCAGGTAGCCGAAGCCTCCTCCGAAGCACTCACTAAACTGTTGGGGTGAAAGAGCTACAAAGAAGCAGCCTCTTCACCTACCAACAGTTAGCAAATTTGAATTCCCTGCCTTTCCCCCTGCCTTTTTGCTGTCGCAAATCAAAACTCCAGCCACAAGTCGAAGCAAAATTTTGCAGCCGGAGCTGGTCGCAACTCAAAATGGTTGTAAGTCGAGGCACCACTGTAGTGGACAACACCAGCAATCATTATGTTAGACTTCACAGGGAAACCATTGAAATCCACAAAACCCAGCAGAGCTTCAACCAAAAAGAAGAAAGTTTAAAACTCAACAAACCCTGGCTCCCAGCACTGAAAAATACAGCCTGCAAAAGGTCAACGAACTCTACCCAGCTACAAGGATCACTGCACACAAAAGACCAGGTAATGACACCCATCAATCACAGTGACAGTTAATTTCTCTGTCTTATCACAACAATACACCCACGCAATCACCCATCTCCTGAAAAGGACAAAAGCTGATCCCACAGCTATAAATACTCAGCTATCCAAACAAAACTGCACCAGAGCACAGACAGAGTTCTGACTCCTGTCCTCTGAAGATGCCGGCCAGAGACTGGCGAAACGTTAGGAAGAACAACTCTCAGAACACAGCCAAAGAGCCCGGAAAACCCACAACAACCATCAGATCCCAGCCGTGAAAGCCTTCGAGAAGTACCGCACCTGGGAAAAAGAAACCAAACACACAATTACAAGATGGGGAACACCTGGTTCAGCAATATAACAAGCGAGAAGGATCTTGGAATTGTCCTAGATCACAAGCGTGATGTGGCTACAAAAAAGGCAAATGCTATTTTGAGCTGCATTAATAAAAGTATATTCTCAAAATCCCACAAGGTACTACTTCCCCTCTCTTCGACACTAGTTAGGCCTCATCTTGAGTACTGTGTCCTGTTCTGGACACCACACTTCAAGAAGAATGCTGACAAATTGGAACAAGTTCAGAGGAGAGCAACAAGGATGATCAGGTGGCTGGAAACCAAGCTGCTTAAGGAAAGGCTGAAAGAACTGAGGAAAGATGACAAGAGGGGTGATATGATATAATATTTGCAATACTTGAAAGGCTGTCATACAGAGGAGGGGCAGGATCTGTTCTTTATCAGCCCAAAGTGCAGGACATGCAACAATGAGCTTATGTTACAGGAAGCCAGATTTCAGTTGAATATCAGAAAAAAACTTCCTAACTATTAGAGCAGTATGGCAGTAGAACCAATTACCTCGAGAGGTGGTGAGTGCTTCAACAATGGAGGCATTCAAGAGAAATTTAGACAAGCACCTGATAGATACCCTTTGACTGGTACTCCTGCATTGAGCAGGGGGTTGGACTTGATGGCCTTATAGGTGCCTTCCATCTTCATTATTATATAGTTCTATGATTCTATATGGAGTTGAACTTTTTATTATTTTATTTATTTTATTAGACTTATATACTGCCCATTTAGAACATGTCTACTCTGGGTGGTTTACACAAAATACAAAAAACCAAAGATACAAATATAATAAATTAAAACATAAATGCATTAAACTTTTTGAACTTTTCTGCAAGGTGTAAAATAATGAACAGAAAAGAAAATAATTATTTATACTTCTCATAAACCTTTAAGCCTCTGGCTGTCTAGCAGTAATCTACCCAGTACACATGAATATTAAAGCAGCTAAGCTAAGTGGCTGTCAGATGGAGAGAGATTGCAGAAGCTGGGGGGGGGGGGGCGGGAATCAGCATGCGTGTAACACTTGGAATTCATTATACTCTGCAAAGTTAGATAGGAAGGCACAAGCTCCCTATTCTTCACAGGTACAGTATTCAGTGAGAGTTCATCCATGCTGACAACAACCTTGACATGTCTACTTGTGAAGTCCTGTTAGACCAGATCTGCCAGTGACATAACAGAAGGCATACAGAGAAAAGGCAAAGATCAAAGAAAAGGAGACTGCATGAATGAGATCAAAATAGAAGAATTGTATTCCACTGGACAATCTGTTTGCAGCTCAGCTAAACTCAGGGAGCTGAACAAATCTGCCATCCCTCCACACCCTAGGAGGAGCTTTCTTGCAAAACACGTTCGGTGGACTGCTTCTGAATGTCTCTGCGGGTCTTCAGAGGCAGGCAGTGTAGGAAGAGTGACCTGAAAACGTAGTTGGACATCCCTCCCATAATTACTTGCTCTGAAAAGAATTTTTGATCTTTGCAGATGAAAGTGAGGGGTGCCACATTTCAGCCCCTTTGAAAACCATGTTTGTGTATGGAAGAGTGAGGCAGCATTTCCTACTCAGTGCTGGACAAAGTTCCTTACTCCTGTGGCCATTACAGTCAGTGCTTCCTCTGCTTTCTTTCTCCTCTTCCTTGGGCTGAGCTGAAATAGCTCCAAGGAAGGAGCAAAATGCTGAAGAAAGAGGGAACAAGGCATATAGGAAATAGCTGCCTCTGTCCAGAGCCAGTTGGGTGGGTGGGTGTCTGTGTCACCTCCTCCTCCAGTGGAAAGGGCAGGGGCTGCAGATATCTTCTCCTCCTCTGGCTAGGGGTATGTTTGCATATATTTCTTCCCTCTCTGTGCAACCATTGTCTGCCACCTTCTTCTCTTCCTGGTGAAATATAAATGTCACAGCCATCATCTCTTGGTCAGGGATTATTCCTGAATCTGCAACCATTGTACAGTAATGTAAGGGATAGCCATCATATCACCCTGTATGGTGAGAGAAGTTGGATTTCCCCTGATCCAAATGTATATTCCCAAATATTTTACCTCAGAAGTGAGACTGAAAACACTACATTCAAAACATTGTATGATTTGCTCAGGTTTTTATTTTGCAGATCTAGCATCACATGAGGCAATTTCTTTCAGCTACAGATCCTGGTGCTTACAGGGTGTTTCTTACTCATTCATCCCTTAATGCAGTGGGTGGGTCTGCTGTTTCTTCTGCCTTCCAGGCAGCTTCCTCCTAATACTCCCAGGGCCTGGCTGAGAATTGCTGAGGATTACTCAGGCCAATGGTGTTTGTGGCCTTCAAGGGGCTGAAAGAGATAAGGACAGCGGAGGAGGAGTGGGTGGATAACTAGTCACTGCAGCTGCCCAAGGGCTGAGGGGAAGAGACACAGAACATTCTTTTGAGTGCATTCAGACACTCTGCTATTTCCTGCTTTGCTCTCACAGGACTCCACCTGCTTTTACTTAACTATTTCCTAATTTCAACTCCTAGAAATCCTCTAAAGCAAAGCAAAAAGCAAAGTGTGCTGTTTATATATGACCCAATAGCACTTAAAGCATTCTCTTTAAAGTTAATTATGCAGGCTACACACACACACACACACACACACACACACACACACACACACACACACACACACACAACACACACACACACACACACACACACACACACACACACACACACACACACCCATTGAGCTGGCCACTCATTTTACTGACCTCCTCTGTTGGAGTAACTGTTAGCTCTTCAGGACTGTTAATTGAAGCTGCCATGTCCCTGAAGCTTTTAAAATGGAAAGCGTTGCCTGCCAGTTTGTGCATCCAAGCATAGGCTCTTAAAGCTGGAATTCTTTGACTTTGTTAAAAGTGCCTGAAATTATCAACCACAGTTCAAAGGAAGCACTGTTCAGGAACTGTGTTGGCAAACGTGTGGAATATGGTACCACTGGGTCTGCCTGATTGCTTTTGGATTTTTTCATCTTCATAGGTTGCATTCTCTTCAGTATCTCCCTGCATCTATCTACCCACCCCGGCTTTCCAGGAACTGCAGATTTACATTTATAACTTACAATTCCATACTTAGTTTGTCGAATTTTTTTTGTATTTATTTTACATTATGCAAACTATTAGGGATTATTTGAATCCACAATTGCATAAAATATAATGTGTACAATATCAACAAGAATTCAGTAGGAAGAGAAATATCAATGTGACAACATCCACAGGTTAAACCGTATTAAATCCATCATAACAAATATCATAACAGATCCTTGGAGACAATGGAGGAATAAATCATCTAGAAATAAAAATATTCAATTGTAGAATATATTCTTACCCAATATGGTGATCTTCAAATGTGTTGGATGACAACTCCCATCATCCCCAAAGAAAAGTGGCCATGTTCACTGGAACTGATGAGTAGTGTAACCCACTGGTTCTTAACCTTTGTTACTCAGATGTTTTTGGACTGCAACTCCCAGAAGCCTTCACCATCAGCTGTGCTGGCTGGGATTTCTGGGAGTTACAGTTCAAAAACACCTGAGTAACAAAGGTTAAGAACCACTGGTGTAACCCAACACATTTGCAGAGCACTGGGGCACACAATGGAATTAAAAGTGTTACAAATATAAGAAGAAATGCTGTACTGAAAAAAAGGCCAGTCTTCCTATTTAGACTAAGGTAGCCCATAGAGTACTGCTAGTACCTACCCCACAGTTTGATTGTCCCCTCTCACCATGTCACCTCTGTTCCCCTCCAGCTTTACTTCCCTACTCCTTCCTCCTTACATTACAGCAGTAGCCTGTCTACTGCTTCTCTGTTTAAACCAGCGTTGGCAGCTAATGCCATTTTTCAGATGGTAGGCTGAGAACTACACAAAGTGTAATGGAAAGGAGGAAGCAATCTCAAGACACAAGGGATAGAGGAAAGCATGGGAGAGAGAAGGAAGAGAGGGGTGAGGGGTTGGTGCCATGAGACAGAAAGAAGGGAAGCAAGGCAACAGCACCAGAAGCCCTCCAGAATTGGAGGAAAACACTATTAGCCACTTCTGGCATTCTTCTGCCAAAGCTAGCTGCCTCACTCTGCCTCATGGATGCATCAACTTAGAGGGTAAAGAATTATGGCAAGGTGTTGGTACATCCTAACCTAGGTTGCTCCTTCAGGGTCTGGTAGAAAATGCTAACCAATATAGAAGTTGAGTTCAACTGCTAGTCCAGCCAACTTCTGTATATAGAGACTTCTGGAGCTGCAGGGCCATGGACGTTGGCTCCAGTTTCTGTAACAGCCTCATGGGCAGCCCCACATAGAGAGCATTACAGTAGTCTATTCTCGAGACTAATACTGCATGAACCAACATGGTGAGCGACTCGGTGTCAAGGTAAGGACACAGCTCAGCAATCCGCCTTAGGTCAAAGTAGGCGGAATGGACCACAGATGCTATCTGAGGTTCCATTGACAGCCATTGGGTTCAGTAGTACACCCAAGCTGCGAACTTCATCCTTAGCAGAGAAAGTAGCCCCCCCCCCAAAGGAGAGGAAGGCACCCAATCCACAAACACGTATGCTTCGGTGTGATCTATGGAAATAGGGAGGGTTAGTGTGGCGTTTACTAAGTTCTCTTGACTTCATGCTTGATAATACAGATAGGCTCCTGATTTATATATCCATTTTTGGTGGCTGTGTAACATTATTAACCACAGGATCTAAAATTATGTAGCTACGCCATTGTCTAAACTTTGTAAGAACCCTTGCATCCTTGTGCACGTATGCTCAAGATAAGCTAAACCATAAGTACACACAAGGTTCAGGGATAGCTGAAGGAACCTTTCAGAGCAGTAGATTTGCAGCTCAGTGCAAAAAGATTCCTGAATCTGGAAGTGTAATTTTCTTTTTTACTTTATGCCACCTTGACCCAAAACCTATTGTCAAACATCAAAAGACTACCTAGAGGCATTGTGATGGAGTTTCTTAAACAAGTCCCAAGGCAGTTGGCCTCATAAATCTCATTCTGCAACTTCTCCTGGAATTGTGCCAGAAAAAAAGAAAAAATGAAAGAAAAAGAAAAAGTGTTTAATTATCTAGCATGGGCAATACTAACGATTCATGAGCACAATCCAGACAGGAAATATATCTTACTTCCTAGTTTGATCTATTAACCTGTATGCATTTTCCATAATTATTTTTCATTGAAATCATCTCCAAATTATACTATGATGCATAATATTATGTCAAATTCAGCATGTTGGTCTCATCATATCCTATCCATGTTGTCAGTTCTTGGAGCCCCCCAATTTGTTTGTTTTGTTAAAATATAGATTATCATGTTCCAGGACATGTAGCTCTCTCTTAAACCAAGACATTCAGCCCACATGTACCTTCCTCTGTTTTTAAAAGGGAGAAGTAGGGTTGTTTTTCTTAATCCAGAAGTGACTTCTGGTTTTGGCAGGAGGGGCTGGTGCAGCCCCCAAATACATTCCTCATTCAGAATCAAAAACAAGATTGCCAACGACTTCTAACAGCTACCCTTGAAGCTTTAAATGCTGTGTGTCCTCTCTCCACAATTCATTGAAGAAAAATGTTGAATCCAGAACACCTCTGCATTTTGAATAGTTAATAAACATTATCGCTCCAGCACTGGGTTCTTTGTCCCCTTCTCTCTGTTAGAATCAAAGCTCTCCACTTTTTTTTAGAGTAACGTGCCCCAATTTTTATGCACATATTTAGAGTATATTCTCTCAAGATTTTCAAGTCTCTTACAATAAACAATTGTGAATATTGTGAATGGCTTTTGCAGTCTTTTCTTGTCCGTTTTTTAATAGTACAATTTACATAGTACATTGCAGCTGTAGTCCTTATCTGTGCAAGCAAAAAGAATAGGGTTCACTATCATACCATGTCCCATTGTGGATATTATCAGTAATGTATTGATCTTTTGAGTATGCTTCAGAAAACCAATACAGGTAATCATATAAGCCAAAAGCAAGAAACTAATGATAGAATTGGAAGGGGTCTATAAGGCCATTGAGTCCAACCCCCTGCGCAATGCAGGAATCCAGTCAGAGTATGTTTGACGAATGGTTGTCTAACTTTCTCTTGAATGCCACCAGTGTTGCAGTGCTCACCACCTCCATTGGTAATTGGTTCCATTGTTATACTCCTCTAACAGTTAAGACATTTTTCCTGATGTTCAGTAAAAAAAACTGCCTCCCTGTAAATTGAGCTCATTATTATGTATCCTGCCGTCCCGGGGGGGGAGGGGAATCAGGAACAGATCATGCCCCTCCTCCATATGACTGTCTTTCAAATGCTACATAGTGCTGCAGTGTTAAATTAAGACAGCGCTATTTCAAATGCTCACCATGCCTGTTAAGGTCAGTACTATTTCACTTGCTAAACATTGGTGGAAAAGAGTGAATTTGAATACTGACCAAGGGAGAAGGTAGGAGGGTGGTGGTGATGGCAGAGAAGGGGAAGGGGACTGTGTCACATGTGGACATTTGAAATTTACCTTCCCATGGCAATTAAACATTTCTGTGAGAATTGTGAAAGGCTGGGGTAAGGAGAACTTCTGTGTGGTCACAGCTAGAGACTCCTTGAAAGGAACAGAAGGCCTGTCTTTCTTTTCAGTTGCAGTCACAACCAGGGTTCAGAACATCCTTCAGGGGACCAAATATAACATCCCAGGCCTCCACTCTGGCGTATGATAGCTTCCACTGACACTTCTCCCCTCCCAACAGAAAAGATAAAGCCTATGCCAAAAGGGTCTTCCTGCATTTTCTGCTCTGGCAGGGGTTGAACACGATTACTCTTCGGGCTCTAAAGTTTGTGATTCTATGAGTCTGTTATTCTGTGGCTTTCCAGAAATAACATTTTCATTTTATCTTCCATAATGGTTTTGGAATTTGGCTGAAAGGCAGAGTAGGCAAAAAAAGTAAGAGTTTTTTCATATAACTTGTTAGAAATATGTGTACGGTGTTGCTGACACTGTGCTTATGGTTATTCTGAATATTAAATTTCTGGAAAATGGTTTCAAAAACCAGTAAAGAAATGTCACTATCTTTTTCAAAGAACTAATGGTACATGTAATTGCCTTGATGATATTGTATCATTCCTGAGACTGCTAGTTCAGATCTATTAATTTAAATGGGTCTTAGACTTCAATAACTGTGCAAAGGAAACTGATATATAAGCAATTATTAGGAAGCAGAGTTGGTTGGTTACTTTCCTGGACTAGAACTCCTAGAATCCCCAAGCTGACATGGTCAATGACTATCTGGGCTAAGTCCAAAAAATAAAATCTCGAGCTTGTCATGCATCTTATTTCCTGCTAGAGTCTAGCCTATAGCAGTGGAACAAAGCAGTTTAATGAAGTAGGGGTTTAGGAAGGTGGTATCACATTGGATTGGCACTTGCTTGTGTGTGTATGGATATGTGTGTGTGTGAAGTCAAATATGGCAAAGCAAACTGCCCTAGAACGTTTTCTAGTTACAATAAAATAACTGATCTGTGTCTTCGAAGGAAACAGCACATTCTGTTTTCCACTAATCTCTAAATTTGCCCTCATTTTCTCTTGCATTTTTTCCTGGAAATCAGATGACAGTGTCTCACTTGTGGATGGTTCCAATAAAAACTGACAGCAAAAAAAAAGAAAAAAAAACAGCCATTTAATGAGAACATCACCAGAGGCCCATGTGTGCGTGGCAAAATGTCATTTGTGCTTTATTAATATGCAGCAGCAATATGTACATAGCTGCTTTACATACTTCTCCTCTGCCCATTTTATGCAGAAAACAACCCTGTAAGATATATATGGGTGAAAAGATGGCCCAAAGAGACCAAGTAAGCTGTGTGATTATAGTGGGGTTTAATGTGTTTTATCTGCTTCGGATGGAAAACCCATACAAATCCCTATATCATGCAAACTGAGGTTCAAAAAATGAGCACAATACTCAGATTAGGCCATACGGATTTTAAGAACTAGAATTGGGAACATCATTTGCAGAGTTCTACTTTTTGTGTGAAGGAATGGGAGTTTTATGGTCTGTCAGTTCTATGTACTGTATTTACTCAAGGTATGGAGCAGAGCAGCAGATGTTAACAGATTACCAGAATAATGAATTGCAGACTGAGGTTCCCTTGTAGATTAATTCTTTACTCAGAAAGATTCTGCGACTATGTAAACTGCTGAGACATCATTTCCATGCTCCCTGAGTCAAACTCAGCTAAGAAAAAAGAAAGAAATTTGACAGTGAAGCTTTCTTCCAGTTTTCATCTAAAACAAGCAGATAGCTTTCCATGTTCAGAAAATTACTTTTGTTCCTCTCCTCAAACAATAATTACAGGCATCTGATGGCACCTAGCTGAAATCCAACATCTCTTTTAAGCTTGCATCTTTCGCAATGCCTGCTCATAAAATACACCACACATTAAAGTGGAGGGAATTACTAGCAGAACAGAGTGTTGTTTAAAATATATCAGTTGTGACTGGAGGAGTATGCTTTATAGATAATACCACAGACCTTGAATGTGTTTATTTTTGAAAAGGGGTTGACTCTGCTGCATTACTTTAATAGAAGGTACACTATGTCTCTAAATTTAATAAGAAAAGAAATACAAATATTGGCTTTTGTTCAGGTAAAAAGACTATTTTAGTTTCTTAAAGTATATGTTATGTTGACTTGTACTTAGAACAATTTCTCCCTTTGAGTTTCAGAAATATAGCTTAGCTGAAAATGTGCAACTAATAATACCACTATTATTTACTATTAGTAGTATCTCTGTAGCTCTATACAGTCAGCAAAAACAAGATCTGGAGCTGATTGTGATTCTGATCATCAGCTTCTTATAGCAAAATTCAAGCTTAAACTGAAGAAAATAGGAAAAACTACTGGGCTAGTCAGGTATAATCTAAACCAAATCCCTTTTGAATACACAGTGGAAGTGAAGAACAGATTTAAGGAATTCAATTTGGTGGACAAAGTGCCTGAAGAACTTTGGATAGAGGCTCGCAACATTGTACAGGAGGCAGCCACAAAAACCATCCCAAAGAAAATGAAATGCAAGAAAGTAAAGTGGCTGTCCAACAAGGCCTTACAAATAGCAGAGAAGAGAAAGGAAACAAAATGCAAGGGAGATAGGGAAAGTTACAGAATATTAAACGCGGACTTCAAAGAATAGCAAGGAGAGACAAGAGGGCCTTCTTAAATGAACAGTGCAAAGATCGAGAAAAATAAAAGAAAGGGAAAAACCAGAGATCTCTTCAAGAAAATTTGAGATATTAAAGGAACATTTTTTGCAAAGATGGACATGATAACAGACAAAAATGGTAGGGACGTAACAGAAGCAGAAGACGTCAAGAAGACGTGACAAGAATACACAGAAGAATCATACCAGAAAGATCTGGATGTCCTGGACAACCAACATCCTGGAGAGTGAAATCAAGTGGGCCTTAGAACTCACGGCTAGCAACAAGGCCAGTGGAGGTGATGGCATTCCAGTTGAACTATTTAAAATCTTAAAATACGATGCTGTTAAGCTGCTACACTCAATATGCCAGAAGTTTGGAAAACTTGGCCAGAGGACTGGAAAAGATCAATCTTACATCCCAATCCCAAAGAAGGGCCGTGCCAAAGAATGCTCCAACTACTGTACAATCACACTCATTTCACATACTAGCAAGGTTATGCTCAAAATCCCACATCGAAGCTACCAACATGAATTTGACCCAACTCCGGGAGGCAGTGGAAGACAGGAGAGTCTGGTGTGCTCTGGTCCATGGGGTCATGAAGAGTCGGACATGACTAAACGACTAAACAACAAAAGTATCTCTGTCTTCACAAATATGTACTTTAAAGTACAGCTAAAAAATTCTAGACCCAGGGTATGTGGACGTAGGCACTGCCTCTGTTAACATTGATTTGCAGAATTCAAGACACAGTCATCTTGCGGTCCAACTACTGCCAGGGTGTCCATTTCTTTGTATGAAATGCTAAGCTAGGTTCTCATTTACTAGACTTACTTTTCTATTTCTCCAAGAAAGAAGCTTTGAAAAAGCTTTCCTTAACTCTAGTATCTTTTTTATTCAAACAATTCTAGAAGGAGAGGATGACTTCTAAGAGAACAGTTCTCAAAGCGGCTAGTAAATGTCTCCAGGGAAGCATTTAAGCTTCCCCATTGTTCTTCATCCAAATCCTCTACATCAGCAAGGGTACATCTCATCAACTGACCTGACTATTTCTTGTTGTCTCAGCACAGAAGAGTTTATTGACTTTTCAAATTGTATGCGAACTGTCACTGGTGAACATTCACTTTCTTATCCCATGATTATCAAGCTAGCTCTTTGGTTTTAAGTCAAGCTTTCTTTAAAAAGTTGTTCTGCTATTAGATTAGATTCCATTGGGCATCCTTCAGTCTCAAGAGACTATGGTAACGTGCTCTAAATAGAGGACTTGGAACAGCATCTAGTGTGGCTAAGAAGGCCAATTCAAGAGTGACAATCCCTTCCACACTGAAGACAAATACAATCTGTCCCCTGTCCAGCTCCCTGATTTTGCTGGTTTCGGGACTGCCTCTTTGCCTCGGCTGGCTGAACAAGTGTCTCTTCAAACTGGGAGAGGCCATGCTGCACTGCCTGCCTCCAGGTTGAATGCTCAGATGTCAAGGTTTTGCATCTGTTGAGGTCCATTCCTAATGTTCTGCTATATTGTACTGTTAAAACATAGCCATATTTACAGATATAAATTTAAAAAAAAAACAGGAAGTCAATAACATTTCTGTGCAGAATGGCAGATTGATAGGAATGTGCAAAATTAAGTTATTATTTTTTAAAATGCTAGTTTAATGAAAACTTTTAAAAATTATTTTTTAAAAGAGAGTTTTTAAAGATCTCATAAAAGCAGAATAGGTGAGATACAACATCCAGAATTAAAGGATGTAAAGAAGAGTTGTCTAAATAACTATTGTTAGAATTGCAGGATAGGAACTAACAGAGTACAAACTGGGCACAGTATCTGATACAAGGCCCAGCAATAAGCTACTGGTGATATTTATGGAAACAGGTAATGTAGTAATCAGACAATGCAGGTTTACTCTAAATTGAAGTGGACTGAGAAGTTATTGTTAGCACCTCTAGTTCAGTGCAACATCTTTGCCAATCTTCTGGTGACATTCCTTCATTGTGGCTCAGACCCCAAGACAGTAATAGGTAAGCAGGACAGTTCTGCTTATACAAAGGAATTCCTCTTATCTTTTCCAGTTATCCCCATGCCCTGGGGATCCATCAACTTTTAGGAGTAATTTTCCAGTGAATTATAGTAGGGAATGAATCCAAGAAAGCATCATTGTATGGCCGGGGTTCTGCTCACTTACCTCAGCATCCAACTTGAGATCTGAAAAGAAATTTGCAGGGTTGTTTCCCTCTTTACATGTGCAAGCTGATGCTGTAATGGGAGTTTGCATGTTCTAGTCATAGCCTTGTGAGCCTGGCGATACATAACTTTCTTGAGCTGAAAGGTTTCGGTTAATCTCAGTTACAGTTTTTTTGAGTAAGATGAGAACTTCAGGCAAGACTCTAGGTACTTTTGCAAATCACTTGTTAATCTAGTACGATCTACTTTTCTGAGTGAGATATTGGGCTGATAGCAGTATGAAAGAAAAAAAAAGAGAAAATGCTTTTGTTTTTCTTTTCTTAAACAAGACTTGTTCCCTTTCTTCTACATGCTGCCCTCTTCCCAACTGTCTTGTTGACATAGTACTCCACATCATAGTTTCCTTGACTGCCTTCCCTTCCTTTTACACTGCATCATTTCCTGGTTATTTTGACATATTTCAGTGCTTATACAGCCTCATGGTGCAGTGATTAAACTGCAGTACTGCAGCCAAGACTCTGCTCATAACCGGAGTTCGATCCCAGGCTCAGGTAGCCAGCTCAAGGTTGAGTCTGCCTTCCATCCTTCCGAGGTCAGTAAATTGTGGGTGGGGAAAAGCTTTCTGTGGGTGGGGCAATGTGTAGCCCTAATAATTAAATATAAACCTGTACAGACTTCAGTTTTGCTGTATTCCTGAACAATAGCAATTTCTTCATCTAGGTGCATTCTGCCCAGTAGGGGTCCTTGGAGAAACTTTGCTTTTCAGCACTACAGTGGAATTTGTTTGAACGATCAGTACAAGAAATCCAGCATACTCAAACACACATTTGCCTCTGTCTCTGCCACCTCTTCGTGCAATTAATTTAGCAGCAAATATTCCCCTTTAGTCTAAATTCTTTACCAAACAAGGAGATGCAGTCTGTAGCAATTCATTATCACCTAGACTGTTTTTCTCCTCCTTAAGACATGGATGCTATTCTAGGTTGCTACACAGTTATTTTTTTTTATCACTACATTTGCCTGTAACAAATGTCTGTAGGAAATTAAATGCCTGTAGCAAATGTAGTGGGCCAGTTTGCAGTTTTGGACCTTCACAGACACAGGAGTGAAAAGGGGTGAAAAAGAAACTGGAAATGACTAGATTCATTTTTGGTCTTGAAAAATGACTTTTGGGGGTTCTAAATAATACAGGAAGACTTGCAGCCAATTTAAAAAGGAGATTATTGATATCCAGGGGAAGTGGTTGGAGGTCTTGGGGGAGGCACAAGTGGGCACTCTTAGGGCAGGCTTCAGTAGCTCCCCAGGAGATAATAATCAAGTAATCACCAGTAGCCTTCTGTTACTGCAATTGGGGTATTTACTGGCCTGGTTCTGGCAATATATCTCTCCAGTCTGTTTCTTACACGAGGGAAAGAAGCAATCAGTGCCTTGTGAGGAATAATTCTGCCTACGTAACTGCCCACCTCCATGGATACTCGACAGCCATGCATGGACATATCATTTTAATAGGCTGTGTACATGTAAAATCCAACCTGTGTAGCTCTAAATTGGATGCCAGATAACTGATACACACAATATGGCCTCCAGGCACACATGCATTGGATATTATGCAAGTCGGACATCGTATGTAAACATGACACCCCCTTATGTATCTCTGGTAGGATATATGTCCCCTGGGCAAGGAAAGATGGTGCAATCCAGCCCATAAAGAGAAGATGAAGGAATAACAAGTATACAAACATGGCCACTATTTTTAAAATTTGAGATAGATTAAATCCAAATAAATACTGCACATTGTTCCAAAGCAGTTTGATGAAAGGCTGCAAGATAAATTTGCTTAACGTCTCTTTGCTCTGTTCAGCCTTAGTAAATATTTCAGGCTTTAGAAAATCTTTAATAGAGATTTGATAGATTACTATAGAGGGCTCTTTGCCCATTATCACTTATATTCTCTGGGCTGAGATACGTAAGTGGTGAGTGTGACCTGGTTTATACACTCATCAGATTCAAGTCAGACACATGTTATCACTTTCTATAGAGACTTCCCAGACCACACCCAAATAAGTTCTCTTGTGGATAGGACGTTGAGAGTGGGGAAGTTTGATTGTTGCCCTGTTTCTTTCAAGCTCAACACCCGACGAGTAATGAGAAATCTTACTCTATTTCATGCTAAATATGGACATCAATCATGCGGGCACCTCTTAGGAGCACCCCCTAGGGCTGGGATCTACAGGGGATGGCTGCATCTAGAGGCCTGCTGACTCAGAGTAGCTGTGGTAAGAAAGGGAACTTTTTGCCACTTTCTTTGTCAGTTTTAGAAAGAGAAAACTTTATCTTTCCACTGACCCAAATGGGAAGAAATGAACTAGGTCTGGAGTAGGTCTAGGCCTATTTGGCTATGTATTGAGAGAACAAAGGCTACATAGGATCTTGTAAATTCGAGGCTTCCCCTCCCATGCCCGGGAACATCCTGTTTTGGGCCCCTCCACTCCATAACATTAAAGATGTGTAAGCAATTGTGGCCCAGCCCTCTATCACGGCACTGCAGGGAGGCCTGTGTTTGTTAACCTTCGTTTCCACCCACAACGAGGGAGATCAGCAGCATGCCACAAAATCCTCAGTTGTCCTTCCAGGAAACATAAGATTGCTTCCTTACCTAGTAAGGTCTTTGTTAAAAGTTGTAAAAGGACATCCAGGAAAACAGAGAACTACAGTACTGGTCAAGTACCATTCAGGTATATTTCAAGTGAATTCTCTGTCAAATAATCACTATATAGAAGCATATTAAATGGTTGATTATACTACTGTAAGAATGACTGATAATTATTCTTTGAGTAAAATAAGAAGATAGGAAGGAACATGGCACTTTTCCCCACATGGCACTGAGTACTACTTGTTTTTTAAAGGATCCTTCCCTATCATTATTCAAACTTTAAAATGAAATTTGAAAAACAAACAAATGTGTTCAGTAATCCTGGTGTCACCGAATGGGCTTTATTTCTTATGTGTTTCAGAACCCAGTCAAAAGGACCAGCCATGTTGCAGTTGGGAAGAAATAAGTCCTGCACTGCAAACAATAAAAGTGAGGAAAGATACCTTTAAAGATGAACCAGAAATGGCTTTACTTGATGTCACCAGCAAGATTTCATAGTTTATAGCAGCACATGCAATATGTAAGCTTATGAGCAACTGGAAAAGAAAATGCTGAAGCCCAAAGAACAATGGCCACATGTGATTTATATTATTACTCTTTTCTGGATATGGAACAACTTCTACATGATCATGAAGTTTCTGAATTGATAATAAATTCTGGGGCTTGAACCATATCAATTTTCAGTAATTTATATTAGCACAAAGGTAATACACTTGAATCCCGTAAACTACTGGGTTTTGTTGTTGTTGTTGTTGATTAATCTTCTCATTCCTCTCCAGATTGAGGTTGAATGAACAAAATTGTTAATAAATAGTCCCTTGTTTTCTTACGTTTTTATGCATTCTATATTGATCTCTGTTTACTTTAATTGCAGAAAAAAAATATCCACCCAGGTTTCAGACTTTTGAGTTGAATTTGGTCAGCTTTCTCTGTGCAATTTGATCTTCAAAGCACGCCAAGAGCAAAATCCAAAATACTAACATGAATTCCATTACAGTGCTTAATTTTTATTGCGGAAAACTGTAATACTATTCTTGAAGCAGCAACTGCATAATAAACTGATATCTCCCCGCAGAAAGGCAAATCAGTAACTTGTAAAATAACTTGGGACATAGAAAAACTCCAGAAGCAGTACTGAGATCTATGGCTGAAACAGTGTACCTGCTTAATGACACTAAGAAGATTTATAGCAGAGGTAATTCAGTAAGTGCTCTTTTATTTATTTTCTATGCTGCAGTGACATTCCAAGGAAAAGGCACCCATTTTTTCAAGAAATCCACTGGGTACCAAACAAAACACAGTGGGTCAGGATATATGCTAAGAAATGGATTGTGGAAAGCATTTTGATAAGCAAATCAGGGTCAGTTATGCTGTCAGAATGTTACAATGTAAAAGGAACTCATTGCTTCTCAATAGCCAGGTTCTCTTTAGCGTTACTCCAAGCAAGCAAGCAATTAGTTATCTTACATGGTATTAATGTCTTGTGTTAACTTAATCAACAGATGAGAAAAATACAGTGGAACCTCAACTTACGAACGTCCCTATCTATGAACATTTCGACTTACGAACCACTCTGTTCGCAAAAATTTGCTTCGACTTGCGAATGGAGCTTTGACTTACAAATGGAAAAAAGTGTTCTGTTTAAAAGGTGTTTCCCCCCCCCCTTTCCTGCCCTTTTTTTGAGCTAAGTTCATATTGGGTCAAAAGAAGAAAAAAGAAAAAAATTCTCCCTCTAGTGGCAGAGTACGGATTAGCTGGCTTTGCCTCTACTTGTGAACAGCGCCTCTAGATAAGAACAAAAACAGCCAGAACAGATTAAATGGTTTTCAGTGCATTCCTATGGGGAATTTTGCTTCAACTTATGAACATTTCGATGTACAAACACCATTCCAATATGGATTAAGTTCGTAAGTCAAAATTCCTCTGTACAAGGAACTGCTTTCCAGTTCCCTTGATGTTGCACTTTGGAAATATTTGTAAAAACACACAAAAAAGGAAATAAATAATTCTTCCCTTCTCACTTAGGATTCATAAGAGAATGGCAAAAAATCTGAAAAAATTCCTATCAAAATGCCACTTAAATGCCTTGTAAAACAACTTCTGAAAATAACCAGGTGTTATTTGTCACACTAAGTAGCTTAGGTACTGCTCTGCAAGCTAAAAGTAACTTTATAGTTACTACTTGTACTATTTGTTACCTGAAAAGTATCTAGTTTTAGGTAACCATTCTACTTTTAACTAGTTACATCTTAGCTTTGCCCACAACAATCTTAAAATTGTTATTACAATTTTGATATAGTAAATATACCAGGTGATAGCATCAATTTTTTTCAAGTACATGCACTTTTGGGACACTTAAATGAACCTTTTGTAGATTCTGCAGTGATGGTTTTTCTAATGCTTAGTCCAGATTAAAAACTAGAATGGTACAGTGGTGAGTCTGGTTATCTTCCAGAGAAAATGACACATTGCTTGAATGTTATCCTGTTTCTCCAAAAATAAGACCTAACCTGAAAATAAGCCCTAGTATTGTTTTTCAGGAGGCTCATAATATAAGCCCTACTCCAAAAATAAGCCCCAGTTAAGAGAAACCCCACCCACCACCATTGCGCAGCATTGTGCAGCAACTGGAAGATGATGACGTGACTGTATTTGAATAAATGTAGATTGTGGTACATGAAAAAAGTAAAACATCCCCTGAAAATAAGCCCTAGTGCGTTTTTGAAGCAAAAATTAATATAAAACCCTGTCTTATTTTCAGCAATAGTACTACAAAAGGCACAGTAGGTGTTAGGTAACTCAAACAGGCATTCTCCTTTTTTCTTGTCTTTGCTATTCCATCTTGGTAATCCTCTCTTTAAATTAATTGTTTTAAATTGAAATTGTAATTTTATGATTTTATATATTTTTATACTGTTCTGTTTTATTTTGTAAGCCACCCCGAGTAGACATGGTCTAGAGGGGCGGGGTAAAAATGAAATAAATAAATAGATATGTAACGAGACAACGCATATGTAGGGAGCAGGCTGCTCCTGTAAAGCAAAAACATTTAGCCAAAATTGTTTCCCTAGCTGAAGGGGGTGAATTAAAAGGTTTGTTGAAATTATGTGCAACAATGCTTAATAAGAAAGGTCTCTTCCTGGCTCAGACTACGGCCATCTTTAGAAAGAAGACACAGGGGCCAGATGTTAGAGAAGTTCCAGGAAGAGTGAAATTCTTAACTAATGAAAGTGTCTGGGTGTCACAGCGAGAGGTTTTCTCACAGTTAGGATTATGCAAATTAGCTTGCTTTGGTTAGTAATTAGTCCTCCAAATTTAAACAAGGGATTCTTTGCTTAACCCCCACCCCACTGCTTCAGATCATTTTTCTGCAAAGTTCAAAGTTAATGTATTTTCAGCTCTTATTACAAGTTCTCTCTAAGTCTGGGTCTAGCTTGAGTGGTCTCACAACACAGGAGGAAGAACTGAAAATGTAGCTAAGCTGCCATGTGATAAAATATGCTTGTCTTCAACTTTAAGTAGCCATATGGAAACAAAGCCATTCAGTACGATCCAGATTCCAGTCTTACCACTAAGATGTTTCCCATTCTTGCTAATGTTGGGAACAGCTCCACACAGAGGAAAATGAGGTAAGATAAGTGTGTAGAGCTGCCTCTGCTCTTAAATGAACAGAAAAGTGCTTTATCAAAGCAGGGGGGAGGGGGACAGGCCCACACAGGCCTTGCAGCTCCTGCTTGCAAAATTGCTCCCGTTGCGTAGCAACAGCTTTCCATATTGCTCTTTGGCAAAGAACCATCTTTCTTTAGGGACATAACTTGGGTGCAAATATATATTTTTCAATATAAATGGGAGAGTATCAATCCTGGAGAAACATGCATTCACAGTTGCTCTCTTTGCCAACAACAAAGAACTTGTTGCTACAGCTACCGGAAACATCCTTTCCAGTGAGCCACTTATTGAAAAAAGAAAACAAAACACATCTTGGGTAAGGGAACTGCTCCTTGTGGTCTCTGTTACCTGCCTGGTCATCCAGAGTTTTTTTTAAAAAAAAATCTATCGTTTGACAGTGCGGTTGCTGCCTTTGACTGGATCAAACAGGCCAGCATTTGATCTGGGAAACCATTTGTAGGGGAGAAAGGGATAGTTCTTCTCTCCGCCACCCGCCCCTACACACTGATCACATGGCTAAGTCCCAAGACCTTTCAGTGACACAATAGGCTGAATGGCAAGGAAAATTCCAGGGGAGAACATTTAGGTCTCCAAGGAGCTATTATGGTCTGTGTAAGCCAAAAAAAAAAAAAAAAAAGGAGGCCATGAAATGGAGAGAGAGAACGTGTATATAGTATATTCCTGTTCTATGTGTTTTTGAACATAAAAATGCAGGCATGGCGTGCCCTGTCAGAATGTTATAGTTTTGCAAGGACAAGGGCTTAAAATATTTTCCTCAGTCATTTTCCCCAGAGAGATTTTACCCAAGGAACTAGAGTGTTGGCAAACATTATTAATTCTTTGTTTTATCTCCTCCTTCACTAATAGTATAAATGAAGTATTGGTATTTGAAGACAGAGAGTGTGAGTGAGATCCTTGAAATCACCCAGAGTTGTTGGCAGTTTTTGGGCAGAAAGAGGATGAGGTCTGAGCTCCACCCCACCCCTCACGTCCTCCCTCTCTTCTTTTTTAGTTCTATGCCTGAGATGCTAGACAACAATCTGGCCTTGTCTGCAAACTTCAAGGCTGCATTCACAGCAGTATTATTTCTGTTACTGTCTTTTATGTTCATAGTATTCCATTGGTGATTTCCACATGTTGTGCTTCATAATTCTTGAAACAATCCTGTTCACAGTACGCACATCTTTCTTCATGATTTCTGTGCAGCCCTACATAGAAATAGCAGCCACACTAGGTAGTATCAGGGAATAAGCATGCCTATCCTCAGAAACCTTTTCCCATGTACCACACAACAGCTTTTCTATTCTGTGCACAAGCCAGCGGATGAGGCCAGCATTTTCCCAGTCTGGTTCTGAGACTACAATTCTGTTATTCTTCATGTTACAACTTTATTTTGCCATAATTTTACTCCTTATGTTGAAAGGGAGCATTTTGTTTCTTTTCCCTTCCAATAATTCTTTATGAGTGGATAGATATCTTTAGTATCTATCTATCTTTGGTGCATTTCTAGGACAGAATGCACACACATACACCAGTTTCAGGCACAACCCAGCCTTGAGCTGCCCCAGCCTTCAAACAGAAGTCAAGGCCAAAACTCTGCTTTTTGACAATAAATATATATTACTTTGACTCATCATCTTACATGTAAGCATTGGTGGAATTTCTACAGTTTTGCAAGATGAGACCAGGTTTACAGAGGTAACTGCAGCTGTCGGACAGTACTTAAGCCTGTTAAAAGCTCAAATGGACGAAGCACGCATATCAAATTATTTTCAGATGATATCTTGCTTTTCTGATCTTGAAGCCTAGATATCATTAACCTTGCTAGAAAAATTGATGGAAATGATTAGCATCTTCTGATAAGACAGCACTGTTTTTTCAACTATTTTTTTACCATGTTCATATATTGGAAGAACATAGTATCCCCCTCTGTATATATATAATATTTACAGAGGGGGATACTATGTTCTTCCAATATTTACAATATTTTTAGCTGCACCATTACCAAAATTAATCAGGTCACTTTGCAGCTGGATCCTTTTCAGCATATATATAAGTGACCTGATGGCAGATACCAGCAATGTGAAATCCAGTACTAATAAATAAAAAGAATTGAGGGAAAATAAACAGCAGTGAAGTGAAATAGAGGGCAAGAGGGAGGGCCACTGCTTCTTGTTGCACTTGGTGTCACTGCTATAGAGTGAATTTATTTTCACACAGGGTTGCTTGAACTTTCAGATGAGAGCATGGGCCCTCATGCCTATAAAACTTGGCTAATGCAATACTGTAGTATGTTGCTGCTGGAGTCTGGGGAAGGGTCACCACTGAGCATTTTCTCCTGGCCTGCTGCTGCCAGGGGTGCTGCAACAAGAAGGTTAATGAGTCACAGTCATGCCCTCCCCAGTCCCTCGTTTCGTTTAGTCGTGTCCGACGCTTCGTGACCCCATGGACCAGAGCACGCCAGGCCCTCCTATCTTCCACTGCCTCCCGGAGTTGGGCCAAATTAATGCTGGTAGCTTCGATGACACTGTCCAACCATCTCATCCTTTGTTGTCCCCTTCTCCTCTTGCCTTCACACTTTCCGAACATCAAGGTCTTTTCCAAGGAGTCTTCTCTTCTCATGAGATGGCCAAAGTACTGGAGCCCCAGCTTCAGGATCTGTCCTTCCAGTGAGCACTCGGGGTTGATTTCCTTTAGAATTGATAGGTTTGTTCTCCTTGCAGTCCAGGGGACTCTCAAGAGCCTCCTCCAACACCACAATTCAAAAGCATCAATTCTTCGGCGGTCAGCTTTCTTTATGGTCCAGCTCTCACTTCCATACATCACGACAGGAAAAACCATAGCTTTGACTATGCGGACTTTCATTGGCAAGGTGATGTCTCTGCTTTTTAGGATGCTGTCAAGGTTTGTCATCGCTTTCCTCCCAAGAAGCAAGCGTCTTTTAATTTCGTGGCTGCTGTCTCCATCCGCAGTGATCATGGAGCCTAAGAAACTAAAATTTGTCACTGCCTCCATGTCTTCCCCTTCTATTTCCCAGGAGGTGATGGGACCAGTGGCCATGATCTTAGTTTTTCTGATGTTGAGCTTCAGACCTTTTTTGCACTCTCCTCTTTCACCCTCATTGCAAGGTTCCTTAATTCCTCCTCACTTTCTGCCATCAGAGTGGTATCATCTGCATATCGGAGGTTGTTGATATTTCTTCCGACAATCTTAATTCCGGTTTGGGATTCCTCCAGTCCAGCCTTTCGAATGATGTATTCTGCATATAAGTTGAATAAGCAGGGGGACAATATATAGCCTTGTCGTACTCCTTTCCCAATTTTGAACTAATCAGTTGTTCCATATCCAGTTCTAACTGTTGCTTCCTGTCCCACGTATAGGTTTCTCAGGAGACAGATAAGGTGGTCAGGCACTCCCATTTCTTTAAGGACTTGCCATAGTTTGTTGTGGTCCACACAGTCAAAGGCTTTTGCATAGTGAATGAAGCAGAAGTAGATGTTTTTCTGGAACTCTCTGGCTTTCTCTATAATCCAGTGCATGTTAGCAATTTGGTATCTAGTTCCTCTGCCCCTTAAGAATCCAGCTTGTACCTCTGGGAGTTCTCGGTCCACATACTGTTGAAGCCTACCTTGGAGGATTTTGAGCATAACCTTGCTAGCATGTGAAATGAGTGCAACTGTACGGTAGTTAGAGCATTCTTTGGCACTGTCCTTCTTTGGGATTGGGATGTAGATTGATCTTTTCCAGTCTTCTGGCCACTGTTGAGTTTTCCAAACTTGCTGGCATATTGAGTGTAGCAGCTTAACAGCATCATCTTTTAACCCTACCTTGCTGCAAATGGCACAAGGGATCAAAATGCATGTACCTACTGGCTCACTCTCATCCTTCCTGTCCTTTCTGGGGCACTGATGTCGAGTTGTTTTCTTTTTTTATTGCTACCCTGTTTCCCAGAAAATAAGATCTAAGCTGAAAATAAGCCCTGGTTTGATTTTTTAGGATGCTCGTAATATAAACCCTACCCCCAAAATAAAGCCCAGTTAAGTGAAACCCCGCCCTCCACCATTGTGCAGCAACCAGAAGATGACATGACTGTATTTGAATGAATATAGATTGTTCTATATGAAAAAAATAAAACATCCCCTGAAAATAAGCCCTCATGCGTTTTTTAGAGCAAAAATTAGTATAAGATCCTGTCTTCTTTTTCGGGAAACGTGGTATATATATGCTACCAGACATGCACAGAAAACTGGGAAGGTTTCTGCTCAGTGCCAACATAATTAATCTATCCTGAAATACTATGTTCTCTGATTTGCTGGGCAGAGGATGATGTTTATTGCCCTGCTTCAGGCAGTAAAGAGTGTGGTACTAACCTTGGATAAAAGGTTAATATTAACACCCTTCGAGAAGCTTTTCTTTTTACATAATGGCTCTAAAACCTCAATACATAAATATTACAAAAGAGAATATTTTGAATCCGAAGGGAAGCTTCTTCTCAAGTCAGAACAGCATATTTAGGTGTTGGTGTTCTTTTCCTTCCCAGCATATGGCATTGCTCACTTCCTTAAACCATCTGGAAGTGTTTTACTGATTAATTCCTACAGGCAGTTTTGAGTTGGTAGAAAGTGAATTTCCAATCTTTTTTCATTTATCTCACTCCCATAACAAACTAGTGATGTAGTTCATTGTTATTCCTCGTTTGCAGCAAAGAAACAGAATACATTTAACCCAGTTTTGCCAAGTATAGGTTCATCCCATAACTGAAACCAACTTAGGATATGACCACACAGAGAAATAGATCATAATTTGGACTGATTGTGAAGCAATCTGGTGTTATCTTTTTCCAATGATCTCACAATGCACAAGAAATGCACTCCTATCTCACCCTGATCTGTGTCTGTGTGGGCCCTTTTTGTGCCAGCTGTGGGGCTCAACTTTTGGGGAATTATTCCCTGACAGACGGGGTTGCTTTAAGGGAGATTGTTCCTGTTAAATTTATTTATTATTTATTTGTTTGATTTATATCCCGCCCATCTGGTATATTATACCACTCTGGGCGGCTAACAGCAACATGGATACAATTAAAATAATATAAATCCATAAACATCATTACAAACAGAACATTCCGAAAGATAATAGATAATAGATAGACAAAAGAGAGAAAATTAAATTAAATGCTGGCAGGAGGGAAGGCCTGGATGTAAAGCCATGTTTTTAGTTGAGTTTTAAATGTGTAGGGGCCGCGCGAATTTCAGGAGGGAGATTGTTCCAGAGGCGAGGAGCCACCGCCGAGAAGGCCCGGTTTCGTGTCTTTTCCCTCCGGGCCTCCCTCGGCGTTAGGCTCCTCAGCCTCACCTCCTGGCTCACACAGGTGATCTGGGTAGATCTTGGTGGGAGTAGGCGTTCTGCCAAGTATTGAGGTCCCAAACCGTTTAGGACCTTATAAGTAAGCATTAAAACTTTGAAGTCGACGCGGAAACGGATGGGCAGCCAATGCAGTCTGGCCAGGGTAGGAGAAATGTGGTGGTATTTTCTCCCTCCAGTAAGGAGTCTGGCCGCTGCATTCTGCACTATCTGAAGTTTCTGCATCAACCTCAAAGGCAGCCCCAGGTAGAGAGTGATACTTTCCAGTGCCATCAGGCACTCACCTTTTCAGGCATCTAATAACACTCTTAGTTCCACTGGAATTTCTGAGGGATATTTCTGGATGTGAATAGCTATAAATTATAAACAATTATAATGCTTAATCCAATGTATGCTTTGAGGATCCAGCCAATTTTTATACTCTTTGGGGAAGGTGTTTAAACAGCAGGTTTGGAAATAAAATATGGCTAAGCCATAGTGAATTTTTTATTCAAAAACTGCTCATGCATTGCATATGCCATTTATGTTATAATCCAAATGCACCTTCTACCAACCTGGGAAGCATATGAAGAATACTACATGAAAACTATGTTTGTCTCATCTTTCAAAATAGGCTGGTACAGGGGAAATGACTGGCAATAATGGGTTAGTTATATTGAGCTAAGTAGTCACCTTTCTATATTTCTATCAGAGCATTACACAATTCAAAATCATGGATGCACATTAAATATAGGAAAAATCAATTAAAAAGTTTATACAATCCCAGACTGTTTCTGACCAGAAGTGGTCAAAGCTTGAGATATGTGCAGAATAATTTCCTCCAGTTCAGCAGCAGAACACCCAGGAATACTAAGTGTCCGTGTGTTCTAAAAGTGGTAAAAGGAGGAAGTGGGAGAAATCACATAAAACACTAGCTGCTTTATCAATTTGCCTTTTTCAATACTTACAGCAATCAACTAAGCATACCTGGCTTGCAAAGTACAACTTAACATTTACGAATTCATTATTATTTTTATTACAATACTTCAAGGAGGACAAAGGTGATGAACTGATAATACTTTGGAGCAGTGGTTTTAATTGATTTCAGTATTTGATTTTCAGTATCAGTGGAAGTTGCACATGACCAACATACAGTATATGGCAAGAATTGTAATACTAAGTGGTGTAGTTAATGCTGCTACTGTTTACTTAACTGCTTTTACCAATGGTGCATGTATCCATTAATGTTGTTCCACCCAAGTTAGTACACAGCAAAAGAACATACATCTGAAGCAGTAGAAAGAGGAGAGAGAAATACTCTCTCACCAATAAGTGGAGAAAGGAAAGAACATATATGATATTCTGTTCTTCCAAAAACATCCAGTTTATAAAAGAATATTGTGCTTCTATATCCACAATTCAAAATGCCATGAAATGGCCCAGTATTGCTGCACAATATCATGCTCATGTTGCCAGCAGGAAAAAGAATGTCAAGCTTTACATGGCAAGGGGCAGCTTGAATGTTGACGACACCAGTGGTAGCAGTCAAGATGGTCTGCAGGATACCCTCTCATGCCTACTCCTGTTCACAAAGTGACACCAAGCAAGGGAAAATCCCAGAAGCAGACTCCTTTTTTCATCAGTTAACCACTCGAACACAAGGCAATGGTCATGGTGGTTTTTCGACAAGTGTGAATGATAGATACACAGATACCACAGACAGCCAGAAAGGCAGAAAAGTGGGTTTTCAATCAAGTCCAGCCTGAACATTCCCTAGAGCAAAAATGAATCAAGGAAGTTATTCTACCATGCACATGTAATGAAAATAAAGACAATATTGCTAACAAAAGAGGATGGGGCAGTAAGAAAAGAGGAAGAACTAACCAAAGACAGATTGTCTCAATGAAGGAAGCCATAGCTGTTAGTTTGCATTACCTGCGTAGCACTTAACTGGAAAAGACAATATTGTTAGTAAGGGGGTAGTAGGAAAAGACAACACCCTAATATGAGATGTTGGTTTGCAATATCTTTTTTAATATCTTTTAAAACATGTTTCAACCAGAAACATAATACTTTTGCAGCACAAAGCCCTGTTTGGCTAGGAAGGACCTAAAGATTCAACTGGGTGCTGATTGACAGGTTCAAAAGTTCAACTTGTCCTGGATCTGGAGCTTATTTCCTCTTTGAAAAATTGTATCAGGAGCCTGGTCTCAGAAATCCCGAGAGAATGTTTACTGAAATCAATCAAGGCTGGAACAAACACAACTGCTCTGTGCTTTTGTAATGTAGAAATACTTTAAATATGCCTTACCAAACTATGCCAATTCCCTGCAGATACATGGCAAAGTACTCCCCCACTTTTCTGGAGGACTGTCGTTTCATGACTTTCTTTAAAGCAAACTCTTTTTTTTTTTTTTTGCTCCTTCCATAATAATTATCAACATTTGTTGACCTGTAATTCTCCTTCACTCATAGCATACATTGTATTATCTGCTCAACAAGCTTGTACAATGCATGCTCAGTTTATATCAAGATGACTGTTTTACCTATTTGAAAGCCCTCTTTGGAGGATCAATATTTCAGCCTCCACAGTCTAGATATGTTCCAAATAAAAAATACATGAAGACTGGGGTAACCATTCTTTTTTAAAGTAAGCAAAATTGGTCTTTTCAATTTATATGAGCTATTCTGGGGATAAATCTGGAGATGTTTAGGGTCACCTATTTCTGAACAGGAGAGGATTAAAACAGTTTTACTTTTAAAAAATCATAATTTGAAAACTCTTTTTCCAATCTTCCCCAAACCTGGCACAAGAGCAAAATGTCTGCTACACCTGTCCCAAATTTGGTACTGATCCAAAAGCCAGTTTCAAAGTTATACGTTTTTGTTTTGGCTGCCCCCCATTTTTAGAATTGCCTTATAAAATGTTGATTCACTCTACTGTACATTATAGCTGCACTATCATGCAGTTATAATGATAGCATCCATGAGTTTGGAGAATTTTCTTCCATTGGACAGGTTTGAGAAAGAGGTATCTTGGCTTGCCATTATCCTCTTCCTGGACAGCCAGGGAATCAATCCAATCTCTAATTCACTCTTCAAAAGGGAAGACAAAATTGCCTTTACAATAGCGCATTCTGTAAAAGAAAATACTCAACAGCAAAGGAACTTCCTATTGTTCATCTCTAGCTCGTTTCCAGAACCATGTTCTCAAATCCCTTCTCAATATGAATAAAGTACTGTAAGTTTTAGCAAGATAGCCAGTGTGGTGCAGTATAGTGGATAGAGTGACAGACTAGAACCTAAGAGGCCTGAGTTCAAACCCTCCACTTACCCATGGAAATTTGTTGGTGGTGAGGAACTGGTAAAAGTACTCCATAGACATCTCCCTTACCTTGAACGCTACTGTATTAAAGTCACTTTAAGTTGGTTCCAACCTGGATGGCATATAATAAGTTTTAGTAGCTTTACATTATTCAGCAGAAAATAGAAAGAACAAGAAACCGGGCCTTCTCAGCAGTGGCCCCTCCACTATGGAACAGCCTTCCAACAGAGATCCGCATGGCACCCTCGCTGGGTGTTTTTAAGAGCCATCTAAACACTTGGCTCTTTAGGCAGGCCTTCCCTTCTGCCAATTCTTGAATTCTGTCTCTTTGTTTATCATTCCCCATCTTGAACACACTATATTATTGATTTAACTGTTTAATTATTATGATGTTTTATTATATTTTATGATTTTTTTGATATTTGTAAGCCGCCCCGAGTAGACGCTGTCTAGGGGGCGGGGTAAAATCTAATAAATAAATAAAATAGCTTTCTGCAAATGAGGGACACTCATGTAGCGACCCTGGTGAATTGTGAGGGAAATGCAGATTTGAAGTGAGCTTACTTATTCATTAATCAGGGAAAGATCTGGTATAGGTGGATCTAGCTTAGATACAGGACAGAGTTTTTCTCTCCTAACATTTTAGTATGCAAGGGGAACAGAAAGACTTGAAGAAGAGAGAGATAAAAACATGGTGGCAGTGGTGGAATAATCTAATGCCTGTGAATATAGACAATTCATACCGGCATCTACTTCTATATGACAAAGAAGTTAGAGAAATAAATTGAAAGGAAAGAATTATTGTCTTAAGGAAATAATTTTACATCTGTTCATTCATTTATTTAAACATTTGGCATAAACAAGCTAAGAATGTCATATGTTTTCTATCCCACTAGAGGTCTTGGAGAGATGTGATGCTGTAAGAAATTTCTTTCAACTATATTTTTTTAAAAAAAACAACCTTCTTCAGTGCAACCAAATCAAACATTTGTCAGTTTGAACAAATTTGCTTTATTATGGTCAAAGACCAGCACATTTTTCCAGTAAGATTTAAAGGTTTTCATGCCATCATCCTCATCCATGTAAAAGCTGGAGACTGAATTTAACATCAGCTGGTAATTATTTACTTAACATATTTTTGACTCATCTACTCAATGAATGCCCAAGGCAATTAACAATAAAATGACAAAAGATAATTGTTCTTCCATCAAAACAACCCTGAAATCAAAATAGATGAAATTAGATACATTCCAATAAATCAAGAGAACCCTCTTATAATCAAGAAGTCTCACCTTACAAAGCATGTTAAGGCCAGTGACAAGAGAAATTGCATGAGCCACGATAAATGACAATCTGTATAGGGAAGCCATTAGGTCAGTAGCAAGGGAGGCGGGGCTTGTCACGGTGCAGTCAGTTCCCTCCGGGAAAGCTCTTGGGGGAAACTGGAACTGCCTGGTCTGGGGGTTCCTCAAGATATCAGGGATCGCAGGTGAGGCTAGGGGAGGTCTCTCTCAGCTGCAAGTGAGCATCAGAGTAGCGAGTGATCTCAGGGGGCTGAGGGCCATTTTTCAAAAGGGCAAACAGCCTAAGGGCAGGATTCACAAACGGAGGGACTAAAGGGCAGCAAGTTCACTAAAGAGGTTGCTTTGAATTTTTTAAAATCTTTTTGATAATGAAACATATTTAAAGCAATGGTCATGGGCTGTAAAGGTTGTTACAGTACATTTTTATTAACTGAAAAATTGGTCCATGTTTAAAACTGATTTTTTTTAACAGAAAATGTCCCCTTTCACCCTCTAGTGGCCAGGTTTTTTTTAAAATTTAAGAGCCATTGGGTTCCTCGGCCTGTTTAAATGACAGATTTGCTCTATAATGCACAAAAGATACTTTCTAAGTTTAAAAAGGGTCCCTTTAGTTAGGGTAGGAGCTAGGGGGCTCCTAGGAGTGAAGAAGCTTGCTAAAATAACTTTGGGGGCTGCATGTCACCTGTGGCCTGCATGCTACCAGTCCCTGTATATGATAAAGGTCTAGCAACATAGCACCCCAATTTTTTAGTGTTTGTTCTTTGGCTTTTAAACAAACAAACAAACAAAAAAGGGTGTTCCACAACTATCAAAACAGATCAGAGCTTTTCATGTGAACTTAGTTTTGGTTAAGTAGAAACATAGTCTTCACTTATTGGAAGAATTACCTACTGCTTGTTTGCAGTCTTTATATAATTGCTTATGTATAACGCTTCAGTCTGTTGAACAGTTCTAGACAACGTCTTTCTCTTTCATAAGCATATGCACATACAGTAGAAATATAGAAACAACTGAAACTGTACAGGTCATAGGCAACCAGACAATTATTTTGTTTCAAGTACAAAAGATATAGGCCATCTCTGTTTTCAATTTTATTTCCCTTCTTGGCTTAATACCTTAATTTCTCTCACCCCCTTCCTCTGAGCAGTGCTGCCTGGGTGTGGATACTGTATTGAATATGGGTAGCCAATACATGATGGGTTCCAAGCCTTGTTAATATGGGGGCACATCCAAGTTGCTTCATGTATAGCTTGTCACACTCAACGTTCCCTCCTCAGTTTGGAGGGAGTCATCTGTAATGCTCCCCTCTAGCTATTATCCACAAGAAGACCTACTACAGGATCTGGGGGCCTTCCATCTCTGCCTCAGTTCAACATAAGAGGCTGCAGCCTAATTCATGTATTCGTTACAAGTTGCATCCACAAAAATTACCGTATTTTTCGCACCATAAGACACACTTTTTCCCCACAAAACAGGAGGTTGGAAAGTCTGTGCGTCTTATGGAGCGAAGAAAACAGATTATATTTTCCTGTTTTCTTCTCCTAAAAAATTGGTGCATCTTATAGAAAGGTGTGTCTTATGGAGCAAATACGGTATATGCACCAAAATACAACAACTACTTTCTTCCTTGCCAGGGCTGGCAGAGCACAACGGCTGTTTTAGGCACCAGATGTTGCAAAAGGGGGAGGCAGTGGAAAAGTGTTAGATGGCACAGCTCTGTGGGTATCATGCTTCTTGCCCTATGGTAGAGGATGTTGTCTCTATGCCATGGATGGAGTAAGATTCAGCTGTCAGTGAGTTTTTCCACATGGAATGGAAGATGTCCAAGGTAGAAATATGTCCAAGACTAGTCTTGTTCTTCTAGCAGTTCTCCTTCAAGGTGCTTTCTCCCTCTACAAGCATGTCTGCAGCAGAAAAGCAGTGACATGGAAAGGATTAAGCAGCCTCCTGGCCTCTTCTCTGCTCCAAACTCTTGTTTCCTAAAACAGTTTTCCTTAAATAAGCAGTTGTTGAGAGATTGGTTGTTACATCCAATAGTTGCATGTAATGTGTAGTTAAGGCCCAATATAGAAAAGTGGAATGGGAAACTGGATGCTGCTAGATGGACATTTGCAAGAAGACCCCTTTTTTAAAAAAGCTGGCATACTCAAAAGATATAGAACTGTCTGGAGTGGGTAGCCTCCTGGAATTTGATCCTTGAAATACCAGAATGATTTTCTGGGGTTCAATGCAAAGGAAGGATATGGAGTTTCAGCTGAGAATAGTCTGTGAGCTCATGTTGTTACTCGAGATGAAAGGCAGTCTCCTTTTGCTGCTTGCTGCTACAGAGCATGCCACCTCTCTGTCAGGCTGACATTCCAGATGGTGCCTCTGAAGGGCCCAATGATATGGTTCATTACAACATGGTCAGCTCAAAATCTTTCTCTTTACCTCTTCCTTCCACACACCAACATACACACAGCCTTTCTAGTCACACAGGAAGAAGGGCATGGCCAGGGACCCCAAGTCGGTTTCCCCCTGAAAAGATGAGCATATTAGTTAGTTAGGCATCCTTCAGTCTCGAAAGACTATGGTAACGTGCTCTGTATAGAGGACTTGGAACAGCGTCTAGTGTGGCTGAGGAGGCCGATTTGAGAGTGACAATCTCTTCCACACTGAAGACAAATCCAATCAGTCCCCTGTCCAGCTCCCTGGTTTTGCTGCTTTTGTGACTTCCTCTTTGCCTCGGCCTGCTGGACAAGGGTCTCTTCAAATTGGGAGAGGCCATGATGCAATGCCTGCCTCCAGGCTGAACGCTCAGCCTATAAAGGACAGGAAAGCATATAAAGGACAGGAAAGAAGAATGAAACCCTTGTTTATGCCCAGTGTTTGAATGAATGAATGAACAGCTCCACAGTTCTTCTGCCCAAACTAACTAACACCTGAGTCTGATTTTTGTTTAAAACAAACGTAACAGCCCTGGATGGATATATACTATATTTAATTTGGCCCAAAGTTGGTAACTCCCAGAAGTTCTGTCCTAACTTTAGTTTTGAGTGCCATTGGAATGTAAGACTTTATGAAATAAACTGTAGTGCCTGCTGTTGGAGGCCCCGGACATCTGAGCATCTTGCATCAATCCATCAGTCTTGCTTTGCTGCATGGGAAACCCACCCATCATACAATCTGAGGATGATGCAAAGCAGAAATATCTTGAACTCACAAATTCCCACTAAGGTTCTCCACCCCACCCCTATTATGCATCTTTAGATATTAACAATTTAATGAGTAAAACTGCTGCATTCATGAAATGGACAGAATACTGTTTAATTCAATATAACATTTGACTTTATTTGCTTAAGTATAGTATTTTTTTTAAGTAAGAAAAATGCACTTCCAAGGTCATATATCAGCGAGCAGATTCTTTTATTGCCTAAATTGAGCAAGAATGTCACTTAGTTTACAAGGTGTTATGAATCAGGAGTTAAAACACAGTAACGCCATCTCACCTGCCCATGCCAGAGACATTGTATGTTTTGAGACTTCCGTTCCTGAGTACAGTTGAAGTAGCCTCTACTACATTGTTATCTGCAGTTATCTTAATCAATCAGTAAGTAATGTTCCTGCCATGTTGTAGTGCAAGATCAGGATATTTGTGCAAATTTCAACTTAGAGGAATATTTTACCGTAACTATTTGACTTTCACTACTACTACTTGGACAGATAGTAGATATCATTCTAATTTGTGCATGGCTGATAATAATACTAATAATGTATGTATAAGATCAGGGCCTGCCTTAGAGTTCGGCAAACTGGTTAATTGGCCTGGATGGCAAGATGATGATGGCGGAGGGCACGATCAATTTGATGGCTCAGCATTGTGGATTGTACTGTCTCCAGTGAGCTAGGGCAATGTTGAAAACAAAACAACAGCAAGTACCAGTTAGTAGCCAGTATCCTAATGAGTTTCTACTGAGTAAAAATCCCTGCCAGCATAATAACACGAGATTGTGTGCTTGCACAAGCATTGCCATTATGAAAACAGAAGGCTGTGTTTTCTTTCATGGAAATGGCCTGTTGTGCAAGCATCACTATTGTGTCAGTGGGGCCATGGCAATGCTTGCGTGATCAGTGCAATCCTACATTACTGTGCTGAAAGAGAAGTCTGGTCAGAGGAAGCACAGTAGGATGCTGACCCATGTTTCTAACCCTTCTTCCTCCCCAAAGTTCTAAAAATCGTTTGGCGATTAACTGCATAAATGAACTTCCAGAAAAATCTGAAATTCACCAACGAGTTCTAAGGTACACTCCCTTTGCATTTTCTGGTTTTACTTTATGTTTTCTAAGTGAAAAGCAGAACAAAGCTTTACTGTGAGTCAATAGTGATCCTAATAGGGCTTTCAAGGTAAGTGAGATATTTAAAGAATGGCTTTACCAGTTCTGTCCCCCCAGTTAGTTTTCATGGCTGAGCAGGGATTTGAACACATCCCTCTTGAGTCCAAGTTCATCACTGTATCCACTACAATGCACTTGGTATAAATGCTAGCAAGTAATCAATACATTAAACAGTGTAAAAATATGTATTCGCGAAGGGTTTCACGGCCGGGGTCTAATGGTTGTTGTGGGTTTTTCGGGCTCTTTGGCCGTGTTCTGAAGGTTGTTCTTCCTAACGTTTCGCCAGTCTCTGTGGCTGGCATCTTCAGAGGACAGCCCTGTCCTTTGTCCTTTATATGCTCAGAGTGCTGTCTTCTGATGATGCCGGCCACAGAGACTGGCAATACGTTAGGAAGAACAACCTTCAGAACACGGTCAAAAAGCCCGAAAAACCCACAACAACCAGTGTAAAAATAGCTTGTAATAGTGCAAAACTGACAAGAATGCTGAAGACACTCCTCGCCAAGGTACTAATTTATCCTACGGCCAGCTCTGTAGGACACATGGAGTACTTTCCTTACATCTCCTCTGAAAGAACAGCAAGTGATGAGCCTTTAACACCTGTAGCTTCAAGGAATAAATTCAGGCATGGAATACTGGAATGAGTTTATGTGTGGAACTCCAGTTCAATTCTGTGGTTATTACACTGGTGTGTTCCTCAGATTTCCACCTTTGATTTAACATATCAAACTACTAGGACAGGTCATTCTGATGGTTTTGGTGTCAACTTGCTCTATCTCTCCTTTCTGTCAATATCCAAGGAAATTATTTGACTTCTAAATCAGTGTTTCTTGATAATGGACTGGACTGGGGGTTAGAACACAGAAGCTTAATCCAGACAAAACAATAGTGCTGATGGACAGAGAGGCAGATCAGATAACAGAGGTTTCACTTATGTTGGAGGGAGTAACACTCCCTTGAAGATGCACATTGGCCGTTTGTGTGTAATTTCTCCATTCAGCCCTGAACCTGGAGGTACAGGTTTCAGTGGTTGCCTGGAATGCATTTTTACGGCTCCATCTAGGGTGTTAATTGCACTCATTGTTTGAGATGCTGGCTGTGGTCACGTGTACTTTAGTTATATTCAGTCTGGCTATTGCAAAGAGTTACATGGAGCTGCCTGTGAAAAGTGCCCAGAAACTTAAGGTGTTCCAGAATGCTGTGGCCAGACTGTTGACTATGGCCAGTTGTAGGGAGCATGTGCCCAGAAACAGACCAGTCGCCATTGATGTTGTTGTCCATTTCTGGGCACAGTTTAAGGTGATAGATATGGCCTGTGACACCTGGTATGATTTGTTCCCAAGCTGTTCAAAAAAAACTAAATACTCCTATATAAGGTTGCTCAGGTTTTAAAATCTTTCAGGGAGGGCCTCTGCTTGGTCCTATCAGAAGTACCTTCGACTCAGAAAAAGGCCTCACCAGTGGCTGTTGCCAGGCTCTGTCCCCTCACCAAGGTATGCTAAGCTGTCTTTTTGCCAGCAGTCAAAAGTTTTTTATTAGTCAGATGAGCTTTTGCCAACTGAAGAGGTTTCAGCTGAAGGAAGATTTTAAATGGCTATGTGTTGTACTCGTTAATGAATTTTAATGGTGTGAGTGTTTTTTTTAATTTCATTTTCTCTGTGACTTATCTTTCTCTTCTTACTTCAGTATTAAAGCAAAGTGTGCTGCTTATATACTGCCCCAAGCACTCTCTGGGTGGTTTACAAGTTAATTTTGCAGGCTACACATTGCCCCCCCTAGCAAGCTGGGTACTCATTTTACCAACCTCGGAAGGCTAGAAGGCTGAGTCAACCTTGAGCCGGCTACCTGGGATTTGAACCCCAGGTCGTGAGCACAGTTTTGGCTGCAGTACAGCAATTTAACCACTGTGCCACAAGGTTCTATTAAGTGACTTTATGTTCAACTTTGCACTCCAAAGCAGGATATACATTTAGCCATAGATTTTTAAAAAAAGGCAGGGAAAGCTGTAATTTTGAAGCAGAAAACACACAGAATTGTGGTGTGAATGCAATGTTTTTCTATTTCATTTCTCCAATAAAAATCCTTCTCCAGCTGCTTCCCATCAACCCACACACACATATACTCCTGCACAAACAGGAATAACAAGAGTGTGACTGTTACTATGAGCCTTTGCATCAGGAAGTCCCAGAGTGCCTCAGATCCCTGGTACATGTCTCTGTACAAAGTACAAGACTCGCCAATGGTGAGCCATTCTACCATAGCATCCATGTGCCTACCAGATTCTCTAACCCTCTGAAATTCTTGTTTATGCCTTGATTTCTATTAAAAAGGGAACTGTGTCTCTGAAATACATGTCTATAGAAAGTCAACAACAGTCAAAATGTTTTCTTCTTCTTCCTCATCAACCTCTGTTGAAATTGCCTACTTCCCTACAACATTCCCCTCAGGTGCTTATATCCCTGCTGAGGTAAGGTTTAGTAGCAGGATGCAGTTGAGGGAGAAGCACCGGGGAAGGGGACTGCCACTGGGGCCAAGGTCTACACTCCTCACTTACAATCCCCTTTGCTTTTCAGCACGGACTCCCACCTCACCCCGCCTCTAGATACAGTGTCTCTAAGTTGGCCCTTGGATAGATTTTGACTTAGGAATGCAAAGTCTCAGGTCAGAGGCAGCAGTCGAAGGGCACTGCTACACTTCCCCAGGTCTCTAGGGAAGGAGTTATTATCGCAGGGTGAGTGGTCGTGGAGCAAAAGAAAATTGTATTGCGGGGGGGGGGGGGTTAAATTCTAAGTACCGGTACTCACCTGCACCCACTCCCAGATGGCACCAGGATTCACTGGCTTAGCCTAAAGGTATGCCGATGCAACACTAGTGCACCAGAATGGTAGACATAAGAGTAGGACACCAGGGGAGAACACAGTAGCTAAACCCATTTAGGTCTATCATACAAATTGGAGTAAAACAGGAGGTGGAGTCATAATGTGAACAGTGGTTCACATTATTAAAATACAATATTAAAGCTAAAACAATGAGTATGCAAATATTAAAGAGGAACAAACAAATACCACTCTAGGAGATGGTCAACACAAGTAGCACAAAAGACCCAGTCAGAGCAGTAATGCATAACAATCTAGCTAAAAGTCACTTGTGTAACCAGCCATGTGGCCAGTCACTCATGTAGACAGTCACTGAGAAAAAGCTTGCCTAAAGAGAAAGGCTGTTGCCTGCTTTCAGAAGTACAGTAAAGATGAGGCCAGTCTGGCCTCCTGTGGGAGGGAGTTCCAAAGTCTGGGAGCAGCAGCAGAGAAGGCCCTTTCTTGTGTCCCTATCAGACGCACCTGTGACAGTGGTGGGAGTAAGAGAAGGCCTCACCTTATGATCTTAACACCCAAGCCAGCTCATAGTGGGAGACACAGTCTTTGAGATAGTGTGGGCCCAGGCCATTTAGGGCTTTATAGGTTAAAACCAGCACTTTGGATTGTGCCTAAAAACTGGTTGGCAGTCAGTGGAGTTGTTGTAACAGAGGGGTTATGTGATCCCAGTAACGAGCCCCAGTTAGCAATCTCGCTGCTGCATTTTGGACCCGTTTATGTTTCCTGACACTTTCCATTGGCAGCCCCACATACAGCACATTATAGTAGTCTAGCCGGAAAGTAACTAGGTCATGTATCGCAGTAGCCAGATCAGATCTGTCAAGAAAAGAATATAGCTGGCACACTAGTTTTAATTGTGCAAATGCACTCCTGGCCACTGCTGAAACCTGGGCATCCAGGCTCAGAGATGAATTCAGGAGTATCCTCAAGCTGCACACCTGCATCCATATTTCTTGATCTGCCTTTCGGTTGACCAGAAGCATCTCTGTCTTGTCTGGATTAAGTTTCAGTTTATTCACCCTCATTGTTACTGATACCAAACACTGATTTAGAGTAGAAACAACTTCCTCAGATTTAGTTGGCAAGGAGAGGTAGAGTTGGATGTTATCGGCATACTGGTAACACAGCACCCCAAAACTGAATAGTCTCTCCCAGCAGTTTCATGTAAATGTTAAATAACAGGAGGAAAAACAGAACACTGAGGAACCCCACAGGTCAGTGTCCAGGGTGTCGAACAGCAACACCCCCTTATTTATTTATTTATTTATTTATTTATTTATTTATTTATTTATTTATTTATTTATTTATTTATTTATTTATTTGTGCCCCGCCCATTTACACCCAGGTCTACTCTGGGTAGCTAACAATTAAAAAAAGCATAAAACCAATATAAGAAAATAGAGAACAACAATAGTAATATTGTTCACGATATTACCACCCTCTCTACCACTTTGCTAAGGAAAGAAACATTGGCGACGGACCTATAATTGCCAATATCGTCCACCTTCTGAGTTCTCTCCTCCAAGTAGAACTGGAGCCACTGTAAATCAATGCTCCCCAGTCCCATTCTAAAGAGACGGGTCAGGAGGATGCTATGGTCTATAGTTTGAAAACCCACTGAGAGGTCAAGCAAAACTAACAGGGACACAGACCCCCTATCCAATTCCCAGCGTAGGTCATCCATCAAGGCGACCGAAGCAGTCTCTGTCGCATAGCTGAGCCTGAAGCCAGATTGAAATGGGTCTAAATAATTTGTGCCATCCAAGAACCTCTGTAGGCCACAACCCACCCTAGTACTTTCCCCAACAATTGAATATTAGATACTAGTTGGTGATTATTCAGTATTGTGGGAGGGCTTTTTTAAACAATGGCCTTACTATTGCCTCCTTTAAGCACAATGAGATCCTACCCTGTTGCAATGAGGCATTCACCATTCCTACTTACTCACCCAGTCCCTTTCTTGCAGCTTTTATGACCCAGGAAGGGCAAGGATCCAGCAGATACATGGTAGCCCTCACTTCCCCAAGTGACCACATCATCAGGCTGCAGAAGCTGAACCGCACCCATTAGCATAGGAAAAGCAGGGGCCATAGTTACATTCACAGGGCCTGATTCAACTACAGTGTCCAAGTCAGAGTGGATCTGAGCATTTTAGCCTGCAAAGTGTTGTGCAAATTCTTCACAGCGTGCTACAATGTGGTCTGCATTATCTTCCTGGGGTGGGCATGTAACAGGCCCTTGACCATTTGAAAAAGCGGTTCTGTGCAGACACGACGGTGATAGGGAAGAAGAATTTCTTTGCCATTTCCATTGCCATGGAATAGGCCTTCCAATGGGCCATAGCTTGTGTTTGATCAGATTCACTCGGGTTTTCTGCCATCATTACTCAAATCTATGGCTCACTCATTTCATCTCCATCAGCTCCCCAGTAAACAAGTCAGCATATTTGGCTCTACTTTGAGGGAGGAGATGTTTAAGAGCAATCAAGTCAATGGCTTTTGTCATTTCTCCAATCAATCCTACTGTTTATATTTTTATTATGGGTTTATTACATGATTATCTGTAAACTGGATTGACATCAAGAAAAATGTGATGCATGGTTTAAAAAATGTGGCACATTTTATCTGTGTGGAAGCCCATAGAGGTCTAAGTTCATATGTGCCTTAGTAATTTCTTTATGGCCAGGGTGAGGTCATCTATATGCGACAGATTGAGGAATATCATGCTTCATTCAATAACCTCAAGAAAGTATCTCTGTCTGCATGTCTGTGCCTCACCCTCCTCTGTCAGTTGGAGAGGATGTGAAGGGAGGTTTGTGATGGCTGCACCCTCACCTCCAGCACATGGAAAAACAAACACAGCCATTCTTCTGTTTATTGTTTTAGTCCAGGGTGCTCCTTCCATAACAATACCCATTTCCCTACAGGCAGCAGGTTAAGACATGTTTGCTTATAATTCTGTCAAGGAAAAGAGGCTTCCTTAAGGACCACAGTCTGCAAGCACCTATATCCTGTTGATAAACAGTGAAAGAAGAAAAGGACAAAAGGGAGTGTCTTTTCCATTCAGCAAACACCTCTTACCCAGTTTGTCTGCCTTACCTGTTATTAGTCAGTCACAGCTTGTGAAGTGGCCATGCCTTGTACTATGAATTTAATGTTTCTGGGAGAAAAAGTTATTTTTTTGGGATACAGAAAGGGCTTTTCCTCACAAGACTCTAGGACCCTGTATGAAGAAATTCAGTCATTTCAAACAAGGTGGCCTGCTTTTGACCTTGCTCAACTCTTTGTATAGCCTGCTAATTAAGTTATATGCTCATATGTCATTCACAAGTTAGGCATTCTCACGTGGCCATGCAAAACCTGCAAAGGTGACTTCCTCTGTTATAAAAACAGCCAAAACATTTTTTTAAAAGTAACCCGTGTGCGGACTTCCTTTTAGCCAAAGATTATCAAGACTGCTGCCTGTTTCAATGTAAGAACTAAGTTAAGTAACAATGAATAAGCAAGTTCACTCTTGTGAACGTCCCTCATATACAGATAGTGTCTCATCTCTGAGACTAGGAAGCACAATTTCTGGGATACAGGGTTCGGCTGTCCAGCATGCCTGGCCCTCACCACCTTTCCTTCATCAAATAGTGTTACATTTTGTGAAAGAAAGCCCTGCACTCTTCATTTGGGCCTGGCATTGAGTATCATAGCTGACGCCTGGTTTTGTACACACAGTTTGGGATTGCCAAATGCCAGTACTAAAAGCCCCTGAACTTTGAGGATGTTTGGATAGGATTCAAGCTATAATGATTAACCCTAGAAGTACAGTTCACTTGCACGTTGTGAGTTCAGGACAGACTGAAGTTCAATACACTGTCTAGAAATGTTTCTTATTTAAAGTGTACATGATGTTATCAATACCTGCTACTGGATTTACAAGTGTTGACAAAGAACAACACTCTGTGACGTCTTGTACAAGCATGTTCCTTTGTCAACAGACAACTTCAGACCCCTTTTAGTTTTGTCCTGGAGCAAATAACGAGATGGAAATCATTTGAATAGGTACACAGTCCTCCTTTCACAGGGTTGTTTATTAGTCAGGTCTGGCTCTCCTATTAGACAGAATGAGGCAGCCACCTCAGATGTCACGTGCTGTGGAACAGGAAGTGCTCTTAAGGCACAGTTGGCTTGTAACTGGGCAGAGCAGGGGACCCTGGAAATTTGAATTCCTCCCGCTTGGTCCATGAGCGGCCCACTTGTTGGCATAAATTGGAGGGCTGAGCTCTGTGGCCAACCAAAGGTATCCTAAACTATCCTGCTACCATCAGATGTGCTGGCAGATGTTGTCCTTCCTCCAGTTGTGAAGTAAAACCGAACTTTCAATCTGGACGGCTTTTGCACCAGAAATGGGATGAGGGAGCACTATTATGTTCTTCAGCTCATGCAGCAAAATGCTACAACTGTCCCTGTCATTAGTAATCTATGCATCTTCCAGGCAATTGATTCTCCCTTGTGAAAAGGAAAGCTAGAGTAGGGTTGTCTGGATTAGGGATCTGCAGTGGGGGAAATGTTTGGCTTGCTTTTGTTTTGGGTTCTTTTGATGTGCTCCTCTTTCGATTCATGGATTTTTGGGTAAACCCAAAAGGGCCTGAATCTTTCATGTGCTTTTTGTTTCATTTCTCCTAATTCAGGTCTGTGGTAAGCTCTGCAGGAACCTCAAAACTACAGTGGTGCCCCGCATAGCGATGTTAATCCGTTCCAGGATTAACGTCGCTATCCGGATTCGTCACTATGAGAGGGAGGAACCCCATAGGAACGCATTAAAACAAGTTTAATGCATTCCTATTGGGGCGAAAACTCACCGCTATGCGGGGAATCCTCCATCCGCCCGCCATTTTCACTGCCCGGTAAGCGAGGGCAGGGCGTGAAAATGCTGTGGGCAGCCATTTTGCGGATGCAGCAGCCATTTTAGAGCCGCCAACCAGCTGTTTAAAAACATCGCAATGCAATCACTATGTGAATTCGTCGTTAAACGGTGCGCTCGTTAAGCGAGGCACCACTGTACTACACAAAAGCACAAAGCAGCAGTGTGAAGGCTGAGGATTTCTCTTAAAGGTTGAGTACTGCCCAAGGCTGAGTACTCCTCTTAAAATCATGATTGCATTCTCCCTGAAGAGAAATGTTTTGTTCATACGGACTGAGAAATTACACCCACCACAATTGCGGGGGGGGGGAGAGAAAATGCATTTCATTTATCCAGCCATTCCCTTCCTTTTCTGTATTGTAGAAGCCAAATATGTAGGGTATGAAAAAGTTTGGCTCCATGCGTCTGTGGCTGCTGATTGCAAAATCTTAAAAGTCCCAGCTGTTGCTCTGCAAAACCAGATACCTAAAGAAGCATTTATGCACATATAGAAAGCAATGTACCAGCAACTGCCTGTCATGTTTTGCCTTCCGTCACATCAGTCTCTGGTACTGATGCTTGAGCTCCCCAGATTAAGCCCGTACTTAATGTCCTCTGAGATCATATTGAGAAAAAAGTTGCTAATTTTAGCTAGTTCCTGCACTCCAAGTTTAAAAAGCAAGAGAATGAAAAAGAATATGCCTGTTGCTGTTCCAGAGATGGGATAAAATGGCAATAAAATCAGTAACCTCGATGTTGGTAGTGAGTGCTCCAATGCAGGAGGCATTCAAGAGGAATTTAGACAATCACCTGACAGATGTCTTTGGATTTGTACTCCTTCATTGAGCAGAGGGTTGTAGGCCCCTTCCATCTTCACGATTCTATGATTCTATGAAGTTATTCTTTTTTTTTACGTTAGATCCCAGACAGCCTAGCAAATAGACATGCTAGCTGGGCCCTTCTGGGAGCTGGAATCCAAAAAAATGTAATGTTTTTCAGAGCTGTTTCATTCATGTTTTGAAGTCACCCAAAGTCTGAATTTCACCATTTTCAACAAAATTATAAATAAATAGTAATCAGCCTGCACTGAAATGAAGTTACTGCACAGTATGAAGTTACATATGATAATAATTGTGTGTTGCCAGGTCAGTTCTGACTTCCAGATAGAGAATACTCAGAAGCAGTTTACTGTTCCCTTCTTCTGGGGGTGCCCTGGGACTGTGCAGCTTGCCCAAGGCCACACAGTGTGGTTCTTCTCTGGGGAGGCACAGTGGGGTACCGAACCCCCAACCTCTGACTCCACAGCCAAATACATAACACACTGAACTACTTATCTAGTCAGCATAATTGTGTGCTGTCAAGTCAATTCTGACTTATAGTGACCCTTTTCCAGATTTTCTACTTCCCTACTTCTCAGTAGAGAGTACTTAGAAAGTAGTTGACCATTCCCATCTTCTGGGGGCAGCCTGGGACTGTGCAGTTGTCCCAAGGCCACACAGGCTGGCTCTTCTGAGATGCACAAATGAGGAACTGAACTCCCAACCTCTGGCTCTGCAGCCAGATACTTAACTCACTGAGCTATCCAGCCAGCTTATATAAAGTTACATACCCTCTGAATAATTCATGCAATTGTTTCATCACAATTATTTAAAGAAATCATTTTATCTTTCTTGGTGTTAATTTCCAAGAGGGTGTTGGTGTTTTTTTTTTTTTTTTTCTCAGAAAAACAATCATTATTATACATTACTGCCCACTCAAGTAAACTGTTTAAAATATCTTTGCTTGCAAAAGAAAATGATGAGCTGGTTCCAGGGAGCAGCATGAGGAAATTCAATGAGCTGTTTAAACATTCATTGTGTTTATTCCCTAAAATGTCAGGGCACACGTCACGAAATTTCATGAGGCATCTGTGGATTACTGCAAATTTTGCTGAGCTCTTGGGTTTCCAGAGTCAAGAATATTGTCCTGCTTCTTTATGTATAACTCTTCACAGCAAACACCATTATTACTGCTTCATTCTGTATATTAGCCAGAAGGCCAACTAGACCTAGAAACATATAGATATATTACTTTTGCAAGCAATTTATCTGCGAAAAACAGGAACAAAAAAACCACAGCAGAAGTGGCATATCATGAAGTCTATATAGGCACATCAGTTGAAGCAATCTTACAGATGCAGATATAACCAAGAAGTGTTTATTTTGGCTTTCTTGTGTAGAGGAAATTATAAGAGGTCTTTAGAAGACATATGGCTATCTTTCAGATTTGGGTGCCAGGGAGATCGAGCACCACTATGCTTTAGAAGTGAAGCATAGAAGAGCTCTGAGGAAGTATTTTGCGATATCACTGGACAGGCATGTCTTTGCAAGGAAAAGGTGGAGTAAGCATTCTCATACACAAAGAGTACATTGAAATGGAGGTGTAGCCCATCTGTAACTCCCATGATCTGCAGAGCCTTTGCTATATATCTGTGCCAATTGGTGCTGATGCTGAACTAAACAGATGATTAGTGCTGGTGGTAGAGCAACCACAAGGCTAGACTAGTGGTGGTAGTACCAACGTCTTGTGCCAGCAGATACCTTATTGTGGGGTGCTCTCTTTTAGTGCCGCCAGTGCTAGGAAAGCTGTTATGTTTTACATGGTCCTGTAATGTCTTTCAGTATCTCGCAAATGTCAAGCAACAGTTGCCTTTGTTCATGCAAGCCCATCCTCATTTCCCAGACAATAGGAACTGGAAGTGAGAGATGTTATGTTTAGCACAGTGTTCTTGTGTCTGGGTAGCATATGGAGAATTCCTTGCCCACCCCAGAAATGCAGCCAACATAGCATTTAAAAGGTGAGCCTTGGTGCTGTTCCCTGAAAGCTGCCCTTTCCTAATGTCAAGGGAGAAGTAAGTGTGTGTGTGTGTGTGTGTGTGTGTGTGTGTGTGTGTGTGTGTGTGTGTGTGTGTGTGTGTGTGTGTGTGTGTGTGTGTGTGTGTGTGTGAGAGAGAGAGAGAGAGAGAGAGAGAGAGGATTTTGAAGTGCTGAGAAAAGAAATACTTTCAGAAACCACCACTGTGTCTGCATTCCCAGAGGCTTGGCTCCCAAATCTGCAGTATCTTGGATTGCTTCCATCTTCAATGTATGTTACATTTCCTTCCAAGAAAAGCCAAATATTTACATTAATCCGGGGTCGCATAGAGGCCATTCTGCTATCACGAGCTGGAAGGGACTATGATGGGGGAGGGCAAGTGGTATGGATTAACAGGCGCCTCCTCCAAAGCAAATTGTGGAGTCTGTTCTTTGCTCGGCTGCACTGTGTCAGGAGAGCAGAATAGCTGTGGCCCAATGGGGGAGGCCTCAAGTGGGAAAGACGGGTAAAGCACGGGCAGAACAGCGACTAGACAGCTCCTTGTTGTGGACGTGGTCTGGGTGAGGCAGCATGGAAGGAGTGCAAGGAAATGAGCCTTATGGTCTCAGAGTGGAGATCCTTTGCGAAACATCACACTGTTCCCATGCAGACAACATTATGTGTTGTTGAAAAAGGATTGCGTTGCCCAAGAGAACATTTTTACACAGAAGGCACTCCTGGGTGGATAAAGGAAAGCTCCCATGGTCATCATAGTCATGTGACCATGCACACACAGATTGCACAGGAAAACACAACCAATCCTGGCTTTCTCATGTGTGTACCAGGGTAAGAATTTTTGGGAGTTGCACTTGAACATCTCTGAGGTGGCACCAGCTTGAGAAAGACTGACAGAGCACAATGCACACACACACATCCTTGTGATCATCTGATGGGAGAGCATATGCACCGGTTAGTCTGTAGTTGTAAAGTATTTATTAAGGATATGCTGCAAATATTATTTTAAATTTAAAAATAATAGCCTATTAAATATTTATGTGTGCATGGAACTCCAGATATAGAACCTGCTGTGGCAATCTGATGGCATGCCAGCTGAGGTACATGTGTGTAAGTTAGGAACAGAATACTGGCTAGTAATACATATTTCCATCATGGAAGTGTAGCATGAATAATAGAGACAGCATATAGCAAATGTACCATGATACTCAGTCAAGGAGTTCATATGGAAACAACAGTGTCCTTGGTAAGAGATGTTAACTTCCATCAAGAATCTATACATACATAACTGTGTGAGGTATTGTTTTCTAAAAAATATTTATCTGATTTCTGCCCTGCTTAGTAATGCAGATGAATTCCCAAAGTGCCTTAAAGAAAACAATAAAATTGAATGACAATAGGGCTGCTTCTACCTGCTCTGATATTTGCATTCGCTATGACTACTGTTATATGTGGGCAGTTACAATTGGTCCTTAGTATGTTGCTGGACTACTCCCATCATAGTTAATTATTATGAGTGACAGGAGTTGCAGTCCATCAGCATTTGGAAACCCAGCACTGAGAACTGGTACCATCAACACTGCTGATGTAATAGCTGATGGACTGTCTTCACCTCTTCAAATTGGCTTGCATCTTAAAAACAGCTTTGGAGGCACTTCTCACATGTTTGGCAATAATGGCAGTTGTACTGGCAGGCGTAACAAATAAGGCCTCCTTGGCAGCGGCTCCAGGATTGCGGAACCATATTCTGCCACCATCTTTGAACTGAGGAATCAAGCAGTAAGACAGAAGCTAAAATTAAGAATAAGCAAACGCAGACATATAACGTTGACTGTATATACAAAATGTGGGTTGCACCGGCAGCTGTTGAAGCCCAGAAAGGTGCAAATACAGCTGGAGATGAACAGAATGGCATGAATGTGATTACAGTGGCAGAGGTAGGGGGCAGCTGGAGTCCCTCTAGTGGCTGTCCAGTGGTCCAGTGGAGACACAGGTAAAGGACATCACAGTAGGGATGTAAGCAAGAAATGGGTAGGAGTTACAGCTATGACTGCTAGGCCTCAGGGTGCTGGCTGAGGTCTCATGGAATTGCTATGCTTTCCAGTTCAACAGGAGGTAGGGAAAATATTTTTGTGTATGAGATGGCTTTGAAAGCTGAGTCCTCATCACTCTGTCCCTAGCTGAGGGTGAATGTTTTTGTGTATGTGTAGCATTCACGCAACATGAGCACCAGGGATGTGAGCGCTAGCAGGATGGTGCCAAATACCTGAAATGCTCAGCTACTTTTGCTGCCAACCTGGTCATTGACTCCTCCCCTAGCTGTGTTAGCTGTGTTTTGCCGTTTATCCAACTTACCCTGTGCCCTTTTTGATAATCAACCAGTTCTCCCCAAACATTTCCTGCCTCACTTTTGTGACATGAGAAGAGCCCACCTCCTTGTAATCACAGGGAATGGAATGCTGTTGGTGTGGCAGCCTTGAATAGCAGATATAAGAATTGGGACCACAGATATTTCTCTCAGCATCATTCAATATTCCCCAGGTATTTGGGGTAAGCTGACTGGGTTGGGTATCAGAGACACTTCATTACATTAGTTCCATTTGTGCTTGGACTTGTACAGTAATTGCAGATCTGGAGGAACATTGCTCCTGTTGCTTTTGCCATTGAGCCAGTGATGGCTTCTGTCTGGATCAGGGGGTGCCTCCCCAAACGTTTGGGGTGAGATGCCCCACCCCAGTCCATGAGCTGTGATGGCAACCCTGCATCCACATACAGAGATTTTTTTCACCTTTGAGGTGAAGCATTCATCTCTCTGCTCCTTATTTGAATTTCAGATTGACTTGGGCTTCAGAATATGTTAGCATAGATATGTTTTTAGTATTTTTCTGTCTAGCAAGTGCCAGCTATTGGGTGGTATAGAATTGCACAAAGAAAACAAACAAGCTATTGCCTCTTGCAAAATTTGAAGGCAGAAGATAGATAGCTCTGGTTCAGGATTCACCTAGTAAACCAGGATATTAGAGTCTGTATTTTCTCTGCAAATTATTGATTACTAACAAATTACAGATTGCTAAATACAATCGCATTAAAAGTACACTCTGTTAAGGGCACAGAGGGGCAAAGATGTAGACTGATGAGGTTCTTGAATCTTTCCTTCCCAACTGTTGTTATGTGCCTTCAAGTCCAAACCAATTCACAGTGAGTCTAATAGGGTTTTCAAGGTAAGTGAGATATTTAAGAAGTGACTTTTCCAGTTCCAGTGAGCTTCTATGGCTTAGCAGGAATGCAAATCCAGGTCTCCTGAGTCCTAGTCTGTCACTCTATCCACTACAACACACTGGGCATCTACCTTTCCAATTACAAAACAGTGAAACAAGACTGGGAGAGGTGTCTGAAGGAGGAGAGGAAACGAAGGAGGAGATTACGAGAGCTACAAGTCCACATTTGAGCAAAACCTAGATGAACTAATGTCTTAAAGTAACATAAAAAAAAAAGATCAGCTTTGGAGGAAGTTGCCCACCCCCCAAGAACACAGAAAATAGCATAGGAATAGTTGGGAATGCTAGGGTGATTTGTGCTTACTTTATGTAGGGGTTTCCCCCAATCTTTACTCAACATACTAAGGAGTGTCAGTGTATTTACTGACAGCTATAGTGCTCTCCAGCATGATGTTTACTCTCCTTAATGCTGTGCCTAGTCAAGGTATCTGTATATAGTAGACGTCCCATTCCTGTTGCACAGGATTGGGCAAGCCAGTTAGTGGGTACACAGAAGCAGAGTCCATTTACAGCTGCATATGTCCTCGTTTTTGCTTGATTTCCTTCACCTGAGTAATGTGGATGTTTTTAGAATCAAGGCATTGGGAATATACCTAAAACAGTAGTGAAGCTGAGCTCCCAGGGACCAAGTAGCCTATACATGGATAAGATGCTTGATGCCAAGGAAATCACAAGATAAGATGATACCTCATATAGCCCCACATAACACCTCTTTAGGCGTAGGAAATTATTTTATTCTCGCTCAGCCCCTTCTTCAAAATTTGTCCAGTGTCTCTTGAGTTGCTCTATGCCTGCTGGAAACAGGGAACATGAATCATCAGAGCCTATCCAAGGTTTTATTTTTTTTTCTCTGTTTAGTTGTCTAAGGTGAAACCAGATAAGGAAAGAAACTCTATTATCCTTCTCTCCCCTCCCCATGTCATGTGCTTTAACCTTTTCCAGATGGAACCTTTGTTTTCCTTAACGTACTAAATTACAATTATGTGAGCTGCCTTGGGTCCTTTTTAAGGAGAAAGATGGGGGTTAAAACAAACAAACAAACAAACAAACAAATTTTAGGCTGGTTTTATCAATGTTTTGCCCACCAATCACATGATATTCCTCCTGTCTCATTTAGTACAAAGACTCCTTTCATGACAGCCCATGCTTTTTCATCCCTCCTGCAATAGTTTCACTTTGTTTTGAGAGGCATTGTTTAGCGCTATGGTGCTTACCATTAATGTTCAAGGCTGTGATCACAGCCTGCTGGTTGGAAGTTTTCAGTTACTGTGAGACAAAAAAAACAAACAAAACTAAAAGAGAAGCTCAGGAAGGGAAGAGAATTTCTTAAATACTGTTTGTTTGTTTGTTTTTTAAAAAGATAATATATTTTTCACAGATTTTCTAAAATGAAGAGAAGTGGCTTCTTGAAGGGAATTTTGGACCCACATCTCAGTAAATCCCATGCTCCTTCACAATTGATAGAAAGATGGCTTTTGCTCCATAGGGGAGAGTTTTGGTAATCAGTTATCTCTGATCTGAACACAAAAACAAATCCTAATTTGAGGCCATTTCAGTGTTTGCTATCTCTGGGTTATAAACCGAAAAAGAAAATATAACTGCGAGGCAAAATTTAACAAGCAAACAAACCTCAACATGGTCTGGGTAGGAGGTGGGGGAAGACTATTTTGAGTTTTGTTCCAAAAAGTGTGGCTGAGCATATAGTTAGCTAATCTGTCTGGGGAGGGTTTATCCAACCCTGGTCTGAAAAAAGAAATATGAAAAATGACCGTCCTAAAAAAGCAGCTGTGGAAGACTGTTGAGGAAGAGGAATGGAGGAGGGCTGGGTTTATAAACTGAAAAGGGGGGAAAGGAGCCTTTGGGGATTGTCAATTTTGTGTTGTTATTAGCCTTCTGCTAACACACCCTCACAGACAGAATATAGTCCAGTGTTGCTTCTGCACTTGGACGAAGCAACAAGATCTCCATTTGTCCAGCGATTTGAAAGATTGTATTGACCTAAGCTCAGATGTCACTGTGGCCATGAAATAACTTGGCTTTTTACTGTCTAGTATCCGTCTGGAGAGATATCATGGATAGCGATGAACACAAGAACACCCAGTAAGCACATCAGATTAACACTTCCAGTAAATCAAGTGACTTAAATGGGGATGAAAGAGTTTTGCATTGTGTGTGTGTGTTCTCTATATATCTGCCATTCCCAGAGACTGGAAGTAACCAACCTAGTATGATCACATTTTCAGTGTCTTCTGTATTTTAACCTTCCACATCATGTACACAGTCAGGGCTATCAAGCAATTGTGGCCACATTGACTGGGATATCCTGGGTACTGGAGCCTGAAATGTAATTTTCCCCATAGCTCTTCATTGAACAGAATATGAAGCAAAGCTTCTGAAAACTTCCTTGCTAAGCTATATGTTTTCTGAATTGCCAGAAGTCATAGCCCTCTGTGTCCTGTTCCAATTCCCAGCATATTTCTTCCTTTTCCAGTCTACATTTGCTTCAAGCCAGTTGTTGCAATCCAATCGTTTTTTTAAAGGGAGTGTTTAAAAAAAGCCCACTCACTCATTCACTGAATGCATGACGGCCAAGCCCTTGCAAAGTCATTGTTGTTAGCCTTGGGACATTTATGTGATAGAGCACTACTTGCACATATGCACGAAAGGCAGGCATGGATTGCCTCTCTTGCCTTCTGTGAGTGCTCTATTGCTGCTGATCAACAGCCTGCCACAACTTGTAGGCTAGTGTAGGAGGAGTGTGACTGTGCAAAGGTAAACAGCAAGGATGACTTTCTCCGTGTCCTGTCTTTTCCAGCACAGTTGCTGCCCACCCAGACCACCAAACAGTTGCTGGGAGGACCGGTGGGAGCATTATTTCTGTTCAATGTATTCTCGAAGGCTTTCACGACTGGGATCTAATGGTTGCTGTGGGTTTTTCAGGCTCTTTGGCCGTGTTCTGAAGGTTGTTCTTCCTAACGTTTCACCAGTCTCTGCGGCCGGCATCTTCAGAAGACTGGAGTAGGAAGATGCCAGCCAGAGAGACTGGCGAAACATCAGGAAGAACAACCTTCAGAACACGGCCAAAGAGCACAAAAAACCCACAACAACCATTATTTCTGTTCGTTTATTACATTCCTATCCCCATTTTGCTTCGACAAGATCAAGGCAGTGGACATGGCTATCCTCCCCACTTTATCCTCACAACAACATGTGATGTGGGTCAGGCTTAGACTGTTGAAAACAAAGTGAATTTCATGTTTGTGTTGAAACGTAAACATAACTTGTCCAGAATCCTAGTGCAACACCCAGATAACCACAGCGGAAGAGACGACAACACATGGGAAGGCTCATCCTTGAATATTGCATTCCCCACTTAAAGAATGCCACTAATTTTTGCTGAGAAAAGCGGAGGAGTGCACTGATCCATTCTTTCCAACTCTCTTCAGTGCTGTCTGTGTGAGAGAGTGGCAGAGACAGTCTGTGTGTAAGTGCAAGGAAAGGGCTTTGTTTGTGAGGGAGTGAGGGTTGTGGGTAATGAGAGAGGCATCATCTGTTGGCCATGCCCATCACCAGCAGCCTGCCTCCTGACTTTCTGTTCATCACTTTGTGATAGACGGAAGAGGGTTCAGGGAGGCCATACATGAACATATAGAAAATCCCTCACTGAACTAGGCTGGAGACCTTAGATACGACCTGTCTCCTATTTATCATTCTTTCCTCCTTTCATCCTTCCCCAGAAAGACCCACCAGAAAGACCACTGTTAAGGATTGTTAACGACCCATGACAATGCATGGAGAAGGACTGCAGAAGTGGGATTTTCACTCACCCGCCCCCATCCTTTATCTAATAGGAAGTGAAATGAAGGTGGAGGATATATCTGGGGTCTCTCCTCAGACTGAAGAAGCTACTTGGATGAGTAGCGAAACGTTTCAACCTAATAAGAAAGAAGTCCAATTGCCTTGAATTTCTTTCCAGATTACTTCACCTGGATGACTGACAATCTTCACAGACATATCACTATGGGAGGTCCTTGTGGATTTTTGTTTTTAAAAAAACCTGCTCCCAGACATGTAGGCTTTCTTTCGCATTAGTGAACACCTTGGCCACTCCTGGTTTTCCCTGGTGTGTAGATGTCCCAATGCATGGCCATCTAGGTATACAAAGAGCTCTTCACTGAGAAAACCACATTTTAATTCAGCAAAAATACTGTATGCAGTCTGAGAGGTGTGTGGCAGCACTTCTGTTTGGCTTTCCCTGAGAAGTAAGTGTCAGCACCCACCTGCTGGGCCTGTTTCAGCAGTTTTGATTGCCTTGCTACCAAAGTGTAGACCTGCTTCCTTTTTTAGACTCCGCAGTCCCATGGCCACACTGGGGGTGGGAATCGAGGGCTTGTAGTATGAAAAAATATCTTTCCAACCTCTGTTTCTCACTATGGACATCCAAAACAATGGGATATGTTATCAAACACCAGAGAGAGAGAGAGAGAGAAAAGGAGAGAGAGAGAGAGAGAGAGATGCTGTTATGAGTTCAGAAAACTTTTCTGCCTTTGTTTGACAGCTTCTAAAGAAACTAAAAAAGGAATTCCAGGGACTTCAGGATAACTGACACAATTTATATGTGCAAAGAAAAGTGGCTTTTAAGAGTGCATTTGCTCCCGGGAACGTATGTATTTGCTCTGCTGAATCACTGGTGTGATAAGGGCAGCACAAAAGAGGAGGTACTGAATTCCTGCTATGCCAGTGTAATTGTGAGCTAAAATTACTGGGCCTTGTTTGCATATTGGACACATGTCTGCTTTGTGGACACGTACTGTATATACATGCACATGTACACACACACATACACACACGCACACATGCACACAGAGAGAGAGAGAGAGAGAGAGACAGAGTCACACATTTCCTACTTCCCTGAGAATGTGCCTTTCGTTGTCACTGCATTATAAAGCTGGCTGTGATGCGTAGGGGAATTTTCTGCCTGGGAGGGAACTCAGCATGACTCAGATTACCTCATTAGTCTTTGGAGGCAAATATCTCTCAGTCAAGTGTATATGCTCTTGAAGTGCAGCCAGTCATTTCAGCTCCTTTCCTGTTTATGGACAGCACATGCCAAATTACACATACATCCCATGTTAACCCATTGAACTCAAAAACTCAGGTTCTGCTGTGTGGGGGGATTGTTCTATACCTTCGGCACAGAATGACTTTAATGTCAAATTCCGATTTGCTACTCCGTGTGGGTCAGAAACACTCCTTTCCGCACAGGAATGTAAAAGGCCTGAAGTTGCATTGCCAGTTGCCATTGCTGCTTAGCATTATACTTTTGTCATGGGACAAAACTAGAGAGATGGGCACCATCCTCAGTTCAGAGGTTCATGCTAGTTCATACACATGGCACCACAGTTGCTGCACATTCCCTTCCCCTGGGTGGATCCCCCACTCACCAGCTGGCGCATGCTCCTCTCTTCCTCCTCTTTGGCTCTTTGACCAGTCCCCGGCAGGAGTATGGGCTTCCTTACCCCACCTCCTTGGCTGATTGCCCACTCAGACAAGAGGCAAGACTGTTCAAGCAGTCTCCATGCTCCTGCTGGAGACTGCTTGAACAGCTGAAGAGGAGGAGGAGAGGAGCGCGCTCTGACTGGTGAGTGGGTCTTTGGCCAGGGAGGTATGGGAAAGGAATGTGCGGCACCACCAAGGTCCGTGCCCACCTCTAGCAAAACCTGCTCGGTGAAGGCCCGATGGGCCCGATGGGCCCCAGGACAACAAACAGCACATTTCCACACAGCTGTGATGTAGCAACTAGCCATCTGTTAGCAACCTAATATCTGGCGTGGGTTATTTCTGTTGTTCAGGCATTTTGCTCCCTGAGATGAATTATTTGATGGTGTGTCTGCCTTTTTCAAATTACAAAAGGCAGCTGAACCAGCAATGAAATCTTACTTCAACCACTAGTGATAAGACCGAGTCCTTACCAAGGCAGGGATCAGGAAGCAGATAAGAGGTTGAAGGACTCACTGTCGGGCACACACAGCTCTGCCCTCTAACTCCTTAGCGCCATTCAGTGCTCCTCAGTTTATCCCACTCAAGACAGCTGCTCACTTTACGGCTGTGTGCAACAGATTCATAGCACAGACACATTCATCCAAGATGCAATCATTGCATCATCCATTAGTCCACAGCTTAGTCTGTCATTGCCTATTTGGTTGTTATAACACAACTAGAAAGAGACAACTAATTCCTCCTCTCTCACTCATCACATTCTCCATGTGGACCACAATGTGTCTAAAAAAGAAAAAGCTCCTACTTGTGTGCAGGCTTGATATGTGAGAAAGAGCCCACATTTTCTAGGGATTTTGCTCACAGGTAAAACAAGCAAGCAGAGTTTCTCTCCTTTGAATATGTCATTCTTCATATGGACAAAGCAAGGATGAAGAAAGGGAAGTAGTCACTCCTTTCTAAGCATATTGATAATAGCTGGGCAAGTACTGACTGAATAGGGCTCTTATGTTCTATCTTTCCAGCATAGGATGTCAGAGACTGTGGGTAAAAAAAACGTACATTCTGATCCCTTATGTGCATTGATATTGTTGTTGTTTAGTCGTTAAGTTGTGTCCGACTCTTTGTGACCTCATGGACCAGAGCACGCCAGGCCCTCCTGTCTTCCACTGCCTCCTGGAGTTGGGTCAAATTCATGTTGGTAGCTTTGATGACACTGTCCAACCATCTCGTCCTCTGTCGTCCCCTTCTCCTCTTGCCTTCACACTTTCCCAGCATCAGGGTCTTTTCCAGGGAGTCTTCTCTTCTCATGAGATGGCCAAAGTATTGGAGCCTCAGCTTCGGGCTCTGTCCTTCCATTGAGCACTCAGGGTTGATTTCCTTCAAAATGGATAGGTTTGTTCTCCTTGCAGTCCAGGGGACTCTCAAGAGTCTACTCTAGCGCCACAATTCAAAAGCATCAGTTCTCCGGTGGTCAGCCTTGTCAAGGAAATCTACAGGCCTGAGCAGAATGGAGTGTATTAATGAGAATCCATAATGATCAGGTGTGATAAAACTGAGTCAGGATGACTCAGCAGAGCTGATGCAATTCATGGATGATGCAACTCAGGGATGATGCAATGTGTGATCTGATTGGTCCTGTATATGTATATATGTGTGAATTGTACAGTCAGTTGTATCTTCTTTCTGCTTGAAGATCACTTCTACATGTTATGCTGCCAGACTGCAGTAAATACTGATGTAAATACACGTTGCTGAAGGAAATGCTGCTGGACTGTGTGACAGTTATTTCTGGACTGCCTGGACTGCGAATCACTCTGGTAAAACTGTGATTTGCGTTAAGAAACGCTGACAAGCCTTCTTTATGGTGCAACTCTCACTTCCATATATTGCTACTGTAAAAACCATATCTTTGACTATGACCAGGAGGTGATGGGACCAGTGGCCATGATCTTAGTTTTTTGGATGTTCAGCTTCAGACTATTTTTAGCGCTCTCCTCTTTCACCCTCATTAAGAGGTTCTTTAATTCCTCCTCACTTTCTGCCATCAGAGTGGTATCATCTGCATATCTGAGGTTGTTGATATTTCTTCCGGCAATCCTAATTCCGGTTTGGGATTCATCCAGTCCCTTTCGCATGATGTATTCTGCATATAAGTTAAATAAGCAGGAGACAATATACAGCCTTGTCGTCCTCCTTTCCCAATTTTGAACCTATCTGTTGTTCCATATCCAGTTCTAACTGTGGCTTCCTATCCCACATATACTGTAGATTTCTCAGGAGATAGATAAGGTGGTCAGGCACTCCCATTTCTTTAAGGACTTGCCATAGTTTGCCATAGTCCACATAGTCAAAGGCTTTTGCATGGTGAATGAAGCAGAAGTAGATGTTTTTCTGGAACTCTCTGGCTTTTTCCATAATCCAGCGCATGTTAGCATTTGGTCTCTAGTTCTTCTGCCCATTCAAAACCCAGCTTGTACTTCTGGGAGTTCTTGGTCCACATACTGCTGAAGCCTACCTTGGAGAATTTTGAGCATAATCTTGCTAGCGTGTGAAATGAGAGGAATTTTACAATAGTTGGAGTATTCTTTGCAACTGCCCTTCTTTGGGATTGGGATGTAGACCGATCTTTTCCAATCATCTGGCCACTGCTGAGTCTTCCAAACTTGCTCACATATTGAGTGAATCATCTCCCTTGCATTTTGTTTCCCATCTCTCCCCTGCTATTTGTAAGGCCTCGTTGGACAGCCACTTTCTTGCATTTCCTTTTCTTTGGGATGGTTTTTGTTGCTGCCTCTTGTACAATGTTATGAGCCTCCATCCATAGTTCTTAAGGGACTCTGTCCACCAAATCGAGTTCCTTAAATCTGTTCTTCACTTCCACTGTGTATTCATAAGGGATTTGGTTTAGATTATACGTGACTAGCCCAGTGGTTTTTCCTACTCTCTTCAGTTTAAGCTTGAATTTTGCTACGAGAAGCTGATGATCAGAGCCACAATCAGCTTCAGGTTTGTTTTTGTTTTGTTTTGTTTTTGCTTACTGCATAGAGCTTCACCATCTTTGGCTGAGGAGAACATAATGAATCTGATTTCAGTATTGCCCATCTGGTGATTTCCATGTGGAGAGTCACCTCTTGTGTTGTTGGAAAAGAGTGTTTGTGACACTCTGCTTCATTTTGTGTCTGCTTCATTTTGAACTCCAAGGCCAAACTTTCCTGTTGTTCCTTTTATCTCTTGACTCCCTACTTTAGCATTCCAGTCCCCTATAATGAAAAGAACATATTTCTTTGGTGTCACTTCTAGAAGGTGTTTTACGTCTTCATAGGATTGGTAAATTTCAGCCTCTTCAGCATCAGTGGTTGGTGCATAACTTGGATTACTGTGATGTTGAAAGGTCTGCCTTGGATTCGTATTGAAATCATTCTATCATTTTTGAGATTGTATCCCAGTACAGCTTTTCCCACTCTTTTGTTGACTATGAGGGCTACTCCAATTCTCCTATAGGATTCTTGCCCACAACAGTAGATATGATAATCATCTGAACTGAATTTGCCCATTCCCGTCCATTTTAGTTCATTGATGCCCAGGATGTCAATGTTTATTCTTACCATCTCCTGTTTGACCACATCCAGCTTACCAAGGTTCATAGATCTTACATTTCAGGTTCATATGCAGTATTTTTCTTTGCAGCATCAGACTTTCCTTTCACTTCCAGGCACATCTGCAGCTGAATGTCCTTTCAGGTTTGGCCCAACCACTTCATTAGCACTCGTACTTGTCCTCCGCTCTTCCTCAGTACAGTAGCATGTCGGATGCCTACTGACCTGAGGGGCTCATCTTCCATCGTCATATCTTTTAGCCTTTTATTTCTGTCCCTGGAGTTTTCTTGGCCAAGATACTGGAGTGGCTTGCCAGTTCCTTCTCCAGGTGGATCGCGTTTAGTCAGAACTCTCCACTATGAGCTGTCTGTCTTGGGTGCCACTGCACGGCGTAGCCCATAGCTTCCCTGAGTTACTCAAGCCCCTTCACCATGACAAGGCAGCAATCTGTGAAGGGGTGTGTGTGTTGATATGCATACATGTAAATGCACACACACAGAGACACAAACAGAGAGAGATGAATACATTGCTCAGTTGCAGCCATTATTCAAACTGAATCAAACAGTCAGGTTGTGGGTCGTATTGGTTTTAAAAAAGAGAACCCAGTAATTAACGTGATGGCCAATTCTTCTTTTATCTAAGAAACAGATGAAGAGAATGTCATCTCACAGGGCCCACAGCAGAGATTCTAGACTGGTGTTATTTTCAGAGTTCCTAACAAAATACCATACAACTGTCCAAAGTTTGGAGTAAGTGACTACACAAGACCTGTTGGACAGCACAACTGGCATGTGTAGAGAACAGCACCTCATTCCTGTACGAGCTGCTCCTGGATGCTTTGGTGCAATCTTTTCCTGAGTTCCAAAGTTTATTCCTTACCTGCCACCAAAAATAAGTGTGTACGTTCATGGTTATGTAAATGGGAGATTTATGATTTGTTTTTTGAAGCAGACAAGGAAAACATGTAAGAGTCTTAACTTTCTGTGCAGAATCATTTCAGATTACTTGTTTTCATGTGCTGGGCCAATGAATGTGCTGGGCCACTACCAGAGAATGACTATTTGCCCCAACTGTCAAGGGTGAACAAATCTTTTTCAGGTAGTTACTCTATTATTTATTTATTATTTATAATATTTTTATCACTCCTTTCTCCTTAAAAAGGACCAAAGGCAGCTTAGATCATTAAAAGACAACATTAAAGCTAGCAACAGAATGTGTACCCATACTAAAGAGGATCCACCAAATCCTATGCTTAAAAACATAAGCAATGGGAAAACACATTCAAACACATTAAGTTAGGTACAACTGTCCATTAAAACACCCTGTTAAGGCAGCCAAGTCACTAAGGGAAAGCCTGCCTGAAGAGAAAGAAAAAGGTATGTGCTTACTGGCAGAATGGCAGTAAAGATGGAGCCAGCCTGGCCTCTTGTGGGAGGGAGTTCCAACGTATGGGAACAGCAACAGAGAAGGCCCTTTCCCATGTATCTACCAAGTACACCTGTGAGGAAGGCCTCTCGTGATTATCTTGATACCTGAGCAGGCTCATAAAGAGACATGTGATTCTTCAGATAGTTTTGGCCCAAAATGTTCACAGGTTTATAGGTTAGAACCACCACACTGAATTGTGCTTGGAAACAGACTGGCAGCCAGTGGAGTGGCTGTAACAAGGGAGCTATGTGGTCCATGTGACCAGCCCCAGTTAGCAAGCTGGCTGCTGCATTTTGGACCTGCTGAAGTTTGCAGTTTCTATAGGCAGCCCCACTAAAGATTTTACACCTCATCTAATGTGCTTCTAGAAGGTAACATGGCTGTGTCTTGCTGTTCTCAATAAGAAGGAAATGGTTACTGTCTTATTTGTTTCTGCTGGGCTTTTGTTTCATGCCCAGTTCAGCCTGCAAGCTGTGATTGAGACTAGATCACTGACCTGCCTTCCTCCTTGGTTGAGCAACAATTCCCATCATTCCCATGGTGATGGGAGTTGTTGTCCAATAAATCTGGCAGAACCTAATTGGGAAGGCTGTTCAAGCAGACATGTCTTGAAAGTTCCCTCCCACTGCATATATCTGTTTCACATTCTCTTAGAGCTACCAAATAGGCAGAGGACTGAACAGGATATATGATCTGGACCCTATATAATTAGGTAGCATCTGAAATTAAAAGATTAAACATGCAAGGTACAGCAATGAATGAGTGTGTTCAACACATCATTCTCCTATGCAAGGATGTGTGAAATATTTTATCCCGCCCCTTCCACCCCAGCTATGGCTATTATATTATCTTAATACAACTTAATACAAGACTCCCACTTGACTTTATTGGGGTTATAAGTACTTTCATTTGATTAGACTGTGCCTGGATGTACAATGTTGTGGTTTTCAGAAGATACATTATAAATTATATGCAGAAGCATTTGTGGCACCCTATCCATGAGTGTTTAGGCAATACCTCATTAAACCATGTTAACTTTTCCATAGTGTTCTGAAGGTGTGCTTATTACCTGACTAACATACACAACGCCTTCTCTGTTAGTAACAATATTTATGTATTATTTATTAATGCAATATATTTATGAATTAGTCTTCTGCCCACAAGGGTTCTTATTTCCATGCTGGTTTGGAGTTGTCAATTTATGAGTTACAAAAGCAGCTCATCCTCAATAAAATAAATAAAGAATAACCCAATTTTTCATTCTGGCTGCAAAGGCATTTAATTCATGATCTCAGGCAGAGCTTGGAATAGTTACTTTTCTGAACTATAATTCCCAGAATCCTCCAGTCAGCAAGGCCTGTGGCTGAGGGTCACACTAGCTGAGGCAATTCCAGGAATGTTATCTGAAATATTATATCACCCACTCCCAAAATGTGTTTTGCTAAAGATGACACACTTATATTTACAGATGGCTGGAGGATTTGCTCCAACTTCTGTAAACTATATTCATTTACTCTGAGCTGCTTAGACCATAGCGTACAGCTTAACACTTTGTTCTGACACAGTATTTTAGTAATTTAAAAAAAACTGTGTTTTGTGAAATAGTCAGGTGCATGGTGTATTGCCTTGGTGTCCATCTGCATGCCTTAACTCTAGTGATGACCCTTCCCTAAATATTTAATTTCTTAGAGATCCTGGGAAGTCAGATAAATTCTGAAGGATTGCAATCTAATACTGTATCAGGCATGTATTGGGAAAAATGCAGGAAAAGCAACAACAACAACAACAACAACAACAACAACAACAACAACAACAACAACAACAACAACAACAACAACAACAACAACAACAACAACAACAACAACAAAGCCAAGTGCCTGTCCCTACTTAGTAGTCAGGAATGGTCCTGCCATCAGGCAGCATAGGGCTATTACATTAGGAAGCAGAAGCTGACAGATAGCAGCAAGATGTTTGGGGATAAAGGCTGTGCAGCCCACCTTGCAGTTCTTCAGCTCTCCAGTTGCCTTGAAGTGCAGCTGCTGTTGAAGAAACATCAACCAACTCTCTAGTGGGCTCTCACTTTGGACTAGGAGGGCTCATCATCTTATCTTGCACCAGAGGCTGCTAAATACAGAGTACCAAGCTGCAAAAATAGCATATAGTAGTATTGTTCTTTTAATACTATAATGCTGTTCCTGGTGGATTTTCTTCTTGTTTAGCTTTTCAGTGTGTGATTTAGAATAATCCCAGGACTGGCAGGCCAAATAATTTAAAGTGGCCTCTTTAAAAAACTGAGAGATCATTGTTGTGTATAATGTTTAGACAGACTCTCTTACTGAAGGTTGCTCCTTGCCCCCTGCTGCCATGTAATCATGCCATTGAACTAGAAGCCTACAAGCTCCATTGATCATCCTTGTTCTATCAACCATGATTATTCTATTCAGCACACCCTTTGTACTCTGTCCAAGTTCTCTCCATACTACAGTACCCAGAGTTATATATTTAGTCACAAAATGACACATTTGATAATTGCTCACCAAAAAAGGGGGTGTGTGAGAAATGTTTCAAGCCAAGCTGTATGTGAATCTTATCCTTGGGGGAACATATTTTTATAGGACCCAAAGGGTACCTGAAAGTAGATTTTTAAGTACTGTAAGTTTTTAATCAGGGATGGCCTGACTAGAAGTACAGAGGGGAAGAATGGACGCCAAAGTGTCAGTATTTTTGATTTCTAAAGTAGTAAACAAATATTTTGACAAATAGCTTTATAAGTACATATAACAGAGAGAGGGAGGGAGGGAGGGGGAAAGAGGGGGGGTTGCTTGTTTGTTTGCTTGTATTTCTTTAATTATTTTTTATACTCTGGGTGGTTTACAACAATGGCAATAACATTAAAATAACATTAAAAACATAATCAAAGTGCAGCTAATTTTAAATGAAACTAAATTAGCAAAATTTTAAAAACAGATTAAAATAGGTGGCAGTTAAATATAAAGGGGTGATGTTGTTAGTAGCTCTTCGGTTGGCAAAATCTGAAAAGCCTGCTGAAATAAAAATGTTTTACTCAAAATGTTTGTTGAGTAACATTTAAAAGTCTTTCCCAGAACTATGTATTATAATGGTGTGAGTTAATTAGAGAGAGAAAAGTACTCTTTAATCATCAGTAATTATGTGCCATCAAGTTGTTTCCAACTTACAGTGACCCTCCCAAGTGATCGAGGCAAAGTGTACTCAGGAGTGGTTTACCTGCTGGGTTCTTCCTTCTCGTGGCACTTGGGACCAGGCAGCTGGCCCAAGAGTGCACAGGTGGCGAGACCCAAGACCCTATCAGCCACACAAGCTTCAAGGGATCTCTGGTGGCTCTTCTGGGGGCCACAGTGGGGAATGAAATTCTAAGCCCTTAGAAGCCAGACTCTCCACCCACTTAACCTTGAGTTTAAACTAGGCAAAATATTGTTTTCCCTTTTTTGTTCTGTCGTTAAGTCGTGTCCGACTCTTCATGACCCCATGGAGCAGAGCACGCCAGGCCCTCCTGCCTTACACTTGCCTCCTGGAGTTGTGTCAAATTCATGTTGGTAGCTTCGGTGACACCGTCCAACCATCTCTTTCTCTGTCATCCCCTTCTCTTCCTGCTTTCACACTTTCCTAACATCAGGGTTTTTCCAGGGATTCTTCTCATGAAGAAAACCATAGCTTTGACTATGCGGACCTTTGTCAGCAAGGTGATGTCTCTGCTTTTTAAGATGCTGTCTAGGTTTGTCGTTGCTTTTCTCCCAAGAAGCAGGTGTCTTTTAATTTCGTAGCTGCTGTCCCTGTCTGTAGTGATCATGGAACCCATGAAAGTTAAATCTGTCACTGCCTCCATATCTTCCCCTTCTATTTGCCAGGAGGTGATGGGACCAGTGGTGATCTTAGTTTTTTTTATGTTGTGCTTCAGATCATTTTGAGGATAACCTTTGCAAGTGTGTGAAATGAGTGCAATTGTATGGTAGTTGGAGCATTCTTTGGCACTGCCACTTACCCTTTGTTTTTCCATTTGATTTCTTCTGATTGGTGTGCTTTAAAGGTCAGCCTTAGTGGTCATCTACATACAGTTTAATTAATACTTACACAAGCTGCATCCTGACTTATTACACAATGTGTAACCTGCATAATGAAGTTCTAAACCATCCAGAGGGTGCTTTAGGTGCTATGGGGCAGTATATAAGCAGAATGCACTTTTGCTTATTCATACAGGTAGCCTAAGTAATGGAGATATTTGACTTATTAGAGAAGCTTTGTGATTAACAAAGGCAGGAGGGCAAGACAAGACAAAAATATTCCATCTTCATCCATCACTAAGTTTAGGGTTAATTTAGTTCATTATGATTATTAAAATGTTATGTATGGTGGGGTGTTAAGTGCATGGGGCACACAGTATAGTGCATGCGTTTTGTGGCAGATCCACATAGATACTCTTTCTTGAGGTGGAAGGGTTGTGCCATTCAGACACAATCTGCATCACACTGTTTATGTTATTGGGGGGGGGGAAGTGCACTGCTTGTCTCCTCTGAGCATTATATGTATGTATGGTCTCTGTTTACTAGGTATCACATTTTCTGTGAAATACATGCAATGCAATTTGGCCTCTGGAAGGAAGGATGGATTAAATCCATTGAGCCTTTTGCAATATAATTTCCAAGGAGATATTTCATATCTTTTTCATGCTTTTTAGTTATCCTATCCTGCTACAACCTGCAGTGTAATAGGTTCATGGATTCGAAGAACATTGGACTGACCTCATTCCACTATGTTTCGGGGGGGGGGGCAATTTTCCATTCCCAAAACCCATTGGGGACTGCCCTACTCCTGAAGATCAGGAAAAAGTATTTCTTCAAAAAAATCCAAATTGAATGTTACTAGGAGTCAATTTCTAGTTTCATGGGAGGATTGGAGCCTTGTATCCCATTTTATTGCAAAATTATCAATCCTAGAAGTTTCTAAGAATTCGGAATAACTTTTCTGAAAAGAGACAGCCAAGGTCTGCAAGGAAAACTGGAGAGGTACTTACAATCTTGGGGTTCTACCTTGCCCATCCCTGTTTAAGGGGTAATGTTAGGCTTGACAATCTCTCATGCTTCAGGCAATGAGTAAGTATAGTACCTTTCAATTCTAAAAGAAGTTATATACTGTACTTAGCAAAGAGGAACTATCTCTCTCCCCCCCCCCAAAAAAAACCCCAGCCTTCTGTTATGTAAGTCACAAGTTCCTCTTTCCACAACTGAACAACAGTAAGATGCCATGCGTTCTTCAAAAGGTTCTGCTCATTTTCTCTTTTTTCCTCTTTCATTGGAAGCTTATACATATAATGACAGACCACAAAACCCTGTGCCTCCTTTACTGTTAGGTTCCTAATATGTCAAGTAGTCTTGTAATGCTTTAAAGACTAACACTTTTTATTTGCAGCACACCTAATCAGATTATTGAAGTGGGCAGCAATCCACAAAAATTTATATCAAATAAAAACTGTTAAAAAGTGATGCAGGATTTGGTGTCTATGTGTGTTTGTGTGCTGAGTTCAAACAACTAGAAGATATACTTCCACCAGAAGTACAGTATATACCTGATATATGTGTACTGTACATCTACACATGTTGTACTTGCGTGTTTAGAAACACAATAAACCCTGACTATGGGCACCTGAAAATTTATGATTATATCTTCACAAAAATATATGTTGTTGATTGACCTTTGGAAATGATGTTGAGATGTAATAGGGTCAGTCTTAAATGTCCGGGAATGTCAAATCTAGGTGAGACAAGAAGACATTAATAAAAAGTAAAAATAAAAGAAGAGTCATGCTTTTAGCCCTATCACCATGCTAGCAAAAATATTAAACAGTGGTTTCTTTTTAATTAATCTTTGAAATATAAACAGACTCTGTTATCAGTTTGTATTTTTATAAAATTAACCCAATATTTCCTAAATTTGGTACAGTACATACTTTTGATAGAAATAGCACAGAGAGGACCTGAACACATTCAGCTCTTTTATACAGTTCACAACAAACCAGGTAACCTTGACAAGACTCAGGAGCTTAGCAGCAACATTAAATAGGAGCACTCTATGAAGCCATATTATAACACGTCATACCATGAACCTTTCACTGCAGCATTGCCTTTTCCAAGAATAGGCAACCTCATGCTTTCTAGAGGTCTCAGGCTGCTACTCCCAGAAGTCCACCCAGCATGACTCTGTGGTCAAGGGTAGGGGTCTGCTCTTTCATATATTTCATAAATTCTGTGGACTGCAACCCACAGAATTTCCCTGCAGAATTCAGGGAAATGTAGCTCAGACACACAAGCCACAGACCAGCTTTCTGGTTATTTATTTAAATTCCTGTCTTCTCCAATCTGTTTCTAATTTAAAAAACAAGAGAGATGCTCGGATGCTACCTGGGAGTTGCAGCTCTTTCTGGGAGTCATAGTTTTTTTGGGGGGAGGTGCCCTCTGTAGAGCCTAATGGGAAAATTAAAGTGCATTGGAGCAGAATGATGATATGCAGCTATAAACAACAAGGCAGAGACATCTTCATGATTAGAAACAACCCCTTAAGCACAAAGGTGATATTGGATCCCACAGTGGTCCCCAACCTTTTTAGCCCTGAGGACCGGCTGGGGAAGGCAGGGCACACCCCTGCGCTCGTGCGCATGTGCAAAGGTGCATGTGCGCACTTGTATGCATGTGTGCGGGGTGGTGCAGCACTCATGCATGTGTGCACGCATTTGCGCATGCTCAAAGGGCAGTGTGGCACTTGTGTGGGTGCGTGCGCATGCTTGTGCACATGCGCAAAAGGTGGCACAGCACTCGTGCAGGCAGGTGCGTGCTTGCACACAGGTGCAAACAGGCTGTGTGTGGGGGAGTTTGTGTGGAGGTGGAGGGAGGTCTTTCTCTGCGCCCGGTCAGGCTCAGGCCATGGACTGGCGCCGGCCCACGGACAGGGGGTTGGGGACCTCTGCTTTAAGAGACACATAAGATCTAGGACTTACTAAGAAACAATTAACTTTTTGTATTCTTCAGACATAATATTCAGGCTTTATTTCTTAAGAAAAACACAAAGTGGACAATAGAAAACATGATAAAAAGATAAACATTCCTGAGTAAAAGAGGAACTTGGAACAACTGGCACATGGAAATGGGTGTGGTGGTGTGTGTGTTGCTTAGGGAAGTTCTTAAGCTATAGATTGGCACTGATGAGAAAATAAACACCAATGGTTTAAGTGTTGCAAACATTGCTTCACATTTGAACTAAATTCTCCTGAGATATTTTCCAAGTCCTATTATGGCAGTGCTGTAATTCTGATAAATGATTTACATTCTCAGAGCAAGCTCATGGGACTTTAGCATTTCAAAATGCAGATGAGAAATTGTGTGTTCAAATGCTTTATTTCTATCTTTCTCTTCCTATATGCCAGTGTTTCCCATCCTTTTTCAAGTTGCAATCCCCTTTTATAATAGCCAAGTAACCTGCTACCCCCACCACCCTTGCATAAAAAGGCTTTTTAATGGATTAAAGAAAGCACATTAAAATAGATGTTTCATAATATAACTCTAACCTAATATATTAATATTAATATAATCATATATCATTATGGCAGAGGGGCTGTAAACCTACCTATACTGGATAAAATGTGAAAAGGAAAAATGCCAATATACTTTGAATGTAATTTACATTTTTGGGCAAAAAAAGCCCCCTCAGTGAGGATCTCCTCCCCCTTCAGCCTAAATAAACACGTCAAACCCAAAGGCCTTGCCTCATGCCCCACCCACCCCTCTGGTTGTCTTCCCTCAACTTTTTGCTTTTCTTGCATTCCTCCTCCATGACTTAGGTGGGGTCTGGAGGCACCTCACCTCACAGGTCCCCTCTCCCTTCACTGTGCTGCCATTGCTGCTCCCGGAAGAGCGGGAGACTCAGGTAGAGTGACATGCACCACTCCTGCCATCTTGGACACCAGTGTTTCTTGTGTGCATATGCGCTCACCTTATTCAGGCATCTTTGGGCTGGGCTAATGAATGGGTCCAAAGGGCTGACGTCAGTTCTCCAAAGGTGGATGCAGAGGAGCAGGAATAAACAAGCAAGAGTGGCTCTTTCAGAAGGGGTAGGAGTGATGCACATGCATAAAAAGAAAATCTCCCCAAAGGAGCACAAAAATAACTAAGAACTCTAGGTTGCTTGCAATTATGATTTAGATTAAAGCTATCTATCTTTGGGCCAAGGGGATTAAAATAAAGCAGCATTGAGTGTACCATATATAATATAAGAAATATAAGAAATAATTTAAACTAAAAATGACCATGGTGAGCCTGTCTCCAGAAAACACTTCACAACCACGGTTTCCAGGCTGGGAACCCATGCTATCAACAAAACCAACCACTTTGAACAGTAGCTTTTAATGGTTTGTCTCTGCTGGCATGCTGGTGTTTTGTCCATGAGAAGTTTTATTTTGTATAGCTGGCAGGGATGTTGTTAAGACTTTAGGTCCAAGTCCCAAGTACATGTGCATGTCTTTGGTACCAAGTCCGAAGTCTAGATCCAAGTTGTTGGTCCCAAGTTTGGAGTCCCAAGTCCTAACTCTAAGTCCCTATGCAAACAAGCTTTATTTCTCCCCAAAAAGGGAGGAGTGGGTTGGTTCCAAGTTTATTTATTATTTATTTATTTATTTATTGGACTTATATACCGCCCCATAGCGCTACAAGCACTCTCCGGGCGGTTTACAATTTTAATTATACAGGCTACACATTGCTGAGTCATAAAAAAAGAGTCAAGGTCAAGCCACTGGTGCAACTTAAGTCTGACTTGACAGCAAGTCCCGCAACTCGCATCCCCATCCCTGATAGGCGGCAATTAAAAAAAAACAACCTTCTGGGCTCTCGGATGGTATCTCAGGGGCTCTAAGAAAGACTTAGTATTTCCCTCCAAGGTGGAAGATAGAGCTCCACAGGAGAGATCCAGTCTTGGATCTCACACATACACTCTTCTACGCTTCCTCTCTTCAAATCTATAGCACAAAGAAAGACTGTGGAAGAGGACAGAAGAAATGACATGGCCACATCAGCAGAGATCTTGGGTCTGAAACACCCCATCTTCCACACCATAGCACAACTATGTTAGCAATGGAGTGATAATACTAAAGGAAGAAAAGGCAAACAAAATACTACTGCATCCTTTCCAAAATGCTGGCAAGAGCTGAGCAGGGTTTTGGGTAACTCCATTCTCAACATGCTCTGAAATTATCCAGACTCATACCACGAATCATGCAATTTTGCCCAATGCCTCTGTAGTGCTACAGATATATTTTTTTAAAAAAATCCAGAACTAATTTTGTTTGATCAGTCTGCTCAGTGACTGAGCAAATGCTGAAGATTTCCTGTTTAGCATTGTGTCTTTTTGTTGACAAAGGAAATTCTTCTCTTAAAAATGCTGATTGCATTTATAATATAATCCAGAGTATCTTGAACAGCGCAACCCAGCAACTACATGTGGACTGTCTTGCAATTCTACGTGAAATATAAAATAGAATTAAATAGAATTAAATTAAATTAAATATGCAAGTGCCGGACCATTTCCAGAGGACCTAGTCATTCTCCACTGCCACCACACAATAAAACTCATGGGGTGAAGAAAAAAGGGGGGAAATGCTTGTGCATGGCATATGACTGTGGTTCTTAACCTTTGGTCCTTCAGATGCTTTGGACTTCACGTCCCTGAAGCCAATTAAAAGGGCTTCAGGGAGTTCGAACTCTAAAATATCTTGAAGGCCAGACATTGGGAACCACTGGTCTGTTTGTTGTCAGTTGGTTGGGGTAGCTTGGAATGGTAGGGGAAGACTGGCAGAGGGCCTGCTGAAATTGAGTGTGTGTGTGTGCATATATTAACCATGTTGGAGGAAGGAGCTTGGTGGTGTTCACGTGGATAGGACCATAGAGGACACTAAACAATCAAGCCAGAAATGCAGCCAAGATGAAAAATCAATTAACGAAACAAATTGTGGTATGTCACAACCTACTCAGTGAGGAAATGATCGTTGCTTAATTGGGCCGTAAACAGAATATGCCCAGAATACACTGGCTACATTGGATCATTTTAACCAAATACTTTTGGTTTTGAACTGAAGTCTCTTGTTTCTCAATATTACATATTTTATGTAATACTAAAGGTTAAGCAAGAATGGTTTGAGGTTTTTTTTTCCCCTCATGTGAGTTAATCACCCTTCGGTTGAGCTTTTACAAGCTGTTGTGGGAGATGAAATAACAAGCTCAGGTAAAATAATAACTTTCCTGCATATCCTCTCAAATCCTCTGTTTCATAATTTTCCATAGCTGCGTCCAGTGCTTTTGTGGCTCTGCTCTTCATGGAAAGGAAAAGCTCCAAACTGCTCTTAGCAGCAGCTTCAAACCAGTCAGGAAAACATGGTGGACTGCTTGAGAAAGAGCCTCGTTCAGCCTTCCCAAAGCCAACATCCTCCAGGGGTATATTCCCTCATCCCCAACTGATTGTTCTCTACGCCTCTTTTTTTCCTAGATGAATGAATGAATGAATGAATACATTTTACTATGCTTAAAGCATAAGAACAAACCAGGAGAGGGAGGAGGCCACACAATAGAAATAGAGTTTCCATTATAATAGTTGCATGAATACATTTGAGAGCTTTTTATAGAAGTTTATGTGTGGATCATCTTATTACCATTTTCTTTAAGCATCTTCTGGGGGGAAGAAAATAGTCTCCACTTCTTTTTCTTTGATAGATCCCTGTTCTTATCTTACGTTTATCTTGAATCACTTCCTTAGCAAAAGAGAGTTATTTCTTCTGTTGCTTTACTGCCTGCCTTAGGAACTGGAGTGAACACGGTAAAGCCATGTTTAAAAAATCCGCACAAGTCCTTTTTGTTGCACAGAGCTCTGGACAGAAAATTGTCAGGATCATTTTCAAGACTGAGCAATGAACAAAGTCCTTCCTTTCCCCTCCCCTGCCTTTGGCCACTGCTGCTCACTGTCAACGTTCGAAAGAATTGATTGCAGATCCTCCAATTGCCCTTGTGATGTGACTGGTTCAGTCTGCAATTGCTCACGGGTCCAGCCACTTCGAAAGCTGAAGGGAGGGGATTATCAAGCGGTGTCGTTTCACTGTCCCAGCCTGAAGTCTGTTTTTATTTCCTTTGCCACAACATCTGTCCCACATTGTGAGGAGATTTCACAATCTGGAATCTGCAGCAGATACTGACATGAGATCAACAAGCTCCTCTCTGAGCTTCTTGTGTTCCTCTTGAAAGGACACTGGATCATCTCTTGCTCTCTGCAGCACGCAGACTGTCTACATTTAGCACGTTGCTCATATAGGCCCATGTCAGAATCTGCAAATATATAGTGCTTTCTCCTGCACATGGCCTATTTCCATGTGTGGTATGTTTTTTGAGGGCCAAACTAGAATTTCCAGTGACATATATAGATTTTATAGGTATCAAAGGACAGCGCTAAATAGCTCTGTGTGTGGTAGGGTGCTTGGTCTTGGGAATAATGTGGGATTTGGCAATCATTCGAAATTAGAAACAACAATCTGTTTTTATTCTGGAAAGAGGATAGAAACAAGACTAAAGACTTTTAAAAAACCCTCTGCAACCTCCATCTTCAGCTCTTACCCATTTTAGCCAAAATCCCTCTTCTGTAGCCTTGTATGAAGTCTGTAGCAAGAGGAGAAAGGCATAAAAGGTGAGACAGGCAAGTTCCCTCTCCTTTTTTGGGGTTAGAAACAGGTATTAGATATAGTATATAATTAGAGCCAAAAGTACTTTAATGTTGCAAAGAGGTGAGTGAGGCAACCTTTTTTAGTTTGTGAAATCAGACTTCAAATGAATTTTGTGCTTAAATTTTGAAGGCCAATTACCAACCAAAGCAAGCTAATTTGCATATTCACAAGAGTAAAAGAAGCTCATGCTATGACATTTAGACATTAACATTAGTTAAGAATTTTCCTCTTTCAGTCATGGGTTATGCCCAAAATCTGTTTATGGCCTGGGATTGAAGCACAATCTATTGATCCATTCAAAATTAATGCAGCGGTCTTTGAATCACTTGACAACATCCTTTGGTAGTGGTTCAGTAGAGCTCCAAATTTCTTATTTCTTTCTCTGTACTTTTTCCTTTCATGAGCAAGAAAAAGAAGTTTGTTTATTTATTTATTTATTTATTTATTTATTTATTTATTTATTTATTTATTTATTTATTTATTTATTTATTTATTTATTTATTTATTTATTTATTTATTTATTTATTTATTTATTTATTTATTTATTTAATATCCTGCCCATCTGGTCTATCGACCACTCTGGGTGGCTTCCAATGAACATATATACAATAAAAACACAGAGATTTTACATAAACAATCCATAACAAATACAGTACTAAAAACAAATAAAAATGAAAGAAAGAAAGAATAAAGGAAGATTAAGTATTGACAGGAGGGAAGGCCTTAGTCTACATCCATATTTTTAGTTGTCTCTGAAAGGTGCCCAGCGTAGGGGCCGCATGAATCTACGGAGAAAGGTTATTCCAGAGGCAAAGAGCGACCGCCGAGAAGGCCCGATTTTGTGTCTTTTCCTTCCGGGCCTCCCTCGGCATTAGGCTCCTCAGCCTCACCTCCTGACTCATGCTGATGATCCGGGTAGATCTTGGTGGGAGCAGGCGTTCCGCCAGGTATCGAGGTCCTAAACCGTTTAGGGCTTTATAGGTAAGCATTAAAACTTTGAAGTCAATGTGGAAACGGATGGACAGCCAGTGCATCATGGCCAGGGTAGGAGAAATATGTTGGTATTTTCTCACTCCAGTAAGGAGTCTGGCCGCTGCATTCCGCACCACCTGAAGTTTCCACATCAGCTTCAAAGGCAGCCCCATGTAGAGCGCGTTACAGTGGTCTAATCTTGAGATTACAAGCGCATGTACTAAGGTAGTGAGCGCTCCCGTGTTGAGGTAGGGTCGCAGCCAGGCAATCTGCCAAAGATGGATGAAGGTGGTGCGGACTACCGACGCCACCTGCGTTTCCATGGTGGGCATCGGGTCCAGGTGTACCCTCAAGCTGAAAACCCCACTCTTCGCGGCCAGGGTTACCCCCCCAAAACATGAGGGACTCACCCAAGCCGCCATCCACAGGGCCACCCACCCTCAGAACTTCCGTCTTGTCCGGATTCAGCCTCAGCCCATTTTCCTGCATCTATTGCAGTACAGCCCCCAGGCAGCACTGGAGGTACAGGATGGCATCACCTGCAGCTGGTGAAAAGGAGATGTAAAGCTGAGTGTCATCAGCATACTGATGACAAAATGCTCCACACCCCCTGATGACCCCACCCAGTGGCCTCATATAGATGTTAAACAGCATTGGGGAGATAATCGACCCCTGTGGAACCCCACATTTGAGACTCCACGGGGCCGAAATACTCTCCCCAAGCTGCACTCTCTGGGGGCAGTCCTCCAAGAAGGAACGGAACCAGGCCAGAGCCAAGCCACCGATACCCAACTCAGATAGCCTCCCCAGGAGGATACCGTGGTCGACAGTATCAAAGGCCGCCGAGATGTCGAGGAGGACCAACAGGTTATCCCTGTTGGCCTCCCTCAACAGGTTATCATACAGGGCGACCAATGCCATCTCTGTACCGTGGCGCGGCCTGAAGCCTGACTGAAATGGGTCCAGGGCATCTGTTTCCTCCAAGTGGGCCTGAAGCTGGTCAGCGACCACTCTCTTGACCACTTTGCTCATGGAAGAAACATTGGCGACGGGCCTATAATTGCCAATTTTGTACACCGCCAAACTAGGTTTCTTCCTTATGGGCCTAATGAGTGTCTCCTTGAGGGCAGAGGGAAACCTGCCCTCAAGGAAAGACCCATTTATTATTGCTGTGGCCCATTCTGTTGTTTTTGGCTTGGCTGCTTTGATTAGCCAATTCCAGTACAGTGCTGAAACATTAGAATTTACACATGGTTCTAGAAGGTCACATGGGGAATATCCTTGACCTTCATTTCCCCTTTGGTATCCGTCACCCATTGTCCACTGCCTTCCTAAAAGCAGCTTCTGCTGGTGCAAAGGAATAAGGCTGAATTGCTGGAAAAGGGTCTTGCAATACTTGGTATTGTTGGCTGAATGGAATTCTAGTTTCAGTCTTGTCTTTGTCAATAAGAGAAAAAAGAAAGAAAAAGAGAAGGAAGGAAGGAAGGAAGGAAGGAAGGAAGGAAGGAAGGAAGGAAGGAAGGAAGGAAGGAAGGAAGGAAGGAAGGAAGGAAGGAAGGAAGGAAGGAAGGAAGGAAGGAAGGAAGGAAGGAAGGAAGGAGATTCTGTTAGGAAGCTCAGGAACATCAAGAAAGAAATTAACCCACATGTGATTTTGTTCTCCAGAACCATCTTCTGAAGGTGTCTAATCAAATCTTGTTATTTATCTCAGTGTCCCAGATACTTATTGACGCAAACAGCTCAGGAACTTGTAAAAACTAGAAATCTAAAGAGACCAATGGTTAAACCAAAGTTATCTGGGGATGTTGACTGATGTTTCATCAATGAATTATGCCCAGTTTTTTCCTCTCCTTTTCATCTAACCCAGCTGAGATGTCAATGTTTCAACCGGTGCTTGAATAGAGAGTTCAAGACCAACAAACTGAAGCATAACATGCATACCATATTTCTCATTGTCTTCTTTCATCTCATCTATTCTTTCCTCATTGGCAAGAAAATCTCATAAAACACGTCGCATAGATGGTTCTCAGAGGTGCTGTGAGGACAAGCCACAGGGTGATGTTGGTCATTGCCCAAATGCTACAACATATGAGGAAATAGTCAAGTTGCTTTGGTCAGATGAGTAGTCTTCGTCAGATTCTCATCTGTCCCACAGCCTCTCTTTCTTGGACCTACAATGGCTGCAAACAAAGGGTCGCATTTTAACCCTAACAGGAATACAAAGCTAATTGCAGGCAGGAGGGCTAATTGCAGAATGGGAACACAATCCCTTGCATGAGAGACAGGAGCAGCTTCAACCTTTTTACCTCTCAGTGATTCTGACATTATTCCCAAATAATGCAATTTGTATTTCGAGGAGCTGACATTGAAACAAATGGGAGGAAAAGGCTAATGTGAGCTCACATCTGATTTGCACACTGGATGCAACTAAGAATGACAGAATATGGTGGTCTATAAAAATTCAGTAGGCCTGTTGACCTGATGCCATCACTAATTTGTATACAATAGATTTCAAAGAGTCTTCTTTGAAACAACCAGCTTCAGAGAGATTTCCTCTCCAAGCTTTTTTCTCTTTTTTTTTACTTTTACTTTGTAGAAAGCTTATACAACGTGTGCATGACAACTTGAAAACAGAGATCTTCTACCTTCTGTGCATGCACCGTTTGTAAGCTGGAGCCCTGATCTTTTAGGGTTCAAGTTCTTGGGGAGAGCCCACATAGGTGCAAGTAACTGTACCACTGTAGACTTACCCCCTGAGTTAGATGGTTGATGGAAGTGTCACAGAGAAGGCAGGATTAGAGTTCTTCCCTCTTCACACAATCTTTCTGCACTGATAATAACGCCTGATTAAGGCTCATGGTTTGGTTTGGTTTGTGTTCTCTGGGTGGTTGTTGCTGTTGTTGTTTTTGGCTCCTCTGGGTTTAACAAGAACCAGTGAGGTGCTAAGGCAAATCCACAGGCTCAACTTATTTGAGAAGTTCTGCTTCAATTCTTTATGACATTTACTGAACATGAACAAGGTGGTTATTTTTAAACTCATGCTCATTCAGTAATAATTCCAAGGTCTTCAGGCCGGGTTACTATTATTACTGGCCTGGATCCAAAGAACTACACAACTAGTTCTGCCTGCTCACCAGTGCTTTGAACTGGTCTTTTTTCAAACAGTAGCCAAGCTTGTTTTGAAATTGAGGAAACTTCCAAAACGCACTTTATGATGGAGCATGGCAAGGCTGAAGTCAAAATAATTTAGCCCTGTATATAGTAGCTCTGTGGAACCTGGCCATTTTCCATAGACACTGATAACAAAAACATGTGGTAGGACCTGGGTGTATCAGAAGTTGTCTTACACCATGTCCATCTATCAGACCTTAGGTGGGGAGGGGAAGAAATAATTTCTGGACGGTGAAAATGCCAGCCTAAAGCTATGGCCAGGGTTGCTTATTCTGATTGGCAACAGCTCCCCATAGGCCCCAGATAGAGAAAGATATTTTCCTGCCCTGGATGCTCAACCTGGCATCTTCTATAAGCAAAACATATGCCCTACCATTGAGTTATGGCCCCTTCCTCAAAGATACCAGCTATTTTACAGGAGCAATTAGTGTTATGTAGTGAAAAGGAACAAAATCAACCATCCCCTTCTTGCATATGGTAGATTTTGTCAGCAGCAAGGCTTAATAATTGGGGTAAAATGCAACCAATCATAATGCTTCTAAGTTCTGTTTATGAGGTCCACTGAGTTGTTAAAGTGTTAGTCATCCCCATCCTTAATAAAGAGGAAGTACATTTCAGCTGACATTGCAGCTCATACAATTGAGGCATGATTCATCAGCTGTTGGGGTCATGGAGGAGACCATAAATCACATTTTCCTAGAACATCCTCAGGAACAAAGAGGCCTATTCTTGACTGGTTCTGAGTACATGTCCTTGCAATGCAAACTCTTCTATTTTTTTTGTTCTTGTTGTGCAATTTTACTGTGTCAGTAATATTTTTGTAGATGAAATGGCTGTAATCTTTTGTTTCATTTACAATCTGAAACTTAGTAGAGAGGTTTATGGTAACTGGCAGATGATACCAGTAGTACTTCATAAGAACATAAGAAAAGCCCTGCTGGATCAGGCCAAGGCCCCATCTAGTCCAGCTTCCTGTGTTCACAGTGGCCCCACCAGATGCCTCTGGGAGCACACAAGACAACTAGATTCCTGTCTCCTGATACCCCTCCCCTCCATCTGGCATTTTGAGGTACCTTCCTTCTAAGCCTGGAGATTACACATCCCCACCATGAGTTGTAACTTGTGATGAGCTTTTCCTCCAGAAATCTGTCCAATCCCCTTTTAAAGGCATCTAGGCCAGATGCCATCGCCACATCCTGTGGCAAGGAGTTCCGCAGACTAACAATACGCTGCGTCAAGAAATATTTTGTTTTATCTGTTCTCACTCTCCCAACACTCATTTGGAGTGGATGTCCCCTGGTTCTGGTATTGCGTGAGAGGGAAAACAGCTTCCCTCTGTCCACTTTATCCATCCCCTGCATAAGTAAAGAAGAAAAAGAGACTGTTTTACTCCTGCTAAGAATAGACATTTGGGGATCTCTGAAGGCACACTGTTGTCTTGGAGAAACTGATGCACCTTCTAAGAGTACTATTTTAGCTCTCTTTATGCTTGCCTGTCTTCCTACCTATTTATTTAAAACATTTTACCTCAGCTTTCTCCTTAAAGAATCCAAGGCGGCTTATATCATTAAAAGGACAATATTTAAAAGCAATAAGAATATAAATATTAACAAATAATTAGACAAGTATCATATTAAAAGCAGTAATTAAAATCAATACTAAAAACACATTTAAAAGCAACAGAACATATGGGGGTGCTCCTTTCTATTGTATCACAGGGGAAATGACCAGGAAAGTGTTGCTAAGGGTAAAATACAAACTGGGGGAACCAAAGGCTGATATAAAATTGGTCATCCTGTTTTTATGTTTTTTTTTTTTTAATCTTAGGAAGCTACCTTATAAGGAGTCAGTCCATTGGCTCCATGCAACTCCATATTATAAACTCTCGTTAGCATTAGCAGCTCCCTTGGTTTCAGGGAGGATTTCATCCCAGCCCTTCCTGGAGATGCCAGGAATTAAACCTTCTGCATGGAAGGCAGGAGCTTTGTCACTAAACAATTGCATTCCTGCTGATTTGGCCTGCAGTACCAAATAGCTTGGTTGCTGTTTTTCCCCCTGAAGCCCAGGTGGCATCTTCTTTGCAAATCTTCTCCACAAAAGAACTGCAACTCTTTATGAAGGGAAGGGGTGATGACAGGAAAGCACCATAATGGATGTAGTGATGGGTTAAGTGCAGACTTCAGTGTGGCATATATATTTTTTTAACAAAATATCCTTATCTAGGATAACATTGCTATGAAATGAATACAGTTTGTGAAGAGATAGGCAAAACACGTCGCTGCCTAGCCACAACTCTGTTCCAGTTTCTCAGCCACACCAAGAATCATTAGAAAAACAACTCTGATCACACCCCCTTTCTAGGGAATAGTTTTGATACATTCTCTTCAGCTGAAAGCAAAGACTATTTTTGGAACCTTACAAAGCATGTTGTTTTCATATAAACATGAGCTTCTATGTTTGGAATAAAGCAAATAAAACAATGGCTTCTCCTGAATGTCCCTTAATACCAGACCAAGTCTTCACTTCATGCCAAAAAGTAAATTAATGGGACGACTTCACCACATTAAGAACTTTTGTGTGAATCACCCCTTTGTTATTTACCTTTCCAGCAGAGCCATGACCATATTAAGCGTCTTCGCAAAGCCACCCGTTGGTTAGTCGTAATCGTTCCTGGCATCCTATAAAGAGGCTTACCTAGAAGCTGGTCTGACTGCACAAGTGACTACTTGATTGGCAGTTGTTGTAGGCTGGCAGTGAAGCAGGATTTGACCTGAGGGATGCTTCCCTGTCCAGGAACCCTTGCAACCAAATATCAGTGAGGACATTGGGGCTGCAGATCTGGTGATGTGACAACTGCTTGGAGATGACACAGCATCCCAGGCCAGCCTTGATTTCTTACCATTTTATTGTGGCTTTTTGCAGCCTTAGCCCAACCTTCTCCCCAGCTCCAATTCTATCTGATCAGTTTTAAAAAATCTAACTTCTCGATTCAAATCTTATCTCTGACATCACTAGCTGAGATGCCCTGAGGTGTCAAATCTTGGAAGGACCTGCCTGAAACTTTGCAGAGTAGCTGCTCCATATGAATTGGAAACAGTGCCTTTTGAACCACTTCTGGCACCCACCCACTTCCAGCCACCATGGTCAGTGGCCATGCTGACCTAGAATATTTTGGGAACTGTGGTCCAAAAAAGTAGACCCAACTCTTTTCATAATTTGCACTATTATATCAAAGGGATGATTGTCTTATCCCACATTTGCTTGTCTCTTTGTTTTCAATTCATCTCTTGCCTTTCAATATTTTTATTCTTTGGGATAATTTATAAGCAATAAGTAATAACAAATACTTAAAATGAAGCAGCTCCAAATGTTCAAGAAGTGTACACCCATCAATAAGGGAAGCAAGAAAGGGATGTTGTGGCATGGCAAAATGAGAGACAGACTACGCAAGAAGAGTTGTGAATAAACACAGCTGTGTGTATGCCATGCTTGGCTAAGCCTTACTTCCTTACTTTAAGAAGTGAAAAAAAATACTGTTCAGATCAGCAATAATTTTATCTGTTGCAAGTCTATCAAGTTTTATATACTCTGTCTCCTTTCTTTCTTGATATCTCCACCTATATACTTTGTTATACAGTATATAATAGAGGAATTGGACTCAATGGCTTTATAGTCCCCTTGCATCTCCATTATTCTACAATAATGGATTATGCTTCCTTCTCTAAGTGTGTTTGTTGTTTAGTTCTGTTTGACGCTTTGTGACCCCATGGACCAGAGCATGCCAGGCCCTCCTGTCTTCCACTGCCTCCCGGAGTTGTGTCAAATTCATATTGGTTGCTTCGATGACACTGTCCAGCCATCTCATCCTCTGTTGTCCCCTTTTCCTCTTGCCATCACACTTTCCCCATCAAGGTCTTTTCCAGGGAGTCTTCTCTTCTCATGAGATGGCCAAAGTATTGGAGCCTCAGCTTCAGGATCTGTCCTTCCAGTGAGCACTCAGGGTTGATTTCCTTTAGAATTGATAGGTTTGTTCTCCTTGCAGTCCATGGGACTCTCAAGATCCTGTTCCAGCACCACAGTTCAAAAGCATCAATTCTTCGGCGGTCAGCTTTCTTTATGGTCCAGTTCTCACTTCCATACATTACTACAGGAAAAACCATAGCTTTGACTATTCAGACTTTCATTGGCCAGGTGATGTCTCAGCTTTTTAAGATGCTGTCAAGGTTTGTCATCGCATTCCTCCCAAGAAGCAGGCGTCTTTTAATTTCGGGGCTGCTGTCTCCATCTGCAGTGATCATGGAGCCCAAGAAAGTAAAATCTGTCACTGCCTCCATATCTTCCCCTTTTATTTGCCAGGAGGTGATGGGACCAGTGGCCATGATCTTGGTTTTTTTGATGCTGACCTTCAGAACATTTTTGGCGCTCTCCTCTTTCACTCCCATTAAGAGGTTCTTTAATTCCTCCTCACTTTCTGCCATCAGAGTGGTATCATCTGCATATCTGAGGTTCTTGATATTTCTTCTGGTAATCTTAATTCCATTTTGGGATTCCTCCAGTCCGGCCTTTTGCATGATGTATTTTGCATATAAGTTAAATAAGCAGGGAGACAATATACAGCCTTGTCATACTCCTTTCCCAATTTTGAACCAATCAGTTGTTCCATATCCAGTTCTAACTGTTGCTTCCTGTCCCACATATAGATTTCTCATGAGATAGATAAGGTGGTCAGGCACTCCCATTTCTTTAAGGACTTGCCATAGTTTGCTGTGGTCCACACATTCAAAGGTTTTTCATAGTGAATGAAGCAGAAGTACAGTAGATGTTTTGCTGGAACTCTCTGGGTTTCTCCATAATCCACCACATACAGTATTAGCAATTTGGTCCCTAGTTCCTCTGCCCCTTTGACATATAGATTGTATTTCTGGGAGTTCTCGGTCCACATACTGCTGAAGCCTGCCTTGGAGGATTTTGAGCATAACCTTGCTAGCGTGTGAAATGAGTGCAATTGTACAGTAGTTGGAGCATTCTTTGGCACTGCCCTTGTTAGGGATTGGGATGTAAACTGATCTTTTCCAGTCCTCTGGCCACTGTTGAGTTTTCCAAACTTGCTGGCATATTGAATGTAGCACCTTAACAGCGTCATCTTTTAAGATTTTTAATAGTTCAACTGGAATGCCATCACCTCCACTGGCCTTGTTGTTAGCCAAGCTTTCTATGGCCCACTTGACTTCACTCTCCAGGATGTCTGGCTCAAGGTCAGCAACCACATTATCTGGGTTGTCCAGGATATCCAAATCTTTCTGGTATAATTCCTCTGTGTATTCTTGCCACCTCTTCTTGATGTCTTCTGCTTCTGTTAGGTCCCTACCATTTCTGTCCTTTATCATGTCCATCTTTGCACAAAATGTTCCTCTAATATCTCCAATTTTCCTGAACAGATCTCTGGTTTTACCTTTTCTATTATTTTCCTCTATATCTTTGCATTGTTCATTTAAGAAGGCCCTCTTCTCTCCTTGCTATTCTTTGGAAGTCTGCATTCAGTTTTCTGTAACTTTCCCTATCTCCCTTGCATTTTGTTTCCCTTCTCCTCTCTGCTATTTCTAAGGCCTCGTTGGACAGCCACTTTGCTTTCTTGCATTTCCTTTTCTTTGGGATGGTTTTTGCTGCTGCCTCCTGTACAATGTTACGTGCCTCTATCCAAAGTTCTTCAGGTACTCTGTCCACCAAATCGAGTTCCTTAAATCTGTTCTTCACTTCCACTGTGTATTCATAAGGGATTTGGTTTAGATTATACCTGACTAGCCCAGTGGTTTTTCCTACTCTCTTCAGTTTAAGCTTGAATTTTGCTATGAGAAGCTGATGATCAGAGCCACAATCAGCTCCAGGTCTTATTTTTGCTGACTGTATAGAGCTTCTCCATCATTGGCTGCAGAGAATATAATCAATCTGATTTCAATATTGCCCATCTGGTGATGTCCATGTGTAGAGTCGCCTCTTGTGTTGTTGGAAAAGAGTGTTTGTGATGACCAGCTTGTTCTCTTGACAAAACTCTATTAGCCGTTGCCCTGCTTCATTTTGAACTCCCAGACCAAACTTTCCTGTTGTTCCTTTTATCTCTTGACTCCCGACTTTAGCATTCCAATCCCCTATAATGAGAAGAACATCTTTCTTTGGTGTCACTTCTAGAAGGTGTTGTAAATCTTCATAAAATTGTTCAATTTCAGTCTCCTCAGCATTGGTAGTTGGAGCATAAACTTGGATTACTGTGATGTTGAAAGGTCTGCCTTGGATTCGTATTGACATCATTCTATCATTTTTGAGATTATATCTCATTACAGCTTTTCCCACTCTTTTGTTGACTATTAGGGCTACTCCATTCCGTCTACGGGATTCTTGCCCACAATAGTAGATATGATAATCATCTGAATTGAATTCACCCATTCCTGTCCATTTTAGTTCACTGATGCCCAGGATGTCAATGTTTATTCTTGCCATCTCTCTTTGACCACATCCAGCTTCCCAAGGTTCACAGATCTTACATTGCAGGTTCCTATGCAGTATTTTTCTTTGCAGCATCGGACTTTCCTTTCACTCCCTGGCACGTCCACTGCTGAATGTCTTTTCGGCTTTGGCCCAGCCGCTTCATTAGCTGTGGAGCTACTTGTACTTGTCCTCCGCTCTTCCTCAGTAACATTTTGGACGCCTTCCGACCTGAGGGGCCCATCTTCTAGAGTCATATCTTTTAGCCTTTTGTTTCTGATCACGGGGCATTCTTGGCAAAGATACTGGAGTGGCTTGCCAGTTCCTGCTCCAGATGGACTGCGTTTAGTCGGAACTCTCCACTATGTCCTGTCCGTCTTGGGTGTCCCTGCACGGCATAGCCCATAGCTTCCTTGAGTTATTCAAGCCCCTTCACCACAACAAGGCAGCAATCCGTGAAGGGGATGAAGTGTGTTAACCTGCCCCATCTCATATCTTCTCTAAAGTTTTCTAAACATCCAGGCTAATTATGAGTTATTTGGGGCCCACAAACAAAAGTGTGTACTGAGACATAACGTATTGGTTCATAATTAGTACAAACTCCAACATTTTTCTCTTTTGAGCCCCAGGCCTCTGAGAAGCCTCCCAGCAAGACCTGAAAATAGCTACTCATTCCCATTTACTGGTGTATGTAGTTCATGAAAGCTCACCATGAAACAAATCTGTGAGTGCCACTACATTTTACTGCTTGTTCCCCACACACACACACACATTTCACCTTGTTAAATTGCTCAGCATTTGAAATTGGACCATGATGACAGGACACACATCTCATCCCCTTATCTAAATAACACCACTAGAGTTATAAATCTCACAGTTTACACTAATGAGCCCCACATTCGTACTACCTCGTTCTACAGGCATAAAAAAGAGTAGAATGTGCATCTAACAACCAAGCCAAACTAAGCAGCTCCAGAGCAACTTGTTTCTCTTTTCCTTTAATTTCTAAGGCATAAGGGGGGGGGGGGGTGGCTCCTTTCTTCAGGAGCATTTATCTTCCAATTCCACTTCACTGTTACTGATGGCAAAAGACCCACCATGAAATTACCTCATGGCACGTATTATTCAAATGATACTTGACTAGGGAAAGAGATTAGGCAACAATCGGGATCTTTTTATTTTATGAGGAAAATATATATTTGGGATTTGAGTTTAACAGGGAAAATCACCTGCCAAAGAAAAAAGCCTTTTCCTTCTCTTGTTCTTCTGAGCAGCCACCATTGATACGTTTAAAAAAAACAAAAAAACACCTCAAAAAGCACAGGCGGACTGAAAAGTGACTGTAACCTAAAGTTTGCCTCTGAAGTGTAAGAGAAATCTCTTGAGAAAGGAAGAAAGAAAATACAATGGTAGCCTAATTAGTCTACGAACAATTATGAGAACAACTGCGTGGATTAGAGAAAGTGTGTCTGCTTGCATGTGTTTATATGCATACCCATAAAGCACATGCATGCACTCACGTGCATACACATATGCCAGTGGATTCTTTACCTCCTGGCTATTTCCAGCTCCCTGCTTCAGCTTGTCCCTTCGAACAACTGATCCTCCTTCAGAGCAAAGCCTTCAGCTGGAACGGATTGCTTTACACCAGCCTGCAAGGGGATGTCTGGTGATACCTGAATAAGATCAAACAGTCAGGCGCTGTTCTCAGGCTGAGCTGTCATGTGGAAAATCCTGTCCTCCTCATGCAACAAGGGGATGCTGTTTGTTCCTATGGCTTTGGGGTAAACTCTTAAGAGCAAGGGAGGAAGACAGGATTATCACAAAAAGGGAGGGGTTGCACAGCTAAAGATTTGAACTCTGAAAACTTATTTCAGTTTACTTCTTGAAAGTAAGTAAAATGCATTCAAAGAGAAGTCAGGCACTTCTGCATTTCAGCTGCACATGTAGCTTTTCTGTTATGTTCAAAAACAGAATTCTTTGGGAACTTGAGAGTGGACTAGACCCCCATGTAGAGACAGGTTTGGAGTGGCTTCTCCCAGCAACTCATGTGTAAATGCAAATGAATGGATGTGCTGAGTACAAACAAGTAGATTCTGAAGAGAGAAAGGTGGTTGTTAAGTTTTCTATGACAGCTACCTGACCCGTTCTTGTTACTGAGAAGCAGGTGATGCCATTGTAAAAAGTAATCTGACAAACAGGGATGCCTGAAACAATCCTATTTAGGGACCAAATTATACATTACAGAAAATGCACAATTAGACATTGAAATCCATTGGCCTTTAGAGAACTGATTCGGAAAAAACTTCATGACTGACCAACTATATTTGCAAACAAAGCCTGTGCTTATCTCCCAAAGACCAATCACAAAATAAAGCAAGTTGATTTGTAAATTACATGAGGTGTGAACAGTTTTTGTTGTGAGAATCTGATGTTTTTAGCACTTAAGGAATTCTCTCTTTTAATGAAAGATTTCTGAAATGCTTGTATGGGCCTTTTCCAAGAACACATTGAGTTAGCTATCTGACTAGACAGTCAGAGATGGGGAGTTCAGTTCCCCACTGTGCCTTTCAGGAGTACAGCCAGCCTATATAGGCTTGGTTAAACCATGTGATCTCAAAGTGACCATAGAAGAAGGGAAAGATAAAGCACTTCTGGGTACTCTCTACCTAGAAAACCCTGGAAAATATCATTGTAAATTGGAATCAACTTGACGGCATGTAATAATTATTATTCATTCTTGTGCAGTTAAAGCCAAGCCTAAGACTGTTGGTATAACGCTTTCAACAGCCTCCAGCTTCCATTTTTTAAAATAAACAGGAAACAGGGAAGCCTCTCTCTGTGTATATTTAAATCCCAGGAGGTAATTACAATTTGAGGTGCAAGTCTTTTGAGCATGAAGGAAGGATGCTCTCCCACTTCGATGAAAGTCTTCCATGTTGAGTGAAGATAAGATAAGTTGCCTATATAGCTCATCTGGTCTCAAATTAATGAGCTTTTTGAGGTTTACCCAGGTTTTCCCCCTATTGTGAACTTTTGAGCCTTGCCAAAAAGGTTAAGATTTAAAAACAACATACATACACACACAGTGTTTGATCTGCCTTTTTTCTCTCTCCAATCCCCCGCATCAGTCTGAAACTAGTGCTGCTGGTGCATGTCAGTGTGCCCTAGCAACAGGGAGTGAACTCCTAACTCTGGACAACAAGTTGGCAGGGGCTCATTAATTAGCTGTGGATAGAAATGGGTGAGAAAGAACAGCAACAAAAGCAGGATTGCGGTTCCAATCCTGTGTGTTTGGGGTTTTTTTCTCATGCAGATTAACATGGAAATTATCCCAGTGAGAAAGCAATAGCTAAACACTTAGGCCTAAAAAATGATGCCCTGTGATCTTATACTACATTAGCTTCAGTACTAGGTTCTGGCGTGAGATTACTTCTGCTACAACGTGGGAGAAACAATTTTTAAGAGAAAGAAGAATTCATCTTTCAAAGTATAGAGTCATGTCAAATCCACTGTTTATCCTAGTAGCTGCATTTTTAAAATGTATTATTTCTTAGTAAATATCCTGCATTTCCTCCAATGAGTTCAAGACGATGTACATATCATTCCCCCTCCCCACTTTGTCTTCAGAACAGGTCTATGGGATAAAGTTTACTCAGATGGCTGCTAGAGCCGCATGGAATGAGCCTTGCTCCACTCCGTAACAGCAGTAGCAATATGTTATGTGTTGTTCAAATTGGAACTTAACTATAATGACCCTAATAGGGCTTTCAAGGCAAGTAAGATTTTTAAGGAGTGGTTTTACCAGTTCCATCCCCTATCAGTGAATTTCCATAGCCAATCAAGGATTCAAACCCAAGTCCCCTAAATTCTAAACCATCACTCTGTCCACTACAACACACAGGGTAGCCCAGTAGTACTAAGAGAAACAGTGAATTAGAACATGGTATTTCTTGATATTCTTTTCAATACTGCATCACTTTTAAGCACTTATTACAAAAGGTGTCAAAATGTATTTGGAAACAGAGATTCTCTGTACACAAAAAGAAAACAAGCAGTTATTGCATCTCTTTTTCCCTTAACAGATTTACTGCAACACGGAAAAATATTTTTTTAAAAAAGCACTAGAAGACAAAAGGAGTGCTGAATGCTACCATCTGAAGTCCCCAAACACTGAATTATTATTGAGTGAATTACAACATTCCCAAGGAATTTAAGTCTTTCTAATTTATATTGCTGATTCTAATACATAAAGAAGGGCTGCAATTTTTAATAATTAAAAGCTGCCAAAAGTTACTTTGTCAATTTCATTAACAAGCCATATCTATTAATTTGTCCATTTGCATAGTTTTAAGTGCCTTTATTAGTCTGTCATTCCTATGGCAAGAATGGAAGTATATTTTAGGACTCATTTCCTTAGTCCAACACATCTGAAAGTAATAGCAGCTCTAGCCAGAGCAATCCTCGCTATTAAAAAAGGATATGCACAGTTATTTATTTAGTGCACTTTTAGACTGCCCAGTAGCCACTGTTCTTTGAGCAGATTTCCAAGTATGTTAAATAACCTAAAATAAAAAATCACAAAGGGCTAGGTAAAGTTGACATCAGTAAAACCAGAATAAAACCAGCAGCAAAGATCAAAACAACATACTAAAGGCACTAAAACAGTTCTTAGAACAACAGGGAGAAAAGAAAGCTTTCTGCCTGGTTAAAAAGATCATGATGACCCAGGTAACAGGAGGGGGGGGGGATTCCACAGAAGGAGTGATGCCATAGAAAAGGATCTCTCTCCAGAGCCATCACTAGCAATTTTGGCACCCAAGGTACCGGGAACCATCTCCCATCTACTCTGTCTGATACCTGCACATAAGGCACCACCCCACAAAGGAAAAGGAAATCAAGAATGTGGCAACCCTCACTAGAGGGAAAAGTTATGCTTTTAATGGGGGGAAAGAGAAAGTGAATATGATCAGGTGTTGTTGTTGTTCATTTTCCTAACATTGCTCAGTTGATTCACCTTGAGATTATGGTGCCTTGGGGGAAACGGCCCAGTCACTCCAGCCTAAATACAACCCTGCCTGTACCTTATAGCCACTCACTCTATCTGTGTGGCAGAGGCACTTGGAGGAGGGCATCAGACAATGACAATAAAAGGACTGGACTCAATGATCCATAAGGTCCTTTCCAGCTATGCAGTTCTAAGATGATTATTAAAAGAACTGCTACATAGCTCAGTGGTATGTGTAGGCAGATTCCTAAACTAGAAGACTTACATTCTTATACTGTACTTATTTTCTTAACACTGACTTTACCTGTTGTATCAATGACTCATCCACTGTTTTTCAGATTAAGAGGTCAGAGATAGAAGCTTGGTGCTTGATTATTCCTTTAGTGTTTTCTTCATGAATTGTTTGAAAAACTATCTGAAAAACTTGACCAAGAGGGGAAGATCACATGACATGGTGAAAATCTGTAGTCCTAATGTTCTTTCATCATGCTTAATAAAAATGGCCAAAGGATGGGAGAAAGAGTTATAAGATTAAGACTAGCACCAGCTACCACAGATTTTTCCCTGTGCTTTATACAGTTAGCCATTATTGTTTCATTTTAATTTGTGATAGACAAGACCAGCATGGACATTTACGCTAATTATCTATTTTACTAGAGTTTCCATTTCCATTATTTTATGTAATCACTGAAAAGAGAATACGTAAGGTAAAGGTTCCCCTTGACATTTAGTCCAGTCGTGTCCGACTCTAAGGTGCGGTGCTCATCCCTGTTTCCAAACCGTAGAGCCAGCGTTTGTCCATAGACAGTTTCTATGGTCATTACACTAGGGAAAAATGTATTTGAATTATGTTTAACATGTTTTAAATTGATTTTTTAAATAGGTGACTATGTGATCTACATAGAAGCATAGATTGTTTTGACAGGGAATCGTGTTGTTTTGATCAGAAACAAGATGTTTTACTCTTCCGCCAGAGGGTAATTTACTTTAACTTATATGTCACATTGATTTAATTTGAATCTATTTGACATATTTGAACACTTCTGTTGGTGCAAATTGTGTCTGTGGGGTTTACCACTCACTGGTATGCCTTCTGTGCTCTTCTCTGTCTTCACCTAGTGTGTATGTATGTGTGTGTGTCTGTGTCCCTCCTTCCCAAGCCTAGTCAATATATCTAGTCAGTTTCGTGCTGTCACCATCTGCAGTGATCATGGAGCCCAAGAAAGTAAAATCTGTCACAGTCTCCATATCTTCCCCTTCTATTTGCCAGGAGGTGATGGGACCAGAGGCCATGATCTTGGTTTTTTTTTTATGTTGAGCTTCAGACCATTTTAGGTGCTCTCCTCTTTCACTCCCATTAAGAGGTTCTTTAATTCCTTCTCACTTTCTGCCATCAGAGTGGTATCATCTGCATGTTTGAAGTTGTTGATATTTCTTCTGGCAACCTTAATTCCATTTTGGGATTCCTCCAGTCCGGCCTTTCACATGATGTATTCTGCATATAAGTTAAATAAGCAGGGAGGCAATATACAGCCTTGTCATACTCCTTTCCCAATTTTGAACCAATCAGTTGTTCCATATCCAGTTCTAACTGTTGCTTCCTGTCCCACATATAGACTTCTCACGAGATAGATAAGGTGGTCAGGCACTCCCATTTCTTTAAGGATTTGCCATAGTTTGCTGTGGTCCACACATTCAAAGGTTTTTCATAGTGAATGAAGCAGAAGTACAGTAGATGTTTTGCTGAAACTCTCTGGGTTTCTCCATAATCCACCACATATTAGCAATTTGGTCCCTAGTTCCTCTGCCCCTTTGACATACAGCTTGTATTTCTGGGAGTTCTCGGTCCACATACTGCTGAAGCCTGCCTTGGAGGATTTTGAGCATAACCTTGCTAGCGTGTGAAATGAGTGCAATTGTACAGTAGTTGGAGCATTCTTTGGCACTGCCCTTGTTAGGGATTGGGATGTAAACTGATCTTTTCCAGTACTCTGGCCACTGTTGAGTTTTCCAAACTTGCTGGCATATTGAATGTAGCACCTTAACAGCGTCATCTTTTAAGATTTTAAATAGTTCAATTGGAATGCCATCACCTCCACTGGCCTTGTTGTTAGCCAAGCTTTCTATGGCCCACTTGACTTCACTTTCCAGGATGTCTGGCTCAAAGTCAGCAACCACGTTATCTGGGTAGTCCGGGATATCCAAATCTTTCTGGTATAATTCCTCCGTGTATTCTTGCCACCTCTTCTTGATGTCTTCTGCTTCTGTTAGGTCCCTACCATTTCTGTCCTTTATCATGTCCATCTTTGCACAAAATGTTCCTCTAATATCTCCAATTTTCCTGAACAGATCTCTGGTTTTTCCTTTTCTATTACAGTATTTTCCTCTATTTCTTTGCATTGTTCATTTAAGAAGGCCCTCTTCTCTCCTTGCTATTCTTTGGAAGTCTGCATTCAGTTTTCTGTAACTTTCCCTATCTCCCTTGCATTTTGTTTCCCTTCTCCTCTCTGCTATTTCTAAGGCCTCGTTGGACAGCCACTTTGCTTTCTTGCATTTCCTTTTCTTTGGGATGGTTTTTGCTGCTGCCTCCTGTACAATGTTACGTGCCTCTATCCAAAGTTCTTCAGGTACTCTGTCCACCAAATCGAGTTCCTTAAATCTGTTCTTCACTTCCACTGTGTATTCATAAGGGATTTGGTTTAGATTATACCTGACTAGCCCAGTGGTTTTTCCTACTCTCTTCAGTTTAAGCTTGAATTTTGCTATGAGAAGCTGATGATCAGAGCCACAATCAGCTCCAGGTCTTATTTTTGCTGACTGTATAGAGCTTCTCCATCATTGGCTGCAGAGAATATAATCAATCTGATTTCAATATTGCCCATCTGGTGATGTCCATGTGTAGAGTCGCCTCTTGTGTTGTTGGAAAAGAGTGTTTGTGATGACCAGCTTGTTCTCTTGACAAAACTCTATTAGCCGTTGCCCTGCTTCATTTTGAACTCCCAGACCAAACTTTCCTGTTGTTCCTTTTATCTCTTGACTCCCGACTTTAGCATTCCAATCCCCTATAATGAGAAGAACATCTTTCTTTGGTGTCAGTTCTAGAAGGTGTTGTAAGTCTTCATAGAATTGATTAATTTCAGCCTCTTCAGCATCGATGGTTGGTGCATAACTTGGATTACTGTGATGTTAAAAAGTCTGCCTTGGATTCGTATTGACATCATTCTATCATTTTTGAGATTATATCCCATTACAGCTTTTCCCACTCTTTTGTTGACTATGAGGGCTACTCCATTCCTTCTACGGGATTCTTGCCCACAATAGTAGGTATGATAATCGTCTGAATTGAATTCGCCCATTCCCGTCCATTTTGTCAATGTCCATTTTGTCAATGTCCATTTTGCCCAGGATGTCAATGTTTATTCTTGCCATCACTCTTTGACCACATCCAGCTTCCCAAGGTTCATAGATATTCCACTCCAGGTTCTATGCAGTATTTTTCTTTGCAGCATCGGACTTTCCTTTCACTTCCAGGCACGTTTGCATCTGAGTGTCCTTTCGGCTTTGACCCAACCACTTCATTAGCTGTGAAGCTACTTGTCCTTGTCCTCCACCCTTCCTCAGTAACATGTTGGACGCCTTCCAACCTGAGGGGCCCATCTTCTAGCATCATATCTTTTAGCCTTTTGTTTCTGTTCATTGGGTATTATTGGCAAAGATACTGGAGTGGCTTGCCATTTCCTACTCCAGGTGGATTGCGTTTAGTAAGAACTCTGCACTATGACCTGTCCGTGTTGGGTGTCCCTGCACGGCATAGCCCATAGCTTCTCTGAGTTACTCAAGCCCCTTCGCCACAACAAGGCAGAAATCCATGAAGAGGGATGAGTATATATAAATATAAATAAAACCTAAACAAACCCAAGGTGCGCCAGGATTTTCTTTTCATAGCACACCATAGGAGACACATTAGCCCCACCCCATCTATCTATCTATCTATCTATCTATCTATCTATCTATCTATCTATCTATCTATCTATCTATCTATCTATCTATCTATCTATCTATCTATCTATCTATCTATCTATCTATCTATCTATCTATCTATCTATCTATCTATCTATCTATCTATCTATCTATTTTATTTTATTTTATTTTATTTTATTTTATTTATATCCCGCCTATCTGGTCGGGTCAGGACCACTCTAGGCGGCTAACAACAAAAATACTACTACAATAAAATTAATATATAAACAATCATTAATAATAAAACCTAGCTACTATGAGGATTGCAGATGAGCAAGAAAGAAGGCTTAGTGTGTGTGTGTGGGGGGGTACTGTCATTCCCCTTGCTAATCTAAAAGTGATAACACTTTAAACCCACAATATGTGGTTCCATTAAACTACTGTGAAGAAGGATCAAACTATAACTTATATATCCTGCAATTCCCAACCTGTCTTTCTATTCTATAAAAACTAGCTAGAATGGCTGACTTGGATTCTGAACGGAAATTCAAGTTTGGAGCGAGTGGAGTGGAGTTCTAATACTTTATGCCCATTAATGGGGAAATAACTCTTGTTATTCTTATTAACATAGTCAATAAAAGAAAACCATGTGTTCTGAGAGTGTGGTTGCTGAAATAATCTGGTGAGTTAATTTTTCCATTAGGGCACTATGCCATATTCTATTTCTTCATGCATGTAAAATTAAATCACAAGTTCCCTTCAAGATTGTGGCAATTTCCAAACATAATGCCATGCAGAGAAAGACAATCACTTATGAATTAGCTGTTTGTTGTTGCCTGAAAAGAAGAACAGAAGAACTAGATCTAATGACCTTCCTTTTTTGTGTGTGTGGTTAATTCTATTTCTGTAAAGACCCTGAAGCAGCACAACTGGGTTGAAAAGCACACCCACCACATGTAATAATGCATACTGATATTCCCTCATGTCCCCTTAACAGGGCAGACTAGCTTCTTTATTGATGTAGCTTACATGGCATATAATACCACCTTCTGCAAAAATTTTATGGAATGCTTGAAATTGAACTGAGTGGAGCCTTGGTCCATAGTATATGCCATTTTTCTTCAGATATGGACATCCCCAGATCACTTTCCCAAACCAGTCTGGGACCGGATTTACAGCTTTACATATTTTATAATATTTTATACAGTTTTGAAGCCAGTCTCCACTGGTTATTTTCTGAGGCTAGCAGCAATGTTTCAAATAAAGTTCATAGTCTAGCAGCCTGTACTTTCAATACTTGAAAGGAAGAAAAATGAACAACCTGAAATATTTGAAACAGGAGGGTGAGATAATAAACTTGCTTGATTCAGCAGTTGTCTCCCCAATTTGGAACCATGGCTATACAAATCTTTTCATAAATATAAATTACCCTCTTTCCAAAAGTTAAATTGAGCCAGTTTGTCAACTTCATAAAATATGGATAAGTAGGGAAATGGGTCAGTGGGGATGGGCAGAAAATAATTTATTTAGACAGTCCTTCCAAATTCTTACCATATTCCCAGTGAATGGGCTGGTTATCAATGACATGGCATTAAATTGTATAGAGAGATGTTTAAAAAAACCTTTTGGTCTTTCTGATTCCTCAGTGACAGCCATATGGGAGGTTGAGGGTCAACAATTATATGAAACAATTGTTTTAACTGGAATTCTACATGATAGTTTTTCAGATTTGGGACCCTCAAGCTTCTGGTTTGTTTATTAGGGAAATTCACTACATGGGATATTCTACATTTCTTGGAGGTATAGATAAAATTCATACATGGTCTGCCAGTATTTAAGGGTGAGATCTGATATCCCCGTAGGCAAAGAGATCTAGGCAGAATTGACATCTTGGCTTTTGCTATGTGACCCAATAGGACAGATCTGATTTTTTGCCATTGTATGAGTTTTGTTTAACTAGATATAACAATGGTTTGCAGTTTAATTTGTCCCCACTAACAGAAAGTATGTGCTGACTTACAGTAACCCTCTTACGGTTTTCCGGGTACAAACTGCTCACAAGTGGTTTACCAATCCCTCCTCCTGACAGTGCTCTAGGACTGTTTAGTTTTCTCAAAGCTGCACAAAGGCCATGACACACAACAACATCAGCCACACATACTCCAGGAGCTCCTCTCTTGGAAGATACAATGGGGACTTGAACTCCTGGCTCAGGCTCTCCAACCCACTGAGTTATATGCTGAGAATGCCTCAAAATAGTCCATCAAAGCTGCTATTACCCGCTGGGAGGCAGGGCTACAGATATAAGTGTTCCCACAGAGGGTGAGCCAGGGAACTGGAGGCGGGGGAAGAACTCCTTCTGTTGTTCTCTTAATCCAAAGCTGCCCTCTTCCCCACTTGTTCCAGTTCCAATCTGGAAATACAGTGAGGAGGAATTTCCTGATGTTGAGAACCATTAAGCAGTGGAACAGCTTGCCTCCGGATGTTGTGGGTCCCCCATTGCTGGAGGTTTTCAAGAAAAGATTGGACCGCCATCTGTCCGGGATGGTATGAGCTCTCCTGCCTTAGGCAGGGGGTTGGACTAGAACACTGGTTCTTAACCTTGGGTTACTCAGGCGTTTTGGACTGCAACTCCCAGAAGCCTTCACCACCAGCTGTCCTGACTGGGGTTTCTGGGAGTTGCAGTTCAAAAGCATCCGAGTAACAAAGGTTAAGAACCACTGGACTAGAAGACCTTCAAGGTTCCTTCCTACCTTACGATGATTCTATTATTCTATGATTTTTCTTCTGAAATAATCAGCATTCCCAAGTCAGGTGTAGCTTGAATCTAAATGTAGGTTAATTACCTTCCTCTGAAGATGCCGGCCACAGAGGCTGGTGAAATGTTAGGAAGAACAACCTTCAGAACACAGCCAAAGATCCCGAAAAACCCACAACAACCATCAGATGCCAGCTGTGAAAGCCTTCGAGAATACATTAATTACCTTCCTTAGACGTTTCCAAAATGCTTAAGGTTGCTTTTCTACACACCCTCCCACTAAAACTCTCCCTGGCCATTTGTTCCTTGCCACATTGAAACATCTCTGAATTACAGCTTCTAGTGCTCTCTGAAGTGTGAAGATATACTGCTGCACTTTAAATTTCATTTCACAGCACTGCACCTTCTCGGTTTGGCCTTTAAAGGGAAGTGAAATTGCTGAACTGTCAGAAGAGATACTTCTACAGAGAAACTTGTAAGTGGAGGAACTACCAGAAATGTTGACAGCTCACCCTTTATCATTCTAAACTTCATTTGCTGACTCTTGGGTTTTGGAGAAGACACAAAGCTATTGCAGTGAATGTCTGATTAGGACTCAGGGGAACCCCCATTGTTGATAGTAATGTCTCTGAAAATGAGATCCTAGCGTTACCAATGTTCACTGGCAAACTCTATACATCCCTTTAACCCTCATCCATCAGGATTATTAAAAACTGCAGCTGAGTGAGTTGTGGAGTCCTATCTGGCTCTAAAGAATTCTAGTTCCAATAGGAATGTGGCTCAGCTTGGGAAACAATGCAGACAACTAGTATTTCTTTAGAACAGCATTGTCCCTCCTGAATGAGGCCAACCTACTGATAAGTAGTGTGCGATTTCTGCTTCATAGCACCATGGTTTGCTGAACAATGTCATGAGACTCCCCCGCCCCCCCAATACCTTACATTGCCTGGGACAAACCATTATCTCAGTGGCAACATGCAACAGATTTGATGGGCCAATTTTTTGTCCCAGCTGCATTTGGTCAAACAAATCAAAGAAACTGGCAGTACAGTTTGATGCTGAATATCAGTAGTTGGGATGCAGCCTATTGGGAGGAATTAGCCCTAGAATCTGCCAAAATTGCCCACCTTGCTTTATACGGTTGCGCTACCCCCATTTCTTCAAATGGCAAAACATTTCAGGGCTGCCTGGACTGATTTCCTTTAGCAGAAAGAGCAGTGGAGATTTAACACTGCTTTCTTTCCCAAAGGATCTAGCAAGTGCCACCAAGATTAGAGCCAAAATGTAGATGAAAGCCATATTCAAGTGTTTTTCTTGTGTTGAACAATGTAAGAGAAAGAGGATTGGACTCATCACGCCCCTCCTGTATCACTTCTCTTACCTCCTTACCAAGGGACAGCTATGAACCTTCAAGGAAAGACTGTGGGAGCTTTCCACATGAATTAGAGCCACTGGTGATGCAGAGGTCTTTCGTCTGTAGACTTGTCCCTCATCCACATGTATGGGAGAACAGAACCAGGGATGGAGGGGGAAGGACAAGTGCAACCTCCCTCCTTACAAGTTTGCTGTACACACTTAGGAACACTTCAGCAGGACTTAAGAATCACAATTAAAAACAAAGAAACCATAAGGAGATATCCACCCACCAAACTGCCTAGTGGACACTCAATGTGTGTAAAGTCAATAGCCACAAGACATAAACAAACAATGAGAAAATAAAAGTCTGCTAGGATCAACTTCACAGATCTAAAAATCCAGAGAAAGAACTAAAGGTGATTAGCAAACCATAAAAACTATTATTTCAGGCTCCTATTAATTCATTTAAAATACCGAGTTGTAAGAAGTTGATCCTTCCCATTGGAAATTTGAGAAAACAGCTTCCTCTTTATTTGTTTCTGTTTTCTTTAATGGTATTTATTATGGTCAAGGAATTATTTCACTAGAAATACCACAACATGTATTCCTGTAAACTGGATTTTTTAACACAAAGCCACTGGAACATATTTGTTTGTCTGTCTCTCCACCCAGGTGTGAACAAGCCAACTATCTAGACTTGAATAGGCAAGAAACTCTGTATAGATGGGCTTGCAAAATCACCCAAAATATGTTAAAAATTTAAGACAGATTCATCAGGCAGTGATGGATCATTCCCCAGTATATGAAATGCTTCTGTAGCTGAAAATGGCGAGTCTAGACTCTTCCAGAGTTTGGAGTAAGTTCCTTCATGGGGCTACAGTGCTGAAGCAAAGCCAGAATAGCTATGATGTGTCTAGCCTTCTCATGAAGAAGGAGGAAAAGGCAAATGCCTTTGGCTTCCTGAACACAGAACAAGAAGCAATGAAGAACCAGCGCTTGAGAGGCCCCTATCTGTTTTCCACCACTTCCTGCAAAATATGAAAAGGGAACTCAGGCACACGATGGACTGCAGAAGAGTATTTTGCAAAGCAACAGTCATTTTTTAAGAAACAGCTGTTACTTCTGAAACACCCTCATAAGCTGCGATACGTTCAAAATCCTTGGCAGTGCTTTCTACAGGTTTCCCATAGACCTTGCTGTTATACCCTGCTGACATCCTTGTCTAAATTGTGAATGTCTAAGATGCTAATTGTGAATGTCGAAGATGCCTGGCATGCTCTGATCCATGGGGTCATGAAGAGTTGGACACGACTTAACGACTTAACAACAACAAGATGCATCGCAATCTCTCTCCTTCTAGATCTCTTTCCAACAAATAGTTACAGCAGCCAGCACGTCTACCATCGTAATAAATCAGAGCTTGTTGAAGTTACTTTTTTGCACTACAGCTCCCAGAATTCCCCAGCCCTCTCCCAAGCTCTGCAAGAGGCTAATATCATTTGATCATACAAAGCTTGAGCAGCAGTATAGTTTTTCTTGAAATCCTCTGAAGGTGAAGCCCTTCCTCACTAAATGCAGCCTTGCGGGCTAATTTTGGAATGGCTAAACAGACTTGTCCCTTGATCAAAGTAGTTTAATTGGGAAGGAAAAACAAAAATGCAGATGAAACAACTGAAGCCAATCCAGGAACTGGGCATGTTGACGACTACAGCATGGACTCAAAGTTTTGAACTGTCCCACATACAATCCCTCATAAGAACAGAAGAGTTCTTTTGGATCAGGTCAAAGATGACTTGTTGTCTATACTGGTGAGGGCTGATGGGAGCTGGGAGAACTGTATATCTGCATTGGGAGAACTGTATATTTCTTACCCCTGCTTTAAAGTAAGCAAGACCAAACCAAACACTACTTATATGTGAATGGTAGCTTGTTAATCTTTTTTGCAGGAGAAAAGCAGTTTCAGAGATGAGGGAAGGTATTCAGTAACAGATACCTTTCATACTACAGTAGTAGCGTCTGTTCATGGAAAAGTTGTTTTTCTGTACTGTATATCAGAGAACCCTTGGATTCTGGCAGCTGTAGTTAAAAGGTAACCTTATCAAGTTGTGGTTGTGACTGACAGTGACAGATTAGCATGCATGAACATAGTACTGGGGTTCACACAAAGATACTGTGCACTAATGGTAATCAGAGGGACACAGAACAAATATTCACCCCACAGCAGTGTAAAAAACTCAGAAAGCAAGGAGTTGTCACTAGTGTAAACCATACCTTGTGTTGACACCAGGATGCAGCACAGATACCATGGATGCAAGGAAAGTTGAGCAAATGTTGAACTACAAGGGCCTGGAGTTTATAAAATGATGATCCACAAGATAAAACACGTTTCCCAATTATTATATCTACTTTATCTGAAAAACAAGCTGGGTCCTGTATTTGAAGCTTGGCACTGGTATATACTCTCCCTCCCTCTCTCTCTCTCTCTCTCTCTCCCTTGGTAAGAGAGAGAGAGAGAGGAGCACCTGCTCTGCCAGGCAGGAGAAAGCTGTTTGTCACATAGATTAGTAGGGCTTTTCATAAATATGTGCCCAGTCACTTTCTGGAACAGTGCATCAGCTCAGATGAAGCAAAAGATCTGAATAAAGGAAACGGGGATGGTGGTGGTGAAGACAAATAGACAAGAGAGATCTGCAGATATCTTTTCCCCTTTTGTTCTTCTAGATCTGTGTTTGCATTGGTATTCCTGGGGTTTCTTCCTCTGTCATTTCCTGTCTCTTCTTGCTCATCTGTCTTAAGCACAAGCAGAGAAATCTGCTCTAGGGCTTTCTGTAACAAGGTTTATGTGTTTTTCCTCCCAGTGTAAATGAATTCTCTGTTCAATAAACAATAAGTTATACTTTTGCATTACCTGAAATGCTGGAAGGCCGCTTACTGAAACTGATTCAGAGTTTGAAAATGATTCCCAAATTCCCAGAATTCCCAGAAGACATCAAGGCCCTTTTCCAACACTGCCTAACGACCAGCTGCTTTCAGTGGGATAACAAGTTCTACGAACAGACAGATGGAGTGGCCATGGGGAGCCCCCTCAGCCTGGTTATAGCCAACTTCTACATGGAACATTTCGAAAAACAGGCCCTCGCTTTGGCACCCTTCACACCCACAGTCTGGTTCCGATACGTGGACGACACCTTCGCAATTTGGAACCACGGTGAAGAAAAACTGAAAGAATTTCCAAACCATCTTAACAGCATCCACCCAAATATACAATTCATCATGGAAAAAGAAATAGAGGGCCAACTCCCTTTCATAGATGTCATGGTCCTATGCAAAACTGACCTCCGACAGGGACACAAGGTCTACAGAAAACCCACCCACACAGACCGGTACCTACACAAAACTCCAACCACCACCCATGACAAAAAAGAGGCATAATCAAAACACTGGTAGACCGGGCAAATTGGAACTGTGAAGCTCAGTTTCTCAGCACCAAACTCAACCATCTGAATTGGGCCCTATTGGCGAATGGCTATTCCAAGAATGAAATCACAAGAGCCATCAAACCAAGAAAACAACACCAAACTGAAGAGGAAAAACAGCCACCCGCAAATAAAGTATTTCTGCTGTACATCAAAGGGGTCATGGACTGCATGGGAAAACTTTTGAGAAAACACAACCTACAAACAGTATTCAAACCCACCACAAAAATACAACAAATGTTATGGTCAGCAAAGGACGAAAGGGACCCCCTCACCATTGCAGAAATATACCGGATACCTTGCAGTTGTGGCCAGGTATATATTGGAACCACAAAACGCAGCATTCAGACCAGAATCAAAGAACATGAGAGACACTGCAAACTAAAACAACCAGAAAAATCATCAGTAGCTGAACATGCCCTAAAACAAGGTGGACATGAAATTCTATTTCAAAATACTGAAGTACTGGACAACACCAGCAATCATTATGTTAGACTGCTCAGGGAAGCCATTGAAATCCATAAACATCAGCATAGCTTCAACAAAAAAGAGGAAAGTCTGAAACTGAACAAGGCCTAGCTTCCATCACTGGAAAATACAGCCTGCAGAAGGTCAACAAACTCTACCCAGCTACAAGGACCAGGGATCATTGCACAAAAGAGACCAGCTAAAGACACCCATCAACCACAGTGACGGATAATCTCTCCCACTTATCACAACAATACATTCACAACCAAAAAAACGCTGATCACCCTATCTCCTGAAAAGGACGAAAGCTGTTCCCACAGCTATAAATACTCAACTCTCCAACAAACAGCAACAGAGCATGGACAGAGTTCCTACTCCAGTCCTCTGAAGATGCCGGCTACAGAGACTGGTGAAATGTCAGGAAGAACAACCTTCAGAACACGGCCCATGTTCACAATAACCATCAGATCCCGGCCATGAAAGCCTTCGAGAATACAATTCCCAAATTCTTGGAAAGTTGCACTGATTTATTTCCAAAAAGAAATTGGTGTGACATAGGAGACTTGGACATACAGTGCCTACACAACACTTTAAACTACAGTAATTTGTTCCAATTATTACAGTGTTTTAAAACTGTCATAAAAAATATCTGTATATAATTTACTGCAATGCTTATTCCACTGCTGTTTTTTTTCTGGTGTTACTTAAAACACACCAGCCAACCAGAGGCATAAAACCCAAAAAACATGCCTAAAATGCCTGTAAAGAAGTCATTTAAAAATTACTGCAAAAGTTACTTCTTCCACCAACTAATCCATTTTACTCCTGCTTTTCAACATTACTTGTACAATGTAACTTTGTTGTGCTTTAATTTTTTAAAAAACTAAAGAAGTAACTTATCACCACCACTAGTTAATATCTGTAATTGGAGACTTCCAAGCTCTGGATCTGCAGGTGAGGGTGAAGCTTTCTTTTTATGAAGAAGCAGGGATGATATTAGTTGCAGGGAGAATGGCAGAAGAAACTTACTGGAAGGGAAGTTCCCATTTGTGGGCCTCTGCAGAACCTTTCTTAAAAGTCAGAAAAGGATTAGGAAAAGAAGAGGAAGTAGATTAGTGTTAATCCCTTGAAGGAATTGTAGTGTAATTCAGAATAATTAAGAAGCTGGTTAAAAACTAGAGTTTCGCATCTGATATTGGCACCAGTGAAGGAGTGTGATTTTTGTGGCCATTATTTTTAAGAATGGGTGGTCTTTAAATAATGTAAAACAAAATTTCCATGCATTTTGCCCACAACAAGTGAGAATTGAGAAGGACATGGATCCCTCATACATTAGCACAAATTGGACCCAATGTCCTAAATTGAACCTGATGCTGTTCGTAGCACAGCTTTTCACTGGGAAAACTTAGGGAATGGGAAGTTGCTGATCTAGCTACATCGACTTCCTAACTTGCAGCAATTTACTGGTGAGATTTACATCAGTTGCATTATGCTTATTTTATTTACGTCGGCAGGCATAACTAATAAGATTTTGGGCAGTATTAGAGATGGGAGCAGAATCAGTTCAGGTCACTTCATTTGAATATCTCTGTGCTGTCATGTGGACCTTTGCCCCTCCCCACAGACAGGCTGGTCCACTTGCATTTCGTTGCATGCTACTGTGTTCCCTTCTGTTCTAGTGATGCACCAGTCTGGGCAGGAGCTCAGTCAACCTGTCCCAGCCTCCCCTAGCAGCCAACTACTCATCGACTGTGTGAGGAGAATCCCTTTCCCACCTCCTCTTCAGAGTGGTCAGGTGCTGGGGGAGGTGAGGATGGGCCAGCTGAGTTCCTGCCTGGATTGGCATGCCACTGGAGCAGGAGGCAGTGCACAATGCAAGGTAAGTGGACCAGGTGGTCTGGGGGGGAGAGAGAGGAGGGTTCGCAAGGCAGTTATGCTGCCATTCAGAAATATTGGATGAAGGGACCCATTTCTAGTCAATATCTCTCTCTTCTTAAAGCTTTTAGATCATAGTCTCTAAATGTGCGAAATGCACACTTGCCATACAGTGAGCATCCTTTGAGATACTGTTGCTGTTATCTGTTGCTGGACGATAAAGAAAGCCGGCTGCTGAAGAACTGATGCTTTTGGATTGTGGTGCTGGAGGAGACTCTTGAGAGTCCCCTGGACTGCAAGGAGAACAAACCTATCAATTCTAAAGGAAATCAACCCCGAGTGCTCACTGGAAGGACAGATCCTGAAGCTGAGGCTCTAATACTTTGGCCATCTCATGAGAAGAGAAGACTCCCTGGAAAAGACCTTGATGTTAGGAAAGTGTGAAGGCAAGAGGAGAAGGGGACGTCAGAGGATGAGATGGTTGGACAGTGTCATCAAAGCTACCAACATGGATTTTACCAAACTCCGGGAGGCAGCGGAAGACAGGAGGGCCTGATGTGCTCTGGTCCATGGGGTCATGAAGAGTCGGACATGACTTAACGACTAAACAACAACAAAGTATTTATTTATTCATTAGATTTATAAACTGTCCATCTAGAATGTGTCTACTCTGGGTGGTTTATGTATAATATAAAAATAAACTAAGATAAAATCCAAATTAGTCCAAGATGGGAAAGAAAAAAAGAAGAAAAAGAAGGAGAAAAGAAAAAGAAAAGGGGCGATAGGATAGGTAATGGCTGTAGGGAAGGCCTGCCTGTATAGCCATATCTTCAAGTCAGTATTGAAGGCACACAGTGAGGGAGCCAGGCGGATTTCTACAGGTAATTGTTCCAAAGGCGAGGGGCCACTGCTGAGAATGTCTGATTTCTAGTTTTTTCCCCACTGGGCCTCTCTTGGCGTTAGGCCCCTTAGCCACCCCGCTTGACTGGAGCGGGTGATACAGGTAGAACTGGGCAGAAGGCAGCTCTCTGCCAGGTATCAAGATCCTAAACTGTTAAGGGCTTTATATGTAATAGTTAGCACCTTGAAATCAATGCAGAAGTGGATAGGTAGCCAGTGTAAGGTGCTGAAAGTGGGGGAAATATGGTGAAATCATGGTCGCTGTGTTATGGACCATCTGAAGCTTCCACATCAGTCTCAAAGGAAGCCCCACATAGAGAGTGTTACAGTAGTCTATTCTTGAGACTACGAGCACATGGACCAGTGTGGTGAGCGCCCCTGTGTCTAGACAGGGACGCAGCTGGGTGATCCACCAAAGGTGCAAGTGGGCAGACCGAATCATGGATGCTTCCTGAGTCTCCATGGTAAGCGCCAGGTCAAGATGGACCCCCAGACTGTGAACCAAATTCTTTGTGGTGAGAGTCACCCCCCCAAAAAAAGAGAGGGAGTTCCCCAAACCACTGACGATTTAAAAATATCAGATTTGCTGTAGAGCTTAAGAAAGTTAATTTGGGGATGCACAACTGCAGAAAACAGTTACTCTTTTCGGAGTATAACTTCTAGCATCCTCTAGCCAGCAGGAAGCTATGGTCCAAAAATATATATAAATAAATAAAGGGGGGAAAAACCAGTTTCTGCACAGAGGTAAATTAACCTTTGTCATTTGCCATACCACAAAGGATGGGGAGAATAAAAACAAACACCAGCTTAGAAAAATGGTTCTGGGAAACATTCATTTACCACAATATATAGTAATGTGAAAAAAAAAGTACATTCTGGTTGTTGTAGGTTTTTCGGGCTGTTTGACCATGTTCTAGCTCCTGTCCTCTGGAGATGCCGGCCAGAGAGACTGGTAAAACATTAGGAAGAAAAAACTCCAAAACACAGCCAAACAGCCAAAAAAAACCCTACAAAAGCCTTCGAGAATATGAAGTACACTCTTTTTGAATTCTATGGTTTTAAGTACCATAACATAACAAAAATCCCCTGGTCCCCAGCATGTCCGAAAACCAGGCAGATAACAACCAGAGGTGAACAACACATGACATATTACACTGTGTCATGATTTACTTAACAAAAATAAAGCCAAAACTGAGAAGTTCATGACAGTACAATCAGAAAGAGATTGAACAAGTATGGTTTGTTTGGAAGGGTTGCCAGGAGAAAGCCTCTTCTTTCTAAAAAGAACATGGCACCATGGTATGTGTACATTTGTAATCTTTTGTAATTTACTTGCAATTAATTCCCCTTTCCAACAATAAAGAGACATTATAACTGTAATTTAACAAAGGATTATCAAATTTCTTTTGTCATATCACTGTTATTGTTTAGTTATTTTTATTGTTATAGGATTGTGGCTTCATTTCAAAATAGTTAGATTTAAAATGTTTATTTACAAAAAAAACCCCTCACATTTCCCACCATGCCATTTTGGGAAGTGTGTTTGAAAAACTTTTTTTTTTTGGTAAAAGTTCATTTCCTTGTTTGTTTTCAAAGCCACTGTGGATTCAATATCATGCAAGCAGTACTAATGCATGTGAGATCATTGCCACTGCTGCCACCACTCCTCCCAACTTTCCTTTTTGTCACTTGGTTTATATTGTTCATTCTTTCCATTTTCCCTCATTCCTTGTATTGGATCTTTTTCTTTTCTTTTTTGGCAGACACTTCCTCAGTAATGACTACTGCACACACTAATGTTGCAGTAGAAGAACATAACAAGAATTCAGATGGAGAAAGACTGAAAGAATGTTTTCTATCCATAGTTGTGCGATATTGAGAGTGCTAGTCTAGGTGATTACAATAACTTTGAAATAAAGTGAAAACACAACACACAGCAATTTCAGCACTGCTGCAGAAGGAATACAGAGTGCAAAACAGGTGCCAACTATAGTCAAATCACAAAGAGAGCTAAAAGCCGCTTCATAGGAGTTAATATTGAAAACAGTCAAAAGTAGAGACAAATAACAGTAATATTAAAAATGTTAAGATGCCTGGAAGCCTTACAAGGTCTTTGCCTGGTACCAGAAAGATGCTAATATATGCACAAGGCGAGCTTAACCAGCAAGATAGTTCTACAACCAGGGACCCATCGCTAAAATGGGTTCTTTCTCCTTTGGCTACCCTCTGTACGTCAGTGACTGATACAGACCCATGGCCACCTGCTGTGTATGGTAGCCCATCAGAGGTTAAAGAAACCTCTTGCTTTTTGCCAGTAACTTGGAGATACAAAAAGCCAGTATAGCAGCAGTACGTGTGCACACCTCCAGGTGAGCCGTGTTAATCTTAGATATGTTTGCCAGGTCTCAGGAGTCTGGGCAAAGTCTCAGGGGATGGCTGTGCTTTATTGAGTCTCCAGGTGGCAAGACAGATCACAAAGCAAACAATAATGGAAGAAAAGAAAGTTGGTTTGGAGAGAGCAGCTTTAAGGCATCTTTTCAATTCTCAACTGTCACCAGGGCTGACTGACTCAGTGCAAACACATTTCCACGTGTCTTGGGATTTGGCAACACTGGCATATCAAAAACCCAAGAGCAAGGAAGAACACTGGGGGGAGAGAACCAATGAGTAAGCATACTTCATCCTATCATGGAATTTGGAGGAAATCAGGGAGTTGAGGGTCTTGAGCTACTTTCCACAGTCAGCTATCCCTGAAATTGTTCTGACCGCCCCTCCCAACGCTGGCCCACTCTGCTCCTTTGACACCATCAGAAGTCAAGTCTGGTTTCAGGTGAAATCTCTGGAAATGGGACTCCACTGATCAAACAAGAACACTGGAAAATCTATACAGTGAGCAGAAGCCTCTCCTCTTCAGACTCATCATTGCTCACATGAGCAGAACAACAAATAAGGGGTCAGGGCTAGAATCGTACCTCTAATGATTCTGCATCACAGAATAATCGAATGGGACTGTCTTACCACAGTTGAGCTATATGTCTTGGATGTACGTTTTTGTACAGCAGCCTTGCGCAGCTGGGTGCAGCCTGCTTTAGAATATATATGTAAAGATTTGTTTCATCACATGCCTTGCCACCCCTGTTTTGCTTCTTTCATGATCGCTTGACACTGTATGCGAGGTACACCTGACAGAAAATGATCTGGGTTCTTGCCCTACAGATACTTCAGTCTGAAATGTGCAAGACACCTTCAATAACCAGCAAGAGGCGATACCTCTTCTTGGAGGATGAGATCTAGCTAGAGGCGGCTTAGTCTAACAGGCTACAGAAACAAAGAAAATATTATATTGCATAACATACACATATGACATCTACCGTATATAGTGGTCAAAATGCTTTATGTGTCTTATCTCAGCCATCTTTATAAGAGACCTTTAAGTTAAGCAAGGAATCACATCTGGCTGAGGGTATATTAGAACTCTGGACTTCCTGGCACATGGTCTTGCTCACAATGCTGTCCCTTTTTTTCATGCATTCTCTCTCCCCATGAAAATCACAAGGAAGAACTTAAGAATGTTAAAGAGCCCCAATAGAGCAGGTCAAAGGCTTCATCAGACCTTGGAAAAGTTAATGCTTTGGGCTACAATTCATATCATTCTTCAGTCAGCATTGTGGTAGCCAAGCTGACTGAAAGATTTGGGGAGCTGTAGTCCTAAAACCTACCTTATGCAAACTCTAGAGTAAATCCAACATCCTGTTTCCAACAGTGCCCATCCACATGCAGCTCAACACCAGCAATTTGATAACATAAGTCAGAGGGAGCTAACACAATCATACTCTGCTTGTGGGCTTCCTGAGAAACTCTGGCTGGCCACTGTGGAAACTGAGTGTTGGGCCCAGATTTGCCCTGGGTCTGTTCTGGTACAGTTCTTCTAATGATGGAAGCCCCCAGGAGCAGAAAATCCTGGAATGTTTACTCTTTTTCTCTCTGCTTATTTGTTGTTTTTTTCATGATGGCCCATTGCAGGGTCTTGAGGTTCTGTGAAAGTGTCCTGGAAGGCCACACTCTAGTACATGGTGGTGAGAATGGAACTAGTCTGGCAGAGGCAACTCCAGCAGGCCAGGCCCCAAGGTCTGTGCACAGGGGCTGGAAGTGACGCACGGGATGGGGCTCTGAGGCCTTAATGGCGGCTGTGGCTTTGAGTGGAAGCGTTTAGCGTCTTATGAGAGCAACTATGACATCTTTTCAAGAAGTCCCATCTTCAAGTAGTGCACTTGATTTTTAAATTTTGCCCATGCTATCTTTCAAAATATCACAAAAGGTTACCTGCCTAATGTGCACCTTGAATGCCATTATACTTTGACTCCTCATATACATCCCCACCATAAAGACTGGGTTGGTATTTTCAAGGCTGGATGGAGTACTGCACGAGATTATTACACCTTTCTTTGGTCACCTATGCCTGAGAATTATATAGAAGGATCAACAGTTAACTGTGTGCTGTCTTTTCAAGGATATTATCTTCCAAATGATGATGGTGAATTTTACCAGTTCTGTTATGTGATACGTAAGGGTGAGATCCATGGAGCAAGCACACCTTTCCAATTTTGAACATCATTTCCAGTGGAAGAATTGTTAGCAATGGAAGACGAAGGAAATTCTGATATGTTGGTGGTGACCATTGAGGCTGGACTTCTTGAGTTCAAAATTGGAAAAAAAAACATGAAAGAAAAAGAACTATTAAAAGTAACTGCTTCTCTTGAAAAGGAAACTATTCAGCTCAGAGATCAAGTTGAGAGACTGGAAAAAGAACTTAATTATGAAAAAGAAAGATTTAATCAGCTTGAAATAAAGCAGAATGATAACTTGAAAACTACACAAGCTCTTGAAGCTGAAAGAGAAGAGCTCAAGAAAAAAAATATGATGAAACTACTTCCAAAGTTCTCCAGCTGGAAGAAGATATCACGGCTGTTACTCAGAAGGCTATTGCAAAAGAAACAGAGTTAGACAGCTTAAAAGACAAACTTAAGAAAGTAGGCCTTGAAAAAGAACAGCTTGAATGCCAGTTGAAGACAGAGACGGTACATGGAACGCTACAAGATACATTTGAAGAACACAGAAATTGAAAATGCCAAGCCAGCATCGGAGATGCAGACATTAAAAAATTTGGATGGAAACAAACAGAATTTGATAGCTTATTATAAGAAAGAGATTGGACGATTACAGCTGTGCGTGACTGAGACAGACAAACTGAAGAAAGCTTTTTGTTGACTTCTGCAAACAAGGAAGAGGCAAGCATTTTAAAGGAACAGCTTTGAAAAGCTGAGGATCAGTTACAAGCCAGTAGATAGGAAGCTTTATTGATGTCAAAAGAGCTACGTGATGCAGTAAATGCTCATGATAAAACCATGGCAGATCTTCAAGATGCTCAATTAGAAAATGAGAAGATAAAGAAGCAACTTGTTGATGCTCTGTCTGAACTTTAAAAAAATGACTTTGGTGCATAATGAACAGGAAGCATCAAATATAGTAAAAAAAAGAATTGTACAGGGATGTTGAAGATCTGAAGCTCCATCTACAAATGGCTGTTGATCATTACAAGGAGAAATTCAAGGAGTGCCAAGACCTGCAAAAAGAAGTCAATAAACTTATGGAGCAGACAACAGTTGCAGGGAATCAGCAGAATCTGACAGATGGCTTAAAAAGTGAAAGATAAAAAAAGTTGTCTACATCTCCCGTTAGCCCCATTTCACCTGATACAGTTCTGGAGTTTTCAGAAAAGGAACAACATTGTGAAAAGAATAAGGAAGCAGAGAAATATAAGAAACACAAGCAGGCACAGTCAGATGAAAAGTGGAAATGTAGCACCTAAGCTGATGAACTGGCCAAGCTGGAGCTGAAGTGGAAGGAGCAAGTGAAACTCAATGAGACTGTGAAACAACAGCTAGTTGCTATGGAAGACCAATATTTAGTTCAGTTGGCTGAAAAGGACAGACAGATAAATGAACTGACATCCCATGTGGGAATCTTCACCAGTGAGAAGAATCCTGGAAGGAGACCAGGAAGTAACACAGAAAGAATCACTGAAGGACAGTCATCTCAGCAAGCATTATACTTTCTCAATCCAGTTCTCGGTTCTGAAGATGATCAACCAGTTCCTGCTGTGCCAAGCAGACTACTTATACTGCAGTATGGAAATACCTGTACAACCCAGGAAACTAGAGATGGTGCTTTTTACCCTGATCAGATCCAGAGGCCACCTGTAAGAGCAGGCTCTTGGGAATTTGAAGACAATGTAGTGTGCAGCCAGCCAGCTCGCAACCTTAGTCGACCTGATGGTTTAGAAGATCCAGAGGATAGCAATGATGATGAGGCAACTGCACCTTCTGCTCCTGATCCACCAAACCTCCACTTGCATAGACATGGATCTGGATTTTGTTTTGATTCCAGTTTTGTGCCCATCAAGAAGTGTCCCATTTGTCATGTGAAATTTCCTCCTAACTACGATCAGAGCAAGTTTGAAGAACACGTTGAAAGTTACTGGAAGGTGTGTCCAATGTGTTGTGAACAGTTTCCTCCTGACTATGATCAGCAGAGCTTTGAAAGACATATTCCAACACACTTTGAATAGAATGTTTTGAATTTTGACTAGATCTGGGCATCTTAATGCAGTTTAGCTTACAGAAAAACTTTAATGAGCTCTATAAGATGGGAGAATGCAGCTTTCTTAATTTGATGCAAACATGTTATTTATAGGCAGAGTGCTCTGCATTGCAGTTGATTCAAAGTAAACCTTTGCCTGTTAGCAAAAATTGGGTTAGGCTTTGTTGTTCCAGCTTATGCTGAAAGCTGTTAAAATAGTTATCAAGATTTGTGTCCTGGCTAACAAAATGCATGGAAACACAGGAAGCGCACAGACCTGTTCAGAAACCTTAACATTGCAGATTGTGATAGTCTAGTGCCAAGTATACAGAATGACATGATTTTGCTCTTGTTTGTGCTAACTTATGATTAGATACTGGAATTCTCATTTCATAATAAAATGAGATTTCTCAGAGTTGTATCTATCCTTCATATCATTGTTAATTCCGAAAGCTACATAATTAATCCAACAAAAGTATAATTTTTACATCTATTTCAGAAATGTAGCTATGTTAGGATTACATGTTTGCAAAACATTCTTATGGTAATACTCATTTTTACATATCTATTATTGCTTCTCTGAAATGTCATGTACATGAGTAATCTATTAAAAATTCTGCAATTAGAAAATTATTGCATTAAAATGGCCTTTGTTTGTGCTCAGCAGATTTTTAACACATTGTTGAAAATGAACCTCACTCCCTCGTTCTGGGTTCTTTAGCCTGTTGTGTTTATATGGACTAAAGGTTTCCGGAATCTTCTGCATTCTACTTTGCACATGTTCCCATTATGTTTGTGGTGTATATCTAAAACACTATATTTAAAGAGTTATTTATTCTTTAATAAGCAGTTTGATCCTTCTGGAATAAAATTAATCATTTTTCATCTGATGGTTGTTGTGGATTTTTTGGGCTCTTTGGCCGTGTTCTGAAGGTTGTTCTTCCTAACATTTTGCCAGTCTCTGTGGCCGGCATCTTCAGAGGACAGCACAGAGGAGAGCACAGAGTGCTGTCCTCTGAAGATGCTGGCCACAGAGACTGGCAAAACGTTAGGAAGAACAACCTTCAGAACACGGCCAAAGAGCCTGAAAAACCCACAACAACCATTAAATCCCGGTCGTGAAAGCCTTCGTGAATATATACATTTTTCATCTGTTGTACAATAGTCCAGGCCCCACTGTTTTCTTCCCTGCAAGTAAAACCACTATTACCTGAACCTTAGTACCATTCATGCAGTAGTTGCCACCATATCCTAAACAACAAATTATTGTAATCCAAAAGATTAAGTATGGCAGGGGCTGGAACTAATTCAATCATATGGTCTCCTTCAACCCGGGAGTGGAATGATTGTGCTGCATTGCCATACAAGCCTTGAGAACATTCTTGCACACTAAGAGATCCCTGTTAGGAGTGCCTTGTTCTGCAGCCCCATCACCTCTTAGAAAGAGAGCTAAACAGAAAAGTAAATTCACTGCAGGCACACTGGCCATAAAAGGGGCTGAAGTGAGGACCACAATCGGATGACTTAGCTGCTAGATGCCTGATGTTGATTCTATATCCACACATTGGAAACACTTTGTGTTGCAACTATGTGCTCGAAATGTGAGTGTTCAAATTGCCACAAAGAGAATTCAGTCACTCACAGGATGAGCACATTGTTGCAACACAAATTATTTCCAACTTTTGAATCCCTCAAGGAATTAATTAATGCCACATGGGGCTAGACGTCTTTAGAAAGCAGGCAGCGCTTCCTTCTTGCCTGATGATGCCTTGCCTTGTTATGCTGAAAGACGAACGGCAGCAGTAAGACTGGTTATCTACTACAAGTCTAACTCTAAATCTCAGTGGAGGACAAGCACCGATGAGAAGCTTTTTAAAACTTGCTTTGTAAAAATCCCACTAAGTTCAAGTTCATGGCTGCCTGCTCCAGAGGACAGTTTTGAAAAGTAATTTTTAGGGCTGCACCTCCCAGATGTCTGGGAGATTCTGGGAAATGTAATCCAAAAAAAAGCTCTGCTCCAGACACTATGACCCTGTGTGCCTACATCCACTGTTTATTGCTGCATTTCCTGCTATTCTCTTAATACCTGACCGCTCACTGGACAAGATGCTGATTCAGCATCTAGCAGCAGTGTACCCATCCTTAAGTGAGATTGTCTGATTATTCTAATGGGAGGTGGCTTCAGCCTGTACAGTATTTGGAAATCAGTTTGATTTTGTTCTTCAGCTAATCAGTTGGGAGAGAGCATGGCGTTGTTTCCAGGTCTGATGCCTTGCAAGCCTGGAGGAATCATGCTGTAAGAAGAGGAAACAGGCCATGTGATATCATCTCACCCTTCCTGCCCTCTGCAGAGTGACATCAGAGCTACGATCCTGTTTTTCCTGCCCATTGCAGGGTATTTGAAGCAATGGGTCATACATCAGAGGCCCCACCACTTTCTTGCTGTGCAGAGTGAGTACAATACACCTTCTTAGTACTTAGCAGGTGGATCTACCTCCTAGACTCTAGAGCAATCATTCTGAACAGGGGCCATATGGCCCCTTGGGGGCTCCTGGCACATTTTAAGGGGGACAAATGCTGGAAACAGTTATTCACAAACCATCTTATAAGGTTCATTATGCGACTTATACAATCCTGAGTCAGCCTATATTTCTTTCATATTTTGTTTATGGCTGTGGCAAAAAAAAAAAAAAAAAAAAAGGTTGAGTCCGGCTGCTCTAGAGGAAACTTCCGAGAAGCTCCAAATGTATAAGAATGTCATACTACAAAGAGTATTGTCTAGTAAAGAGGTCTGAGTGTTAGAGGATAAAATGACATGTGAGCAAAGTCTAATTCAGTGGCGTTGTTTCAATTTTTTTTTCCATCTGCCAAATTCTTTGGTTTCTGAGTCATTTTATTATATTTTATTTGAAAGGTTTGTTTTTAGTTATGGAGTGATGAAACAGAACAATTGAAACAGCTGTAGTTTTTGAGGGTAGGTTGCGTGTTTGTTGGGTTAGAGATGAGACCAGGACAATTAATATTAAATAATCTATAGACGCCCGAGTTCAAACCTAGTTTCAGACATTAAAACCAGTAAATAGCTCAGACTGATTAACAGTAGCCACATTCAGCTGATCATATCTCAGTTTAATAATCCAAGTTAGGAATCAGTTTTTGAAATGCAAAGAGCCTTTCCACTCCCTCTTTTGTGGTACAAGCAATCAAATGGCATCCCTAACTAACCACAGTTTCCAATTTTACCCAAACTGCGATGCTATGATGTCCAGCTTTGGAATAAAGCCAGTATATTAAACCAAGTTCAAACTATGATTTTTATACCCTGATTGGTGTGTTCCAAAGCTGGCAACCATAGCTTCCAGATCTAGACAACATGTGCAACAGTGATTAAAGCATCTGCCAGGTGATTTATCACAGAACGTACACATTTTGGGTCAAACTACAGAGAGGAACATGACCCCATCATTTATTTCTATTCCTAATGGAGGGGCATGGAAACATTTGTAGGAAAGAATGAGAGAGTGATGAGAGGGTGGAAGGGAATGGTTAAATTCTCCTTCCACACAAGCATTTCCACTGCTCAGTTTTACTCATGCAGTCAATTAAAAATATTTGCCCTAAAGGCCACCTCCACAACCATATTAGCTCACATTGGGAAGGGAGAGAAATGGCCTCAGAGAGGCATTCATGGAGGAGAATTGGTGGGTGCAGGACAGCATCACTGTGCATGCCATGTGTCAATTCTCCACTGTAAGTTCTCCTTCATCTCTCTTCTGCCATTCCACATTATCTCAGCAAACACAGAACTTGGTTCCACTAATGAAATAAATCGGGAGAGGGATTGTTCTTTTCAAATTTGGTGTAAAATCATGTGGTTCTCATGTGGCTTTTGGATCAATGTGTTCCTCGTCACCACCACCTCTGCTTTCTTCCCAGTGTCCAGACAAGGCCAATCAGCTGATCAGGTCTTCAGGAAGCAGACTGTGATGTTTTCATTTTTTAAAAAAATTATTGCTATCTGGTATAGAACTGTATCAGACAGCAGGAATTTTAAAAAAATAACATAGACTAACAAGCCTTCACATATGTGGAATTGATTTCAGTGAATCAATTCCACATCACACCTCTCTGGAGTGGGAATAGAAAAATTAACTCCTCTGTCACATTACTCTGTGTGTGCACATCTTGTATGTTCACTGAAATTTAAATTGATTTGGTTTTATTGCTAGTGGAACTGGACTCACATTTTAGGATCTCATGATTGTGGAGGCAGAGAATCTAGTTTGCCTTCCAGTCTTCACATTATGCATGGAAACAATGTCTGTAAATAACAATGAACACAGATTTATCCAGTAGGCTTACATAAAATGCGTTGTCTGAGATGACTTTTAAAAATACATTTTAGGTTTGTTCAGGATACTGTGTGCTGCTCGCCTCATCGAGAGACTGTAAAACAGCAGGGTGAAGGCCTGCTGTTTTAAGAATGCAAGCCACGGGAGGGGGGGGCGCTATAAAAACAGCCATCAGTGGATAGAAGAGGGAGGGAGGCAGAGCTTGGAAATGTCCCTCTTTTGGGCTGCAACTCCCTGGTTCTCCTAGTTATAGTCCAAAAGCGTAAGTTTTTCCTGAATGTCACTCAATATTCCTGTGTGACATCCTCCTCAGTTTTAGGTGCTACAGTGTCTACTCAGTCTCTGTATCTTTTATTATTGTTGTTGAGGCCTGTTTTTTTCTTTTCTCTTCGGGGTGATTGATCTATTGGTCAGCTTACTCATAGTTTACTAAGCAATAAGTTCCTTGAATGGTAGATCACATCTATGGCGAATGGTTCGTCCTAGTGTAGGAAATTTCCCATGGTCAGACTCCAAAAGGCAATAATAAAGGTAGGGTAGTGACTTGAACTAAAAGCAGCTGTAACATTTCCTTTGAATATAAACCTTTACATTTCCTCTTATTTGTTCCAATAGAAAAACATCAGTTCCACAGTTGCTATTTCTAATGCTGAAGTCTGGCTAAATGATAGCCCGTCTGTGATCTCGTCCTCCATTTGCCTTCTTCCACCTCTGTTCTCTTCCTCCACAATTCCAGTACAAGGTTTACAAGTTTTGGTCTCATATGTTTAACCATCCAGCTGTAGAAATATCACGCTGTCACAAATTTCCCTATGAATACTGTGTTTCCCCGAAAATAAGACAGGATCTTATATTAATTTTTGCTCCAAAAAGTGCATTGGGGCTTGTTTTCAGGGGATGTTTTATTTTACAGTCATGTCATCTTCTGGTTGCTGCACAATGGTGGAGGGCGGGGTTGCACTTAACTGGGGCTTATTTTTGGGGTAGGGCTTATATTACGAGGATACTAGGGCTTATTTTCAGGTTAGGTCTTATTTTCGGGGAAATGGTACTAGAACTAAAATGGCTGGTTCTCATATACCAAACCAGTTCTCAAACCTGCACAGGCCATGAAAAGCTGCTTTAAATGGATTTCCAAGACCTACGGCTTTGCAGTATGGAAATTATTCAACAGCACCAGCAGTAATCATTATATTAAACACTTGGAAAACAGCTGGAGAAGCAGTCAAATGCCATATATGCCAAAGGCAAGTTGTAAATTGTTAACTTTTTTAAAGGATGGCCAGGATATCTAAATTTAAATAGGATACCAGCCCAGGGTGTGACTACACAGCAAAGAAAACTAGCTTTGATTCAAAGTTTTTCGGATTCAGTCTTTACTGATTTCCATGGTTGAAATCACTGTAGCTTTCCCGGCAATGTGGTAGGAGTCAGCAGGGGCAGAGGCGGAAAGCTGCCTTTCTATCATGGCTACTCTATCCAGTCTTAAGAGTCTCTCTAAGGAAGATGCGCTAGAGGGAAATGCATAAGCAGAGAGGGATTTGCCCTTAAAAAAAAAAAAAAAAACGACCAGTTTGACAAGGGTCAGAGGATTCCCCATGCCTGAACTAGAACTTTTGGTCTGTGAAGTGATGCACACTAGTATTACAACAATTCCTGAAAATGAACATATTCAAATTCTAAGGTTTGGGACCTCAATATTTGGCAGATCGCCTCCTCCCACCCAGATCTACCCGAGTCACCCGACATAGCCAGCAGGGACAGCTGAGGGGACTGACGCCGAGGGAGGCCCGGAAGGAGAAAACAAGAAACCAGGCCTTCTCGGCGGTTGCCCCTCGGCTGTGGAACACACTCCCCACTGAAATCCGGCTGGCACCCTCGCTGGGGGTTTTCAAAAGCCAATTAAAAACTTGGTTGTTTAAACAGGCCTACCCCCCAGTCAATTAAGTCATTTTCCTTTTCTCTTTCTCTGTCTTTTTTTTTTTTTTTTTGTATACCACCATCTTGGAAACCTTTTGTTTAGAACTAATTAGTATAAATGCATTTTATATGTTTTTTAACTTGTAGTAGAGTAGACGTTGTCTAGAGGGGCGGGGTAAAAATCGAATAAATAAATAAATAAAATAAATAAAATAAGGGCACTTGTGGCCAGGGATTGGTTACCAGCCTAACCGACTGTTCAGTAATTATTCTAAAGAGGGAAAATATATTAACGTTTGGTCATCTGACTATCTCAATCCAGTTACAATTTTCCTATAACCAAAGCTGCAATTAACTATAATAAACTTTGCGTTAGGTAAATCTTTTTCTCTGCAGGCTAAATAATTCCTTTCTTTTCCTTTTCCACAGAATAACATTGCACAATTGCTCTCTTTTTTGTTTAATTTTCAGGGAGTAAGCAATTTACACTTATCTATGATTGCCTGAAGATTAAAGACAATGGCTAACAGTTTTTTTATTTGTGTGTGTATGTGTGTGTGTTTGCCTTAGTCTGTAATGCCTTTGGGTAGCTACCCTCAAGATTTGTCCCTGGGACAGCTGCATCTTGGGTTACAAGGAAAAACAACTGAAAATATGTGATTGCTGAAGCAGCACTCGGCCTCAAGAGGTGGTGTGTTTAGTCAGTCCTAGTGCCACAAGCTCCACACCCTCCTGCACCAGTCAAGCCTCAACTCTGGTGCAGAAACAAAATAAACGGGTTAGAGGAAGTGTGCGGTTAAAAACACCCGGGAGAACATGCAGTTCTGTGTGACTTCGGGAGGGGGGGGTTAGGGGCTTCAGCTTCTGTGTTGTATGGGAAAGAGGGTGAGGTTAACCTGTGGGAACAGGACATATGCCAGCGCAGGCAGATGTTTGCATGCCCCATCTGGTGCTGAAGCACCAGTACATCCAGCAAACAGATTAATCCCATGTAGGGCATTACTGGCTGAAAGGAGCCTGCCCTTCTAAGAACTAACTTTGTACTATTCCCACCCCTTACTTTTCTTACTTTCCTTTTCACTGCTGTCATTTCTCCTCTTTCCTTCTGATCAATGCACATTTTACTAAGTAGAAGAAGGGTTCTGCTGTATGGGCATCATTAGTATTCAGGTGAGCCAGAAGGAGTATGAATACTTGATGCATTCCTGGTGGTTATGCTTGGGAACATGATACTTGCCTTCACGTTTATCACAAGTCATTTCTTTGTCTGTGTTATGAGAACACCAAGAGCTGATTCACATCTTCATGGCTTGGTATTTCATCACTCAATAAAGTATCCTGTGACACCTTGAATATCAGGAGGTTCATTATGGCATAAGCATGTATAGACTGAGATCTCTTTGTTATCTTCAGCTGGTAGTATGCATGTGCATCTCTCTGTATATAATAAATAGATACATAGATACATACATACATACATACTCCCACCCCAACACATAAACACCTGCATGCATATATGCACACATACGTAGATAGATACCTGCAGACGGTGGAATAAATCCAAACAGCAGAGTTTAAAGGGCTATGAAACGAGAGGGGCTCACTAAAGCCATGACATTTCTGTACCAAACCCAAAAATACACAAGGCGTGACAAGCTTACACTTTGTTGTTGCCGAAGTCCTGCAATGACTGAGGTCAACAACAGACAACAAAATGCTACAATAAATCTATCTGTCCATCTTTAGTGTACTGCAGGGTTCTTTCATGTTTCTGTTGTAACAGACCAGCTATGGAATGTGTCACCCAGTGACTCACAACTGAATGTGTGAATTATCTCAGCTGACCATGTTTTGTCTGATGTGGTATGAAAGTTCTCTCCTTAGTGTTTGGTTAATGGCTGCTGTTTCTTGCACGTGTAAGACATTAGTTGAGTCTACCATGCTTTGAATGATGCCTGGTGACAATGGAAGGGGAAGAGAGGGGGGAAATCCCTTTTGGATCAATCTTCTTATTGCATTGCTCCTGCTAAGGAGAAGCAGAGATGGCTTTTGGCGTCATGGGAGGATGCAGAGGCAGGAGAGGGTATTATGGGACTGTCTCTGCCAAATGCTCACTCAGAAGAGGACATTTGGAGCTTAGAAGGTTCATGCTGAGTTTGAACATAGATCTTAAAAACACCCTTGTTGTGAATCCAAGACTTTGTCAAATTCTCTTCTAGTCGCTGCCTGCAACAATGACAATGGTTTTCTGAATTATAAAGGCACAGTTCTTTTACATAGTTTATTCTAGTCACTAGATGATTTTTTTGTTCCAGTCCTAGGTGGAGCTGTTACCTAATTCAATAGATTAAAATCTTATTTTGTAGCAATATTATATCTGCACTAGCATTATTGCATTATTCAAAAATGGTGGAAGTGAGACGCAGGAAGAGTGGCAGTAATTATGAGGAAAAAACAAATTTTGATACAATTTGCTTCATAGAGGCAAACTATCTCATTTTGAAGCTGGGTGTGCTTCCCCTCCCCCCCCAGCATTCACAACTGTCAACAACTTGTCATCACAGTTCACTTTTGAGATTTTTTGGCAAATAAAGTAGCAGAAGGCATAATGAGTGTGTCGTCTATGCTATACATTTCATGGCACAAAATAACAAAATTTAGATGTTGTAAAAATGCAAAACAGAGGACATACCAAACTATAAAAACTTTTCTGGAACAAACAAACTGTAGTATAACATCCTGGGAAAGGAATGTGAGGAATTGAAATCATGTATTTTAATGTCTCACAGATTTTTAAAAAATCTACCTTGTTCACAGAAAATGAGTGCGCCAGGGAGAATATGATAGACTCCTTGCCAGGAAAGCTTACGATAAGTAAGGGGTTTTGTGATGATAACTAAATAGCTGAAATAGGATCTGGCACACGGTTAGAATGGAAAGGGGACTCTCCTTCTACTTCCTAGAGCATATGATATGATTGGAGAGCTGCATAAAAATAAAGGCCTGTGGTATGGTATGATCTACTACTTATATAGTTCTTTTCACTAGTGCTGAATGGGCTTCAATGCATTCTTTCTGTAATCCTTGCAATTGCTGTGGAAGGTAAAAGGGACAGGTGTCCCTCCAAATGCTGTTGGATTGTCCTAGATAACAAATCCAGTAGCCAGGGATGATGGGAATGGCATGCTATACCCCTTCCCCCAGCTCCCCCCCCCACTGAACAGCAGACATAGTCTTCCAAAGTTCCTCTTCCCAGTTTTAAGAGTAGCCAGTGGTATTATCCCACATTTCACAGACTGGGGTGGAGATGCCAAATTGACAACACGTGATTGAGATAAGCTCTTCCTCCCAATTCATCCTCTTGGTTTTAATTCACTACACAGAGCTCTTGGCGATCATATTAGTTCATAATGTAAGCGTATGACATTTCAGTATGTTGGCAACTCCACAAATACATATAGTGCTCCCCCTTATTTTTTAAAGGGTAAGTTTTTATTTTGCTGTAGTCACTGGGAGCAGAAGGGAACTTAGGAAAACCAGGCCACTGTTGTTTAAATTTAAAAAATTGCTGAACGCTTCCCATCCACAAAACTGAAAACAAGGAACTCCCAAATATGTCTGCTAAAATGGATGCCTTAAAGCAAATAAAACAAGCATAGTTAAAAATAATATATCTTCTGTTTTACATATGTAAGAGTTTCTCCTCCAGAAAGCACAACAGCTTCCTAGCTGCACAGTACTAATGCATCTCTGGCTTTGGCAACACAGCTTTGCCTCGTGAACCAGTGCTGACATGAATTCCTCTGAGTCATAACCACTTGCAAAGCAAATATTTCCTGTGGACCTGAGATGGAAGATGGGCGTGGGGTTAGCAGAGAGGTGGACAGGGCTTCTAAACTATTCCTTGGTCTTATGCCAACACATGATGAATCTTTTTCCAAGCAATTCAATTGTAAAAGAGACTTTTTAAAAAAATTTGGTTACATCCAAAGACTGCTGTGGTCCTTAACAGTTGCCTTGTGCCTAGGCACTGCAGATTGAAGAACCACATGGAAATCTGAAATAACGTTACTTGGAAAAATGGAGGGATCTACATTGCTCCTGTCTTGTTGCCCTAGAATCAAGGCCAAATACCCCACACAAATGGGCAGTCCTTCCAAACATAGTACCTGAGCAAGATGTATGTATGTACCTTATTTTTAACATAATATTCTAGTTGAATAAGGCATGCTGTAAGGAGGAGGCAGGAAATTATGCAGAGAAAACATGGAGCTTCAACTTGCATGAAATTCTCAGCAAGAAGTTACATTTGATCTCCATGCATGATGGAAGATGGCTGAAAAAGATTGCTAGCACATTGCCCACAGCTAGAACTGCTATAGAAGGAAATTGCCTTAAGAGAGCTCATCATAAAAGAACTGAATACCAAACTGAAGTCTCAAATCATTGCACATGTGAAATGCAACCGTGCCCCACTGTCTCCCAGAGCCAGCCTTAATACTTTAGTGTGATCCCTATTTTCCACCTGATATATCTGAAGAAGTGGTTGATGTTCCACAAACACTTACATTAAAATATAGGAGTCTTTACAGTGCCACCACGTTTTTGCGTTTTTCATTTTGGTTTTGTCTGATATACTTGCACAGACTACCATGACTACCTCTTCTAAAATTACATCATAAAATATGTATGCTTTTGAGGATGAGAGCAAATTGGGGTGCCTGGGATTTCTCTCCCCCCCCCCCACAATGTCTTTAATAATTCCAATTATTTCCTTAGCATTTGGAAAATGAGAAAACATCCATTGCTGATGCACACTGTAACTGCTGTGGTGGTTCTGAAGATTGTCAGCAACACGTTAAATAGATAGTTGGAAAATCTGGAGACAGTTGAGTGGAGGTTTCACTTCTGTGTGTTGAGCAAGGTGGTGGTGGTGGGAGTAGGGTAAAGGCAATTAAACTATTTTTGATAGATTAATTTGCAACAGGTATCAAAGTTGCAAGAGCTTTCATGCTTCTCCATAGTGTTCTTTTACAAAGCAGGAGCAATGAACAAGCCCATTTCCAAGAGACTGGCTGGTAATAGTAGCTCCAGGAAGGTTGACTAAGAAGAGGACATGAAAACCAATGGTGGAATTGAAAACATTTGCAGTGAAATTAATACAGTGCATTCTAGGCTGGCTTCTAAAACAGAAACAGCAAATAATAATTCTGTTATACCCATGAGGAAACATAATGAACCACATCATGCTGGCGGCAACGGACCCACAGTCCTGTTTCCTCTCTTAACTGTTGCAGAACTACCCCTCCACCACTTTGGCTATGTTTAAATACTCCCAAGGGTTCCTTTTTTGGTTTTGAAGGGAAAGTTATAAATCAATAGCAAGTATGCCCTTAATATTCAGGCAAAGCAAGGCTGGTAACATTTAGGAAAAGGGTAGATAATGTCTGGCCCTCTACATCAGTGGCCCCAAACTTGGGCCTCCAGATGTTCTTGGACTACAACTCCCAGAAGCCTTCACCACTACCTCTGCTGGCCAGGATTTCTGGAAGCTGAAGTCCAAGAACATCTGGAGGCCCAAGGTTGGGGACCACCACCCTACCTGGTCTGGACTACAACTCCCATCATCCTTTCTCACTGTATGTGCTAGCAAGGGCTGATAGGAACTGCAACTTAACATTTCCAAGGGTAAATGGTTTGCTTTCACTTCAGGTTGCTTTAGGATGGCATCTCATATGCTATTGAACTCAATTGGAGCTTGCTTCCAACTGTGCCAAAGATCCACTTCTCAATAGGTTCCTGTAGGGCTCCTGCTTGGAGTCCACTCTGTGGCCTGTTGCCACCCACCTAAGGCTTGCCAGCCTGCAGAGATTGTAATTAACATGGTGCTTCCTTCAACAACTCCTAAAAGCAACCTGATGCCCCTTGACTACACCATGACCCACAGAACAGCCTCAAATACTTGTACAAGTCAAATCCCTGGGCAGGTGGGTTGTTTTGGCTGAACACTTTCTTCAGTTTCATGTACCCCCTTCCCTTTCTCTTAGATCTCCTGATTTTAAACCCACATCCTCCTACTCTCTTGCCACTTCCCTAAGTGACTCCAGGAAGCTTCTTCCTATCTCTTGACCCTGTCCACCAGTCACATATAGAACCCACTGAAAGTTTTAAGGGTTTTCTTTCTTCATACCACTTTCCTTAATGTTGTCCTTTTTTCTCAGGCTTTCCTCTCATTTCTCTAGTACCTTCCTGTATTGCTTACCTCCTTTCAAGGCGCCCAATTCCTGCAGAGTCCAGACTAGTATCTCTTATGATGTGTCCTTAGGTGAGTTTTTTAGCTGTAAGTCTCTCTCTGTTTGAGCTTCCTCTGTACTTGGGGGTTTATTAAGCCTTTTGGTCCCCACCAAATGGGCTTTCTCCTGTCCTTATACACCACAATTGCACACCTTTTGTGCTAATTCTCTAATTGAGTGTTGATAATTGTAACATGTTACCACCTTAGGCAGCCAGGGCAGGAATAAAATGGTGGTAGCTGCACCACCATAACCCGTCAGCCAGATATTTAAGCATGTGGAATAACTCCGGGTATGCACAAGTCTACACAAAAAGGGCGACTGTGCTTGGTATAGGCTCTTCTCTTCACAATGAGATACTCAAAAGCAACCAGAAGCATTGGCCAGAGTACCTTGGCTAGGAAGTCGTACTCAGCAGGTACAACCCTGCTTCCTCAACCATGCACAAAGAGGGTTGTACCATCACATGTACCAACAGACCTTCAATGTAGAGTTTAGCCCAGATTCAAGTTACATGTATTGAGCCAAGTCAAAGTAACCAAGCTAACTGTGGCAGGAACAGCCTCTTTGACACACGGCTACTGGAGAGATCAGTGTGAGTGTACGACGTTTGCTTTGTATTGTATACAGCCCTTCGCGCTCCTAGCCAAAGAAAGACTGCAGCCTTTCTAACTGCATTAGAAATGCAGGGTTCCCAGCAGCTTAAGAAGATTTAATACAATTCAGGACTTATACATAATGAAATAAGGGGGTGTATTGTTGTTTTTGTCTGAATAAGGTTAGTGTAAATTTTTTCTCAGGACATGCAACTAAAAATTGTAATTGAAGTCTACAAAAGAGAGTGCAGTGCCTGGGGCTGGTAGGGAGGGGCGATTGGTAGATTACAGTTCTTAGTCAGGGGCTCTTGAATGTTTGGCAGAGGAAGAAAGTTCAGCAAAGCAATGACATGCTTTCAACAATTCCTGGAAGCTAAAGATAAAGTTTGGATTGCAGGCCAACCCACCTAGTGCTTTTGCTGCACAACCAGATGAATTATTTGGCATTTTGACAATCTTTTTTAATTTGCTCTAACTCAGTACAACATGCTGTCAGAGCAAGAATCAAATATGCTCAAGTAAGTACTAGTTCAGATACTAAAAGCACTTACTAAAATAGTCCCTCTTAAGAGCAAGCCAAATATAAACCCAACTTAATCTCACGTAGATCTCAGAAGTTACTGTGTGCAAGTAGACTAAAGAAGTTAGGGTATGCAAATTAGGTTTTGTTTCACTGCAGGAGGATTTTGTTCTGAACAGCTTTTTTTTCCAAGTAAAACCAGTTTCACTGTCAAATTCTTGAAAAAACACTTGGGATTTATTGATTTAAACTGCAAACAGTTGTTACAAAAGATTCTTTTAAATAAACTCACACAAAGAAAAGAGAGAAAAACAATGTAGTGAACAGTAATGGGAAAAATTACATTCAATGTGTTCTTTGTGCCAGTAATGTTTACCTTAAAAGAGGAAACACTCCATTCTTGGAATACAGAAATGCAAAGACAAACTGATTTGGAATGTCTTTAAGACAGGCACTTGAAATCCAAGGGCAGATTTTTTTTCTCCTTTAAATACTTACAAGGAAAAAAAAGGAAGTAACCTTCCTTTTTATCATCTCAGAGCACAGCTTGTGCACATACATTCTAGAGGCCTGCAGTAAAATCCTAACCCTGCTGAAGTCAATGACAAAGCTTACAATGACATCAGCATGGTCAGAATTAGATCCCATCTGGGACAGGCCGTGTTGGGGCAAAAAGAGGCAAAGAAGCACATTAAACTCAATTTGCAGTCTGACACAAAAAGGGTAACGATCTAAAATAAATAATCCAAACACAGCTGTTGCATTTTTTTTAAATTAATTTTTCATTTTTTTAAAATAAAATAACAAAAAAAGTGTAAAGTTACAAAAATGTCATTGTAGTATAATATATTAAACTGTGGGGGAGGGGAAAAGAAAGACTTCACAATCTTAAGATTAATATGGAAGATCATAATTTAAACATAAAAGAATATATTCTATGAATTCATCATCCAGATAAATATGAACAAAATTAACAAAAAAAGCATAGGTTTCAGCAATAAATACGTTTTGATAAGTTAAATAAGCTTTATATTGTTGTGCAGTGACAAGCAAAATTTGCTTTCCAATTTCTGAAAAGTTATACAAAATTAAAAACCCCAGGAAAAAAAAATAAAAAAGCTTGGCGTGAGTGCTCTATGGATAGGTCTATTGTACTCTAGAGCAAAACCATTAAAGCTATGACTACTGGAACTTTGTTTACACAGAACTTGCATGTGTGGAATGAACACCGTTAAAGACACCCCCCCTCCCCAAATTTTTGTTGCTGAAGATGTCACATGTACACACGGGGAACCTGTAGCACCAAAAGCAAGTCTTTCATTGTCCATCTGGCTTTCCTCTCCAGTCATCAAGTCCCCCATGTATATATTACAGTTACTGTCCATTCTGAGCTGTTCTTCTGGCTGACCTGAGAAGATTCAGGCAAGATTAGTCTTTTTGAGAGGTGGAAAGGGCTGGATGTTAACAGGTGTCCACATGCCTTGTCTACAGAACACTGGCCAAAGGAAAGGGAGCTAGGAAAGGAAGAGGAAGATCCTGTATCATGCCCAGGAATAAGAGCTGTTGGGTCTGGATATTCCCTACACATGTGGAAATGTGCAGACGTCTGTGGAGGCTGCTGGTGCCTTCTGCAGCTAGAGAGGTAACGCAGTCACAGTGAACATGTTGAAAAGGCACTACTTTTGTAAACGATTATCACTTTTTGCTGTAATTTGGCACATATGATTTTGAGCCAGTGGGTAGCCTCTGAGCAGGTGGACCACCTTTGTGTTAACATCTAACCCAGAGATGTTAAGATCTGGGGGTGGGAAGGACAGAGAGAAAAACAGAGAGAGAGATTACAAGCTTAACATTGTAAAAGAGGGAAAATGGGAAGAGGGCAAGAGGCAACACCAGGTTACTCGTCAGAGATGGAGAGTCTGCTAAAGATGGGAAGACGTCTCGAGGTGTCCAGGATGGGCGAATCTGAGCCACTGTGACTGCTGCTGGAGCTGCTCAGATAGCCTTCCTGATCAGAGAGGGAGTCCTGAGGACTTGGGGGAGAGTCAAACATGTTGGGGGACTCAGACATAGGTCTCAGAAGAAAAGCAGTGGGCGACCCCCCACCGGATACCTGCACTCCCATGCTGGGAGCAAAGAGGTTGGTCAGCTCCTGGCTGGAGAAAGTGAAAGGGTTGCTGGCACAGTCTGGCAGAGTCGGAGAGCCCAGAAGGTCATCGGCACTCATGATGGGCGGAGGAGTTATCGAAGTGGGGCTGTCCAGCAGCCCATTGGCAGCCACCGCGCTTGGGAAACCAGCGAAGCTGAAACTGTGTTGGAGGCGGGGTCTTTCGCTGATGGCAGGCTCTCGACCACCAGCTACAGCCCGGCGCTCCTCCGCATTGTGGATGAAGTGGCAGCGCGGCCCGTAAGGGCAGAAGCCGATGGTGTGGAAAGTGCGGCAGAGCTCCGTCTTGTATTTGGGGTGGCGGGTCAGGCTTCGCAGCTCGTGGATGCCGTGGGCGAACTGACACTTGTCTCCGTACTTGCAGGCCCCGTTCTCCTCAAAGGGGCGGCACAGCTCCGTCTTGTAGCGGCTCGAGTTGACTTGGCCGCCAGGCTGTTTTTGCTGAAGAAGGCGCTCACCCCCTTCTGAGAAGGAGCGGTCTCGAAAGCGATTCTCCCTAGGCCCCAGTGTCGGGGCTGGCTCCCCCTTGAGGGTGCTGAGGAGATGGGTCTGGTGGAACTTTGAGTTTGGCAAGGTGACAGAATGCCTCCTGGGAAAGCCCCCGCCAGCTGGAGTTCCCACTGCCTTTCTGTCCAAGAGACAGCCCCCCACAGCTGAGGGGTTGTAGTTCAGCATCTTGTTACCCTGCAAGGAGCAAGGAAGAAAAGAGTCAGCAAACCTCACTTTCCCAAGAACTTTTAACTTGCCACCCAGGGGCAAATTTTGGATAGCTCAGTGTATCTGGTTGCAGAGCCAAAAGATGGGAGTTCAATACTGTGCCTCCCTGAGAGGGGCTGGATCCAGTGATCCACAGGGTCCCTCTTCCAATTCTGCAGTTCTAAGATTCTAAAAGCAGAAGGAACAACTCCCAAACATAGGGTTATGCCTGTTATGGAACAGCTGTACATCAAAATGCTCCTGGTCCTACTCAATAGTTTCCACTGCAATTCCAGTCTTCAAAAACAACATTAACCAACCTATCAGCCATATTCCAAAGCACTACTTTCCCAATTTTCGACTTCCATAAAAATGTACGCCCAAGGGCCTAGCAAAATTCCTTCCAAAAACTCTCAGCACATTATTCAAAGTATAACTCCAATACTCTTTCAGCCTAAAAGAATTAAACATTTTGAAGCTGGAGGAACAAAAGAAGACAGGCATATTAGCTATTATTCTCAGTCTCTTGTCTATAACAAATCTCTTTCTGGAGCCCAGAAGTTTTGTGTTGGGATGGGGAGTGTATAAGACTCAAACTGAAAAGAAGAGCAAGGCTTTGGGAAACAGTCCTAGTTACTAATCCACAATAATCCCATCCCCTTTTGCCCCACCCTCCCGCACAGAAGTTGCATTTCATGTGATCCCCAGCAGATTTCATCCAAAACCACATGAAAGTATTCTTTTGCAATTAGCCTTTTGGCTGTAAAGAACAGCTTTTTGCAGCCTCACCTTTAGACTACTTTAAAAATATCAGAGAAAGAGCAAGAAAAGAGGAAAGAACCAAGACACAAAACTTGGTGTATTTCATGCTTATACTAGGAGACCTTTTGAGGCTCTTGTTTGCCCACATTCAGATCACTTGAACTTAAAATGTACCCTGATTGTCTCTTTTTTGTGAAAATTATTATCAGTTTTGGGAAAAAATGCAGAAACTAAAGTCCAACTTCACTGTTTTATTGTTTCTTGGTAAGGAACTGTCTTGGAATCTAATTCGTGGCTTTCCCACCACGTTCGGCTTTATCCAATCGGTTCCTCTCCTCCAACAAAGCTTAATTTATGAAAACGCACACAAACTTTGGCTAAACAAAGATAAGCTGGCGAGAAGGAGAAAAACTAAACCACATGAGTGGGATGAGAGATAACGAAGTCAAAATGCAGAAAAGGGGGAAAAAAAAGCAAACTGTAAAGGAACTTCAGACTGCGAAACCAGAAGCAAAGAGGGGCGGGGAGTGCGCCTACAAACGTTATTTTGCAGAAGCCTCAAGCCTCGGGTCGCCTCCGCCCCCTCTAGACACAAATGCGCGCGCGCCCGGGCACGCACACAATTCCCCCCCCCTTCGAGTTAGAGACCCATAAATGCGGAGGGAGCAGCAACGGATCACACTTGCCAGAAGTCGTGGAAAACAGCCATCTTTCCCCACCCCAAAGTAGTCTGTTAGATGTAGGGCCCAGCTAGTCATCGTAAGCCGAAAACTTTCGACAACACGTTTCAGGAGCTGCAGTGATTTCTAAAGTTTAATTTTGTTCTCCGAAACGCAAGTTATTTGCATTCCAAGACAAAGGGGGGGGGGGCAGGAAGAAGAACACGCCATACGCAAAGTACAGAATCTAACATGAAGGGCGACGTCCTCAAGAGAGCTGCAATCCAATACAGACTTCATACACCATGCAAAAGGGAGAGCAGTCCCTTCTCCGGATTTAAACACACAGCAGCTCCACAAACATTTGAATAGCTACTAATCTTTAAGAACAGGAAGACGCAACCACTCGAAGCTGGATTACAAAAAAAGCATTCCAGCTCGGCTGCCATGCAACCCCAGCAAATCACTGAAACCATCTTCTAAACTTTACCCCTTTTCCCTCCATGGCGCCCGTTTCTAAGAATCTAGAAACAACCGCCTTGTTTCAAGATTCTCTTAAGAAAATCGAACAAATTTATAAAGATAAGCAAGAGTCAAGGCGATTTAAAAGGAAAAAAAAACCCTCTTGAATTCGGGAACCGCCTTTGCTAAACTTCGCGCCACGAGCAAGACTTAAGCACTTCCTAAATAGATTTCCCTCCCTAAAATATCGGCTAATTTTTTTCCCCAAACCCTTCAGAAACCTTGTGTCACCTAATAGTCCTCCCTACAAAAAACAAACAAATCTTTCAACTCCATAAGTGCTTAGGGAGATTAAAAAAACTAAACAAGGCAAGAACGGATCAGACGGAGGCCGAGAAGGAAGCCGCTTTAGTTTTCCCGCACAGGAAAGAAAGTTTTCAAAAGTTTTCGCAAAGAACGTAGCACGGCACTTACTTTGCATAAAACTTCACTGAGCTCGAAGATGGTTGGAGACACGAGAGCGGTAGACATCTTCAGCTAGCAAGCAAGAGAGATGAAACGAGTGGAAATAATTCTAGTAAGAAAAAAAATAAAATAAAATAGATCACAGTGTTGTAAGGCACAGCCTCCAGTTTCCCTGGGATAGACTCCTTTGACCCCCTCCAGCTCCAACAACTCTCCTGTCCAGCTCCTTCCAGAAAAACTTTCCGTAAACTCAATTTATAAGTTTTAGCCCTGAGCCCCCAGGGGAGGAGCTGGAACTTCATTTAAATGAGGAAGGAGGAGGAAGAAGAAGAAGAGGAGGGCGCTGCCTGACGCGAGGAGTGAATCACGCAGGCGGTCGCACCTCCGGGAGAAAAAAAACTTTCAAGGAGGGCGAAGAAAGCGGAACAGAAGGGGGGGGCACTAACTTTAAAGGCAATCCCTGGTCGAATCAATTGTTTGGAAATGTGGAGCGGGCAAGCGGGGGGGGGAAGAAGGAGGAATTTTTAGGAGCGCAGCGTTTCTGGAAGTTACCTCTACTGAAAAAAACGAGGGACGGGCTTGCTTAAGATTCTTTTGTCGGGATTGAATGCAACATGTGACGCTATTCGCTTCACCCACTCCGGCCTGCTTCCCTTTTCCTAACCCCCCCTTTTTTTTCGAATTAAATGCGGGATCAACTGTTTCCGTGCAAAAACCAGAGGTGAAGACCATTTCTTTAAAAAATCTAAAATCTAGATAAGGGTCATGTTTGCTAGGCCAGCCAGAAGAGCCGAAAAAATGTCTGCAAACTTTGGAAAGCATATCAATGAGCTCCACTTCTGGGATGTTCTCAAAAAACGGAGGGCGGGAAACTGGCTTGGAGAGGGTGAAGTCATGGTGGCATGTCTTCCTCTGAGCCAGTTTTACCCCGCGTAGTTGTTCTTCCTCTCTGTCTTTGGTCTTATGTCATTTATTTTGTTTACGTTGCGGGGAGGAAGATAAAGCAGCGTGTAAGCTTAATTTTTAGTTCATTCCGAGCACGTAGGAGGGAGCGGGCGCATCGTTGCTCGCCAGGGTTGAAGGTTTAGGGACGCTTACTTGGAAATAAACCCAACTCAACTCAGCAGAAGTTACTTGATTACAGACGACGAGAATAGGAATAGGTTGCGTTACCGACACAATGACCAGGAAGTGGCTTAACTCGAAGGACGCTTCCGTGGTATGAAGATTTTGCAAACGTTATATGAGAATTACTTGGGAATCCTAAAATATTGCATATACGTTAGGGACGGCATGTAGGGTCGCCCTTACTCTGAACACCAGTTCATTTCCCCCTTAGAAATAATCCAGTTCGCCTTGGCAAAAAAATAAATAAAATTCAACGACATTGGGCCCAATAAGAGGATCTGTAAAACTTGCTGCAGACGAGTCTTAAAAGAAGCGGAGGGAGACGGGGCGCAACCCCGAAGGAAGTTCTGCGACTTGTTCTTTTCCTCCCCAAGCCTGCCAGAGAACGAGCCTCGTAGGGGTTTTCGGGGTTGAGTCCTTCCCCCCCCCCCCCCCCGCTTTCAGGAACTAGTTTGCAGCCTTTTTTTTTTTTGTAACAGGCGCTGATGTTTCCTATAGCATCCAAGCAAAAGCGACGGGATTAAAGATAAGAAGTGTATGTGTTGAAACGATGGGCTTTTATTTTTAGGATTTATCTCTTTTGTCTCTCTCCCTCCCCCGCCCTCCCCTCCCTTCCCCCTCTCCGCCGGGCGCAGCTCGTCTTTGCATTTATTTTAGCAGATGGTTTCCCGATTTGCTCCAGCTCGATTTCGGTGTTTTGGCGGGACGCGAGGAGAGCGCCGCGTCACATGCATCGGAACGTGACACGTCTCGCGGCCTCGTCCTTCGCTTCTTTCGAGACGAGCTTCGGCGGCCCCCACGCATGACAGTACTTTGCATTCCGAGGAGAAAGGCGATTGCTCGTGGCAGCCTCCGCTGCCTTTTTATGTTGTGGAAGGCAAAGTTAGCCTGAAGTGGAAACATAACACGCTTTCCTCCCTGTTTCCGTGTTGCTCTCGCTCCCCCCCCTCACAAACCCTCACAGATGTTTATGGGACAACGGAGGCTTCTGGCGGTTACGAAACCGAGCGCCTCGCCTGCATTTTTCCATTGCGAAGAAACGAGGCCGCTGGCGGGCGACGGGGCGAGAGGTTCCTCTTTGCAACCGCTTACAACCCCCCGCCGCAACCGACCCCCGGCTTTTGCCTTGTCTCTTTCCCTTCGCGCTGCTGCTGAAAACAACGTAGCCGGGCTCATTGTTTTGGGCAAAGGCTCCCGGCTGGAAATGGGATTCTTGCCTCCATTTTTTTTCTGCCTGGGCATTTTTGCAAGCTGACTCGCTTGCCTTGTTGCTTCACAGCCTCTTCCTCCGCTCCCCGCCTTGCTGCTCCCCCCCCCCCCGTTTTGTTGTCAACTGGTACGAGTCTACCATTGGAAACAGGCTGCATTGGGACGAAAAACGTGCTCCTAGGTTATGATAAAAGGACGTTTGCCTGCCGTCGCCCACCCACAGCAGCCGAACTCTTTCGGGGTTAGCCCACTGAAACTTTGCTGGTGCTATTTTCTTCTGCGTACTAAAAACCAGAAGTTAGTGCAAAAAAAACCCCACACAAAACAACAAGAAGGACGCGGAAATCGTTCATTTCACTCTAACTTGCGCGTGTGCTGGAAAGCTTTGCAAAAATGGTGAGGCAGCCGCCTTCTCGTTCCGCCAGACAAAACTCGTAAAGGAAGGAAATAGCTGAAGAAAAAAAAAGGGTTGCGCTGCACTTCGGAAGCGGGCGGGGGGGAGGTCAAGGAGGCTAGAAAGAATATCGGTCGTGGCCCCTCCCCTTTTTATTAGCACCGCCCCAAAAGCCGCCAGCCAATGAGGAGCTCGTTCTGTCTCCGGAAGTGCTTGGAACCTCCCTCTTTGGTGTAACTTGTTTTCTGAAGTTGGTCATTTATTTTAAATCATGAAAAAGGAAAGCGAGAGAAAGAGTGTAATTCCAGTATAAGAGCTGCGTATTCTAGCCTGAGATCCCTGAGTTAAAATGTAATTACTTTATCTCTTGAGTTTCGCAAACATGAAGTTGGATTCAGTGGATCTTCTCAGTGAGTCTGGCTTTTCTGGGGCGGCTTTGCATACTGTTAAAGTACTGTATTGAAATGCAGTATTTCAAAGGCTCGCAATGGCTTAGGAAATTTTAACAGCCGCGGAGCTAACGCTGCACCAGAGATGGCATTAAAAGAAGCTACGACTAAAGTGTAAAGTACTGTTTTTCGGCTCCATGTCCTAGAGACTTCTGTAACGTTTGCCCTGTACAGTTGGCCAATGGATGAAAATTGAATTTTAATATTGCATTATAACCAGTTGGCAATTCTTACATGTAATTATCTGTATTAATAGGCTGGGTGTCTGCACTGACTCAGGAGCAGGACTTACCCAAAATAATAGAACATCGCCTAATCTTTGTAACCCATAATCTTATTGCAATCCATACCGATAATGCAACAGTCCAATCCAACAAAAATGGCTTTTTCTTATTTTCCTCTTCTGGACTTTTTTTTTAAAAAAAGAAAGAGCTACTATTCTGTTGCCAAAAGTGAGAGTATTGGAGAACACTACAGCTGTTTTCTGAATTTGTGGCCAATGCTTTTTCTTTTTTCTTTCTGCATCAATGCCTTTCAAAGGCCTTTTTAGTGGTCTGTTGAAACCATCATTTCAGGGACTTTCCAAAGGTTGCCTAGTTCAAAGGAGGAAACCAGAAAATCATTTCCCCGTTAAGATGATCTGGGCCTGTGTTTTTATTTATCCCTTCTTGTTAACCACTACTAATTTATAGTAGATTTCAATTAGCCTTTTAAAAACTACTTTGGCACAATTGGAGGCCTCTAAGAAGACTGATTTGTTATGTGAGGGATTCTCTGTGTGTGAGAAAGGAAGTTCTTGTTTATGATGGAAATGTATGTGTTTGGTATGAGAATGAATGTGTTTGTGATATGTGTCTGCATCAAAGACACGGGGGGGCGGGATAGCACTGCCTATCCCTAGCATGAATCTTTAGAAGAGAATGTAACTCTGTTCCTGAAAAAGATTTCCCATCTCTGATCATAAGTTCAAAATGTTTAGATACAACTTGTCAAATAATGTCACGCTCTGATGATTGTTGTGGGTTTTTTGGGTTCTTTGGCCGTGTTCTGAAGGTTGTTCTTCCTGACGTTTTGCCAGTTCTGAAGATGCCGGCCACGGAGATGAGCGAAACGTCAGGAAGAACAACCTTCAGAACACGACCAAAGAACCCAAAAAACCCACAACAACCATCAGATCCCAGCAGTGAAAGCCTTCGAGAATACAATGTCACACTCTCATGAATTAGGCAGCAAGTATGTTTCAAGTAAAGCTAGAAGGCACAACTCTTATTTACGATCTTAAATAGTTTTTAAAGGCTCTATATTTTTATAGAACCTGGAAATGTCTACTGCAACTCCTTGAATCAGCCAGCCAACATGTTCATTGATCACACTGATTGGGAGATTTTGAATTTTGTCATCCCAAAAAACAAAGTTTCTAAGGTCTGGGTTTTTTGTTTTTTTTTAACAATTAGAGAGTAATTGAGTTGGAATGGGGCATCAGGTTTAACCCCCTCCTGAATGCAGGAATCCAAATCAAAGCAGATCTGACAGATGGTTGTCCAACTTTCTCTTTAATGCTTTCAGCATTGGAGTGCTCACCACCTCCCAAGGTAATTGGTTCCATTGTCGTACTACTCTATCAGTTAAAAAAAAGATTTTCCTGATATTCAGCCTAAATCTGGTTTCTTCTAACTTGAGCCCATTATTATTTTCCTGTACTCTGGAATTATTGAGAACAGATCCTGCCCCTCCTCTGTACTATTTTCCAAGTATTTCAGAAGTGGTATCATATCTCCACTCAATCTTCTTATCTCAAAGCTAAACTTGTCCAGTTCTTTCAGCCTTTTCTCATAGGGCTTCTTTTCCAGTCCACTGATCATTCTTGTTGCCCTCCTCTGAACTTGTTCCAGTTTGTCTACATCCTTCTTAATGTTCAGTGTCCACAACTGGACACAGTATTCTAGATGAGGCCTACCCAGTACCAAATAGAGGGCAATTAGTATCTGATAGGATTTTGAGAGTTAATGCATCCCAAAATAGCATTTGCCTCTTTTGCAGCCACATCACACTGTTGGCTCATATTCAGCTTGTGATCTACAATTCCAATAACTTTCTGGCTCATAGTATTAGTAAGCCAAGTATCCTCCATCTTGTAACTGTGTATTTGTTTTTTTCCTCCATCTTGTAACTGTGTATTTGTTTGCACATATCCCTGTTAAACTTCATTATGTTATTTTCAGCCCAGTGCTCAAGACTATCAAGATCTTTTTGAATTTTGTTCTTCTCCTCCAAGGTATTAGCCATTACACTCAATTCTGTGTCATCTGCAAATTTGGTAATTATTCTGTGTACCTCCTCATCCAAGTCATTTTTAAACTGTTGAAGGACATTGGGCTCAGGACTGAACCTTGTGGTGCCACACTTGTTACCTCCTCCCAGTTTCAGAGGGAGCTATTGATAAGAATTCTCTGAATATGATTCTGTAACGTACCTGATTGTTGTTCTATCCAGCCCAAACCTCGTTAGCTTGCTAATCAGAATATCATGGGGAACTTTGTCAAAGGCTTTGCTGAAGTCAACATATATTATGTCTACACCATTCCCACTATCTATCCAGGAGGTTACCTGATCAAAAAATTATATAAGATTTGTCTGTCAGGATTTGTTCTTGACAAATCCGTGGTGGCTTCTAGTTGTTACTGCATTGTTTTCAGGATGCAAAAGTGCTTATTTTTTATGGGAAGAAAAAGAGAATACAGTATAAACAAGCACTAGGCAGATGAAAGGATATTTATAAAGACCCAAAAATGAAGCAATAGGAGAGAGAGCATGTGCTTGTACACATTGCAGAACTTGAGTAACTTGTATCATTACTTTGCAGGAATCCTTCCATACAGTAGCTGACAAACATTATGAAGTCTCTTAGCTTCGCACTGATGAATAATACAAGAGTATCTAGAATGAGACAAGATTACGTAAATTCTTAACAGGTAATGTTCCTAAGACAACTGCTTGCAAGAGGGTTCACAGTTTCTCAGAAACAGCAAAGCCCGGTCTCTTATTTGTATTAATGTATTTCTGTAATGTAGGATTAAGTAATGACTGACCAAAGGAGCTGAGGAGTTCCTTGTTTAAATGGAATCCAGGTCACAATTTTGGAGTTTCTAAAGGGTAGCCATGTTGGCAGGGACAGCTCATATTCTGTAGCTCAAGATGGGGTAGCATAAATTGCCCAATCCTGGACTATGGCCTGCAAGTTGGTCTGTTGCAGAAAAGAACAACAAATACCTCCCTAGCACTTTTGGCCAGAATTTTTATGTCATGGATTTCCATAGTTAGGCTTTTTTGTGGCATAAGGCTCTTTTAAGGGTTCACAAAGTGGAATTAGATAAGTCTCAGCCACCTTTCCCTGCTCCATCTAAAAATGTGAGTAATAATGCTGGCCCATTTTGCTGGATTTTTGGAATGGTGATTGCTCTAACTGATGGTGAGGGAGCAAGATGGACATACAGTGGTGCCTCGCATTACAACGTTAATTCGTTCCAGTGAAATCGCTGTAGAACAAAAACGTAATGCCAAATTAAAAAGCCCATAGAAACGCATTAAAACCTGATGAATGCGTTCCTAGGGGCTTGGAAGTCACCGTCCAGCGAAGATCCTCCATAGGGCGGCCATTTTTGCTGCCTGTGCAGTGAGGAATCCGTCCCAGAAAAGAGCGGGGAGCCATGTTTTTTACCCGGCGGCCATTTTGAAACCACCGATCAGCTGGCCGAAAATCATCGCTTTGCGAGAATCAGTTCCCGAAGCAGGGAACCGATCATTGCAAAGCGAAATTCCCCCATAGGAAACATCGTTTTGCAGTCGCAAAACCTTCAACATAAAGCGATTTCGTCGTAAAACGGAGCGCTCGTAATGCGAGGCACCACTGTATTTCCATCCAGTCCACATGTTGAAGTGCATGGGTTGGCCCTCTTAGTAACACCAACTGTGTAGAGAGTGGAAGGTTGGTTCTGGTTACCCTTTTGTGCTCCAGGCAGATAACTGGCACCAGAAAGAGTTTCCATCTTATCTTGGATCAATCTTTTTAGTTCAGGGAAAGTACACAGATCACCCACTTACTACTCCTTTGGAATTATGGCATATGTATAGATATTAGGTTGTCTTATGCTGCTACACAATGACACAAACTGAAGATTTTGATTTCTTGGAAAAGAACCGAACAGAGCAGTATTATGAAACACTTTGTGATGGTGATGGCATGGTGGCAGCTGTACAGCTGGAAGATACAGAGACATAATCTGTAGCCTTTTGATCCTAACAGAAGGATGTAAAAATTCCATACCATGCTGCAAAGAGGTTTGAGACCGAGGACTGACATCAACTCTCACAGACAACTTTTCGACTCTTGTCTACAGTTTTTCTGCACTACCCATGAAGGGATTATGGTAAGTCTGAAGAAGTGGAATATTCTCCATGAAAGCTTGCAATTTGTTTGATTTTTAGTAATCAATAAAATATATTACCCACTCTAATGTAGGCATAATCTGGTCTATAAAATAGGGTTCTTGTGAGGTTTAAGTGAGGAGGGGAGAAGGAGAGCTGTGAATGCTGCCCTGAGCTCACTGGAAGAAAAGTAGGATATGTTACAAATTTTAAAAAATGTAACTTAGATGGTGCCTTATCCATTCCACTGGAACTATTAATGCAGTTAATAGGTTTGAATATATTACAACATTTGTATTGCATTTTGCTTTTATTAGTAACATCAGGTGGCTGTTACTGTCCTCCTAAGACAGGGTTATTTGCCTTTTAAATAATAGTTTAAGAATGCATAATAATTTCTAAAATTTAGTCCCTCAGGCCTCTTTTTAGTTATGTAAGCTACATTAGCTGAAATGCCTTTTCCCATACAGTCATTAAAGATACAGGAGCCTCGTCTTCCTTTCCCTTTGGCCACCCTGTTTTTTTAGGTTAGTATGTAATTCTGGCCAAAATCGTACATACAGTGCATGGCTATAAAATTCCTCAGGTAATATATGCTTTACCAAGTTTAGAGTAGAGCATACCAAACATAAATTTAGTTTTTAAATTGGAAATAACCCCTTTTAAATATTTTTACAAATGAAAAGATGACCACTCTCATAAGAATTTTTTTTATTAATAGCTGCCAAAATGGAAATACAGTGATGCCTTGCAAGACGAAAACAATTCATTCCGCAAGTCGTTTTTTATTGCAAAAATTTCTTGTGAAGCACAGTTTCCCATAGGAATACATTGAAATTTAATTAATGTGTTCCTATTTGCCTTGCGAAGCATGGCCATAGAAAAATTTGTCTTGCGAGTCACCAAAAAAAATCACAAAACACTTTCGTCTTGCGAGTTTTTCATTGTGCGAGACATTCGTCTTGCAAGGCATCACTGTAGCTAAAAGGTGGAAGATTGACACCCTAGTGTCTATTAATGGTTGATATGAAATGGTATGAATTTTAGCTCTTGGCAGAAAATTAACACATGAAGCTAGAATTAAGTAAGGACCAAACATACACTGACAAGTTTATTTAATATTGATAATAATGTTGTCTGCTGTTATTTTCCCATTCCATCCCAACTAATCAGACCCCACCTTTTCAGGCTCAAAAAATAAAGTATGTCATTCTCTAGTTGTTTCTTTAATTGTTGTTGGTGTTTACAGATCCAAGCTTCAAAAGAACTGAATACCAAACAGGGGTCTTAAATCATTACTAGGTGTGAAGTACCAAACAGCACTCTCCCTTTATCTTAGAACCTTACATGAATGTCTTGCCATGTGGTTGCTGTATGCTGACTCTTAGGTTTGATGAAGTGGACATGTTCCATGAAGCATACATGAAAATATAACAGTAAGTTTTTAAGATGCTTTTGTTTTGTTTTATTTTTCTTGTTGAAAACTTATTAATACTTGTTCTACCTTTATTAGTTTATAAACAAGAATGCTAACCCAAGGATAAAATGACCTGCAACACATGTAAATGTTTTACAGCGTTATGGCTACTCAAATGTACCTTAAAATTAGAACCCAAGCAAGTAGGCAACGTTAAATAACTAAAAAACATTTCCATTATTTTTACAACATTTGTGATTTAAGGTTTTAGGATTTCAGTGTTTGTTTGTGTGTGTTTTATTTTTAACAGATGTACTGTATGTCAACATTGTGTTTTTTTAAATGTGTTGCAGTTTATATGTTTGTAATTCTTATAAATGAAGACTTTTTTAAAAAGAAAAAATAATGATATAAAGAATGTAATATGATACTATATGATATGATAATGGATAGTAACTCAGTGATTTGGAATACCTGCCTGTGGAGCCAGAGTTAGAATTTTGATTTCTAACATTGCCTCTTGCGAAAAGAGCCAGCCTATGTAGCCTCGAACAAGCTGCACAGTTCTAGAGCATCTCTAGAAGAAGAGATTGGTGAACCAGTTCTGAGTCCTTTATACCCTAAAAAATTGGCACAATCTGCTATGTCAGAATTAACTTGCCAGTACCTAATTCTTATCAGAAAGGAAATTTTGGAACCTTTAGACTAGTAAACATTTCCAAGATTTGTACAAAATTCTGTTACCGAACAAACACTTTCCATACTTTTTGTTGTAAATCTTGCTTTTGATAGACTCAAAGCTTGGGAAAATTACTTTTTAGACTCCATTCTCTGAAATCTCTAGCAAATACAGATACTGGCCATGATGCCTAGGGGATTGTTGGTATTGTGGTCCAAAAATCACCCCCACCCCACTCCTGCAAAAGAAACTGAGTAAGACATTGGTGTTGCCTGTATTGCCAACACTGTCCTTGTAGTTTGGATTGCTAGGAGATTGGCTGAAACTGCTAGTTAACTCAGGAAGAATTTACTGTCTTATGCATGCTTCTCTTTATTGACTCAGTTGTGGCTATGGCTGGCGTTCCTCTTGATCTGTCCTACTGTGGCATTGTGCCTCATATTTACATCCGAGAGCAACTTGACAAAAATATGACCCAGGGTTCCTCCAGTAATGATCCAGTTTTGTGCTTTTCTTATTATATGTCATCAAGTCAGAACTGACTTGTAGCAACCCTAATAGGGTTTTTAAGGTTAGTGAAGTATTTAAGATATTTTAAGTATTTTTACTAATTCCACCCTCTGTTGAGTTTCCATGGCAGAGCTCGGGACTCGAACTCAAGTCCCTTGACTCTTAGTCTATTACTCTATCCACTATACCAGTGGTCCCCAAGCTTGGGCCTCCAGATGTTCTTGGACTTCAACTCCCAGAAATCCTGGCCAGCAGAGGGGGTGCTGAAGGCTTCTGGGAGTCGTAGTCCAAGAACATCTGGAGGCCCAAGGTTGGGGACCACTGCACTATACCACACTGAGTAGCCAATTTCTTTATATTATCTGCCAGTTTTTTTCAAAAACCAGCTTCAAGGGTATTGCGAGGTAAATACAGATGTAACTTGATTACTGTGAAGGCAAGGTGGATGAGAGTGCGCCGTCTCCTCCAGATAACAAGGATGTGGTGGTCAAGGAAAGGGAGAGGGATGTGTTAAAGCTGAGGGATGGTGAAGAAAGGGTTAAAATAGAGGTTTGTCTTACAAAAGAAGGGAAGGGAAAGGAGGAGGAGCAAATAATTAACGTGTGGGAAGAGGATATAAAAGTAGGAATGGGCGTGTAGGATTTTTGGATATTGACAAATAAGAAGGAGAGAGAGGAGAAGAAACGTGATCATGTAAGCAAACTACTAAAAGACTTTCCTAATCTGAAAGTGGGAGGCTTGTTGCCGGACCCAATACCCGAGAGAGGGAGTGACCATAAAAGAGACTTCAGAATGGACAGTGGTGGTCTTCCCGAGGGGGCAGATCCCATCTACAGCAAACCACCTCTGGAGGAGGATTGGGCTCGCCACCCATGCTGTGGCACCATTTGCGTGGTAAGGAGTGCCCCATTGAGGAAGCCTGTGGACAAAGAACTCTTTCACCGGCTCCCCAGTATAAGAAAGGACGTTGGTTATAACAGTGTTACGCAATTTGGATGACAATTGAATGATTGGGATCAAGTTTACGCCACTGAAGTTGTTATTGATACTCCCCTGTTAAAAATGAATAAATCTGTTAATAGTTTGAACAAGTTGTCTGTTTCAATTTCTGTGCCACTTTTGGGACTGCCTAAGACTTCACAATAACCTTTTGACAATTAGCAGCCCAGTATTTGTGATCCTTGAACCAGGGATTGGACAGTTCCCAGAATCCTCTTACTACCATGGCCAGTGGGCCTTGTTGGTTTGAGTGTTCTGGGAGTTGTAATCAAAACATAATTTTTACAAGCTTTGTTTCTATCCCTTAGAAAGGTATTTATAATTGTATATCTAGTAATGCAATGTAGTTCTGTGGGGCGAATGTTTTTCTATGATATTTATAACGTCTTTTGATTTGACTTTGTTCTGACTTTTTTTGCCCATAGGAACGCATTAATTAGATTCCAATGCATTTCTATGGGAAAACGCGTTTCGCAAGAATTTTTTTTCGCAAGACGACGATTTTCCCCCCATTGGAATGCATTAATTAGATTTCACAAGACAATGTTTTCACAAGACAACATTTTTCGCGGAACGAATTAACATTGTCTTGCGAGGCACCACTGTATTAAGTCTTTGGACTAACCACTTAATTTTTGCCCAAAACTGTAATGCAAGTATTAACTAAAACTAATTACGTTTGTTACACTGTCCTTCCTCCTTGTCTTCAGTGCTGTCAGCATTTAGATAGTACTCTCCTTTGGAGGAGAGATCTTTTGTAAAAAATATTTGCGAAACTCTAAATTACCATGAATACCAGTTCATGTTCATGTAAATACAGTACAAAATGCACTGCTTTCGTGAGCTCTTATACTTCCTGTACTGATTCTGACCTGTTCTTCAGACATCTCTGAAGAATCAGGCTCTGTGCCTTTAACAGTTCTGTTATCTCAATCTCATACCTTTCCCCTCCCCAGAGGGCTCCCCAGAGAACACACCCTTTTCCTCATTGCTAATAATCCCCACACCCTGCTCTGCTGGTATTATTGTCCTCCTGTGTTATCTTGTGTTTGTTTTGCTCTTATTTAAACCTTAAAGGCTTCAGGGCAGGGAGCTTGCTTTATCTCCTGTTAGTCAAGCCCTGTGCAAGTTCATGGGGCTGTATAAGTGCTTTTGATAATAAATAGCAACAATAAAATAGGTCATCTCAGAAAAAGAAACCAGTTAACTGCAGGAAAGTGTGACTATGGGCTCAATTCCTTCAGGCCACCTTCTGTTGTTGTTGTTTTCCTCCAGGAGATGTATAAGAAGAGTGTGATCATTTCTGGTCCTGGAAGCAGAGCTGTTGTCAATAAGAGAGCTTTTGGCCCCTCCCTGCACAGCCTTGCTGCTTTTGTAGGTTCTACAAATCCTTCTTCACATCATGATCCCCTTGGGCCTGTTGTGTTTGAGCATGATAAAAAGCAGCTTGTAGACCACTTGCCACATAATGTTTGGAAAAGCTCTCTCTTAGGTCTCAAAACCTGAAGGAAAACTGGAAGGACAAGGTGGTCTGGCTTGTAATAGCTTGCTGGGTAAATGTGTCAGGAGTGCAGAAAGCCAGTAACTGTAGCTTTGAGCTCTTTCGTGTGTTCTTCACTTAATGTGTTGTCAGCTAAATTTGTGGGTTCCTTCTAGTATGAGATTCTTACAAAGGATTGGTGTTGTAACTTGTCCTGTGTCATACCAACATATTATATCCTTTGAGACACCAAAGTAGCACTAGATGGAATGTGTAGGAATCGGCGGTTCCTCAGCTCAGACCTTCTCCTCCTTGTTGTGGATCAGCAATCTACCTAACCAAGGACTTATGGACCAGCATTTCTAGGATATTACATAGGCAGTGATGGGGAATGGGGGTAGGATTTTTTAGAAAAAAATACCACCCCTGCTGAATTATTTATTTATTTATTTATTTATTTATTTATTTATTTATTTATTTATTTATTCATTCATTCATTCATTCATTCATTCATTCATTCATTCATTCATTCATTCATTCATTCATTCATTCATTCGATTTATATCCCGCCCATCTGGTATATTTTACCACTCAGTATGGGACTGGGAGCCTTCAAACAGCAGGAGGTAGAGCAGCCCTCTTATTTCCATGCTGTTTCTGCACCGCTTCTTCGCACCCTCTGAAAAACATCCAGCTGCACCTTTGTAAGTCACAAGGATTCCTTGCAACTTGCAAGGGTGCATGGAAGAACACGTTCTGACAGATGCTGCATCCATAAAGAGTGTATGGCAGCAGGCTTTGCCAGGACTCATTCTGCCATGCATCCTTGCAAGTCACAGTGAGTCCTTCTGACTTGTAAAGGTGCAGCTGGTAACTGAAACATCAGCAGCTTGTAGACTTAAACAGGGAAAGTGACTCTCTTCACCATGTCAAGATGAAAAGCTTCCCCTCAGTCCAGAAGCTGCCACTTGCTTTAAGCCAAAATCTTCATGGTGAACACTGTCTTCTCATCAATACATCGTGCTGCTTTCCAGCTCATCAGTTGACACCCCCTGATGGAAAGATTCCAAAAGATAAAAAGTATGTTAGGCCAAGATTGCTCCAGAGCCTACTTGAATTGTACCGTTCCTTCCATCTCAGTGCCAACAGCTGCTTTCTGGGAAGAGTTTTTAGCAGGTCAATTTCCTTCCCCACCCTCTAAAAGCTTTCCACCATCAGCCACCTTGCAGAATGCATCTGTGAGAATTATTTCAAATATAATGGTATTTTAAAAATATTATTTCAAAAATAGTGGTATTGTTTTATTATGATGATGGCATTATCAAGCAAGCCAGCTTTGGACATTTGTCAACCTTGAAAGATAGGATATTATATTTTTAATAAATAATCTTGTAATTCTGCATGCTTGACTCCCTTTTATTAATTACAGTACTAGAAATGCAGTACAGTACTAGTTCCTTCTCTTGGATATGGAAGTTTCAATGCAAAACCTGAAAACTGAAAAGCAGGTGCTGCTAACCAAGGAAAGTCATTGGTGTCTGGAAACCTGTTGCTTAGCATAGTAAGTCCCATTAGAGTAGGCCCATTGAGCCAACTCCTCTATAAGTTCCATTGAGTCAAACAGGACCACTCTGACTCATCACGCTCAGGAATAAGATTTCAGCTGGTGTCTCTATCTACATAGAGTGGGGTGGGCAACCTCAGCAGAGCCAAGGGCTGTTTTTCAGATCTGTTGGCAGTCCAAGAGTTGAACTTGAAAGGCAAGTGGTAAAAAGAGGAGGGAGTTCAACCTAAGAGCCTAATTTGCATATTTTAAAGAAAATACCTTAAGGTTGCTGCTGCAATAGGTGTTATTTACCTGAAAAGTTGATTTAGCATAAATTGTTCTAAACTGGAAAAAAAGTCTTACTCTAGTGGCCAATTTCTTTATTTAAACAAAATTATGGGAGGATGGGGGCTACACGTATACTGGGGACCTGCCAAAATAATCAAATTGCCCCCATGCCTTCTAGGTTCAGGAGGATATTATTTCAGCACTATTTTTTAAAAGAAGTTTATATTTTGGTGTTGGAAGGCCACAAAAATGTGCTGAGATATAAATGTGAGCTATGGTCATGAACTTGCAATGCCACAGAGACTTGGTGGTGGTCATGTAGGACCTTCCATCTTGCAAAATGTTATCCTAATTGTGTTAGAATTGGCCATACTAGACATATTCACCAGTAACATGAGTTTTGAAATATTTCAGCAAGAGTGCTGCATCGATTTCAAAAAACACAGGTTAGTTTTGTCAGTCTTTATATACCTTTGAACTTTATGGTCAATATCCTATTGCTAGCGCCAACTAAGAGTAGGCTCACTGAATCAATTGCTCAGTGGTAAAGCAATACTCATATTAATCGTATCTATTAATCTCAGGGCTACCTGAGTTGACTGGCAAAAGGACACTGGCCTGTGCATGCTTAACTATGTTTAGTGCTGCCTTCAGAGCTTAGAGCAGGATTTTGACACATGGCATCGAAGAATTTGGAAGCGAGAGAGAGGGGTCTTTTGTTAGTCCTGTAAAATCCTGTATGTATGTGTTAAACCAAACTGATCCTACTTTGAAAATTTTGCTGAGGGACAAACTCTTTATGCACTGGCAAAATAGCCCAGAAATGGGTATAAATTTTTATTTCAATATTTGGTTATTTGGGGGGGGGGGATAGACTGCTACATTGCCCCTGTTTTTCTGGTTGTGTAGCCTATAGCAGATGAGCGACTAACTCAGATATGAACCACATTAAAATGATAGAGATATGAAAGTGACGTACTATCTCTGTATCTTTTACTTAAAAGTAGCTACAACCTTCATGAGGACATATGGGATTATTCCTGGAACATTGGGAAACAAGTGTGGGTGAATCATAGGAGCCAAGCAGAGCAACGGATGTGTGGGAAAAAGGCTACCTGTACTGGAGCATAATAAGGGAGTATATAATAATAATTACTGTTATTGTAATAAGGGCTGGGTGACTATCTGAGAAAAAGGTGTCTGTCAATAACCTCAGCCTGGTTTGTTTAGTAATAGTTATGTACATATGACAATAATATCCATGGCCAGAACAGAACACTGGCAGTGCACCAACTATGCACCGTTCTGTTCAGGTGTATGTAGGTTAAGCTGAACAATTAATTGAAGTTGGCATACACGCTGTCTCTGTGCTCTGTTGATAGTCTGCAACAGAGCAGAGAATCCAGCTCCCAGAACAGTCACGTGTCAGACTCCTTTGTTTCTGCAGACATGGAAACCAGTTCCCGACCCTAAACCAGAGCAGGCCCAGCCACTGGAATTGCTGCACCAATGTCCAAAGCTTTAAAACTTTTGCTTCATTTGGATGATAGCTCGCAGAATCCCCACAAAGTTTGTGGAAGTTATAGTCCAAAACATTACTTTTTCTAAGTTCAGTCTGTTGTTGTTGTTGTTGCTATATGCCACTAATTCATTTCTGAATTATGGCAACACAATGGATGGATGACCTCAGAAATATATTAATTTTTGTTTATATATAATAAATAGATAAACAATAATTTTATAGATAGATAGACAGACAGATAAATTACACTAAATTACACAAAAAAAATTGTGTAATTTATTCCATCCTGCTTTTCTCCTCCCTATTTTATCCTCACAACAGCCTTGTGAGGTGTGTCAGCCTGAGAGAGTTTTGACTGGTCCAAGTAATTTCATAATCATGGGGAGTTTGGATCCAGATCTCTAAGTCATAGTGTAACACTCTGTTCCCTACACCACAATAGCTTTAGAGCATGGGTTAGTTAAAGTGATGGATGGAGTTCAGAAGGACATTACCTGTGGCTATCTCTGCCACATAGAAAGAGCCATTGGAGCACACAGGTTTGTACTTGTGCCAGCATGTGTTTGCTCTGCAATGATGTCAAGAACCTGGGTTTTTACTTCCCTCTCTAATGAGTGATCAGTTCACATAAATGATGGGAAGATAATAAATATCTTCAGAGCACATTTGGGCTCTATTCTGTTGGGGACATCCACTCAAATTGAATGTTAGAAGAGTGAGAACAAACAAAAGAAAATACTGCTTTACCCAGGGTGTTGTTAATCTGTGGAACTCCTTGCCATAGGATGAGGTGGCGGCATCTGGCCTGGATGCCTTTAAAAGGGGATTGGACAGATTCCTGGAGGAAAAGTCTATTGCATGGTACAAGCCATGCTGGAGATGTATAATCTCGAGGCTTAAAAGGAAGGTACTTAAAAATGCCAGATGCAGGGGAGGGGTATCAGGAGACAGGTATCTAGTTGTGTTGTGTGCTCCCAGAGGCATCTGGAGGGGCTACTGTGAGATACAGGAAGCTGGACTACTGTAGATGGACCCTTGGCCTGATCCAGTAGGGCTCATCTTATGTTCTTATGCTCTGTTTCACATGTCTTGAGACATGGGCCCTTTGAATGCTTATTTTCTGGATATACTGTATGGGATTTGGATGGGTAATAATCTGTGAAAGATTCTGCTCCGCTGCAGGAACTGGCTGTTGGATTTATGGGGCCATGTCTTGTCTGCCTGTTGTCACTGGTAGCTCAGCCAAGAAGGGAAAAGGTGTGTGTGTTTGGCAACACACATTGCAGAAAGTATAGGAAGTTGGACTGACTGATATCACACCTCAGAACACACAAAATACAGTAATGTTTTTCTTTTGCTTTGACAGGAATTGCTTTTGAATGCTTGTGCAGGCTTTTGGGGTGAGAATTTCGGTATGAAGTGTCTCAGCAGGAATGTTTTATTATGTGTTCATTGTTACATTTGTACCCTGCCGTTCCGTAAACATTCCTAGAGAGCAAACAACAATAAAATCAAAAGTAAAGGAAGGAATTTTATAGACAAGGAATTTAGAAAATAATACCAAAAGCAAAAACCAAAGTATTTGACATCTTTTAAGACTAACAGAATTATTTCTGTGCAACCTTTACAGACTGAAGTGGGTTATAATTCACGAAAGCTTGCACTGAAATAAATCAGTTAGTTTTGAAGCTATGTTCTAGAATTCTGTTGGGGTCCTGTTTTTTTAGTCTGCTAAAACAGACTAACACAGGTATCTCTTTAAGAAATTTTCTGTGAACATTTTCCTCTGTCATATTTCAGATTATACACAATTTATTGCTGTGCTTAAAATGGGTTACTTGCTTCACATTGATGTAGGCCTGTTTCTGTACATTTTCCATTTCTCCCTGTGGTCTTTGTTTCCATTCTGTGTTATGGCCTTGCAAATTCAAAATTCTTGATTTTGCAAGGTAAAATATATCAACCTGGATTCATCTTGCACAATGAAGCAACAATGCACTCAAAAGAAGAAGATATGTGAAAGGGGGGGGGGAGCCAACAAGGAAAGAGGAAAACCAAGGCCTGCTCTGACTCACTAATAAAGCAGATGTAATCAAGCTATTAAGCATTGCGTGTGACCTGCTAGGTGCTTAATGGTTTTCTCTCCTCTGATTTTTGGTGCTAGGACGCAGCTACAACATAGCATTTACCAAATGTTGTGGCACATTTAATTTTGTAAGCCAT